>NC_062534.1:8736891-9466891 GCF_022655615.1 Tachysurus fulvidraco
CTTCACTTAATATCTTAATATGATATGGAAATAGCTTACTTATTAGGGATAAATATAATGTAATGTTTAAGCTTTATTGTATTTATTCTGAGTTTTTAGATTCCTGTAAAGCTGCTTTGCCACAATGTCCTTGGTAAATTGTACAATAAAGTTTAACTGAATTGAATTAATATTTTCCAAACATATTACAAACCACACATAAATTATATAGTTAAATTCAGAATATGAGGATGGTTTTCACTTTCCAGTGCAGTTCTATAACTTATAAGCTGAAAGACAAAACTAATAATAGACTGCCGGATGGAGTTGGGTTAACAATCCAAGAAGAACAGGAAATGAGCAATCAGTAGTATTTGTCTTTCAAGATGAAATGATTCCTGGGGAAAATGTTTTGCGATTAGTCCAGCATAAATATTGTATACATTTATATTTGATAGCTGCTTTAGTAAACATATCTAACATAGATATTTTAGATATTTTAGATGTCTGAAAATGTGCTGGAATTTTATGTGAATTATGCAAAGTTTGATTGTGTACACTCATGTACACTGTGGATTTTAATTGACTAATGTCATTTTTTCTACATACTCTATTGACTACATATTTTATTTAATTAAATACTTAATTTATAAAAGCTGTGAGTGGTGATTGAACAGAAGGAAAATCTAGATTGAAAATGTGACTCATATCTATTTGTCTCTCATTAGTGAGACGTATAGTTTGTTCATAGAGAATAATTTTTTAATAATTAATTTAATATCAATTATTCATGTAAATTTAGCTGATATTTAGTTAGAATCTGTTATATATGTGATGTTTTTATTACATACTTTAGTGCTTTTAACAAATTTACTTTTCCGAAATCTAGATGTTGATTTAGATTCTTAATGACCAGCCCATAGGTTTCAGTGCCAAGAAAAACTGAATGAGCCCTGAGGAGAACATTGAGCAAAAAGAAAAAGAGGAAATTTTGGTGTGCACTAGATATTGAGTTTATTCCAGAATAAGGAAGCAGGCAATTGAAGACATGATGATCACATCAGCAGTTCTTAAAGTATTTACTATAGTATGCAGATTAAAATATTAACAAAAACAGGGTAAAATTTGTGAATAAATAGCTATTGATTAGTGCAAATCTTTAGATTATCCATGTAAAATCATCCATAGCATCAGAAAGTGCAGCAAGTACATCATCACTATGCAAAGAGCTTAAAAACATGGAAGTTCCTCATGCAACAAAGACTGAGGGTCTTGTAAGACTTGTTTGTGTGGTTTCACAGACCTTTAGGGTTTGTTACCATTGTTTTTGCATACTATTGCTATGTTTGACAAAGAAATTTCCAAGAAATTACAGGAAAGTCCAGATGACTTAATTTTACTCAAAAAAACCTACAAAATACCTGTAAGACTGTGGACACCTGACCATCACAGCCGTATACGGGCCTTACCTATACTGTTGCCACGAAGTTGCAAGCAAAAAAAAAAAGAAAAGGAAGTATTCCCAGCCCTGACCTCAACTCCCAGATTTCAATAATTTTAATATCAAAGCAAAGACAGGATCATCTCCTCATTAATGCTCATGGTCTTGGAATGGGCAAATATGGCTCTGTTGATCAGATGTTAATGTACTTAAATATCCACTAAATTTAACCATTTTAAATTTAAGATGTCTGAAAATGTTTTAAATTTTATGTAAATTATGCAAAGGTTCACTGTGTACACTCATACTACCACACCATGGATTTTAATCGACTATTTTTAAATGACTATCACTATTTTTGAGAATATTTCTTCTTTATTGATTATAACTGTGAGTGGAGATTTTACAGAAGGAAAATCTAGATCAAGAATGTGACATATATGTATTTGGTTCCAACATCAGTGAGACATCAGTGATTTTTTCATAGAGAATACATTTTAAATCATTAATTAAATATCAGTTATTCATATACATTTACCTGATGTAATGCAGCTAATTTTGTGTGAAGTTTTTATTACATGCTTTTTTTTTACATGCTTTTAAGAAATTCACTTTTCAGAAATCGAGATGTTGATTTCAGTGATAAGAAAAACTGGATGAGTCCATGTAAGATCATTCACAGCATCTTAAAGTGCAGCAAGTACGCATCACTATGCAATGAGCTTAAAAACATGGAAGTTCCTTACATGGAAGTTAACATGGAAGTTAACAGAAACATGGATCAAACTAAACGAGTTTCACGCATTAAACGAAGCTTGACCGCCGGTTATAGTAATACGTGTCAGCCACGCCTAACAGGCTGGGAAGGAGGTATCAAGGTTATTCATGATGATAATCTACTGTAGGCATCAAGCAAGAATCTAGACATATATTGAACTTATTCTAAGTTCTTTATACTAACATAATATATGTAGCCACAAAAAATATATCTACTGAATTAGTTCCTCTAATTGTTATTTACAGACCTCCTGGACCATATTCTGAAATCCTCTGCAAATTTGCAGATTTCATTTCAAACCTGGTTGTTTCTTTAGACAATGCAGTAATTGCTGGAGACTTTAATATTAATTTTGATAAGTTAGAAGATTCTCTGAGAACAGCAGTTGATTCCATCTTAGATTCAGTAGGGGTTAACCAGAACGTAATAGACCCCACTCATAACGGAGGTCACAATCTTAATCTCCTTCTAAACCTCAGAATCAATATAGAAAATATAGTCACAGTGCCTCAATCGGAAGTTATATTAGACCATTCTGTTTAAACTCATTTTGTTTAAAATGTGCTTTGGACACGATATTTGCAATTTGCCAAGTCACCATGTTAAACGTACATTAATGTCTGCTACTGCAGAGAGATTTTACCTATAGACTCCCAGAATTATTATCCATGATTGAATTGCCATCTTACCCCACAGAACTTGATCAAGTGATTGAGTCAGTATTCTGTTACACCCTAGATATTGTAGCTCCATTTAAATGGAAAGTAATTAAAGAGAAGTAAACTAGCACCCTGCACAATGACAACAGACAAACATGAAAACAATCAGGAAATTAGAAAGTAAATGGCATCAAACTAAATTAGCAGTATTTCGATTAGCATGGATCTCAGGCATCATTGGGCATAAAGGCAGGATACACCCTGGATGGAGTGCCAACCCATCGCAGGGCACACACACACTTTCATTCACACACTATGGACAATTTTCCAGAGATGCCAATCAACCTACCATGCATGTCTTTGGACTGGGGGAGGAAACTGGAGTACCTGGAAGAAACCCCCGAGGCACGGGGAGATCATGCAAACTCCGCACACACAATGCAGAGGCGGGAATCGAACCCCGACCCTGGAGGTGTGAGGCAAACGTGCTAACCACTAAGCCACCATGCCCCCCACATTTCTCCAGCCTAATTAATGATAAAAAAAGTCCTAAATTTGTATTAATACCGTAGCAAATGATTTAGGAATAAAACACTGTCAAAAAAAGCAGACCATCTATTTGTAGCAGTAATGACTTCATTAATTATTTCAGTTGAAAAATTTACAAGAAAATTCCAACCATTAATTTAATACCAAACAATTTGTTAAATAATTTCGTAGATAATATTTCCGTTTTTGATCAGTACCTAGACTGTTTTACTCCCCTTCAACAGACTTAATTTGACTGATTTCTTCTTCAAAATTATCAACCAGCATACTGGATCCCTTACCCACAGGTTTCTTTAAACAGTTATTAAATGTAGCTACACAACCCATTTTAAAAACAATAAATTCTTCCCTTAGCATTGGCTATGTGCCAAAATCTTTTAAGCTAGTGGTTATCAAACCTTTGATTAAAACACCTGACCTCGACCCAAGCCAGCTGTCCAACTATACTCCAATATCAAACCTCCCCTTCATCTACATAGGAATAATATTCATGAAATGTTTCTGTCAGGATTTAGGCCTCATAATAGCACAGACACAGCACTGGTTAAAATTGTAAATGACCTGTTATTGGCCTCTTATTTACAATAAATAATCCTTTAATTACATCATTTTATTTAAAGATATTTACATTTTGTGTTAACGTTTATTCTAAGTTGTTGATTTGTTATATATGTGATGATTTTATTACATGCTTTTTTTACATAGTGCTTTTAACAAATTTACTTTTCCAAAATCTAGATGTTGATTTAGATTCTTTATGGGCAGCCCATAGTTTTTAGTGGCAAGGAAAACTGGATGAGTCCATGTAAGATCATTCAGAAAGGTAGTAGATGCCACTCATAATGGAGTGGGTTTCCACTTAAAAGGGAAGTAATAAAAAGAAAAAATAATAGTACAATAGTTCAATGACAAAACACCCTGGTACAATGACAACACATGAGCTTTAAAACAATCAGCTAGGAAATAAGAACGTAAATTGCATCAATCTATATTATCAGTATTTCGATTAGCATGGAAGGAAAGCCTCCATAGCTACAAAAATTGTCTTAATGCTGCTAGGTCGGTGTATTACGCCAGCCTAATTGAAGATAACATAATATATCCTAAAGAATATAATGGAAATTCTTCCCTTATCACTGGCTATGTGCCTAAATCTTTTAAGCTAGCGTCTATCGAACCTTTCATTAAAAAAACCTGCCCTCGACCAAAGCCAGCTGTTCAACTATAGGCCGATATCAAATCTCCAATATCCTATAAAAGGTTGTAGCACAGAAGTTATGCTCATACCTACGTAGGAATACTATTCATGAAATGTATCAGTTAGGTTTCAGGCCTCATCATAGCACAGAGACAGCACTGGTTAAAGTTGTTAATGACCCGTTACTGGCCTCTGATCAGGGTTGTTTCTCTTTTATTCTATTTGCTGGTGTTGCTTTATCTTAGTGTAGCTTTTGATACCATTGACCATGCTAGTTTACAGTTTACTTGATATTCTAAAACATTGTTGTTGATGTTGAAGGGACAGCCTTCTCTTGGTTCAGGTCTTATTTGACTGTGTTCCATAAGGTTCTTTTTAGGCCCAGTTTTAGAGACTCAGACACAGTCTCAGTGTTTAAGTCTAGGCTGAATACACATTTGATCAATTATGCTGGAACATGTTTTACCACCTTTAGTTCCCTTAGATCTTAATGCTACATCCTACAGAGATTGTGTAGATTGATAGAATATTGTGTATCTTTTGTACAAACAGTTTGGAGAAGGCCAATATATAATTGTGATGGTCATGTCTTGGCATATATTGGCCATGGAAATAGCATATATAATACAATATTTATTTCTCAATGCCAAAGGTCTAGCTGTTCAGTTGATGATACTAGTGATACTATGACAATATATAAAATAACATAATAATAAAACATAGAAATAAAGGTAAGTAACAATCAAGTTTTTCTCCCAAAACATCTTTCCAATAGAAATATTGGTACCAACTGCTTTTGGAAAAATGATTCTTTTTGCCTGGTGTCTTGCTTCAGTCCCCAGATTCCCCTACAATGTGAACGGACTAAACAACTCAAACAAAACATCATGCAATGTGTGAAAAGAAACCTGTAATGCTAAGACTGGGGTTGATGTAGAATGGAAATATAATAGCTTTATGACATTACAGTACGTGTCTGGTACAAGGAAACCAAGCTACAGGGTATAGTGACAGGGTAAAGGTGACATAATGGATAAACAAAAATCTGGACATTTTTTTCCTGAATGACATCAGCATGTGCAGAAAACACAAGGAACCAGTAAGCTATTGTGTATGTTTCTAAATGTCCTTTAAAGAAAATGTTCTGATCTCTATGTTCTGATCTCTATCACGTTTACATTCTTCTGATAAAGTGAGGGAGGGAAACATCACAACTTCTTAGACAGAAACAGAACTCACCGATAAACAGACGCAGTCGTACGTATTAAAATAAACTATTTCCTTATTATTAAGAATTATTTTTCGAGACTGACATTTTTAGCCTGACATTTTTAGTTCTGAGTTGTTGTACAGTATGTACAGTAGCTCTGTGTCTTTACTTAGCACCAGGGTCCTGGTGTGATAATGTTTCATTTCACAATGTACTGCATCAGAAATATGTTGTTAAAATGAAAATAAAAGCTTCTTGACTTGACTTGATTTGACTCTAATAGATATATTGTACATGCTGTGCATACTGTATTGTAAAGGCAAATGTAAGTTGCTGAGCAATATATGGAGATATCATTTGGGATATTTTTAGTTAAGGGATTTTCAGAAAAATAGTTTCAGGTTTTAAAATTAAAAGCAGTGATTACTTTTGCTTTTTTTTGTAACTTAATTTGCAAATTATATTGCCGTTTACCTCAGTTCAATACTATGTGATATTCTGTGTAGATAAAAAAATAAAATAAAATAAAATACAATAAAATGATGCTGCTGTTAAGCTCCAGCTGTGACTGAATATGAATAAGGAACTAGACTTTGATGCGGAACTACAGGATGAGCACCCGTGATCCTTCCTTGAAAGAATGTTTCAATATGTTGATCTAGTTAAAGACTCATAAAATGAAGCATCCACTTTGCCTCCCTAAAACACCACCAATTATGAAAAGGTATGTTTAGGTAATGAGATAAAGTTCTGTTAATGAAGATAATTAATTAACATTAACTAGCTGTATTACAATTGGAAATACCAGGTTAGACGAGATTCAATACCTAATCTAATAGTCATTCAGTCAGATTATAGGTAATTGTAAAGGAACATTTTTTTCTGATTAATGTATGGTGTCAGTCAGTCATGCATGTTGCGCATGACAAGCCCAAGTGCATCTTGTTTGTTTAAATTCTTGATTACTTTAAAATAAGAGATTTCTTTACTGTTACTTGATTGAACTGTTGGCTGGTTAACCATGGTTGTTGTGTAACCATGTATGGTTATTGGTTAATATGCTATAAATTGTTTTGTTGTTTAAAGCCAAATGTTCAGTTACACAATGCTTGTTTTCCAGTTTATTCAGTTTATTAAAATACAAAAATGCTTACAGGGCAAACAGGTAATTATGCATAATCCTATGGAATAAAAAAAAATTTTTTTTGCAAGAGATATTTCAAATGGCATTGTGTGAGTACCAAATGAGAAATACCAAAAATCATTCTAAAAAACAGAGATTTCAGTTTTGCCACATACCATTTAAATTTATACATGTATAAATATAGGGTTAGAATTAAATCAACAAAATGAACACATATATTTAAAATAATAACTCCACAGTTGTGCCTTCCAATTAGTGTTCGGGACATAGACATATTTGTTTAGTCTAGTATTTTATGAATTATCATAGTTAAAGGAGCAGATCTGGAGGGTTCATATTCATAGAGTATTTGGTAAACTGGGATGTCTGGATGCTGTCGGCTTATCACCCTCGCAAGTTGCTCAGTCCTAGTCTGATCGTTCTTACGGACCTTCTTCAATCCTGACGTTCTACCCCTGGATGGAGTCTTGTCGCCCAGTGGTCGAGGAGACTGTAAGGAGACTGTCATGCCTTATTTGAACCATTGATGCATCAGTCATCCGGATGTTCTGGTCTTTATCAGCAATCATTTGAAGACTTTGGCAGGATGGAATTAGTGTTGAGTCCATGGTGAAAGTCCAGGGTTTGCGTTTACCCATTAGTTTCTCAGGAGCTCTAGGTTGCACTACTATAAATTGTTGTAGAATTTACATTATTTACTGTTCAATGTTACCCAAATGAGGATGAGTTCAGTGATATCATCTCAGGGAGTTGTTTGAATTTGGAAGTGGGTTGAAGCCAGAGAACTTGAAGAAAACCCACATGTAGATGAGCCAAGTAAATGAGCATTGTCATACCAGGTGGATAGTAGACACCAGGCTCAAACCTGGGCCTCTTGAACTCAACCCACAGTACCAACTCACAATTTGGAATCATTAACATCAATCATTTTCTTTATTCATTTCAAGTGTAAAAAATATTTTACGCATGCTTCATATTTGACAATATCATTCAAACATCAAAGATCTTTCATTAAAAAAAGAAAATACTCTGAAAATAAAAAAAGCATTTATAATCATAATGTGGTCATAATAGGTTCATGAGTTTAAGAGAGTGCTTCATAAGAAACAGTCAGAATTGAGCTTAATTAAACTATTACTTGCATAATGTAAGGTAAGTAATCTTTTCCATTTAATTAACATTAATTTGGTCATTTGTAAAACATCACAATGATTTTGAGTTGTTTTCCAGGACAGAGCTGGAATCTCCCTACAGTTTGGGATATGGCCTTGGTGATACACTCGGTATACATTATATTTCCAAAAGTATTGGGTCATCTGACCTTTCCTGCTATATGTGGTTGTTTTCTGATCTCATCCCTAATGAACAACTTTGGGATGAATGTGAATGCTGACTCCACCCTACCTCACCTACATCATTGCCTGCCTTTAATAACACTCTTGTGGCTGATTTTATATATATAGTAGTAACGGCGAAGTACATGTCAGAGCCCATACTTCTTTACTTTTACTTGAGTAAAAGAGTGTAGTCACTACTTCAACTTTTACTGGAGTCTTTTAAATGAGTATCTGTACTTCTACTTTAGTAAAGGATGTGTGTACTTTTGCCACCTCTGAAAGTAATTGGGCAGGTAGTCTTCAGTACATAGTATTGAATAATTGCTCACAATTTAATTGTTCCATCTCATTACAATTGGACATTTGTTTTTATATTTGTCTTGCAGCTTAACAGCTTACCTTCTGCCATTCTCTTTTACTTGTGTAAAATTATTTTTTTTTGCTCGTTTATTCTTTTACTTTATAATTGCCTTTGTTACACACTATGCTCTTTTTTCCACATTAAAAACAGACTAATTGTGATCACAAATTTTCTTTTTATGGAGTGTATCTCTCAGGGATGCGGGGATAAAAAAAGACCCTTATGCAGGATAGCGTAAAAATAAACTGATTTATTAAATAAAATAAAAAAAAACCCACGAACACAAACAAGACGACAGACTTTACACAAGACGAGGACAAGGACAACGACATAGTCAACGCGGCATGGCTAAATGGATAAGACAATTAACACATGAGGAACAGGTGTGCAGAGGCGGGGAGGAAGAGATAAGGGCGAGGCAGACTCGTGAACACAGAACATAAACAAAAGCACGTGGCTTTTAAAAGTCCGGGCTGGATCCTGACAGTATCCAGTGTTTAGTTTAGTGATGTCATTGTATGTCAGTAATTTCTAAATAAATAATGGATATTTCTGGTGATTTTCTTAAAAAATATATTTGTTGTTGCCTGATAAGAAGTCGCTGAATAAAGAGATGCTGACCTACCTTGGCATCTTATTTCTTTCCACAGCCATATAGCCATACAAGCCTTAAAAAAATGGATCATCATTTTAACATGAAACATATGTTGTTGTTTTTTTCCAGGTGAAATTACTGAGGAGGAGTTGTTGAATCGCCTTCATCAAGCTAGGGATGGCCCCGAACAGCCACACAGTAGCAGCAGCAACAATAGTCCTGAAGTCAGCAGGGTGGAGCCCAGAGGTACGTTGATTGGTTTCCCTCTAATTCACAGAAATTATTAGTTAGCAATTGGTCTTTTAAAATGTGTTGAAAATTCAGATCAAAACATGTCTCTAAAATGTGTTTTTCTCCAGTTTCAGAGGCAGAGGGTACATGGTGACATAAACCCATGCGATTTATGTTTATGGTGACATAAACCCATGCGATTTATGTTTATTTCCAAGCTGAAACAGAAGTCTCCACTACATGGAGTGGTTCGGCTCACCGATGCACTCCATGTAGTGGAGACTTCTGTTTCAGCTTGGAAATAAACATAAATCGCAACATAGCTGAGCAGCAAACACAGACTGAAGCTGATCAAACAGAGCAAAGCAATGCTAATGACCCTGTACCTGAACCTGAGACACCCATGGAGGCAGCAGAGGTGGTTGAACAGCCAGTGGTGGAGGACATGGCTGTTATAGTTGAACCAGAGCTTCCTGCACCTAGTAGCCCAGCTGCAACCCGGCCAACAGGCCCACAAAATCAGGTTCCACTTTCTCCAAGGCTCAAGCCGTGGCTCCAATCCCGCGGCAGATCTAGCCGATGATCTGGGAAATCAAGATGCTGGAAGAGCTTCGACTGAGCCATCACCTGGGGTAGGAGGCTCAAATCCGTGTGGCTCAGAAGCACAGACTGAAGAGAGGGAAGACAATGGTGCATCTCTCATAGAGAGCAGGGCGAGGCAACGATCTCCTATCAGTCTCACCAGAGAGTAAATCGATAACCTCTCCATACGCAATTTTGGTGAGAGTAATGCACTCAAGACATGTAGTGTCTGCATTACAGAGTATGTTGATGGCAACAAGCTTCATAAACTTCCCTGCTTACATGAATACCATGTGCATTGTATTGACCGTTGGCTTTCAGAGAATTCAACTTGACCCATCTGTCACAGGGCAGTTCTTGTGTCTGCTAACAGAGAGAGCATTGTCTAGACTTTTATCACACTTCATGCAATTCTTTCACCGTATTATAACATTTGATACCTTGTAATGAATCACGTCTTACAGACACTCAAAATATGTTAGAGTATCAGAATGACAAGGTGTCTAGAGTACATTTACAGAGACTCTTCACTTCTGCTTAAATCCAGACTTTTACCTACTGAAGGTTCCAATGAAATATTAAATGTTATTTATCCAAAATATGTTTGATTACACTGCAACCTTGTGATTAATAATTAAGAACTAATAATTTGTGCTCATACACTAGACTGGGTGCAGTTTAATTAGATGGAAATATATTTATGTACGATGTATTGCTTTTGGATTATGTAAAGAATTGTATTACTCCCATTATAATTGCGATTTGGACACCATTTTTAAGTTTCCAGCAAAAGTTAATATGTAAATTTTTTCCTTCAGTATACATAACTGTAAAAAGGTTTAATGCTATTCAATGATCTATGAGTGAGTTTTCAGTTTGGCCAACAAGAACCTTTTACTTCAGCTAATAACTGTTTCCTCAAACATTAATTAAGCCGGTCTAATACTTTGCCATTGGAAGGTCTTGAAAATCTATTTTAGCTTTAATTTAATGTGTCTGGAATATCACGCTTTTTTCTCCCCCAGTTTTTCTTTTTGGGTTTGGTTAAGAAGGAGTGTTCCTGAGTATTGTTGTGTGACAAACTGTGTGTGTTGTGTGAATTTCAAGCACTTTAATGGCATCATACTGTACTGTATTTATTCTCAAGGCTTTTCAATGGATGCCCAAAATCAAATAATCACACTTTATATTTCAGACTAAAAGACTTATCACAGATGCTGGTGCAATATTTACAAAATGAAGAATCTGATCTGTATAAATGTGAAGATTCAAGTTCAAATCGTAGAGATGTCTCCTGGAAAGATTCCTACGTCTTCGGTATATTGCAATAGCACTTCTCTGTTGTGCCGCACTGAAACACTGAAGGTTATTTCTTAACGTATTTGGTAAATAAAGTTTTTGGTTGAAGAGTACTGAATAATAAATAAAGACAGACAAAAACAATCTGTCATGACGCGGGGTAAGGAAGCGGACCCAAACGCAGGATAGCCAAAATAAACACGGTTTAATAACAAAGGAAACACGGTTTCACGGTGGCGAGGCACACAGTGAGGTAGATAGGGGGAGCAAGGACCACAGCGAAGGCAGGTGGGGGGAGCAAGGCACACGGTGAGGCAGGTGGGGGGAGCAAGGCACACAACGGCACAGCCAGAGGGGAACGAGCGACGTCCACAGCCGAGCAGGGGGAAGAGCAACGTCCACAGCCGAGCAGGGGGAAGAGCAACGTCCACAGCCGAGCAGCGGGAATGAGCGATGTCCACAGCCGAGCAGGGGGAACGAGCGACGTCCACAGCCGAGCAGGGGGAACGAGCGTCATCCACAGCCGAGCAGGGGGAACGAGCGATGTCCACAGCCAAGCTGCCAGGCCGAGTGCTACCCCCGACGCACTGCGGCCAGTCCCACCTCTCAGGAACCAGGAATGGGGAGGGAGGGAGGGAGGGCAGGAAAGAAAAAAAAAATCCTCCACAGAACAGAAAATCCATAGGGGCCAAAAAATACAGGCCTGCAACACCCCCCACGAACAGGAAGTGGGGAGACGTCCTCCACGGAAACAAAATATGAAGCGACACCCCCAAACAAATGCGGGGCGATGTCACAGGACACCGAAAAATCAAAACAAAACAAAACTCGGGCTGGTGACATGGCCCGCAACCCGGAAGTGAGGCGCCGCCCCCCGTGGAGAAACCGGATGCGGAGCGGTGTCCCTCACCGACAAAATGTGGACCGATGTCACCAAACCCGCGAAGGAATCTTCTGTCACAACGTGGGATAAGGAAGCGGACCCAAATGCAGGATAGCAAAACAAACAGGGTTTAATAACAAAAGAACATGAAACAACACACGGACTAGAGACAGGACAAAGACAACAGTAGATTCCGCACTGCCATCTGCAACGCGGCACACTTAAATACAAAAGACAATCAGATACAATTAGGAACGGGTGTGGAAACATGGAGGAACAGACGAGGGCAGGGCAGACATGTGACAAGGAAATTAAACAAGTGCACATGGTCAAAGTCCGTGCCATGAGTCATGACACAATCAAAGTTGTCTTAGTCCTTCTAAAATGGAGCCCAATTGCATGTATCCTCTGACTGGTCACAGATTTCCTTTCATTTTATTTTTTGGTATTCAATATCAGTTGTAGCCCAGATATAGTTCAGAATGTTTTAAAAATGCAAGTTGTATACAGGGTGGCATATTTATTTATTTATTTATTTATTTATTTATTTATTTATTTATTTATTTATTTATTGTTAGTATGTATAGGCTTTCAGAAAAAAAAAATTGTTAGTCACCTCTATGGCTAACTCACTAATTTTGGGTCTCCAGTTATGCTGACCACATTAAAAAAGAAGAAAATCACTATATATCAGTGTGTTGTGCTAATTGAACCCAGAGTGCTTTGAAGTTTGGGCACTTTCCTGACACTGGTGGTGACATTTAATAAATTTCAGTGTGGGACTCCTAAGACTTTTTATGAAATTAATTCTAGTTCTGCACATTGTCAGTATTTTCTCACGTTCTCTCACCTTATGTTCAGTTTGCTCTATTATTAATTTGAATGAGTCATGGTATGAGCTTCTGAACTTCAGGAAACAATGTGCGTAGGTGTGCATTTCTATCTTAAATCAAGCAAGAAAACAAGATTTTTATAGGCTTTAACCAATAACAGATGTTCCTAAGGTTGTTTTGTGGGGGTTTGGGCTTAACGTTGGCTGCTATATTCATTTCTTATTTCTTTTGGTTGAAAGTTTTGTACACATGTTCTCTCCACAATCTTTTTTCTACATTCTTGGACACGGTTACAACTAGTAAATATGGGTTCCTATAGCCACGTTTTGTGTGTGTATAAAATATCTAATGTGAAAAAAACCCTAATTATTTATCTATAATGTGAAACAAAAAATAAAAACTGCACTATCCTATTTTATTATGAGTAAATGTGGGTAGTTATGAGTGCTTTGGTTAAAGGCATTTTATTCATTGGCTTAGAGAGAATAAGATGTGGATTGTGTTTGTAAACCTGCATTCTGACTAAAGATCAGACACTTAATGTTTAACTTTTTCAGTAAACCATTTCAGACCCTGTGGCTATTACAATGGACATCATGTGAATTTTTATTTTTTTTAATATTATTTGGTTAAAAATAAACCCCACCAACTTGAAGCCAACACAGTCCTTTCCATTTTAAGGATAATTTTCTTTAGATGCAATCGTGCATGACTCAAAACTTTACTCATTCATTGCGTGTTTGTTATAATATAATAAATAGTCTTTGGTTAATTACAACCCAGTATTAACCAAACTATAAATGTATAGACAGAATAAGAAAAAAAAAGGCAGTCCAGTTCTTCAGTACGCATGCTAAATATCTTTTGCATAAATATTTGCATCCCATTCAATGCTGAAAACATACTGACAGTAAGGTACATGTACAACCATTTTATAGTAGTCTATAGCAATTTACTATAATAAATACACACATTTTACTTTAGATTCATCTATGGTTTTGTGCAATAGGCTGATTTCCAGTCTATTTTTTTTTAGTGGGGCCAAAACTAAA
This sequence comes from Tachysurus fulvidraco, assembly GCF_022655615.1. Taxonomy (NCBI): domain Eukaryota; kingdom Metazoa; phylum Chordata; class Actinopteri; order Siluriformes; family Bagridae; genus Tachysurus; species Tachysurus fulvidraco. The sequence goes on from NC_062534.1 coordinate 8,751,023, forward strand.
TGGTCAATAAGTCTGGTATCTCTCAAGCTGCAATGTGCCACAGCTTTCTATGATGCTCCCTGCTTTTCCAGCAGATCACTGAAGAGGGCGGTACTGATTTCTTGCTGAGAGCCACCAATACACTGCTTTGAGCAATAATAATAATAATAATAATAATAATAATAATAATAATAATAATAATAATAATTAATATAATAATATAATATAGTTTATTATTATAACTATTTTATCTTTTCTTTTCATTCGATTTTAGGGGGCTGTTAAGCAGTTTTATAATGCACAGACTTATTGGCTTAGACATGAGGCAAAATAATTTCCAATCCAATGAGAGTCACTACTGCACTAGGAGCTTTGCCTTTTATGGAGTTTTGTGGGTGTCACCAAATGTGAATCAGCTGGGACATGCACAGACCTGGTCATTTATGGGGGATTAGCATTCAATATGTGCACAAGAGTGTGGTGAAAATCAGCATTTACACACAATTTTACTCAAAGATTAATGAACGAGGCACTGATGTGGATCAGCAGGGATCAAGTTAGTTCTTGGTATCACCTGTTAAAACAGCTATAAACTGTCATTCCTTAACCAGCTTTTTTCTCTATTAAAGAAACAGTTTTTTCCCCCCGCAAATTTGTGTTCAAGTTAGTAGGGTAAGAATGGATAAAAAAAAAACTAATTTCATATGATATACATGACATCTATAAATTGTCCGTTGTGTGTGATTATTCCCGGCTGTTAGCGTCCCTGCATTGGACAAACAGTTCAGAAAACGGAAGGATGGATATATTAGTGTCATTTATGTAGTGAAGTTCTTATACCGTAATTACGGTAAGCCGTACTTCACGAGGTCATCTAGCCTGTTGAAGCTCAAACATCTCGGTCACTGTTGTCATGGCTTTAAGAATCTCCGGCTTTCTCCGTCAGGGAATCTACACGGTAACTGAATGCTATAGAAACTTCTGGAAGCTTCCTGACTTCATTACTTTATTAGAAACTTGATCAATTTAATAATTCGGTACCTTAACAGAGCATAAAGTAAAATCTGAATACTACATTATTGGATGTGTTACAACTTACATGCTTATATCGATTGTGTTTTACTAACAATCAGAATTACATTTGTAAATATTTGTACTTTATTAATCCTGACCTGCTTACACTGTAGGCGAGTTTCCTTGTACCGTAAATACGCCTATAAGACGGCACCGAAATTTAGAACAAAAGTAACACACGTGATTGTTTTCTTCTGACTAAAATAGCATAAAGTTTATTGTGACTGTTATTATTACATATTTATTTTCTCTAATGTCTTCTAAAGTCGGCTGTGTTGGGTGGAGCAGTCCGAGTTCGTCTGAAAAGCTCCTGTCCGGTTCAGATCAGCCATCTGGATCATCTCGTGCTGACGGTTCGGGATGTGAAAAGAAGCACGGATTTCTACTCCTCAGTCCTGGGAATGAGTGTAGTTACATTTAAGGTAGACCTAAAACACGTGTGTCACCATGACAACGCATGCATCTGTGGTCTCTTCTGGTGGTGATAGAAATAGTGTTGTTGTGATATAAGGATCACCACACGGTGGCAGCATTGTACAAATAACCCTCTTCCACTCAACTCCACTTAATCATCTATTTCTTTCTATTAAGCAGTGAATGAGTTTTCAAAAGAAAGCTTAGGACCTTAAAAGGAAATGTTTACTTGCTAATAACTGATCATTCATGCATTTTTACTGCATCGTATTAGTTAAAGGCTTGTGCACTTTTTTAATAATACCACTTATTAAATACCAACATCATATAAATGTAAATATAAAGAAAATATATAGAGAATTATATAAATATATATAATTCTTTCTTTCTTTCTTTCTTTCTTTCTTTCTTTCTTTCTTTCTTTCTTTTTCCTTCCTTCCTTCCTTAAAGCCACTCATCTTTCTTCAGTTTAAAGGAATTCTTCACCACAAATCATTTATAATAGTTGTTGTCTTATATTATTCTCTACACTGTGATGTGCAAAAATGTTGTTACGTGTTCGTCATCTTTATCCCACATACATTTTTACTCTACTCTACATCTTAGGGGAACCGTAAAGCATTGAGCTTTGGAGAGCAGAAATTCAACCTACATGAGGCTGGGAAAGAGTTTGAGCCAAAAGCCAATAATCCTGTGCCAGGCTCAGCAGATCTTTGTCTCATCACGAAGACCCCACTAGAAAAAGTCGCTTCCCATTTGAAGGTGCATCTAATTCACAACAATCCAGTCTTTCAGATGTAAACATTATGCAGTATTGATTTCTGTTTTTTATAAATGATTTACTACAATAAAAATTCCCCTTAACCAATTACAGGAATGTGGCGTGAAGATTGAGGAAGGACCAGTGGAGAGGACAGGAGCGGTCGGCCCCATCAAGTCTCTGTATTTCCGAGACCCTGACCACAACCTGATAGAAGTTTCCAACTATAGCAACTAAGACTTGTAGAACAGCAGGCTAATTGTGGAGGAATCTGCCATTTGCCTGTTACTTGTGTGATTATAACACCTGGACCAAAATAAACAATAGAATTGTGAAAATACAAAAATGTAAAACTTTTTATATAAAAAATATAGAAGATATAGACTAATAGAAATATATAGATGTATTTATATAGAAAATATAAGTACATGTCTGTAAGATATACTGTACTGTTCACCACTTTAAGGCAAATGCAATAAAATAACAGCTGTTTTTGAAAATTTATGTTCTGGAAATATCATTACATTTAACTACTTAATTGTACAGAAACTGTTTAAAATATTGACAGCAATCTGAGGTCTTCAACTACAACTGATCCAAAAACTTTTATTTACTTATTTACCTTGTGTCACTATTTTGAGCTGTGAATCAATCTTTTTCATGTAAAACACACATAAAGTAAAGTGTACAAAAGTGTGCAAAAACAGTTTTTCTTTAGCTTCAGTACTGAGAGTCACTATTTTAGATTTAGTTTGAAACTGGTTGGTTTTTGGATACGAACCAAATGAATATGAAAATGTGAATAATTTTTCAGTTCATTCATCCAGTGTTTGATAATACTGGAAAAGGAATATTTTGGACTATTAATATTTTGGCTTCCTCTTGGGGGCACTGTGTCTTGTTGGTTCCCTGTACATCAGTGGTTTCCTCTTGGTACTCTGGTTTCCTCCCCCAGCCCAAAGACATGCGTTGTTGGCTGATTGGCATCTCTAACAGGGATAGACTTCAGTTTTCACTGACTCAATAATATAAGCAGTGTACAGAATGGATGGAAGACTTTAGTACCCTCTATTATTAGTTTAATGGATTTCATTTTAACTCACATCACACAGCTGACTTTGTTAAATGTTTATTTATCAGAATTAAACAGCAGCCCTTCTGACTCCCATTATAAGCAACAAGTCGAGAGGATATGTGAGTCACACAAAGAATGGAAATCTATTTCATCCTCATGGGGGAGATTTTTGTTTGTCAAAAGCCTAATTATTTTTATATTTTTTAACACAGCTTCACGTATTTCTAATGGCAAAATGTCATATACGGCTTTATGTGCATTTAAATGGCACTCTGGTTCACACATCAACTTTACTTTCTTTACCTACTGCAAACAAAACATTACATATACAGACATACATTTATTTCAATTAAAGTTAGCAGTAGGAAATGAGACACGGGTTTTTAATCTGATGAATTGGATAAAAAAATGTTACGGTCGTTAATAAGAGGTGACTATTGATTTACTTGATCTTATTTTAGAAGTAAATAATTGCTTTTAATTATGCTTATTAAATCAATCAAAACTGGTGTGTGTTAAATTTGAAGTTAACTTTGAATATTGTTTTTGTTCATCATCGTCAAGGTGTGTACATGTATACACTTAAATGATATGTGGCAAAACATGCGTGACTGACTGACGCCATACTACATTAATCAGAAAAAATGTTCCTTTATAATTACCTTTGATCTGACTGAATGACAATTGGTATTTCCAATTGTAATACAGCCAGTTGATGTTAATGAATTATCTTCATTAACAGAACTTTATCTTATTACCTAAAAATACCTAATTCATAATTGGTGGTGTTTTATGGAGCTAAAGTAGATGCTTCACTTTATGGTCTTATTTTAGAAGTAAATAATTGCTTTTAATTATGTTTATTAAATCAATCAAAACTGCTTATAGCTTTAATTGGTGTGTGTTAAATTTGAATATTGTTTTCGTTCATCATCGTCAAGGTGTGCAGTGTAAACTCCAAATGGTGTCAGTAACCATATCTATTACAGTCATGTGTGTTTCTGTGTGCGTGTGTGTTTCTGTGTGGAAGAGGCTCCAGGGTTTGTGCTTTGGCTCTGTGGTATGTGCTCAAACAGCGGAATTTTCCAGGATGCTGGGTTCCATGGTGTGGTCTCATGCCTCACATTTTCATGCTAGTACGTCCTGCTCAAACACACCCCAGTGCCCAGAGCTACATCCTGTCCTGTTCTCATGTGGATTAGAGAGAACAGCACAGAGAACATTTTCTCAAGTCTGTGCCAGGTCAGGAATGTCATTCTGGGGCACAAGATGTGTAGAAGAATGTCAAAATCCAACAATACTAAAAAAATTTATATTTAGATATTAACACAGCCATGAGATGTCTAATTCAGCCATTAACAGAGAAATAAATATCAAAAATACTATTAGTGAGAAATCTGGAAAAAGGAAATCAAAGTAAAATCAGAAGCCTCCATACTATACAGTCATGCAATAAAATAGGATAATAAGGATGTAGGATGTGACAATGAAATTTCTTTTAAGGATATTTCGAAACTGTTAGAATAACTGCTTATACAATAGCTTCCTGGTTCTTTGTGTATTCTGCACATGCTGATGTCATGCCTGATGTTTATCCATTAAATCACCTTTACCCTCTCACTATACCTTGTAGCTTGTTTTCCTTGTACCAGACACATAATGTTATAAAGTTATTATATTTCCATTCTATATCAACCCCAGTCTTAGCATTACAGGTTTCTTTTCACACATTTAACAATGTTTTGTTTAAGATTTTGAATGTTCACATTGTAGGGGAATCTGACACCAAGCAAAAAGAATAATTTTTCCAAAAGAAGTTGGTATCAATATTTCTATTGGAAACACAGTCAATATTTTGGGAGAAAAACATTAATAATATGAGATTTTCTTGATCGCTACTTACCTTTATTAATAGGTTTTAATTAGATTACTTTATATATTGTCACTACTATTAACTGAACTACTAGACTGTTGGCATTGAGAAATAAATTATGTAATAAATATGCTATTTCTATGGCCAATATATGCCAAAGCCTGACCATCACAATCATATGTTAACCTTCTCCAAACTGTTTTGTACAAAAGATACACAATATTCTAGATTCTTTGTAGGATGTAACATCAAGGGAACTAAAGGAGGCAAAACATGTTCCAGCATAACAATGCTTAGCAATAATTATTATTATTATTATTATTATTATTATTATTATTATTATTATTATTATTATTATTATTATTATTATTTTTATTATTTCATTTTAATTATTTATTTTTTAATTATCCATCCATTTGTTCTCTAGACCTCTTATACTGCTGAGTCACGTTGAACCTTAAGCCTATCTGAGGAGACTTGGGGCACAATTCAGAGTACACCGACAGGATGGACAGGATGGACAGGATGTCAGTCTATCGCAGAACACAATTGCTAACACACTCACACACTACAGACAATTTAGAGATGCCAATCAGTTAGCAGAACAAGTCTTTAGACTGGAGATGAAACAGGAGTACCTTGAAAGAGCCCCCCGAGTCACGGGGTGAACCTGCAAACTCTTAATAAAAATGTTTTATTATTATTATTATTATTATTATTATTATTATTATTATTATTATTATTATTATTATTCATTCATTCATTCATTCATTTATCCATTCATTTTCTACCGTTTATCGAAACGTCTCGGGGCATCAAGGCAGGATACACCCTGGACGGAGTGCCAACCTATCGCAGGGCACACACACACACACACACACACACACACACACACACACACACACACACACACACACACACACACACACACACACACACACACACACACTTTCATTCACTCACACACTACGGACAATTTTCCAGAGATGCCAATCAACCTACTGTACCATGCATGTCTTTGGACCGGGGGAGGAAACTGGAGTACCCGGAGGAAACCCCCGAGGCACGGGGAGAACATGCAAACTCACACAAGGCAGCAGGGGAATCGAAACCCCAACCCTGGAGGTGTGAGGCAAATGTGCTAACCACTAAGCCAAACAGTAGTACCCATGATCATTTTACTGTTTTATTTGATTTTATATGACTGTTTTATTACTGTATACATTCAACATTACATTTTTATTTTACATTCTATTTGACAAATCTACACAAAATATCACATAGTATTGAGCTGAGGAAAAGTCCAATATAATTTGCAAAAAAAGTTACAGATAAAAAAGAAAAAGTAATCACTGTTTTTAATTTCAAAACCTGAAACTAGTTTTCTTTACAGGCTGAGAATCCCTTAACTAAAAATATCCCAAATGGTATCTCCATATATTGCTCAGCAATTTACATTTGCCTTTACAATACAGTATGCACAGCATGTACAATATATCTATTAGAGTCAAGTCAAGAAGCTTTTATTTTCATTTTAACAAAATATACCTGATGCAGTACATTGTGAAATGAAGCATCATTCCACCAGGACCCTGTTGCTACATTAAGACACAGAGCTACATACAACTCAGAACTAAAAATGCCACTCTAAAGATAAGAATATCAGCATTTTGGATCCCGAGCGGCTGCTGCATGCAAATACCATGCCGCATTCTATTACAGCCACTGTGTGATTACAGAATAAAAACAATTGGATTGAAGTGTAAATAAAGCCACTTTCTTATTTAACTTATACGGTTGGCTCCTTTAACAGAGCAATTCTTATATTGTTGTTTGAAATGATGAAATTATTAAATGAAGAAGTATAGTATAGTATTTTTCCTTTTTGCAACTAGGCACAATACCTTCCATTGTGATCGCAAGGGACTTAGGATTAGTAAGGGTTGGAACTACTGTTATTTAACATTTAAACCACCTCATTTCTAAATTTGTAATGCTAGACGTGTTAAATGATGACATTTTAAATGTGTTTTATTTCACTTATTTGGAATTATTTTTGGAACATTTCTTAGTATTGCATCAAAGAAATGTTTTCTAGAAGAATTGCTACACATTCTCAGTTAAGTACAAATTTATCAGAAACAATCCGGAAACCGTAAAGGTGTTTGGATTTCAGGTTCATTACACCTGGGAAATATTTTACAGAATCATGTTATATAACGACCATTACAAAAGTATTTAGTGACTTCATTACCTAATCTTCTTTATAAGGAACAAGGAACTGATGTGTTTATTGAAACAAATGATATGAGGTGATACAAAGGTTTTTCACCCAAGAGCTTCCTTTTATTGTAAAAGTTCAATAGCTCCTCAGTAAACCATTAAATAAATAATAAACAACATGTCATACTTTAAACATTTTTATGAAATACATTCACAATTAGATTTGTAAAGTTCATGGAGACAAACTTTGATGTTGGCTTTGACGGTGCATGTATTCGCAAAGGACGGTGCATTTTGGAGGCGAGTGGACAGAAAGATTGTGAAAGCAACTGGACCGCTATGGTGCCAATACTTTTGGAGGTGAGCGGACATGAGCATGTGACATGATACGAATACCCGTGAGGTAGTTCCCCTCATTGTGCTGAGTGTTTTGATATGTCACTTGTCCATGTTGTGCAATTTTTTAATTTTCACGTGATGTCACGTGACCTCACGTGACATCACGTGATGTCATCATAATACCCGTGGGGCAGTTCCTCTAATTGTGCTGAGTGTTTTGATCTGTCACATGTCCCTGTTGTGCAAATTTTTAATTTTCACGTGACCTCACGTGACGTCGCTTAGAGGATTTTCGGAATTCCCCATTCAAGTATATGGGATGTTCGATCGTCGACTACGGGAAAACCGAAAATTCCGTCGGAACTCCTAATGAAAAATTTCGGCCGGAGTAAGGTCCTAAAGAACCTCTCCGAGTTCGGTGTAAATCGCTTCGAAAACTTGCCAAGTTATAAACCTCAAAAGTTTATAATGGAAGTCTATGGGAAAAAAGGCCACTTTGAGCTTCCATACCGGGAATGCCGGAATTCCAATCGCTTTGAAAAATAGAAGCAACAAACTTCAGACCAGGGTCTACGACATAGCAGAATTTGGTGCATGTGGCTCGAAAGCCCTAGGCCACATTTTTTTAAAATAAATTTTTGTATAAGAAGAATAATAATTACTAGATTTGTAAAGTTCGTCGCGACAAACTTCGATGTTGGCTTTGACGGTGCAAGTATTCGCAAAGGCTGGCACATTTTGGAGGCGAGTGGAAAGAAAGATTGTGAAAGCTACTGGACCGCAAGGGTGCCAGTACTTTTGGAGGTGAGCAGACATGAGCATGTGACGTGACACGGCACACGGCATGATCACACATTTGACGTGATCCATGTTGTGCAAATTTTTAATTTTCACGTGACGTCACGTGACGTGACCAGAATACCTGTTGGGCAGTTCCCCTCATTGTGCTGAGTGTTTTGATATGTCACATGTCCATGTTGTGCAAATTTTTAATTTTCACGTGACGTCATGTGACGTCACAAGACGTGACCAGCATACCCGTGGGGCAGTTCCCCTCATTGTGCTTAGTGTTTTGATATGTCACATGTCCATGTTGTGCAAATTTAAAATTTTCACGTGATGTCACATGACCTCATGTTACCTCACGTGATGTCACGTGACGTAACCATAATACCCGTAGGGCAGTTCCACTCATTGTGCTGAGTGTTTTGATATGTCACATGTCCATGTGCAAATTTTTAATTTTTACGTGACCACGTGACGACCACGTGACGTGACCAGAATATCCGTGGGGCAGTTCCCCTCATTGTGCTGAGTGTTTTGATATGTCACATGTCCATGTTGTGCAAATTTTTGATTTCGCTTGTTTTGGGGGCGGGGCTACAGGTGACGTCACGTGACGTGACCAGAATACCCGTGGGGCAGTTCCCCTCATTGTGCTGAGTGTTTTGATATGTCACATGTCCCTGTTGTGCAAATTTTTGATTTCGCTTGTTTTGTGGGCGGGGCTACACGTGACGTCAGCAGAATACCCGGTGGGGTGCCAATACTTTTGGCAAAAAGTGGCTACTGAGGGTTTGGACATTTCATGTCAATACTGCAGTCATTATGGGTATCTACTTATTATACTGCATAGAACAGTATAGTATTTTTGTCTAATAATAATAATAATAATAATAATAATAATAATAATAATAATAATAATAATAATAATAATAAGTATTTTTGTCTAAGAATAATAATAATAATAATAATAATAAGCTTATAACGGAAATCAGAATGTTGGCTTCTACAAAGCCAACATAATAATAATAATAATAATAATAATAATAATAATAATAATAATAATAATAATAATAAGCTTATAACAGAAGTCAGAATGTTGGCTTCTACAAAGCCAACATAATTACAGAACACGTGTTAGGATTTGTTATTACAAATATATGCTTGTGTTGTTCATACATTTTAAATAAATATATTCTATAAGAGAATTTAATGATATCCTTTTTAAAAATCAATATAATTTTATTAACCTTAGATAAGCCATATTCTTGATATTTTACACATGCTTATAAGTCTTATTCTCATGTTAAAATGGCACATACTGTAAATAAGCTGTATAACAGTTGTATAAATATATTGTTTGGATCATGAAGAATGACACTGTATGACACTCAAGATCAATATTTGGTATGATAATATTTCACTCTGTTTGTGTTTAACAATCATGTCCATTGAAAAAAAGTAACAGGTTCAGGGCAACACGTTATGTTTTGTTTTTTTTTTTCGTAATACAATGACAGTATTGTACTTTGTATGAGAAAACATGGGTAGTATATTCTTTCCACTGTATTGCTAAGAAGTATTATTTGGAAGCAGGAAAAAAGGACTATAGAACTCATTGTATGACAAATGACTAATGTCTCAAACATTTTTTTTGTATAATTAAAAGTTAAATCTAGTGAGTGAGGGTTTTAATCTGAATAATCTAACTTCTTCTTGTGAATGTTTCGAAAAAACATGTATTTCCATAGCCCCATATATAGCCAGAAATGCTTTACTTTATATGTGTCATATTAAACCATTAAAACATAAAACCTCAAAGAAAAGACTGAAACGTAACTTAACACCAGGCGTATTTGCTGCATGGAGGCTTGGGTTATTCCATGGCTATTGGGTTATTCCATGGCTATTGTTAAACTGGCTCTCTGTAAACTGGCTCTTTCAATACTACATCATTTTTCTTTTATCACTACCTCAATATTTCACACACAAATAGACAGAATCATCAGAAAGCCTGATCCAGGTTTTTATTCTTGTTATACTTATGCTTAAGTTTTTTTTTTATACCCTTTATAATACCTGTGTCTGCAGTTTCTGATCAAAAAGTGCAAAAACCGATTTGTTGTTTTATCATGTTTTTAGAAATAAAATCAAATGGGCATTTTTATTTAATAGCATATTTTGTATGAATCTTGCATTTAGCTGTAGGTGGTAGTAATGTATCATCATTATTGTCTTATTTTTATTAGAGGTGTGTTGATAATTGAACTTTATTTTATCAGTAGACTAACTTATTATTATAAATTATGATATTTTGCTCAAAAGGATATGTCGGAGTGTATTCATTTCATGGCAGTTTAATGCCACCTAGTATAAAACTAGAAATGCTTGTAGACTACACTATATGAATAAGCTCAAGTAAAATGTAGATCTATGTAGATCTAAATGTTAATCTATTATTTGCACATTGTCAGAAAATTGACATTTGAATCTTTTTGGATCAATTGGTCTTGGTTGTAGAAAAGATAACTCAAATTTTCATTGCATTGTTGTATAGGTGTACAGTACATGTGCACATTAAAGCTACCAGGAATTATTCATTCATTCATTCATTTTCTACCACTTATCCGAACTTCTCGGGTCACGGGGAGCCTGTGCCTATCTCAGGCATCAAGGCAGGATACACCCTGGACGGAGTGCCAACCCATCGCAGGGCACACACACAAACTCTCTACCAGGAATTAATTTTTTTAAATATAAAAAATCATTTAGGTTTTTTCACTATTCAGTACATTATACATTTTTATTTGGGGACCTTATTGGGTGAGCAATAGTAGTAGTTTGTAGTAGTAGTAGTAGTGCTTTGTAGTAGTTGTTTATGTATATGTTTCTAATTTTATTAATAGTAAAATGATCTTACTATATATCATTTCCATCATATATATCGAAGTAACAAGTGGATTTAAATATTTTTGTTTTATTCATTTGCCATATTACAAACAAATAAAATAATATCATAATAACAAAGTAATACAAAGGATAAAGAGAAAACTCCAGTTAATATGTTATATAGTTAGACAGTATTGCAAATATAGTTATCTACATTTGATTTCACTTCTCAGTAAATTACAGTAATTATGACTCTTTTTCAGTTTCAGTTTAACAGCTTCAGTCAGCTACATTGTCATAAGAATAGTATGTTTCATACACAATAAATTAATAGAGAAAACAAACATTGTCTGAAAATAAACCTTATTTTGACAAACAAATGTCATATATTTTCTTTCTAATTATTTCACTAGACAGTACAGTCATTTCTTCACACTAACATAATGAAGCTGTTTATTGCAGCTGAGCTAGCAGTGGTTTGCAGTCAGACAGGAACTCCAATTGATCCACAGCTTCTATGAGCCCATCTACCCTCTCAGGTGCCAGCACTGTGCTTGCATTGCTGCGGAACTTTTTGTGTAGACTCTCATCACTCAGTGGTTTCCTCCAGTGGCCATAGAAGGTGTCACAGTGGCCGCGTAAAACAATGCCATTTACCAAAGTGACCTGCACCTCACCATACATGCAGTCAAAGTTGGCTGGATTGTCCTGGGGGTGCTCTACTCGTACACGAGAGAGGAGGGCATGAAGCTCTGGTCTGAATAGTGCTTCAGGCTGAAAGGATTGCACTGTTACCTGGCCATCGAGCAGAGTGGTGCAAGCATTGAACTGGAAGGAGTGACGCGCCTGGTGCTCTGACTCTGGGAAAGGCCGATTAATATACTTAGAGTGTGGAACACGTAGCAGGATTTCCTGCACTGAGCTAGTGGAGATGATTCCTCCAGAAAGATCCAGCAAAGCTTTGTGGACATGGGCAGCAGCATCAGAGACCCAGTGCATTCCTAAATGGGCTGGAAACCTCTTGAAGGCAATGTCTTGTTTCTCAAGAAGAAATGTGTGGCCCCCCTCTTCAGGGGACATCATTGGATTTGGGGTGTAGTCTTCATAAAAAGCACTGAAGCCAGCTACCCCAGGTACTGCATCTAAGACCAGGGGACTTGCTTCCAGCCCACGAGAGGCCAACAAGGCAGCTTCAAGGCCCAGACGAGAGGCATTGCCAATGTGCAGAGGCTTGGACTGAGTGGCAGCATTAGCCATTGGGGCCCCTGCTAAAGAGGCAGCGATGGCCAAGGCATGGCTGCTCTGATTATGGTTGAGGCAAAGGAGCCGGGCACAGGCAGCAGCACTGCCCAGTGTCCCTACAACACTTGGGGGGTGGAACCTTCGGAAAGAAATAAAAAAGAAGATCAGAATTTGAAATTCCTATCCAAATCCTGAAAAGTGAGGTACAAATGGAAAATATTAAGCCTCAGGTGGGATATTTACAGATATTATGTATATTATTATACATATATTGTATACTATATAATCCATAACTCCAAAGTCTTCTCAATTTAGCATAGTCATTTAAATTCACACAACTCAAATTGTATAAAAAGTTAGATAGGTTAAGGTTATATTTAAATAACTTATATAACCTTTTTATTCATATGGATGATATTTTGATGAGAAATTACATTCATTTGATTTAATTCAAATTTCTAATGAGATTATGTGTGTAAAAAAATCCCATAAGAATGCTAAAGTCTATGGATAACAACAAAGACAGACACCTTTTTAATGAAATTTGCAATCAATTCATATAATAAGTCCTATTGCTTAGTAACCACATACATCAACAAACATCATTGAAATGGCACAGGTGTTTCTGTTTAAAGAACATTTAGGGGAAATAACAAATTATTAGTCATTTCATCCCACTCTGGGAGTAAAAACATCACTAATAGGGCAGTACGGACACAAACAGAAGTGGTTTGTATGAGCACCCGTGTAAATGATTTCGTCATAACTTCCTTTCAGTGTAAATTCTGTTAGCAAAGCCTCTCCCATCTAAATGCTTGGAGAATACATATGTTGTTTACCCCAGTGACTGTTCTGTTGAGACTACCCTCAGATATTTCATCATTTAGTATTATTATTATTCATTTTGAGACTATTTAAGAACACTGAGGTATCCTGTTATGATGGTTGCTCACCCTTGTTTTATGGTGTTGTTTGGAGAACCGTGTGTGTTTTGGAGACAATTCTCACCTCTTGGGAATGTTCTGAGCCTCATTGGAGAATCTCATCAAGCGACCTTGGACCTCAATGCCAATGTTGAAGGCCATCAGTAAGTCTAGACCACTTGGTTTGCTGTTTTGGGACAGCATGTCACAAATGGCAAGAAGAGCGGGAAGCACTGCACCAGAGGGATGAGTTGCAGGGTGCCAGGTATCGTCAAAGTCCATGGAATGAACCTGAGGAAGATCAGCTAATCAACGATGGCAGGTGCATTGCTTTAATTATATGGTGCTTAGTGGGCACATAGTTCTGTTATGTCAACTCTATTATAAAGGTCAAAATGTTGGTCTTAGCCATCTGACCTACCCTTTCTAACAATAACATGAGTGGATTAACACTTGACCACAGGAAAATATGACTAAGGCTTAATAATATTTCCATGGCTTGTCTGGTTGGGAAAAGGCAAACACAGAACTTCTTATACACAGTTTATTTTTCACTTTTTCACATTCTGTCCAATTGAGGCAAGTAGGGAAAATGAAAGTGACAGAAACCACAGTGATTTCTTTTTTCATACACCACAGAGATCAGTGATTATTTCTAAGAAAAGAAAACTATTCCTTTGGAAAAACTAGTTCTTGTTTGTAAGATGTAAAAATCTATATAAACAACACAGTATGAATAGGAATACTTACTGCTACTCCATTAACTAAGGCAGCCAGAGTTGGGGAAAGCTTGGTCCCACTGCGCCCGTAGACAAAACTGATGTCATCGGGAGCGTACATGTGCTTTTGGAGAAAAAGGAAAAAGGGGGGTCATTTGAATGCTTGCTGCTACACATACTGTACTGCACTGGGCCAAATTGTCTGAGGACAGACTGTGTAAGCAGTGAATACAGCACTGCTTCTGTGTAAATGAGGGTTTGATTTTGGAAGGTTGAAAATAACTTTGAGTCTAGACGAAGCACATACATATTAAAGTCAAATAGGGTGGTAGGAGTAAAGTAAAGTATAAATTACCTGGCAATGCTGGAGTGCCAGATCAAACACTTCAGTGGTGCTGCCCAGCAGCCCCACACCAATGCTGTCCAGCACCATTCGTTTGCTTCTCTGGAGTACGACTGGCGACAGATGCTTTGGCTGCACACTCTGGATGAATTTGCCAAAGCTACTGGTTATAGTCTCCTCAGGTTTGGGCTGCTCCTTGACTGAAAACACAGGTTGAAGAATGGAATGCTCACATTGATGTTTTACCAACCAAGTGAACTGATCAATAGAATATATCTTGGTACAACCAGTTAATTTAAATCTTAGCCCTATGTGACAAATATTTAAAAAAAAAAATGTGATAAGTAGAACTGGCTCACCATTTATTGCAGGTTTATGGAGTCTTCTGACTGCAGACAGGGTTGACACTGGTCTGGTCAGTTTCTAGATAATGTAAGAAATCAGTCATGTAAAATGTAGGTGTACAACATTAAGACAAGGCATGTGCCTTGTTCTTTTTTCCACCAAATTTGAAGTAAAGCTGACGCCCCAAAAAGTCATTTTTCTTTCTGTATAATCCAGCTAATTATGTTCTACTAGATTAGATTCAACCTTTTTAGATTACATATTACAAGTATACATTTCTATGTATTCTCAGAGAGAGAATGTATACATGTACTGTATATTTGTTTGGCAAGAGATGAAGAAACTGGCAATATATCAACATTTAGGGCTCAGAGCGTCATAAGTAATATTGCAAATGAATATAATAAACACATATAATAAACAGGTTGCACAAATATATACTGAAAAATCACAGTTTAAACGTTAAAAAAAGGTCAAATTACCTGCATTGTGGAAAGCATATTGTGTCTCTGAGTGTTGAAGATTTCTGTGGACTTCAAGTTGAAGGACCCTTATGTGCTCCTCTGTCTCTGTGCAGGAAGTGTTTTGTAGATGATTCCCTTGCTACTCAGGTGAGTCTTCATATTCTCTTTATATACCATGATGGTCTCAACTGAGGCAAGAGTGGAACTTCCAAAACCTGTTTTTAGTATCATGGGTGGGATTTCTTTTGATCTGAGCCGGAAGCTTATTGACATTTGGCCAATTATGTCATCCATGAATATGAGACAAATGATTGATTTAGGTGCTTTCAAGCTCCTCCTACTCCACCAAAGCATGTTACTTATAAACAAAAAGCATCTTTCCACTGCCATCCAATAGTTCCGATACTACAGGCCTGCAGCAGGTACGTGAAGCTTTGATCTGTCATGTATGATTTTAGATTGTGTCTTATTATAGTCATCAATATTTTCTTTAAAGTCTAAGAGAATTAAATTAGTCTTACCAAGGTGCCACATTGGGTCCACTTCATCATACACTGGTATTGAGCCAGCTCTGGGTGAATTTTTGGAAACTGACCTCTTCATCATACATTTAACAGTGTCAGTCTGTAGAGAACAAATTATAGTCTTACAAAAAGATGCAATGTTATCCTTTGCCTATATGTGGAGCTACAGAGTCAGTATCAGTATCAAAATCTCTGGTCTGCCCCAGAGCTGCCACTGGTTTTACTCAACTGGCTGCAAAACAGAGCACCTGTGTAAGCTCAGAGCAGGGGCGGGGTGAGAAATGAAATAGATCTGTTAATAGCCTATGACTGACTGTCTGTTTTACATGCTTTGGGTGGAGCAGGGATGCAGAGAGTCAGTGACAGAAAAGGAATGGTACACTTTCATGATACATGAACTTCAGAGGAAAATAAACCTATCCTGGGCAAATAATTATTAATAATATTTCACTTACCCAATGACGGTACATTATTAATTACCATATGTGTACATGATACTTTATGAATCCATTACTTTTAGAAATTCCATCACAAAATGTCATGTATATAAATATATGATATGTGATTTAACTATTTCTTACTGAAATACTTGAAATCTGACCAAATCCTTATCATCTAAGGTTAACAGATCTAATGGCATCAGCAAACGGGTTTCCTGCCAGCTTCTACAGTGAGCCTGGTGTGCTCGGCTTTTTGTCCAATGGCATAAGTGCATTCTTAGTACTTCTGCAGAACTTCCATGGGGCCAGAACTGGAATTCCAGCATTAGGAGTGGAGAACATCCTCGCAGGTCTTGTTCTCCTGGAATTTATTTGTATATCCACACCTAACCCATAGAGCAATTCTGGTTTAACCCAAGCAATTGAGTAGATTTATGACTTAAGCACTGTCAATCCTAACGTACTAGTTTAATGATTTGAAATGTAAATAATTATATCTATAATATATATTATAATTATAATTAAATAATTAGATATCTATCAACTCTGCTTCCCAACTCCTCTCCAGTTACTATGCTTATTTGCGCCAAGATTGCTATCATGCCACCAAATTTAGTCTGCACTGCACCTTTTGGCTTGTGAAGACCTGGGAAGAGTATGTGATATCTGTGTTGACTGGAAGAAGTGAAGCAGCAACAGCGAGGCAAGCTATGGTGGGAAACTGGTTTTTTCTAGCAGCCGGTCTAGTCCTTTGCATCGCCAGTCTGAACATGGACATACTGGAGTTGGTCCACAATGGCATCTTTGTTTTGCTGACAATCTCAACAATCTCCCAGATTCCTCTTGATAGGTACTACATCTTTTATGGGGTGGCTTGCTCCATTTTCACAGCTGTCTCATTATATGGTACCTTTGCACGTCTCATTAACACCATTGCTGAGAAGTCACTAATTCCTGTTGGAGTCCAGCCTGTCTCAACTGATAGACTGCAGAGTGGCCTTAGTTGTCTAAGGAAGTTAAAAAATGAGCAGCACCAAGGAAAGGGTACCCAACTGCCTGATGCTCTCTTTTACCTCACCAATGGGGTGGCAGCTCTCTCAGCAATTCATAGCAGCCAGCCCCAACAGAGTTTTCTGGACCTGACAGTACCCTGGGTCTTCATTCCAGGGACCATCATCCAGGGTTATGTAAGTCGATTACAGGTTCAAGGAGGGCAGAGATTTGGATCGGTTATCCCATCCTTCTACTTGGCTATTTGGGCCATCTGGACCTGGTTCAGATTTGCAGGTATGTTAATGTGTTTTTTGTAAATCTTGAACTTTTTAAACTCAGTCACTATTGATTTGATAAGATTTATCTATAATATTAAATACATTTGATAAATCATTCTTATATTAATAGCATAATATTGAACTGTCTCCTTACAGGACATCGGCTGCAGTTTACAACAGCATCAGCAAATGGAATTGCAGCAGGAGCAATCGCATTCTTGGTGATTAATGCTTTTCTTATACTAGTTGGTAAGTACAGTATTAGCACTGATTTTAATCATAATAAGTTTTGAATTCCTAGTATGCAACTTTTGATTTAATAATATTTATCATTTGTAGCTGCTTATGGAAATCTTGTTTTGCTGGCATTAACCATTATCATGGAGGTCATAGTGGTGTGCCTTCTCCTCTCAACTCTTGATAGACTACCATACCAGTTGGAAGGTAACGTTTGTTTCAAAGCAAACAACTCATCATTTATATCCAAAAACTTCCAACCATGACTAAACATCCAATTACCATAATATTCTTTTTCAGTTGCCATGCTTTCAATATTTGCCATAATTTGCTTATATGGGACTCTGGCATCACTTGTTAACTATATATTCTCCAAGACCATAATACCAGTTGGACCTGCACTCATAAAGGTATTTTCTAACTTCCATCAGTTTTGTTATTATGTGTAAAGTGGTTGATTATTTCATCTTGTTCTTTCTTTTTAGAATAATATTAATAAGAAAAAAGCTGCTGCTACAGCTCCATGTCCAACTCCATCCTCTCGTGGCACCAGTGGGCTCCATCAGATTGCCAAATTGCTGGAAAACAATGGTGTATGTGGTATTCCAACAGATACTGTCTATGCTCTGGCTGCTTCTTGCAAAAATCCAAGAGCGATAGAAAACATCTACAATATCAAAGTAAGTACTAAGAGCCTCTTAATTTATAAATGATCTGCTGAACATGAGGAAAAATTAATTATGCTTTAATCTACACACTACAGGAACGTCCTGCAGAGAAGCCCATCTGTATCTGCATCTCTAATCTGGAGCAGCTTGTTGCAACCAAACCACCATTTAGTCCTTTGCTTTGGGAGTTTATGAGAAATGTCTATCCAGGAGGCATCAGCTGTATTGTACCAAAAGGAGATTGGCTTCTCAAACTTGGTGAGACTTTAATATTGGCATATGCTATTACTTTTCTGGGTAATCATTCTTTATAATAACTCATGGGTAATTTGGCGAAAATTATTCTTCCTTAAGGATTGGGGGCTGCATATGATCGTGTAGGAACCAAGGACAGCATAATGATCCGTGTTCCTGATCACACGGTCACTGCCCACCTGTGTGACATCACCGGACCTTTGGCTATCACATCTGCAAACCCAAGTGGTGAACCTGACAGCACACATCATGACATGGTTATCAAGTAAGCTGATTTTTATAGTTTTTTATTATTATTATTTTCTACATAAAATTACATTACAATACACATAAAAGTCAAATTCACATGAACGCTTTTAATACATAGTATGAAAACTCATAGACATTTCCTTGCTAACTTGTACTGTTTCCTGTAAAATCAAAACCATTGTGCAAGCAAATAGTTTTGACACTAACTGATGATAATGATATCAAGACATAACAGAAGCACTTTTAATTGTCTCACAGCCGCCTTGGACATAAGATCCAAGGAGTATTGTGTGATGGTCATTCCAATGAGCTTGTAGGGTCAACGGTGGTCAGCTGCCTTAAACGATCTCTATCCATTGAAGGAGGAGGAGAGTTCACCTCATGGATTTGTCTGTCAAGTGTCATTGTGACTTGTGTTATCTTGAAGCAGCCACTTTTTGAACAATCTGACGGAGGGCTGACGAGCAGCTTTCTTTACTTTATTCCATCGATGCTTTTGAACTCTCATCTTACTGTTGGCTTTTCTCATATGGTCCAGCTCTGCTTGAAGCTTCTTGTTTTCTTTTTGCAGCCACCTCATTTTAGCTTGTAACTTGTTTTGATGAGTTTTCCCATGGCCACTATTGCTCTGTAAATGAGCTATGGGTGCTTTAGTAGATGGCAACCTTTGAACAGGAAGACTAGATGTTGACAGAATTGCTGCTCGAGGACTTGGAATTGGAGAATCATGAGCAGGAGAACCATGGACTAGACTACTGGCACCATCATTTAAAGTGACGTGACATACGGCTAAGTTTGGTGAACCATACTCAGAATTCGGGTCTCTGCATTTGACCCATCCAAAGTGCACACACACAGCAGTGAACACACACACACCGTGAACACACACACACCGTGAACACACATCCGGAGCAGTGGGCAGCCATTTGTGCTGTGGCGCCCGGGGAGCAGTTGGGGGTTCGGTGCACCTCAGTCGTGGCCGGCCCGAGACTCGAGACTTCTGTTGATAAAATGACCCACTGTTACATGTACTCTAGGCAAGTTGTATTACATGAATATTAATGTGAAACATTTTTTATTAGATTTAAACTCCCTCACTAACTCCCTTTTCCGTATCAACTTATTTACTTTCTTCTTCTCTCCCTCTCCTCACGCCTGGCTTCATCCTGACTTAACCTCTCCCGGTACCTTCTTGTCCTTTCTTTGCTCATTCCTAAAAAAATCATAATGCACTTTGAAAACAAATATCAAAGTAATTGATGTTCTATAAACAATAAACATGGATATAAATACATCATGCATTTAAAAATGTAAAAATAACAGCTAAGGATCTAGCAACACATTTGTATTAAGCATGTCACACCGCGGGACATGACTCTCACACCACAGGACATTAACAGCATTGTGGCCATTTTAATCCCTTGCAATACATGACTGACCTTGGGGCTAATGCTAACCGAATAATAATATTGTTTTTAACCTTAATAATGTGATTTTTTTTTTTTAAGTTTTTTTTCTTCAATAAGAGCCGTCACACCACAGGACATCATAAATGGACACATACATTTTCTAAAAGAAACACTGAAATCTGTAGAAATATTAAGAGATTAATACTCACCTTTTAACTTTCACAGCACTCTCCAATAACTAAGTTACTGCCTGATTGGGGGCCTACAGTTGTCCATATAACTGCCTGTTCAAAAACCTGAACTTCAATGTACGCCGCAGGACGGCATTTATGTTACAAAATTGTTGTATGTAAAAATGTTGTTTTATTAAGTTACTATTTGTAAAATAAATTGGTGTGTGTGTGTGTGTGTGTGTGTGTGTGTGTGTGTGTGTGTGTGTGTGTGTGTGTGTGTGTGTTCTTTAATGCTTCAATCTCTCATAGTCTATAGTTTTAATACCATATATTTAAGACAATTGTTAGGGTTGTTTGTTATTGTTGTGTTTGTGTTTTCTTAATTTTTAATATTTTTTGTACATATTTTGGAACTATTTAGTAACTATTCTCACATCTGTTAATATAGTATAATACATTACAAATGTTTGGCCATTGTTATTGTGTATATATAATATTTATTTACAATCTTATGTAGGCCTATATTTAGGATTTTTTTTAACCACACAATAGATCTTGAATCAGTTTAGTGACTTGTAGATTTGAGGAAAACATGGCAGGTCTTGAAAAAGATCTACTTCTATCACTATAATATTTACAGCATTAGCTTTCTACTCATTTTAGAGAATTCTGTTACAAACTCATCCATGTCCAGTTCATGTGTTATTGCTTTTTCATGAGCTAAAAGCACAAGGTTATTTTTTTCTCTCATGAAGCATTGTTCGGCGGAATGGTGTCAAAATTCTTGCCAAAGTAGAGAATGAGCTCTCACATGAAGCAGTAGAGACACCCATGACCATAGCAGATACATACAATTTATGAAGACCTGCAAATGCATCTTTGTATTCCTGCAAGAGATTGCAAACAGCAAAACATTCAGCATCAGATGGACGTTTTTTGGACAGCATTGGTCTGACAACAAGAATTTCATTCTGGAGTTCAGTTTTTGCAACCCCTGCAAGACTACAGAGAGGTTCAAGCAAATGGATGTCAAGAAATTTGTTGGATTTTGGCTCAAGTTCACTAAAAGTTCTAATAAAGTTACTGTGACTGTCGTTTATTGCTTTATAAGCATGTCCGTTTACCTCAAAGGTTGCGTGAATGTGAATGAATGAGCTAAGTCTGTCTGTCTGTCTAGGAGGGGAAAAAGGAATTTGAGCAGAAATTTGAAAATAACGTATCTCGAGCTGAATTGAATATCGCACCAATTTTGTGATTGGCTGTTATGTGGTGTGGGGCCAGGGTGGGCCAAGCCTCTGATTGGGAAAGTCACAAACTGCTGGAACCAAATTCCTTGTGTGTGTCAACACACTTTCCAATAAATATGATATTGATATGATGAAAAATTATATTCTGATCATTTGTGAATTTTCCCCAAAATGATGGAAGAAATGTGGGAACATTTGAAGCACAAAATTATTCAGATTAATTAGGTAGATAATTGTCTATTTCTATAGATAATTATACACAATTATATATTATTTGCATATTGCAGATGTATAGCTCACCATCACTCGAACTATGTGGCCCAAACCTGTTTCAGCATGATGTCCCTGGGCATAAGGCTAGGTCCATGTGGTCATAGTTTAACAGGGTTGGTGTGGAAAAACCTCATGGTTCACCAGGGTTGGTGTGGAAAAACCTCATGGTTCTGTATAGTACAAGGATGATTACTGGCAGTTTTGGCAGTTTTGTTTGATCCTTGTGTAAATGAACACTGTGTTTAGCATACACACATGATTGCAAGGCAAATAAGTCCCAATAAACAGCAAACCAGATAACGATTAAATAGATGAACATTTTAGTTTGGCCCGAAATTAGTGCAAGAAAAAGTTAGTGATTCATGGATTTACTGTGAAAATTATATTTGTAATAATGCATCTAGTTTGCAACTTGGCAAAGCTAATCGGTTTAGGATGGTTACAGATCAGTCATTTAAATTTAAATGAGTGTTAAATTTACGAATGTCATTTAATCAGAATGTATTGACAACTCTAGTGACTTTAATATTCAGTAGCAATAGCTCTGATGGTTCAGTGACCTCTGCAATACAAATGATTTGTTTATATTAATGTATTTATTCTAATAGTAATTATTTCTATAGTGACAGCTTATTTACAGAGATTTATAAGGGACACTGTTTTTAAACAAGGAACTATGTACTGTATAATTATGAGTCTTTAATTATTGAACATCAGTGCTTTGCAATCAGTAGATTTTACAACAGAGACTTTAGGACAGAGGAATTTATGCTACTTAGTTGCATCAGCTGTTTATTTTGTCTAATAACGGTACCTTTTACAAGACAGTTGCTTGTGACTAATTAAGATTTTAAAATCATGCTTTATTTTTTCTTCAGTACAGTACTTATGGCTTGACAAATTTTATTATATTGTCCTACATGTTTCTTACATTGACTTACTAAAGAATCAATCTAGGCTCAAATATATGATCTCCAATAAGATGAAAAGGACAATGATAATCTCAGACTTTGATATGGTTATCACAAAATATTTTACCTTCAGTTTTTCCAAACTGAAAGAATCACACCAAATTTATAGTCTTCACAGATTTTTGAATTACCAAATCAGGCAAGTTTAAGAACCTCTGTTACCATAACACCTAGTCCATCAAAAACCTCATGTAATGGGGCATTGCACATAAAGGCAGAAGTAGTTACTAGTTTATGCTTCTTATCAACATGCACTTCTCCAACATTTTTATTAACATGCTTTGAGCCCAGCTCCACCAATGTCTTAGCTGTTCCAGCATGTGGCCATCTGCAAAGGTAAAGAGAGATCAGTACTGCAGGTTTTTGTCTTCTAAACTGGAAGGTAAATGTAAATCGTGCTTACGTTTCACACTCTGTATCGTGGCCAACAGTAAGTTCACAGCCAGGAATAACCTTTGCTGCAAGTACTGGAGAAATACAGCACATGCCGAGAGGTTTTCCTGCCTGGTTGAAGCTCTTGATAACCTTCTCGACCAGGGGCTTCACTGAGAAATCTTTGCCCTTGGTGGCCCAGTCACTGAGATTCTTAGCTGCCCCAAAGCCTCCTAAACAAAACAGTCAAAGGCAACTTCATGAACAGATTTTCCCTTTATACATAGGGTTTCCAGTAATACTACTAAATTGTTTAATGTGACATACGCTCTCTAGGCTAATGAACTGACCAGGAATTATGACAGCATCATGATTAGCAACATCTAGCTTGGCAAGGTCAGTGATGTCTCCTCGAGCAATGCGGGCACTTTCCTCCATCACGTTGCGCTTTTCTGCCACTGGTTTTCCTTCACAGTGGTTCACAACATGCATCATCTCAGCATTTGGAGCGAACATCTGAACCTAAACATACAGGTAAAGGACACCTAAGTAACTAACCAAGAATTGGTAGGCATACTATACATTTGGAAATCAATACATTGTTTAGGTGTGGAGCCTGCTTTACCTTGGCACCAGCCCGGCTAAGATGTACAAGTATGGCAGAAGCCTCATGGATCTCAGTTCCATCATAGACTCCACAACCAGCAAGGATCACTGCTACACGCTTTGCCATTGCACCTGAGAAACACATAGAATGTGGAAATTAGGGCTACTTGTTGCTAGCATCATTCAAGAGATGAGTGATAAAGGTGAACAGCAGGTGTCAAATGACACAGCACTACATTAAATATTAATGTAGCTCTGGAAGCCTTTGGGGAGATTCCCAGGTAAACTTTAATCACCTCAGTATCCAGGTAGGTAATGTACACAAAAAAGGCACAGTAGAGAGAAGTACAAACAAGCTGTACATGAACACAAAGCTACAGATTATTACCTGTAGGATTTCTGGAGCCTTATACCAGACATTCAAGAAAAAAAAGAAAAGAAAAATAAAGAAATAGCATTGGTAGCAGGTTAATCTAGTTTTCATAATCTTTAAAAATCTATATTATTTGCATTGTTACAGCTACTTGAAACAGGACTCTCACCTTGTGAAACGGAGATGAAATTCTAGCTGCGTTCACGCCTCAGATATCTCAGTAACTACGATGACTAGACAAGAACAACAGTTATATATACTGGGGTTTGGCCACGCCCACTCCATGATTTACATCTGTGATGCGACGCCCCTTTGGAGCTCTGTGTGGGTGAAGCAGGAAGAAGAAAAAGCAAGTTTACACAGTGAAGTAATGCTGAGTCAAATCCTTCAGTACTCTCTTTGTTAGTGTAAAGTTGTGTTTACTGAATCAGACCCCATACGAGCGTTAATAAACGTCTTTGTTTTTTCACTGTGTTAACTGTAACATTAGATAATACCACATACTATTGTAATATAACGTTCTATTGGTGTTGTTGTTTTGCTTAATTAAATAAACAAAGAAAATGGGATATATATATATATATATATATATATATATATATATATATATATATATATATATATATATATATATATATATATATATATGGGTGTGTGTGTGTCACTCATTCGTTCTTTTATTCATTTATTCGTTTTTACTGCATGTCCCGGAATCTATCCTCCTAACATTTCGAATCAACGCTCCTCGATTTATTAGCATTTTTTATCATCACTATTAACTCGGGGGATTTGGGGGTCATGACGTGATCTGACGTCACCGCCCGAAGCGTTTATAAGTTGCGGAGCGCGCAGTGATGAACAGTACCTGTAATGATGGCAGAATCTCCGTCCGACTCCGAATCACTACATTACTCCATCGGCATTTTGGGTATATCTGCTGGTATGTTGCACATTTTTTAACCTAACTTATTTAGAAGCAGTGTTTTGTGGTTTAATATAAAAACATTTGGTTTTATGATGATTTTAGGAGCTTTTTAGTTTATTCAGTTTATTTCCCCAAATGAGAAATAACTCATAAGAATTTGCTTCGAAGGAAACTTGGGTGCTGTAAAGTTTGTTTCAGACTGTAAATGTTGTAAATTAAAATACCTGCTTTTTTTTCTAATTACATTTTGCCAGTAGAGGGCACAATTCCTAAACATATATATATATATATTGTGTGTGTGTGTGTGTGTGTGTGTGTGTGTGTGTGTGTGTGTGTGTGTGTGTGTGTGTGTAAATAGATTTTATTTATTTTTTAATATATATATATAACATAGAACTTTCTCTCTCTCTCTCTCTCTCTCTCTCTCTCTCTCTGTCTCTCTGTCTCTCTCACTTCTCTCTCTCTCTGTCTCTCTCTGTCTCTCTCACTTCTCTCTCTCTCTCTCTCACTTCTCTCTCTCTCTCTCTCTCTCTCTCTCTCTCTCTCTCTCTCTCTCTCTCTCACTTTCTCTCTCTCTTTCTCTCTCTCTCACCCCCCTCTCTCACCACACCCACTCTCACCCAACCTCTCTCCTAACCCCCTCACCCCCCTTTGTTCACCACGCTCCCTCTCCCCCTTTCTTCACCACACCCTCTCTCTCTCCCACCCCCCCTTTCTCAAAAGTTTTCCTTAATTGCTGATTTGTAATTGTTGAGTGAATACAGTAATACATGAAAATTAACAACTAGAAATCAAATGTATTTTTGTTTTTAATCAAGGCTCTTTGCTGCTTCTGGTAAACTACTATGCCAGCACTCCTGATAAGGCTCTCATTCCTGCTACAGCACTGGGGATTGAGCTGATCATTATCGCTGCTCTGGTGGCATACGCAGGTATGAAGCTGAGAACTTTAAAATAAAGTTTTTTTTGTTTTTTTGTTTTTTTCAATAAAATTGAGAACTTCATTGAATAACTTGCAGTTTAGTACATAATGTAATTTGTAAATCTGTAATATTGTGTATAATTTATCTGCATCCTACATTCTGATGTTTTTAGTTAATGTTCTATCAAAAAAAAAATCCCTTCATTTTGATTGCTTAAGGGGGATGATTGCTGGTAAAGTTTGATATTAACCTCTATTAAAAGTCCAAATAATGTGAAACTGAATTCTTGTTCACTTACCTATGCAATACAGATTTTTAGTTGTATTCTTTAAAATCATGATGATTGCAGATATTACAATATTATTTTGCATTGTAATTTTTATTTATACAAATAAGGTTATGCATAATTATCTAAACCAAAGTCTAGTATTTTAATATTTATCAAAGTAAAATATTTATTTCTCTTCACTGCACTGAAGGTTTATTTCATTTATTGTTTTAATGAATAGTATAATATGATTTCTATTTTTAAAAAAATGCAGTATAGAATTTAATAGCCAATAATAAACATTTTGGAAAATGCTTCTGTAATAAGGTACTGTTCAGCTATGATTTTGGTCACCAAGATATACTTTTATACCTTATCTGCCTTTCTGAGTTCTAAACCTTACTTTTCCTGTCTTGTTTTAGGATTGTGTTCGAGCTTGTCCCATAGTGAGCTGTATACCACAATTTGTCTGACCGTGTCAGCTCTTTGGTGTGGCTCAGGGCTTATATATATACTTTCAGGGGAAGGTATAATCAGTGGAGAAAATGCGCTAAAAAATTCCATGGTTCCAGGGCTTGCTGCTTTTACTTTGGCATTACTTATCATTAGTTTAACAGCAGTTCTGCAAAAGAAGGTTTTCCTCTGCTTTATTTCCCTCACCATATGTTTGGCATGTGCACATGAAATCGCTGGACTGGTGAATGTAAACTTTGGCTTGTCAGCCACAGCTGCCTGTTACCTCTTGGTCTGTTTTGTCTGTGCCTACTTTGGCAGTGGGCGTCTGTTTTTCTACATCTCACATGGTAAGATTAACCTAGCAGGCACCGGTCTGCTGAATAAAAACAGTCAGCAGTCAACACAGGGTCAAGAACATAACAACGTAATTACTGTGGGTTTGGTAATGAACTTGTTGTCAGCCAGTGTGATAGCTTGTCCACTGCTCGGTGTAGTCCCTATTCTTTTCTCTGGCCATGTCCCATGGCTTTGGACAGCTGGTGTCTTCCAGCTAGGTGTGTCTCTCCTCTCCTACAGAGCCATGGACACCTTGGCAGCAACCTTTTATGGTTTCACAGCTATACTGAAGTTTTCTGAAGGGTATAGTGTGATAGTGAAGGACTTAACAAACCAAGTACCCTATTCCCCAGTACCTTTCCCCACTGTATTTGCAGTGCTCTTTTTTGTCCTTGCTGTGTTTAGCTGTATCAGAAGTTTAGTTGATGGCCTGTACCTACTCTTCTTTGTGACTTATTCTATAGCAATTGCTGCACAGCCCAGAGGCTTTTTCCAAGGGGGCACACAAGGTGTGCAAGCAGCTATATTTGTGGCATCTGCCCTTATGCTTCTGGTAACTCTTTATAACGAGGTTTTTCAAAAGAAGATACTCACAGGTCAAGGTGTTTTCAAGAATCTTCTGTCTCGCAGCAGTATATTAAAACTACGGGCTCAGGACAAAGACATGCATGCTCCCTATTTGGGTTATTCAAAATATGCAGATCCTGAGGTGTTGGGTCATGGTTGTAGTGTGCTGGCAGCTTTTGCTATCACTGCTAGTGTGGCTAATCAGGACCCCTTGGCAGTTCTGATTTTGCCCTGGGCTGTGGTTTCAGGTGGTATCCTGCAGTTGCTTTGTGGCTCAATTGCTTTTGCTAGAGGTAAGACCCTAGAAAGTACTGTGTTCATATTCTATGGGATGATGTGGACAATATGGGGCTTAACACGCTTTGGTGGTCTCTATGGTGATGTCCGGGGGTTCCACTTAGCAGTAGGAATAATTAGCTTCATGGTTTTTAATGTACTTGTGGCTGTTGGAGCCCTGTTTTTGAATATAGCATGGTTTGTCTATGCAGTTACCTTTGAGCTCATTCTCATTAGTTTCCTGTTAGATGTATTAGGAATTCTGCCCTATGGCTATGACATTGGAGTGACCATTATCTTTGGTCTGGTTAGCTTCTACTTTTTCTTGGCCAATATACTGAACTGCACCTTTGAGAGTCTGCAACTTCCCTTGGGTGTTCCTTTGATCAAGTTTAAAGGATTTGGTGGAGGCAGGGATAGCTGTCCACACCTTTCATCTAGGAAGGTCTCAATGGTGAAGCAGATTGCAGGTGAGATGCTTATTTATTTATTTTTTATTAAAACAGGGCACATTGTACGTAGAGTTCTTTGTAATGGCATTTTATTTATTTTTAATTATTTATAGACATCATGAAGAACGGAGGAATATGCGGAGTGCCCACCGACACCGTCTATGTGCTTGTGGCAGCTTGTAATCGACCAGATGCAGTTGAGAAAGCTTATAAGTAAGTTCCTAATTTATTATTGCAATCTTTATACCAGGGTATTATTGAATTCTCTAATCTGATTGGTTAGAAGGTATTGATTTACCTTTAATTCAGATTATGTTTAAGTTTGTTCTCATAACACCACTTAATAGTTATAGAAATTTGTTGTTTTGGACATTCCAGAACCTTAAATATACATTCATAAATAACATGATAAATTTAATCATAATGAGAGTAATAAAACACACCGGTACTTGCTGTTATCTGAAAATATTAAATTTCTAGATGGTAACAATAATGGCACTTCATTCCAGGCCACATCACACCACAGTTTGTAATTATTTTCATAAAACATGTCACCCAATAGTGTCTTATTCCATATTTACATTATACAAATAATGCTTATATGAATTATGTTCATCTGTAATAATTTAATAAATAAGGGAAAAAACAGCTTTATTCAACTTTTAGATTTTTTTCTAACCTTTAATCTGATTTGTAAATGTAGGGTGAAGAAACAGGCACAAGAGCGTCCAATGTCATTATGGCTCTCTTCTATGAAACAGTTGGAACCAGTCAAAAAACAGATCAGTCCCCTTCTCTGGGACTTCATGGAGGTGGCTTGGCCATCATCAATCAGCCTGGTCATTCCTAGAGGTTGGTTACCTTTGATCCATCGTTACTATAAAATCATCGACATACTCTAACACAATACCTTTTGTACATTATAACACATGATATAACATGTAATGTTTCCCTGTTCTTTAGCCCCATGGATGGAATTCTTTGGTTTAAATGAGTCATCAAAATATATTGGCACATCACAGAGCATAGCCATCAGAAACCCAGACTGCACTGTTGTTAACCACCTAATTAGCATGGTATGTCAATTTATTTTCTAATAAATTTTTTATCTCAATTTTTCTAATTATCTTCATCTTTAACTTCTCTTAAACCTCTATTTGAAGTTCATTGCCTGACCTAGTTTACATGATGTCTAAAATATAATAAACTTCTCCCATTTTCACTGTAGGTGGGTCCTATAGCGGTTACATCAGCAAATCCAACAGGTGAAGCAGACACAACCCACCATAACCAGGTGTATGCTAAGTTAGGCGACAAGGTACATCCTAGTCTTGCAGAGACAAATGAGACTTCATGAATTTAATTATGTGGAATGTCTAAAGTATACAAACAAGGAATGTTATTTCTGTGATTAGGTTGATGGTGTGTTATGTGATGGGCCTTCACCAGAGAATATTGCCTCCACTGTCGTGGACTGCACCAAGATTGAGAGTGGCCAAATTGGCTTTTTTAGAGTTGGCCTCATTCCTAAGTCTAAGGTAACACTTATTCATACCTGAACAAACATTTTAATACATACTTACTTCAGTTAAAGGCAAATTAACATTCTGTGATGTTTTCAAGGTCCTGCAGCTATTCGAAGAAATTCAGAAAAGACATCAGCATGGCTACATGAATGATGGCTTTGAGAGAGATGACGCTGTTTCTGAAACGGATTCGGGTTCAAGTCAGCCGATTCCTGCAGACATTTTGAGTTCAGCAGATCTCAGTCAACACGGCAATATGGATGACGAAGATGAATAAAATTGGACCCTGTGTGTTGACATATTTAAACATGTAAATTAGAAACCTGTGAATATCACATTTCATACAATTATAGAAACCGGTACCAAAATGTAAAATGACTATTAACAGTATAGGTTAATATTTATATACTGTTTAATACTATTAAAATTAATAGTCTGATACAGCATTAACAAAATATACTTTAAATTGTATTACAGTGCTGTATCTTCTATGGTTGTATAGCAGATAATGTTATTAGAAATGCAATAGTTTATAAAATGTCTTGGCACATAAGAGCATTGCATTGTCACCAAACACAAATCCAACACAGCCCTGAGTGCATTTATAAGACTTCAGTATGAGTTATCTGGCATTTTTTTTGTATTTATTTATCTGTAATGCACATTGTACTAATAAAATATTTATGTATGCTCCTGCTAACATGCAAATATATTGTAGGCGAAAACAAAGACAAACATAGTGTCCCTATATCATTATTGCATTACTACAATTATATTACAATAGTACTATTACATTAGTATCTCATTATTATGATAATACTTTGAAATGTTTTAGTACATTATTTGTATTATGTTTCAATATGGGTGAAATTATAATAATATACTATATAGATTCTGAAATTCATATTTACGGGTAAATTAATCAATACTTTAAATAGAAAAGATTACTTACCTTACATTATGCAAGTAATAGTTTATTTAAGCTCAATTCTGAATGTTTCTTATGAAGCACTCTCTTAAACCCATGAACCTATTATGACCACATAATGATTATAAATGCTTTTTTTATTTTCAGAGTATTTTATATTTTTAATGAAAAATCTTTGATGTTTGAAAGATATTGTCAAATATGAGGCATGCCTAAAATATTTTTTTACACCTGAAATGAATAAAGGAAATGATTGAAGTTACAATTCAAATGAATAAAGTAAATGATTCCAAATTGTGAGTTGGTACTGTGGGTTGTGTTCAAGAGGCCCAGGTTTGAGCCTGGTGTCTACTATCCACCTGGTATGACAATGCTCATTTACTTGGCTCATCTACATGTGGGTTTTCTTCAAGTTCTCTGGCTTCAACACACTTCCAAATTCAAACAACTCCATGAGATGATATCCCCGAACTCATTCTCATTTGGGTAACATTGAACAGTAAATAATGTAATTTCTACAACAATTTATAGTAGTGCAACCTAGAGCTCCTGAGAAACTAATGGGTAAACGCAAACCCTGGACGTTCACCATGGACTCAACACTAATTCCTTCCTGCCAAAGTCTTCAAATGATTGCTGATAAAGACCAGAACATCCGGATGACTGATGCAACAATGGATCAAATAAGGCATGACAGTCTCCTTACAGTCTCCTCGACCACTGGGCGACAAGACTCCATCCAGGGGTAGAACGTCAGGATTTGCGAGGGTGATAACCCAACAGCATCCAGACATCCCAGTTTACCAAATACTCTATGAATATGAACCCTCCAGATCTGCTCCTTTAACTATGATAATTCATAAAATACTAGACTAAACAAATATGTCTATGTCCCGAACACTAAATGGAAGGCACAACTGTGGAGTTATTATTTTAAATATATGTGTTCATTTTGTAGATTTAATTCTAACCCTATATTTATACATGTATACATTTAAATGGTATGTGGCAAAACTGAAATCTCTGTTTTTTAGAATGATTTTTGGTATTTCTCATTTGGTACTGACACAATGCCATTTGATTTCCAATTTTAATTGATTTAATTCAGATTTAATTAATTTTTGCCAATTTTATTCCATAGGATTATGCATAATTACCTGATTGCCCTGTAAGCATTTTTGGATTTTAATAAACTGAATAAACTGGAAAACAAGCATTGTGTAGCTGAACATTTGGCTTTAAACAACAAAACAATTTATAGCATATTAACCAATAACCATACATGGTTACACAACAACCATGGTTAACCAGCCAACAGTTCAATCAAGTGACAGTAAAGAAATCTCTTATTTTATAAGTAATCAAGAATTAAAACAAACAAGATGCA
The DNA here is from genome assembly GCF_022655615.1 of Tachysurus fulvidraco. Classification (NCBI taxonomy): domain Eukaryota; kingdom Metazoa; phylum Chordata; class Actinopteri; order Siluriformes; family Bagridae; genus Tachysurus; species Tachysurus fulvidraco. The sequence goes on from NC_062534.1 coordinate 8,783,580, forward strand.
CTTGGGCTTGTCATGCGCAACATGCGTGACTGACTGACACCATACATTAATCAGAAAAAAATGTTCCTTTACAATTACTTTATAATTATAATCTGACTGAATGACTATTAGATTAGGTATTGAATCTCGTCTAACCTGGTATTTCCAATTGTAATACAGCTAGTTAATGTTAATTAATTATCTTCATTAACAGAACTTTATCTCATTACCTAAACATACCTTTTCATAATTGATGGTGCTTTAGGGAGGCAAAGTGGATGCTTAATTTTATGAGTCTTTAACTAGATCAACATATTGAAACATTCTTCCGAGGAAGGATCACGGGTGCTCATCCTGTAGTTCCGCATCAAAGTCTAGTTCCTTATTCATATTCAGTCACAGCTGGAGCTTAACAGCAGCATCATTTTATTGTATTGTATTTATTTTCTTTTTTTATCTACACAGAATATCACATAGTATTGAACCGAGGTAAAGGGCAATATAATTTGCAAATTAAGTTACAAAAAAAAAGCAAAAGTAATCACTGCTTTTAATTTTAAAACCTGAAACTAGTTTTCTGAAAATCCCTTAACTAAAAATATCCCAAATGATATCTCCATATATTGCTCAGCAACTTACATTTGCCTTTACAATACAGTATGCACAGCATGTACAATATATCTATTAGAGTCAAATCAAGCCAAGTCAAGAAGCTTTTATTTTCATTTTAACAACATATTTCTGATGCAGTACATTGTGAAATGAAACATTATCACACCAGGACCCTGGTGCTAAATAAAGACACAGAGCTACTGTACATACTGTACAACAACTCAGAACTAAAAATGTCAGGTTAAAAATGTCAGTCTCGAAAAATAATTCTTAATAATAAGGAAATAGTTTATTTTAATACGTACGACTGCGTCTGTTTATCGGTGAGTTCTGTTTCTGTCTAAGAAGTTGTGATGTTTCCCTGCCTCATGAAACTTTATCAGAAGAATGTAAACATGATACAGATCAGAACATTTTCTTTAAAGGACATTTAGAAACATACACAATAGCTTACTGGTTCCTTGTGTTTTCTGCACATGCTGATGTCATTCAGGAAAAAAATGTCCAGATTTTTGTTTATCCATTATGTCACCTTTACCCTGTCACTATACCCTGTAGCTTGTTTTCTTTGTACCAGACACGTACTGTAATGTTATAAAGTTATTATATTTCCATTCTACATCAACCCCAGTCTTAGCATTACAGGTTTCTTTTCACACATTTCATGATGTTTTGTTTGAGTCGTTTAGTCTGTTCACATTGTAGGGGAATCTGGGGACTGAAGCAAGACACCAGGCAAAAAGAATAATTTTTCCAAAAGCAGTTGGTACCAATATTTCTATTGGAAAGATGTTTTGGGAGAAAAACTTGATTGTTACTTACCTTTATTTCTATGTTTTATTATTATGTTATTTTATATATTGTCATATTATCACTAGTATCATCAACTGAACAGCTAGACCTTTGGCATTGAGAAATAAATATTGTATTATATATGCTATTTCCATGGCCAATATATGCCAAGACATGACCATCACAATTATATATTGGACTTCTCCAAACTGTTTGTACAAAAGATACACAATATTCTATCAATCTACACAATCTCTGTAGGATGTAGCATTAAGATCTAAGGGAACTAAAGGTGGTAAAACATGTTCCAGCATAATTAATCAAATGTGTATTCAGCCTAGACTTAAACACTGAGACTGTGTCTGAGTCTCTAAAACTGGGCCTAAAAAGAACCTTATGGAACACGGTTCCTTAGTTTGTTTAGAGTAGTCACTATTTAGATCTAGGAAATGATTGTGATCAGTCAAATAAGACCTGAACCAAGAGAAGGCTGTCCCTTCAACATCAACAACAATGTTTTGGAATATCAAGTAAACTAGCATGGTCAATGGTATCAAAAGCTACACTAAGATAAAGCAACACCAGCAAATAGAATAAAAGAGAAACAACCCTGATCAGAGGCCAGTAACGAGTCATTAACAACTTTAACCAGTGCTGTCTCTGTGCTATGATGAGGCCTGAAACCTAACTGATACATTTCATGAATAGTATTCCTACGTAGGTATGAGCATAACTGCTGTGCTACAACCTTTTATAGGATATTGGAGATTTGATATTGGCCTATAGTTGAACAGCTGGCTTTGGTCGAGGGCGGGTTTTTTTAATGAAAGGTTCGATAGACGCTAGCTTAAAAGATTTAGGCACATAGCCAGTGATAAGGGAAGAATTTCCATTATATTCTTTAGGATATATTATGTTATCTTCAATTAGGCTGGAGTAATACACCGACCTAGCAGCATTAAGACAATTTTTGTAGCTATGAAGGCTTCCTTCCATGCTAATCGAAATACTGATAATATAGATTGATGCAATTTACGTTCTAATTTCCTAGCTGATTGTTTTAAAGCTCATGTGTTGTCATTGTACCAGGGTGTTTTGTCATTGAACTATTGTACTATTTTTTTTTCTTTTTATTACTTCCCTTTTAAGTGGAAACCCACTCCATTATGAGTGGCATCTACTACCTTTCTGAATGATCTTACATGGACTCATCCAGTTTTCCTTGCCACTAAAAACTATGGGCTGCCCATAAAGAATCTAAATCAACATCTAGATTTTGGAAAAGTAAATTTGTTAAAAGCACTATGTAAAAAAAGCATGTAATAAAATCATCACATATATGACAAATCAACAACTTAGAATAAACGTTAACACAAAATGTAAATATCTTTAAATAAAATGATGTAATTAAAGGATTGTTTATTGTAAATAAGAGGCCAGTAACAGGTCATTTACAATTTTAACCAGTGCTTTGTCTGTGCTATTATGAGGCCTAAATCCTGACAGAAACATTTCATGAATATTATTCCTATGTAGATGAAGGGGAGGTTTGATATTGGAGTATAGTTGGACAGCTGGCTTGGGTCGAGGTCAGGTGTTTTAATCAAAGGTTTGATAACCGCTAGCTTAAAAGATTTTGGCACATAACCAATGCTAAGGGAAGAATTTATTGTTTTTAAAATGGGTTGTGTAGCTACATTTAATATCTGTTTAAAGAAACCTGTGGGTAAGGGATCCAGTATGCTGGTTGATAATTTTGAAAAAGAAATCAGTCAAATTAAGTCTGTTGAAGGGGAGTAAAACAGTCTAGGTACTGATCAAAAATGGAAATATTATCTACGGCATTATTTGTCAAATTGTTTGGTATTAAATTAATGGTTGGAATTTTCTGCCTGATGTTATCAATTTTTCAACTGAAATAATTAATGAAGTCATTACTGCTACAAATAGATGGTCTGCTTTTTTTGACAGTGTTTTTATTCCTAAATCATTTGCTACGGTATTAATACAAATTTAGGACTATTTTTTTTTTTATCATTAATTAGGCTGGAGAAATGCGGGGGGCATGGTGGCTTAGTGGTTAGCACGTTTTCCTCACACCTCTAGGGTTGGGGTTCGATTCCCGCCTCTGCATTGTGTGTGTGGAGTTTGCATGATCTCCCCGTGCCTCGGGGGTTTCTTCCAGGTACTCCAGTTTCCTCCCCCCAGTCCAAAGACACGCATGGTAGGTTGATTGGCATCTCTGGAAAATTGTCCATAGTGTGTAAATGAAAGTGTGTGTGTGCCCTGCGATGGGTTGGCACTCCATCCAGGGTGTATCCTGCCTTGATGCCCAATGACGCCTGAGATCCATGCTAATCGAAATACTGCTAATTTAGTTTGACGCCATTTACTTTCTAATTTCCTGATTGTTTTCATGTTTGTCTGTTGTCATTGTGCAGGGTGCTAGTTTACTTCTCTTTAATTACTTTCCATTTAAATGGAGCTACAATATCTAGGGTGTAACAGAATACTGACTCAATCACTTGATCAAGTTCTGTGGGGTCAGATGACAATTCAATCATGGATAATAATTCTGGGAGACTATAGGTAAAATCTCTCTGCAGTAGCAGACATTAATGTACGTTTAACATGGTGACTTGGCAAATTGCAAATATCATGTCCAAAGCACATTTTAAACAAAATGAGTTTAAACAAAATGGTCTAATATAACTTCCGATTGAGGCACTGTGACTATATTTTCTATATTGATTCTGAGGTTTAGAAGGAGATTAATATTGTGACCTCCGTTATGAGTGGGGTCTATTACGTTCTGGTTAACCCCTACTGAATCTAAGATGGAAACAACTGCTGTTCTCAGAGAATCTTCTAACTTATCTAAATTAATATTAAAGTCTCCAGCAATTACTGCATTGTCTAAAGAAACAACCAGGTTTGAAATGAAATCTGCAAATTTGCAGAGGATTTCAGAATACTGTATGGTCCAGGAGGTCTGTAAATAACAATTAGAGGAACTAACTCAGTAGACATATTTTTTGTGGCTACATATATTATGTTAGTATAAAGAACTTAGAATAAGTTCAATATATGTCTAGGTTCTTGCTTTATGCCTACAGTAGATTATCATCATGAATAACCGTGATACCTCCTTCCCAGCCTGTTAGGCGTGGCTGACAATAATTACTATAACCGGCGGTCAAGCTTCGTTTAATGCATGAAACTCGTTTAGTTTGATCCATGTTTCTGTTAAACACAAAACCCCAAACATCTATGAAACCACACAAACAAGTCTTAGTCTTTGTTACTTAAGGATCTTCCATGTTTTTAAGATCATTGCATAGTGATGCATACTTGCTGCACTTTATGATGCTGTGAATGATCTTACATGGACTCATCCAGTTTTTCTTATCACTGAAACCAATGGGCTGGTCATTAAGAATCTAAATCAACATCTAGATTTCTGAAAAGTGAATTTGTTAAAAGCATGTAAAAAAAGCGTGTAATAAAAACTTCACACAAAATTAGCTGCATTATATCAGGGAAATGTATATGAATAACTGATATTTAATTAATGATTTAAAATGTATTCTCTATGAAAAAATCACTGATGTCTCACTGATGGTCGAACCAAATTCATATATGTCACATTCTTAATCTAGATTTTCCTTCTGTAAAATCTCCACTCACAGTTATAATCAATATATACAAAAATAGTGATAGTCATTTAAAAATAGTCGATTAAAATCCATGGTGTGGTAGTGTGAGTGTACACAATGAACCATTGCATAATTTACATCATAATTTACATGCATAAAATTCAGACATCTTAAATTTAAAATGGTTAAATTCAGTGGAAATTTAAGTACATTAACATCTGATAAACAGAGCTATATTTACCCATTCCAAGACCATGGGCATTAATGAGGAGAAGATCCTGTCTTTGCTTTGATATTAAAATTATTGAAATCTGGGAGTTGAGGTCAGGGCTGGGAATACTTCCTTTTCTTTTTTTTTTTTGCTTGCAATCTTGTGGCAACAGTATAGGTAAGGCCCATATACGGCTGTGATGGTCAGGTGTCCACAGTCTTACAGGTATTTTGTAGGTTTTTTTGAGTAAAATTAAGTCATCAGGACTTTCCTGTAATTTCTTGGAAATTTCTTTGTCAAACATAGCAATAGTATGCAAAAATGCGGTAGAACAACAATGGTAACAAACCCTAAAAGTCTGTGAAACCACACAAACAAGTCTTACAAGACCCTCAGTCTTTGTTGCATGAGGAACTTCCATGTTTTTAAGCTCTTTGCATAGTGATGATGTACTTGCTGTACTTTCTGATGCTATGGATGATTTTACATGGATAATCTAAAGATTTGCACTAATCAATAGCTATTTATTCACAAATTTTACCATGTTTTTGTTAATAATTTAATCTGCATACTATAGTAAATACTTTAATAACTGCTGATGTGATCATCGTTTCTTCTTCCTTATTCTGGAATAAACTCAATATCTAGTGCACACCAAAATTTCCTCTTTTTCTTTTTGCTCAATGTTCTCCTAAGGGCTCATCCAGTTTTTCTTGGCACTGAAACCTATGGGCTGGTCATTAAGAATCTAAATCAACATCTAGAAAGTATGTAATAAAAACATCACATATATAACAGATTCTAACTAAATATCAGCTAAATTTACATGAATAATTGATATTGAATTAATGATTAAAATATTATTCTCTATGAACAAACTATACGTCTCACTAATGAGAGACAAATATGTCACATTCTCAATCTAGATTTTCCTTCTGTTCAATCACCACTCACAGCTATTATAAATTAAGTATTTAATTAAATAAAATTAAAATCCACAGTGTGTTAGTATGAGTGTACACAATCAAACTTTGCATAATTCACATAAAATTCCAGCACATTTTCAGACATCTAAAATATCTAAAATATCTATTTTAGATATGTTTACTAAACCAGCTTTCAAATATAAATTTATACAATATTTATGCTGGACTAATCACAAAAAAATTTCCCCAGAAATCATTTCATCTTGAAAGCCACATACTACTGATTGCTCATTTCCTGTTCTTCTTGGATTGTTAACCCAACTCCATCCGGCTCTGAGAGGGAGTCTATTATTAGTTTTGTCTTTCAGCTTATAAGTTATAGAACTGCACTGGAAAGTGAAAACCATCCTCATATTCTGAATTTAACTATATAATTTATGTGTGGTTTGTAATATGTTTGGAAAATATTAATTCAATTCAGTTAAACTTAATTTGTACAATTTACCAAGGACATTGTGGCAAAGCAGCTTTACAGGAATAAAAAACTCAGAATAAATACAATAAAGCTTAAACATTACATTATATTTATCCCTAATAAGTAAGCTATTTCCATAACAAATTAAGATATTAAGTGAACAAATAGTGTTATTTAATCTGTTTCTTTTGTTTTCACATTTTATTTTTCCTTTTTACTTACAATGTAGATTGTAATGCTGCATTTTGTCTTCGCTCACCCAAAAATTTCCACAGGAAACAGGACTTGAAACATTTGAACAGTAATTGTGAGTTGAATTAGCAAGTGTTTACAAGGAAGATGAAAAAGAAATTCATCATTAAACATTCTGTTCTGAATTAGTTTTGAAATATTTGTCACTTTTACATCAGCAATTATTTATGACGACTGCCTTGTTTTATTAGTTGTTTCCAGTAACATTAATGTCCCAAAAGTTAAGTGTTAGCAAGGTTTGTGCTTCTTGATTAGTCTATTTTACATGTTTTATTAGCTTACTCAATCAACAGCCATAGCAATATGTGGTGCTTGTGGCACAAAGGCAAACTGATGAGAAAAAAATAATAGATTCTGAGATATATCAAATGAATATGAAGTATTAACATGTGCTTTTGTCTGCTTTTGTTCCTTACTAACAAATAAATTGAAACAACAGTTTTGTACCAGTGACAGGTCAGTGTTGCTTCAGTGAAATAAAATAGAGTCATATATCTCTGTGATTTCCTAATTGCACCACACGTGTAGGAAACAAAAATCAGAAAGGATCATTGTATACAGATGTAATCACACACAAAATCAATCCAAATGTCTGGCACATACTTGAATAGGTCTAGCATTTAATCAGGGTACAATGAATGTAAATGCTACCATTTGCCATTGTATTTCCTTATTTCCCCCATGTCATTTAAGAGATAAATATTAATAGACATGATGAGTATATATTAATAAGCAATTTTAGGAAAGTATATTGTTGTAGATGTTTTAACCCTATCCCTAACAAGATTTCCTTACTTACTGTAATAGAAAACTGTGATCTCGCAGTTTGTATATAAACAAGGAGGTATGAAGATGAACGTAAGTGTAGTTATTTTTCTACTCTACAGATTTATAGAGAGATTTGTATTTTCATTACTACATTTCCTTGTACAGGGATTGTATATTGTATGTTGGCAATAAGGAAGTTATTAAAGATTATCTGTAGTTTTAAACAATGAGTCACCGACCCGCTGGTGCTTTTGATAGTACAACAATAGCCTTTTGAGTTTAAAGGAAAAGGAACTACACCTCTGAATTGCATACTTGACTCCTAAACCCAGTGCAGTAGATGGAAGGAAGAAAATTTGTTTTCCTGCTTGTCCAGTTTCAGCCAGTCACTAGAATTTTTAGACCGTGTGCTGATGTCTCTCACAGCAGTCAAAACTTTCTTGTTCACATTTGGGTCTCAGTGGCTGTGTGTGCTTTAGTGTCACAGACTTCTTGTACAGGTTCTGTTCACTAGACAATACTGCAAAGGCAGCAATGTGAAAACCAGTGTTCCATAGTTTATCTTTATATCTACTGCCTTTGAAATAAATCCAAAAGACCTGTTCACATGAGAGTCAAATTTCCCTTTCAGGCAACATAATTACTGGTGCTTTTGGGCATATTTTTTGAAATTCTACACAATACAAGTTGCTTCTAGGAGAATATAGTACAGTTACTGGGTGTGTCTATGCACTGAATTTCACACGTGGAAATTCCAAGTTGTTATGCAATATACCATATAGTTTGCATATACTTAGGGGTGACAGAAAAGTTTCTAGTGAAATAATAGCTCATACATTATTGTTTCAATTAGATTCATTATCTTAATTACAATGACCTACCTGTATGTATGGGTGTGAGTGGGTAATAGTTTGCTATTGCCTTTATTCATCCCACAATGGGGAAATTTCTCAGCAGCAAAGAGACAGAAATGCAAATATATAAAAAAAAGACATAATATAATATATAGTATATACACAACACAATGTATAAATACAGAGAAGAACAAAGAGACCACTAGTAAGTTGTTTAAAATACTTTGTTATTGTTAATATTGCACTTAAACAGTAATCCAGTCTGTAATTATGGTGACTGGTTCACTGGGAGCAGCTTTGATTATAAAGTCTAATACTGTAGCAACAGGGAGAAAAGACAGTCTGTTTCGCTCCTTCAGACACTTAGGATGTAACAGTCTGTCACTGAAGGAGCTGCTCAGAGATGAAACCGTTTCATACAGGGGGTGAGAGTCGTTCGTTTTGCTACCATCCTCCTTTCTTCCACCTCCTGTACAGTGTCCAGAGGAATCCACAAGACTGAGCTGGCCTTCCTGATCAGCTTGTCCATTCTCTTCCTTTCTGCAGTAGAGATGCTGCTGCACCAGCATACCACACCATAGAATATGGCTGAGACCACCACAGAGTCAAAAAAGGGCTTCAGTAGCTCTCCCTACACTCCAGCAGACCTTAGTCTCCTCAACAGAAAGAGTCTGCTCTGTCCTTTCTTATAGATTGCCTCAGTATTGTTTGTCCAGTCCAGTTTGCTGTAGAGATGGCCTATGGAAATCCACAATCAGTTCTTTGGATTTCCCCGCATTTAACTAGAGGCAGCTCCGTTGGCACCAGTCCACAAAGTTCTGGATCAGTCCTCTGTACTCCGTGTCATCATCATCTGTGATCAAACCGACCATGGCAGAGTCATCAGAGAACTTCTGCAGGTGACAGGTTGCTGAGCTGTACATTTGTTGTCTCTTTTGGGCTGTTGTTTCCAGTGTTGCAGACAACCATGTCAGACTCACAGTCACAAGTCCTCACATACTGTGGTCGGTCTGTGATGTAGTCCAATATACAGGCAGACAGATAATTCTATAAATAATAATTAATAATAATAAGATAAATAAGTCTGCACTCCAATAGTTTCACTGTTAATCACCTGAGCAGATACTGATCCAGATATGTTTCTGCATGACAATGCAATTGTGTGCAAATTAAAGTACAAGAAAACATGGTTTGTCTGACATGTTTGTCTAACATGGAAGGACTTGCAAGGAGCCCTTACATCAACACCTTTGAACATGTCTGGGATGAAATGGAACACAGACCTTTTCCCCTGACATCAGTTATCAATCTCACTAATGAAGCACTTGAAGCTGAATGAGTAAATCTCTAAATCTAGTCAGTCTAGTGGAGAGCCTTATCATAATGTCCTCCCAGAACATTGGAGGTTATTCTAACAACAAATCTTGTGTGGGGGTTTGGAAAGGGAGTTCAGCAAGCACATATGAGTATGATGAACAGGAGTCCACATACATTTAGCCATACAGGCTAGTGTCAATGTATATTGCACAGTGTGTGCAAATATTTTTATTAATTAATAATTATTTTTAATTATTTTTATTTTTTTCCAGATCGTTTAAAGCAGGAGGTTATAATGATGTTTAGATGATTTAACTCATTGCTACTTCTACTAGAAATAATAATAATAATAATAATAATAATAATAATAATAATAATAATAATAATAATAATATTAAGAAGAAGAAGAAGAAGAAGAAGAAGAAGAAGAAGAAGAAGAAGAAGAAGAAGAAGAATGAATGAATGAATGAATTATGCTTTATTTTAATTTTTCAGGTCACAAAGTTGCAAAAACAAAAATGATAATTTTATTAAAATGCACAAACTTTATTGACTTTATTTTATCTGTTTATAAATGGTATAAATGGTCCTTCATTTATATTCAATTTCATATTTACAAGACTCAAAACAACAAAAAGTAGGTAAATATAGACACATCTTAGTCATTTATAAAAAAAAACAGTGTAGTTTAAATAATGTTGTATATTTTGATATTGTAGCTTCATTTCTTAGAACATGCTGTTCTTCACCCTCTCAAAAATCTGCTGCACCTTTGCTGCAGGGACGCAACCTTCACGCAGAATATTTATGGTACCTGAAATACACATCATATTAGTAAGCAGATTAAAAGTATAAAAAAACCTATGGTAATATTTGGTAAAATAAGTTCTAGATTACCTTCATCAATTTTAAATGTCTCGTCCATGACTTTAATTCATTGACAGTTCTTAGAAATCATGTTTAAGGTCATAGATCCTAGCCTATGTGATAAAAGTAAAACCTCCAAAATGTTTACTTTTGCAACAGCCTGGTGCACTATAGTTTGTGTTTCTTTTTAAGGAGATAGATTGATGAATGTGAGATAAAAATTTAAGTGAATTGTCTCATATGATAAGTGCCACATCCAAAAAAGTCAACCTCAGTACACTGTTCATGTGTTATTCACTGCATTCTTTGTTCAACTTCATGTTAAACATGGTTTTAATAAGATTTTCTTGAGAAAGAATAACTCATAAGATAAAAATGAAAAGATAAAAAGTATTTATGATATGATCAGTTTATGTTAAATTCAACAATTCAACTTGCTCTATGTCCTGTTAATGACAGGTTATTTAAATTTTTTTTGTTAATAAATAACAATAGCCACTTGTGTGTGAACTGTGCCTCATTGTGTCCTGTGGTGTGACGAATGTCATGTGGTGTGACATCACTTTAAATGCAACTAAATGCCTCTTAATTAAGTTAATTAGATTTTTATCATGATGTAGCTTTTAAATCACTGCATAATTTAACTATCACAAAAAAAAACAGTGCAGTAAGACTTTTTCTCATTTTACGCAATATTTCTATGCCAGTGAGTGAGAAAAGAAGGTGCAATTAAGGAGTGGAGCTGAAAAACTGTTGTGAAAAATAACTATGTTGAATTTCAATGATGATTATTAGAAAAGGCTTCTTAAACTTTAACATATGTGATTTGCAGTAATATCAGTAATATCTGTATATTTTCTCTTTACTGTAGTGTGGTGTCACACCGCAGGACATTTTATGTCTGTTGCTGTGAAAAAGGTTTAGAAATTAGCATAAAGAAGGGGACATTCTATAAAACAGTAACCTATAAAACTTCAGCCTTTGAACATTATAATTTAATATATTTTGTTTGAAAATTGTCACATAGAAAAAAAAAACTGTTTCAACTCTGTTTGTCAAGTGCCCAGGTACAGACATAAATAACACTATACTAAACAAGAAAACAATGCAGACTATGAGATACAATATAGACAAAATGAGTATAAAATATGAATATAGAATATGAACGATCAGTTATGTACATAAAGTGTGGGAGTGCAAATAACAATATTGTGCAATATGCTTTTTGTGCAATATACAGCAGCAGTAGTGTGTAATATACAGATGATTTGATGACTGACAGTCCTGATAATGAAGTACTTATGATAAGAAGCGGTGAATATAATTATGGTGAGTTGTTGATCAGGGTGATTGCCTGGGGAAAGAAACTGTTCCTGTGTCTGGCAGTTTTAGTAAGCAAAGTTCTGTAGTGCCTGCCAGAAGGGAGCTGAAAGAGGTTATGTCCAGGGTGTGAAGGGTCAGTAGTGATTTTCCCTTCCCAGTTTCTTTGTGATGGGAAGGTCGGTTCTTTTCCACAAACCGGCTCTTTCAGACAGTTCGTTTTAATGAACCAGTTCAATAAACCAGTTCACCAGTTCTTTTATGTCCTGACGTAATGACGTAATTCACAATGACGTCATGACGTAAATTCCTTCATCCCGCCGCTGCCGGCAGATATTAATACAATCAATTTAACACATTTGAAAAGTTCTTTGTAATCATAACTTTAGTTGAATACGTTTCTTACATTTAAGTTTTGCAACTAAAACACCCAGTACAGGCATTGATGTGCAAATGTGGGTGTTGTACGTGTCTTAAAGATATAAAGTTAATAAACTAATCTTCATCAACTTACAAAAAAAGCTTAATTTTGAAATGTTTCTTTCGCTCCATCAGTTGTTTCAAAAACTAATGCAACTGTGTTAAACACTCATACATTGATAAGACATTAAATCGTAACCATTTTCATTTGTTGCTGTATCAGTTCAGTGATTTACACATGCGCAGTAACAACAGCTCATCGGTTCTCAGTATGTCGGACGCGTCCAAAAGAAACAGTTCTCAGTTCAGTGTACTGATGATTCGCTGTATCAGTTCAGTTATTCAAGCATGCGCAGTATCTCATCGGTTCTTGGACGCATCCAAAAGAAACAGTTCTCAGTTCAGTGTACTGATGATTCGCTGTATGAGTTCAGTTATTCACGCATGCGCAGTATCAACAGCTCGAGCTCACAGTTCTCTCAGCACAACATGTCTCAGTTCAGTGTACAGGAGTTACATATACTCCGGGATATTAGTTTATTTAGAGTCGGAGGGGCTGTCAGGCATGACCGAAAGTGAGTAATTTTAGTAACTTGTGGATCAGCCCTGACTCAAGACGCGAACTGTTTAGAACGAATCAGTCCGATTTGGTGAACTGGTTCATCCAGTTCACTAAAAAGAACTGGTTCAAAAGAACCATTCATTCACGATCCGGCCAACACTACAGTTTCTGGTTCTTGTGTCATACAAGTCTTGGAGAGTGGGCAGGGGGGCGGCAATTATTTTTTCTGCTTTTCTAACCGTGCGTTGCAATCTGTTTCTGTACTCTTTTGTTGCTGCACCAAACCAGATGGTGATGGATGTGCACAGGACAGATTCAATGACTGCAGTGTAGAACAGCATCAACAGCTCCTGTGGCAGACCATACTTCCTTAATTGATGTAGAAAGTCCTCTGCTGGGCCTTTTTGATGATAGAGTTTATGTTGCACTCCCATTTTAGGTCTTGGGAAATGGTAGTGCCCAGAAACTTGAAGGCCTCCACAGATGACACCAGGCTGTTGGATATTGTGAGGGGGGAGTAATGTTGAGGGGTCTTTCCTAAAGACCACTATCATCTCCACAGTTTTGAAGGTGTTTAGCTCCAAACTGTTCTGACAGCACCATAGCACCACCCGCTTTACCTCCTGTCGGTGTGCAGATTCATCACCATCTTGGATGAGACCAATGAGCGTAGTATCATCTGCAAATTTCAGGAGTTTAACAGTTTGGTCACTTGAAGTGCAGTCATTAGTGTAGAGGGAGAATAGCAGTGGGGAGAGGACACATCCCTGTGGAGCGCCAGTGGTGATTGTCCGAATGCTGGAAGTGACACCTCCCAGTCTCACCTGTTGTTTCCTGTCTGTCAGGAAGCTTGTGATCCACTGACAGATGGAAGGGGGGATAGTGAGCCTTAGGAGTTTGGAGTGGAGAATTTCCGGAATTATAGTATTAAAAGCCGAAACAAAGTCAACAAACAGAGTCCGGGCGTATGACCCTGGGCAATCCTGTCAGATGATCAGCACATGCTTTGAGACAGGAGGGGTAGACCCCGTCCTGGCCAGGGGCTTTCCTGGTCTTCTGTCTCTGAAAGAGCCGATTTACATCCTCTTCACAAACCGTGAGTGCAACTTGAGTGCTGGGAGGAGTTGTTAATGGGGTTCCCAGAGGTGTGGTGTCAGTCAGTGTGCTGGGTTGGATGGGAGGTGTGAAGATGCTGTTCTCAAACCTGCAATAGAAGGTGTTGAGGTCGTCAGTCAAGTCTTTGTTTGCTTCAGTGGGAATGGGTGGCGACTCTTATAGATTGTGATGTCTTGCAGGCCTTTCCTCACTGCTGCAGGGTTGTTATCTGAAAACCAGCTTTTCAGCTTTTCAGAGTAGCTTCTTTTGGCTATTCTGATCTCCTTTGTCAGTAGGTTCCTGGCTTATACAGAGTTTCATCTCCCCCTCTGTAGGCATCTTCCTTGTTGTTACTGTATTTGCGGAAGGTTTTGGTTGGCACACAAACGTCTTAACAAAAACTAATGTATGATGTCACAGTGTCAGTCTGTTCATCCAAGCTGTCAGTTCCCGCCTCAAAGATACTCCAATCAGTGCAGTCAAAACAGTCTTCTAGTTCCTGCTTTGCCTCACTGGTCCATTTCTTCACTGTTTTTACTACAGGCTTAATATATTTCAGTTTCTGCCTGTATGTTGGAATAATATGAACCAAAGAGTGATCAGAGTTTCCCAAGTCTGCCCTGGGTACAGAGCGATATGCGTCCTTAAGAATTGTGTAGTAATGATCCAGTGTATTTTTCTCCCTTGTGGGACAATTTATATGCTGTCTGTATTTTGGAAGTTCAAGTGTTAGTTTTGCCCTTTTAAAGTCTCCAAGAATAATAAAAAGAGAATTCGGATTTTTTTGCTCCAAGCCAGATATTTGGTTTGCCAGGTTTTTCAGTGCATCACTCACGTTAGCCTGCGGTGGGATGTAAATTCCGGTCTGAATGAATGAGGAGAATTCCCACGGTGAATAAAAGGGTTTACAGTTAATGAACATCGAGTCCAGGTTTGGGCTGCAGTATTTATTCAGCACTGTGACATCTGTACACCAACGTTCAGTAATGTAGAAGCAGATTCCGCCGCCTTTCACTTTACCCGATAGCTGAAGAAACAGTACGTCCATTTTTCCGGCAGTGAACGGATGTTCGCCAGGTGAATCAAAGGGAGCGCAGATCTAAAACCCCTCTGTCGCAGCTTCGCTAGCGCACCAGCATGCATCCCTCGCTGGCCACTCCTCCACATACCATAGAGTGCAGCTGCTCCTCCAACTAAGATTTCCAAAAAACTATCCGGGTTTGTGAAAACTGGTGAAAAGTTGTCTGGAGTGAACTGCACGATGTTAAGCAGTTCTTCTCTAGTGTAAGTTATCACGGTAGGGTAGGCAAACACACACAAAGTAAACAAAAAGAAAGTACTAGAGAGAGTCGTGCCGAGGCAGCCATCTGCGGCGCCATCTTGGATCTATTACTTACTAGTTTACTTACAGGTTCACTTACTAGTGTATGTAGTATATGCCCTAAATAGAAGTCCTAATTATGTGCTCAATATGCAATGAATCATTATGCACACAAGTGGCCGGTACATGCTGAGGGAAAAATGAAAGTTTTGAGGTGCATCACTTTAACTATGATCATATTCAAATTCTGGCTTGAGATGATCACTGACGGTATGGCAGTTCATTTGGTGTGCACTGTGCTTTAAGGTTAAAATCCATCTGTATCGCCATGCAATGTAAATTAAAAAGGATAAATGTCTTGTACTTAGAAATCCTTCTTTTAACAGTCATTCAGTAAACGCCTTAATGGTGATTATGCATCTGAATGTATATGTACTGTACAGTGGTGTGAAAAAGTGTTGGTTCCCCTCCTGATTTTCTAATTTTTTGTGTGTTTGTCACACTTTAATATTTCAGATCAAACAAATTTTAATTTTTAAACAAAGATAACACAAGTAAACACCACATGTAGTTTTTAAATGAAGGTTTTTATTAAGGGAAAACAAAATCCAAACCTACATGGCCCTGTGTGAAAAAGTGCCTTCCTACTAATCCTAATAACTGGTTGATCCACCCTTAGCATCAAGAACTGCAATGAAGCATTTGCGATAAATTCAATGAGTCTGTTACAGCACTGTGGAGGAATTTTGGTCCTCTCATCTTTGCAGAATTGTTGTAATTCAGACACACTGGAGGGTTTTCGAGCATGAACCACCTTTTTAAAAGGTCATGCCACAGCATCTCAATAGGATTCAGGTTAGGACTTTGACTAGGCCACTCCAAAGTCTTCATATTGTTTGTTTTTCCTCAGCCATTCAGAGGCAGACTTGCTGGTGTCTTCTGGATCATTGTCCTGCTGCAGAACCCAAGTTCGCTTCAGCTTGAGGTCACGAACAGATGGCCGCACATTGACCTTCCGGATTCAGCCATTCAGAGGCAGACTTGCTGGTGTCTTCTGGATCATTGTCCTGCTGCAGAACCCAAGTTCGCTTCAGCTTGAGGTCACGAACAGATGGCCGCACATTGACCTCCCGGATTTTTTGGTAGATAGCAGAATTCATGGTTCCATTTATCACAGCAAGTCTTCCAGTTCCTGAAGCCGCAAAATAGCCCCAGACCATCACACTACCACAAAATTTTTCTGTTGGTTTCTGATGTTCTTTTTCTAAAATGCAGTATTACTTTTACGCCAGATGAAATGGGACATGCACCTTACAAAAAGTTAAACTTTTGTCTCGTTGCTCCACAGAGTATTTTTCCAAAAGTCTTGGGGAACATCAAGATGTTTTCTTTCAAGACGAGCCTTTATGTTGTTTTTGCACAGCAGCGGTTTTCGTCTTGGAGCTCTGCCACGCAGGTGATTTTTGCCCAGTCTCTTTCTTATGGTGGAGTCATGAACACTGACCTTAATTAAGGCAAGTGAGGCCTGCAGGTTTTTGGATGTTGTTGTGGGGTCTTTTGTGACATCTTGAATAAGTCGTCACAGCGCTCTAGAGGTTCACCACTGTTCCATGATTTGGCCATTTGTGGATAATGGCTCTCACTGTGGTTAGAAATGGCTTTATAACCTTTTCCAGACTGATATATCTCAATTACTTTCTTTCTCATTTGTTCCTGAATTTCTTTGGACCTTGACATGAGGTGTCGCTTTTGAGGATCTTTTGGTCTACTTCACTTCTTCTTCTTCTTTTGAGTTTAATGGCGGTTGGCAACTTAGCTTAAAGGTGCATTACCGCCACCTACTAGACTGGAGTGTGGGCACTAGAATGACATCAAAGGATAGAGGGAGGAAAAAAATGCATAAAAAAATAATAATAATAATAATAAATAAATAATAATAAAAATAATAATCCAGTGGGATGTTTTCCTATTCTGTACAGTGTTGTATTTAAACCAGTGTGACCTATTCTAAGCCGTGAGATTAGCATCTCTTCAATATTCCTGCCATATTTTAAGTGAGTGTCACTTTATGATAGTTTTGACCTCTGTTCTACTTGGTATGTGACATCAACTGTGTCCTGCTTTGTAGAGTTTTTTTGCTAGTATATCCACAGTTTCATTTCCTTCCACCCCTACATGGGCAGGGACCCAAAGAAAGGAGACACCTATTCTTTTATTGTGAAGTATGAGAAGCAAGTGGAGTATTTGATGGATGAGGTCTTGTCTACATGACGCTCTCCCTGATTGAATGCTTAATAATACTGATAAACTGTCTGCGGCTATCTGTCTTCGGATTATTTTCCTCCACCCAACCTAATGCCAGTGAAATTGCTATTAAACTCCACAGTGTAGACTGACAGGTAATCTGTTGTCCTCTTTTTGACTGCTACTTCATACCTGGGAATAAAAAATGCTGCACCAGTTCGGCCTGTTTCTGGCTGTTTTGATCCATCTGTAAAAATGAATAGTTCTTCTTGATACTTCTTTACATAGTTTTGAACTATTATCCACTCTGGCATTCTTTTTGTGCTTTCTTTTATTATTTGTTGTGTTTATATTTACAGCTGGTTGTATAAATTTCCAGGGTGGTATCATTGATATTGCCACAGTGGGTTCAATTTGCAGCCTTAGCACTCACCCTAAACTGTAAAAATTTCTTTTGCTATGCTCTGTGCAGTTTTGCAAGTCAGTTTTTGTTGGGTGCATCATATTATGTCCTTGCAGATTAGTTACAGGTGGAGGCAGGAGAAATTCGCTAATACGCTACGTATTAGGGAATTTCTCCTGCCTCCACCTGTAATGCAGTTACTGGCAATGTTTTAAATGCCCTAGTACAAATCCGGAGCGCCTGTGCCTGCTCCACATCAAGCTTTTTAAGGTTGGATTCTGATGCTGACATATATGCTAAACAACCATAGTCTGAGGCAGTTCTCATGAGAGCCTGATAAATGCTTATTAGCAATGCTCTACTCGCTCCCCAGTCTCGCCCTGATTGACATCTCAACAAGTTGTTGATATTCTTGCATTTATTTCTGACCTTATCAATATGTTGACACCAAGTCAGCCTCTCTTCAAAGATAACTCCTAGAAATCTCACCATCCATCCTAGAAATCTCACCACAATCTTGTCCATACAATTTTAGTGGTACTACCTTATGGTGCTTAGAGAAGCATGTAACTTTTTTTTTTCCTTAGTTTTTTTTTAATTGATAGCATAAATCCCCATTTATAAGTCTATTGTTCAACTTTCTCTATTGCATTTTGCATTTTCTTTCTTAAGTATTCTACATTTCGTCCCCTAACCCAGAGTGCTCCATCATCTGCATACAGTGACTTACCTACAATTCCGCTTACCTGATCAAAAATGTCATTTATCGTGATATTGAATAGTATGGGGCTGCAGATATTACCTTGTGGGGTGTCTAAATCACTTTGTCAGTCAGGTCTCATTTAAGTGTTTTCTTGATTGCAAACAGGTGTGGCAGTAATCAGGCCTGGTGTGGCTGAAGAAGTTGAACTCTAATGTGATAAACCACAGTTAAGTGATTTAACAGGGGGACAAACCAGGGGCGGTTCTAGACCTTTTTTAGGGTGGCTCCAGCCCCCCTGTCTGTGATCTCAGCCACCCTAAAACTATAAGTATAATTTTACTTTCAAAAAATATAAATTATGTTAAAATGCAGGACATGATGTCGATGGGAAAGAAAATTATTTATCGGTTTGATCCAAGATCAAAGATTTGTTTAACTCGATTTTACGTGCGTGTGTTGTAGTCTTTCAAAAGTGCTTCATCAGCTGTCTGCTTTATTTGAAAGGAGAAGCACAGGCACGCGCAGCGTGCACGTCAGTCAGAGCTGGAGGCGTTTATCTATAACCTTAATCGGCGGAAAACTACAAAGACGGTTATAGAAGGTTTTTTCTTTATAAAACTTACCTGCAAAGAATTTTCACAAATCCAGGGAATTTTGCACTCATGAGGTTGTACAATGATTTGTGTTCAAGGTTTGCAAGGTTGTGTTTTGTGTCTGTTAGTCCCACAAAAGCATGTTTTTCAAATGAAAACATATTTCTATAAGACCACCATAGTAGTTTTCATTATTTAATTGGAGACATTTCTTTTAAAATGTATGTATTGTGAGGATGTATTTTATATCATCCCACAAGTAAAAGTTTGTTGGAGGTACAGTTATAAAAAGTACTACTACTGCATGTTTCTGCTATAGTAGAGAATTTAATGCACAGAGATTTGTGTGTGGCTATAGTATATATACAGTACTGTGGTGACATTTAAAAAAAGATCAGTTATACCAGTGAAATTTCACTATTCCTATTACCAGATTTGATAGCACAAACAAAAAAATGAATGCAAACAATCCATTCAATACTAAATAAAAATAACATTTATTGATTTGGTCTTTGTCTTGTGAATATTTTTTTATTAATGACTGCATTCATTGGACACACTGTTCATAGATAATGCACACATACATGAACTGATTTGATTCAAGACTGGCATCATTACATCATGCATAAAATTTTGGTGTCCACTTTTTCCATTTTAAATAATACAATCTTAAGCTAGATAAACTGAGAGGGTTTCGTCTGGAAGGGCCAAATTTAAACATGCGCCAAATTTAAACATGCGAGTTGTCAGTGTGAATTCCATGAATATGTATGTGGAAGTGAAAATAGTTTCACTGAACTTCAACATTTTAGCAGTAATTAAAATGAACTGATTAACTAGACAATTATTTGACATGAAAGCATTTGGTACAACATTTATTTATTTTTCTTTCACATAAACCAAAATGCACATTTCCTGAAGCAGTGAAGTTAATTCATATATATTAAGAATTTCAAGTAATACAAAGGAAGAAAGTGCAGTAGACTACTTTATATATTAAACCAAACAGTACATGAATTACTGTACAACCCATTATAAAATAATGATTATGGAGAGAGTTTTAAATTAACAGGTAATTTCAGGTGTCAGATAAAGAGTACAGACAGTTGCGTGTTACACGTAATCAAGACATTTCATTCACAGTTAAATCAAAGTTCAGGTTTTTGGCTTGAGAAATGGTTGTACTTGTCATGACCACTAACCACGACTGTGGCATGGAAGCGCCTTGGGCGTTCAGGATCCTGTCAAGAGTGGGGAAAATATGTTTCATTAATAAATTTGATTGAAGAATCTCATCAATGTTTACTGAGAATATATAGCTGGAATATTCACCTGAACTGGATAAGCTGCAGTAGGAACATAGCGGATAACAAAGCCACAACGCCTCTTTCCTGATGTGTTGGGATCACTGCCATGAACCAGGAGTCCATCATGAATCTACACATGGCAATATGCAAGAAACATCTTGATACATATTCTGAATTGATTAAGGATAAAGTATTATCCTTCAGTTTTTCCATTATCCTTCATAGTGTATTGCTCTGTATTTTCTCAATCATAATATAAAAGGAATAAAGCAGAATCCATGCAAGTGTAAACTTACAGACATTTGCCCTGCAAGAAGGGGGCAGAACAAGGCCTTCTCTTTCTCAACCAGCTCCTCTGGGATTTCTTGATTGACACTCAGCATGTTGCCTGTGAGCTTTGCTTGGCGATGAGGCAAAAGGCCAGAGCAGTGACTTCCTGTTAGAAAATGAACAAAACCAAGAATTCAGACCTTCTCTATAGTGGTATTAATTTGACATCTTGTCCACCATCTTGACTTAGCTAGAGATCAAGGTTGCTGCAGTGGTAGACCAAGAAACAGATTTGTGTATTATTTTCGGAGGGCACTAATATACTGTACCTGGAATAACCTGTAGGGCACCGTTTTCTACCTGAGAGTCATCCAAAGCAAGCCAGACTGAGACAACTGGTCCTCCATCAAGTCCCCAATACCTATGACCATGTATATAAGACATGCAAATAAATATATGACTGCAACCTTTATTTTACAGCATTTAATTCTTCTCTAGCATGTAAAATCACCTACTTCATGTCCTGATGCCAGGCCACGTATGGAAGAATGGATTCACTTTCTTGTTCAGAGCTGTGTGAAATGATCTCATTGCTTCCTTGGGTTTTGCTTTGTTTTGAGACTGGGTATTTGCAGATGAACCGTGAGTCCAGCAGGAGAACATCAGGACCCAGGACTGCAGTTATAACCTCAAGAACTCTAGGGTGTTTGACTAGATCCATTACCCAGCTGTGCGTCATATGCACATTGTGCAGGCTGTAGGAAGTGTAATCCTCACCTGGAATAATAAGTTCAGCATATATTTTGTTAAAAACAAATTGAATATGTAGCTATAGTGTAGTATAGTAAAAATAGAAACAATGTAAAGCAGGGATGTCTCATCTAATCTTCCAATTAGATTAGACATAATATACTGTATAAGATAATATTCCAATCAAGTAGGAACCACACCTGATTCCACCATTTTAAATAGTCTATCTTGGTTTTCGAATTACTATGAGGGTGACTCAAGGTGTATTTGAATTAAAACATGCAACCACACTGGTCCTTTCTGTTATATTTGGGCACTCCAAAATAGACCAAAAAAGTCAATGATCTCATTGGCATTTGAGCAAAAACTCCACAAAGGTTTTTTTTCCCACAAATGTAGTTCCTGTTTAAAAATGCTGCTTAGTTTGCATAAATAAAATTTGCTATTAGGTGCAGATAACAAGTAGCAATTTAAAAAGCAGGCAACAGGATAGCATACTAGCTAAAGTCATTCTTCATCTTTATAATACCTTCATTCATTATGGACTCACCAAACTTTCTCTCTAGCTCGGCGAAGGCATTTCTTGCTTGTTGCAGCTGCTCAGGACTGAGGATAGGAATGCTGGTCACATAGCCCTGATTCTCATACAGAAACTTAACTTCTGCTCTATCAAATCCCATGACTGATGATGTTAGAGAAGTTGTGTTGTTCAGGGGTTGACACGTGTCTCAGGAGACGTCTTGCTTTCTTTCTGTTCCTCAAGGTACTGAAGACTGCAGTAGGTAGTAGATGAAATAATCTGCCTTTACTCAGTGTATTCCTTTGGAGAGAGATAAAGAGAGTGAGAGAAAGCATAAGGAGTGTGTATGTATAAACAGATACTGTAAGCCATTTCCTTCACTAAACCCCCTCTATCCACCCCCTCTCCCCACAACCAACACTCTTTCAGAGCAAATTTATTCTTGGCTGTTTATGGAGCAGTGCAGAAGTTACTGGTAGCCAAGAACTGAGCACTCTAATGGGAAAAATACCTTAATATCGCAGAATTGGGTGGAGAACCACTAAATACTTAGCTACTCAGACAATCCATAGCACTGTGTTATTTGAGAGAAAAAATAGTTCCCCAAAGTACTGCTATGCCAGTTTGTAATGGGATACAATGTTAATTAATACATAACGTTAAATGACTGTCTCTGAACATTCTCATATTTTCTACAAAGTATAAAAAAAGTATAACAAATTTGGGTGACAAAGATGAATTTTGATCATAACATAGGAAAACAAATAATAAAGTAAAATAAAGCAAAAAAAAAAAAAAAACAGAAGAGAAATAGAATAAAAAGACACATACAAAGACACATAACACATACAGTCCCATTACTACAAATGTAAGGTTCAGAAAGGAAAGCTCTTACTACCTGATCAGTATAGTAAGAGATTAGCTGCTCTCTCAGCTGAAACTAGCTGTAAACTGCAGAAATCCACAGTCTTATATATACTGTAAGTTAGGAATCTCCAGATTTAAGACATCACAATAGTTTTGACTCAATGCCAAAAAAAAAAAAATGCGGTCTATTTTTAACTCTCTTTTGAAATGGGGTGTATTTCATATATGAACTCATTTTGTAAATTGTCTTTGAAGTAGAGCCAAGTGGGTGGAAAATCTCAGAGAAGGGAAAAACTGTGAGGATTTTGAAGGGCATTTCCTCTTATGAAATCGTTTGAATAGAAAGAACTGTTCATGTTTCACAGTGAACCAGGAATTCACATAGCATCTTTCAGAAAACCCAGAGAGGTAGAAAAGACAGGTGTTCTGTGGTGCCATCTATAGACTGTGTAAATGTTATCCACTTAAACTGTGGTATAGAGTTTTTCATATGTAAATACAAAAAATGTAATAATCGTTTACAGACTAACATACAGACTTTAGTAAGATTTTCTAAAGTTGGCTTAGTTGATAATAATTTAAATCTGTCTATGACTGCTAATGCTACTACTACTAATAATAATAACAACAATAATTTGTGATTGTCCAAGACATGGAAAATATTCTTTCTTTCTTTCTTTCTTTCTTTCAGTTCCCCAGCATTTTTACATGGCAGACAACCTTTTGTCAAACTGCAACAATTGATAGGAGTTGAATTCCTTGTGACCTCTTTACTCATATACCATAACGCAACCGTTCCTATGACACAACTCAATGGATGTGAGCTTTCTCAAACAAGATGACAATGGCAGTGTTGTTCATAATAGTTTATGTGCAATTATGCCTGAACAGAACAGATCTGATGAAAATCTCTTGCCGTTTGACTTATGATTATGGAATGAGGGAAATCAACATCATCACAATTTTACACAATGCCACATATAGTGAAAACAATGTTTTAGTGGACTCAATAATTAAAAATTTGTAATAACAACTTTAGTGCTTAATAAATTAAATAGTGTCATTTCTTAATACAATATTACTTGTGAATCAGTAAAATAGAATAATTGTAAAAAAAAAGTGTCATGATTAAGTGTTTTTACCTCATATCATATATAAATTTAAAATATCATATTTAACATTTAAAACAATGCTAAAAAAATCTGTATTTTTTGTAATTAGTAAGTTAGTTGAATTATGTCTAATCTGAAGTATACACACAAATAGGTATGACTTCAACACCAGGTCCTTTATATTTACGCCAAAATATATTAGATAGATTAGATATATTAGATTAGATATATTAGATGGGACAAAGAAAAATCTACTCTTCTTTATCAAAAAAAAAAGTTTTAAATTAGATGACTTTAAAATACAGCCCCGTTAACCAAAATGTAAATAAATTACTTTTACAAAAAATACGTCATCTATTACTAAAAGAAAAGTAGTATTTTTTGTAATTTGTAATTTAGTTGAATTACACACACACACACATATATATATAGTCAAAAACAAAGTCTGAAAACAAATACATTTATTCCATGTTGTTCTTCTTTTTAGTAAAAATACAGGGACCTAATATGTTAATATCTATACACACACACACACACACACAAACACACACACACACACACACACACACACACACACACACACACACACACACACACACACACACACACACACACACACACACACACAATGAAATTATTAAGGGACAAATGCAAGCAGCATTACTACATAATACATAAATGTTCAGATTGTAAGTTAATAATTTTATTTGGTGAGGCAAACACATTTCATAATCACTTATTGACCTGACCTGCATGAAACAGAGATTATCTGTGAATGATTTGCTAATGTTTAAAACTGCTGACATGGTGTGTCATTCATGTTAACACAAGAGGAAGCAGGGTCACTTGTTTAAAAAATAGCTAACATTCAGCCACCGCATTGTTACTGAAAAGAAGAACAACGTGAAATAAATATATCTGTTTTCAGACTTTGTTTCTAACTAACACTACATGCTCTTTTCTCGGAAACTTGCTTCCTTGTGCAATAAAATTTACATTTAAACTTTACGTCATTTCTTCCTGAAAGAAAATGGTGTTGAAGTCATACCTATAAGTATGTGTATACTTCAGATTAGACATAATTCAACTAATTTACAAATTACAAAAAAAAACTTTTCTTTTAGTAATGCTGTAGATGATGTATTTTTTTAAATAGTTTTAAAGTGTTTTTAATAGTTTAATATGATATTTTCAATAACAGTCTTTAAAAGATACTTTTAGGTGAAAACATATTATATTTTACCCACACATCCATTCTTTTTTAATTTTTTTTAACAATTATTCTATTTTACAGATTCCAAAATAATTTATCAAGTGCTTAAGTTGTTAGTTCTATTATTGAGTCCATTAAAACATTGTTTTTTTTTTGTGGTGTTAAAATTGGGATGATGTTGATGTGCCTCATTCCCTAATCACAAGTATATATATGTATATATATATATATATATATATATATATATATATATATATATATATATATATATATATATATATATATATATACACGTATATATATGTGTGTGTATATATATATATATACACACACACACACACACACACATATATATATATATATATATATATATATATATATATATATAGTGTGTGTGTGTGTGTGTATGTATGTGTGTGTATGTACGCTGAAATTTAGAGTCAATTACAGTACATGCATCTTTTCTAAATGAATGTGAGCCAGTGTTCTTAGTAAAAAAGAATACAGCTGAACTCAACACATATTGTTATAAAAAAATCCATTTATTCGTTAGCATACCTCTTATAACAACGAAAAGTGAAAAATGAAGCTTATGAATAGTCATACAAATGGAAATATAAAACCTGAGAAAAAAACATTTATAAATCAAAATTGTTTTTTAGAATGTTATTATAAATGTGTATTTTGCCTTTAGATACAAATCACAATACTCTTTGCTGAACCTGAGAACAAATGTGTATGTGTGTGAGTTTAGGCACAAGAAACAAGCTATAAATTCATAAATACATATCCACGGTTATAAAAAATAGTAGCAATTTTAGCTTTTAGCCTTAGATATAATCACTTTATATCAATTTAGATCTTCAATTTAGATCTGAATTTAGGTGTGTTTCCTAGGGGTACTCTAGATGTCCACGGTTTTCACAATGTTTTGGACACATGAATGCTCCTCTGTGTTCCTCTCTTATTTTTCTCCTCTCTCCTTTTGGTCTCTCCTGGTCATTATTACAGCGGTGGATTAGTGCTGGCTCCTGCGCCGCAGGAGCTTTCTTCATCAGAAGCCGCTGCAGGAGCTGCTTATCCGAACGCTCCTTCTGGAAGTCATCCTCATATACCTTCAACTGGACAGAAGCATAACAAGGATCCCGTTTAGATCATTATATATGATACATTTGGACACAAACAACGTAGGACAAAAGTGATTCAATGATTGGGGTGCCATGTTTTGTCTCATTTGATATTCTATTTACAAATATGTGCATTAAAAAGGTAAAACTATTTTAAATATAAGAAATTATAAGAAACTACATGCATGATTCAGATAAATAACTACAAAACCTCTCTATAGCACATGCAAAGTAACATGATTACTACTATAACTACACTTTACCTTAAAATGAAAATACCTCAACATAGACTTTCTAATGTACATTTTAACTCCCATGAAATTCACTCAACCACTAAAACATATTAACATACTTATTTATTAATATTTTTTTGCAAAAATATCCTAAAGATCATGGGAAGGAAAAAAATCCACTCATTCTTTTTTCTTTATTTTCAATGATATTGAGTTTCAAATGAGATGACTTCAAAATACAGCCCCGTTACACAAGATGTAAATAAATTACTTTTACAAAATCATTAGAAAATCATTATAGTGTCCTTAATGCCATAGTGAAACTAATTAACCATGTTTTGAAACATTACTGAATTACCATGTCTAAAGATAAAATGTATGGTTCATTCAGCGAAGGAAAGAAAAACAAGTTTAATTTTTAGGAGCAACAATAGTCCAGTTGTACCCCAAACACTGAATGATCTATATACTCTTGTATACTCCCTATATACATCCTGGTTGTGGAATCATAGTTTTTATGAGTGTACTTATTTTTATTTTTATTATTTTATTTTTTTGTTATTGTCATGCTCAGGGTAGAATGAACAATTGCCTAAACTTCATAAAATTGAATGGCTTGTTTGTCTTAGACTAAAAGTTGATCTAACACATCCAGGTTCAGTAGACTAGGGCTTTAGGTTTGGCAGGCAATAAGAATAGACCTTCTTCTGGGGGAAAAAGAGACCTGTACTTAACACGTTACCTCTAAATGTGGCCTCCCATTTATTTTCACTCTTTCACTCTTCTCATCAATAAACTAGCAAACTGATGATGTTTACCAAATTAATTTTCTTACAGAGGAGCTGCCTTCAGTTTTTCTCTAATATAAACAATCAGAGTTTTTATGAACTATATATTTATCTAACCATCATTTAGTCACTGATTCATTTACAGAATCCAGGATTTAAACTAAATGTCTGTCACAAATTCATCCAAATGAGTGCATTTTAAAATAAATGTTCATCCTTAAAAACTGTAAAATGACATACAGTATTATTATTTTAAACACTGATTCTTAAATAGCCTAAAACAAAGCTGGAAATGTATTTTATTAAGTGCATTTTTAGATAACATAAAATAGCCAGGTTATGAATCCGATTTTGCTTTGAATATTTGATTAAGGATTTTTTTTTTGGACTAATAAAAAAATTACATAATGCATTACGAGCCAATACACACCTGAATCTCCCTACAGTCACAGTTCCCAGTTTGTTGTGCTCCAACTCACCTGTTCTTGCAACAGCGCCATCTGCTGCCTCATTTCTCCTTCACGACGCCGGAGTCTCTTGTTTTCTTGGAGCATGCGTTCATGGTCCTTGTGCTCTATTTTATAGTCTGCTTCATAGATTTTAGTCTATTCCAAAAACAAACAAACAAACAAATAATGAGTTCTACAACAAAGTGTGATTCAGCTAAATCAGGAATGTTGTTCTCTATGTGCGGATATACAAATGCAATACATTCTACAAGATGCAACAACTGAGTTAAATAAAGTTAAACAAAGTAGTTAAATTGTAATGCTTTTAATTTGGTGATAATGCAAAAGTCCTGGTGAACAATAGCTAGTAGCTGCCTCTCACAATGCACACAGGTGTTTTACACAACAGATATAATTACCTCATATTTTACTTTGGTTTTTGAAATGTTAATACTTCACATCTTAACTTGCTATTATATTTATCTCCTATGCACTAACGCTTTCCAAGTGGTATTAAATCAATAATACTTTCACTTTATTTTATTTTTATTGTAATATGACATGCAATGGGTTTTCCTTTAAGTTCTTTTTACTTTTATTTATTTATTTATTTATTTATTTATTTATTTATTTATTTATTTATTTATTTATTTATTAAATAAAGACTAATCAGCCAGTCACTGTCAATATCACTATAGCAATATTTAAGTGTTTATAGCAGCTGGAGAGTTGAGGGCAAACATTGTAATTTTAGTAAAAAAGATTAAAAATGGTTATGTTTTTTTATTGAATTTTAAGACCCCCATTTTTTTCTATTAACAAGGGAACCCTAAAAGCAAAAAAATAATGATCAAATGAATTAAAAGTCTACTGATCAAATCCACTGGGTGGTGCTATCTATCCACACAGATTCTAACTGAGTCTTGCAGGATGCTGTGCAGTTTAAATTGGAAGCATATAATTTGGAGCAGGCTTCCATTTGGTCTTTCAGACACTTATCCCAAACATAACCCCATCTGTCCACAAATTTATCTCCATATTGCAATCTCGTGAAATATATTCGCTCACCTGGCACCTCAAGGCTTCCAGCTGCTCTTTAAGGTCCTGAACTTCCTTACTCGCATCATTCTGCTTTTCGTGGCTCTCTGAATGTGCCCGGCTGGACCTAGTCCTGTTCTGGGGCTGTGAAGGTGGAGCAGTGGAAATGGAGGATTTGGGACTTCGCTGCAGGACATGCATGTCTGGTGGACTGGTAACAGCTGATGTGTTCTAGAAAGGAAGAAAATAAAAGATATAAAATTCACAAAGATGAGAAAATGATGAGTCATTCTATTTATAGCCAGAACATGTGAAAACATGTGGATTACATAACCAAACAAGAGGTCACCTGGGTCCCTAAAGTCCACACATTCAAGGTATCAGTTTGGTGAAGACGGCTCTCCAGGAGGCGGATGTACTCTTGAAGATGCTGATTTTTCTTTAGCTCTTGCATCAGCGTGTGTTCATAGTATTCACTTTTGTTCTGCACACATACACAGATTTTAATCATAGTGAACACTTTCAACAGTATGTTGTCTAACAACCTCAGTATATACATGCTGCCAATGGATATGGAATTTGCTGACATGCCAAAGCAGGGTATCTGGTGATTTCCATTTCATTATATAAACAAGTCAGAAGCTGCAGCACCTAAATCGTGTTTTGTTTACTACAGGGGTTCAGTCCTGCAAGCAATATCTACAAGCATTTGTTTCAAACCCTTTACAGCACATGCTTTCTCTAATGTCTCCTCTCCATAATGCTAAGAGGAAACCTAATTAGTGAAACCAAGTGTTTCTGTGCCTGACTGTAATTGAAACTTGTACATGCTCCAGTCACTGAAGAATTGAATGCAATACCCCTGAAGAATTGAATGCAATACCCCTGATCAACAATTCACATTTTATCAATCAAGGAAATTTAAGATTCTAAAATGGCGATTCAACAACCTTTGAAATACAACAAATCTTTACAGTCACCAAAAACAAGTATCCAAAGGCAAAGAAGTGATAACCATTTTATATTATTGTTTACATTCTGAAGCAATCTGGACATGCTAAATGCTAAACAACAAAAGACTTTTCTCATATAAATGAAACTATCGAGTATTTTTTAATTTAGCTTCATAATGTAATATGAAATTTAATTAAAAATTGTACCCATTTATTCCTAAACTAGTCGATACAAAATGTAATGAAGTCCAACTTGTCCACTTTGATTCAGTTTTAGAGTTAAGTTTACTAACCCAATGGCTGCTGGTGGTGGTGGTGGTGGTGGTATTTGAGTAGATGGGTTGTTTCAGGGAATGTGTTATTATATTATAACTAAATGTATTTAGTAAATATATGTTGTTGTTTTTTTTGTACAGTAGCATTTGTAGAAAGCATTGACACTGGTTGCCTTAGACTAAATGATCTTATTGCTAGTATATGTAGCCCTGAATGAGACAGTGATCATAGTCTGATCTAATACTTTAAAAATCTGTAATTCATAACTCCAATGAATGGTTAAGTGTTAAGTCAACCTATGTATCTTTACACATACTAATAAAGCAAAGGTAATCCTATATTCTTATTGGGCTCTTAATCAGGATGCAGTGGACATTGTACAATAAGTATGTACCTGCTCATGTTCTACTTTGATCAGGAGTCTGCTATTGAGTTGCTTCAGGGCCGAAATTTCCTGCTCGAGATCTGCCACGCGCTGCTGCAGGCCTGCACTCGTGCTGCGGTATATGTGGTCCCAGTCCTCATTTAGCTTCATAAGCTGTGACACACACATACACACACACACACACCATAGAGAATCAGTGTAATCCAGGAGGGTGAGCATCACATTCTCATTCAGACCTCCTGCTAAACTGTTCTCTGTATATCCTCAGGCCTATTTTATTCTTTTGTGATGCTATAAAATGGAAGAGGGATTGGAGGCAGTCAACACAGTATAAAAAAATAATAATTTTAGCACAGTGAAACCCTGCTGCAGCATATACTGTATACACATACTCACAGCTGTATAGATGCAGGCGGGGAGCATTTCAGATGTTTTCTTTTGATACTCCAATAAATCAGAACATACTTTTAAAATTAGAAATCTGTCATTTCTGAACTACTATCCATTTTTAGAATGAAGTCTAAAGTTCACTTTTCTTTGGAACTCACTGTTTACTCTGAGTGAAGTCTCTGCCGGTAACTATTTTTGTAATGCAATTGAAATGAATCATGTTCATTTATTTAACATAAGTGAATTAAGAGAACTGCACAAATGGAAGCTTGTCAGTAATGGTAAACAAAAATGTAATGCAATGTGTGTATATGTTGTGGCGTCGATTAGGTCTACCTCTTTGTTGAGTCTACGAAGATCCGTGTTCTTGTTAAGCAGCTGAAGTTTCTCCTGGTCTGCAGATGTAATGGACATGCTTTCTGTGATTAATGTTAACTGCTCCTCTCCAGAGATGAGTCTCTCTGTTTGGGGCAAATCCTCCACTTGTCTACAAACAAGCAAATCAAACCTAAGCATCATCAACTTTTATACAGTACCACAGCAATGTTAAATTCTTGATCCTGAATACTCAGAAGATGTACTTTATCTAGCACATTATTGTTTCTATAGTAACAACATTCACAGCCACATGGACAGCAGACACTCCATATATACATGTTTAATTGGTGATATATTGAGTTTCTTTTTTTGCAAGGATGTTTATGTAAAATTTTTGAAGGAATCTTCAATGTAAATTCTTTGTAATAATCAGCAGTATATCTGTCTTTAAATTTTCTAACTTAAACATTTAAAGTCTTGTAACTTTTAAGGAAATTCGTCAGATCAGGGAGAGTGACTTTATAACCACCATAATGTAACATAACAGGAAGGACTTTTTCCATGGATGTTCACCAGTGTTAAACACAATGTATTAGTGAATGAAAACTACAGTGTGTCATTCTTTCAAAAATGCACAATTTTTAGCAAAGACGCTTCAGGTTATGCCGTTATGTGCATTTTCTCAGTGTAATTTTTAATAGTTTCTTTCCTAAATGCATTCTTGAATACACTGCAATGCATAGTGTATTTACATCTAAAATAAACAGTACTTTGGCTTTGCTTTCATTAAAAATACATTTAAAATATTAAAGTATTATATTTGTATGTAATTTTCTACATTGCAATGTATGTTACAAATCTTGTACTTTAATAAATATTTATATTTTAATGAAAGGAAGATACTGAGTAGTAAAATTTTGACATTTTAAATAATGATTACAAATGAAGCAGGTAAAGTAAATTTACAGTGTCAAATATCCAACCTCTGTTCTGTTCTGGTGTGTTATTAAAAGGCCATATAATAAGTTATTAATGGTGAAAAAATATTTATATTACTTAAGTGACCATTAAGATAAACCCAAGTGGAAACTAGAATGTGTCATAAAGGGATATCCATTGAGTACACATCCTTTGTAATCTCAGTAATGATCTACTGATAACTTTTGTAAATTGATTAAGTTACATAATTATGTCCATTTTTATTTTTTATTGAAATAGAATAGAAATTATATTGTATTCTAATTTCATGTAAAGTAACCATCAGTATTTAAAATTTCTTTCTTACACAAAAATGGAACTGTGTATTGTGAGTAATCTGACTTGCAGAAAGTTAAAGAAGTCTGAACATAAAGAGACATGTCCAGTACTGTGGCCTACAGGGAAAATCCACAAAACTTGTCCTCCTCTGGGTACATCACTCTGAGCACAGCACATATCACACTGTTACAGAAGGTTGTGCTTCTCCCAGAAGAGATCAGCAACTCCAGTGCCACCAGAACAAAACACATTATATATGTGCCATAAATTCTGGCTTATAAAATGTTCACTGTAATAAGCTTGTCATGAATTTCTGACATTCTACTACTAGTGATGGTATTACAATAGTGCACTTTTCAGCAAAATCTAATGCAATACATAATATTCATACCAGGCAATGTGAGTTAAAGTTCATAGTGAATGATTTCATTACTCGGCCCTAATGTGGAGGCATACGAGTTACAGTAATGCATAACATTTTGCTGTACAGATACCTAACTCCCACAACATACTAATTTAACAGTTAGCAGTAGAGGGGATTTCAGGTTTAAGTGGGTGCTGAAGCCTTGATTACTGAGGACTGAAGCTCATTTTAACTTCTACTCAGAGGAAATGACAAAAATACACTTTATTCTTTGAAGGACCAACCCTTCCTTCTACTGTCAATTTTTTCTTCCATCTCATATATTTTTTTCTCCTGTGCCAAAGCTAAATAGGATCGATAAAGTGATTCGAATTCATTGCAAAAGTGATATGAAAAAAAGAGAGATAAAAATAACAATGAAGAATAAATACTTTATTTAAATGACAAACTGCTAAATCTATTTGGCTGTAATTATATTTAAATAATTAATGTGGAAATGTTTTTATTTACTTTCTACTCTTGCCTTGCCTACTGCAAACATCATGTTTGGGGAACAAGTTATACATGGTAGTAAAGACAGCAGTGTCTAGTTTAAATATATATAAGTGTAAAATTTCCTCATATATTCTTTAGTTCAAATTATTTTACATAACTATTTTAACCATTTAAGGTTGAAAATGGATCACTTTTGCAAAGTAGTATCTTAACCTACCCTGAGCAGAGTGATGCTTTTTCTTTGCTGTTCTCTTTAGGGAGAGAAAGCTGTTTTGAAGACTCCTCCTCTGACAACGATGATAATGAGCTTCCATCCATAGCAGAATGTTTTATTCTGATTAATTCTGATAATTAAAACTTTTGTCAACACAAACAACCGAACAGAACTGAAGAACTGAACAGCACTTCAGCAGGAAGTCTAACTATAAATACGCTACACTTAAATGCAAAACATTAAAAAAGGAAGTACTGTATAACTACTAAACTACTGTTTAGCTTTGTTCTGAAGTTGATGATAAAGTTTGATGAGAAAAAAAATCTTGCTATGATTTTATTTCCCTTCTTCTGTTACTATTATGCGATGATGATTTAACAGCCTGAAATGATATATGTTTTGTTGATATGGTTATTAAAGAGAGACTAGAAAAAGGAAGTGTGACGCCAGGCACCAGGGGAATTTCCTTGCTAACATGTGCTTTCAGAGGACTTTCTGTCTGCAAACCCTAACCTTATTATAAAACCACAGACTTCTCACTCTTACTGCAGTGTTTGGTATGTGACACTATTTAACCCTTGAATACATGGAAAATGTATGTAAAGCTTTTAAATAGAATCTTTGACCCATGAGGCACAGAAGCTAGCACATAATAAAAGTTAAAAAAAAAAAATAATAAATAATAAAAAAAAACGGGGTAAAGAGAATAATGAATTACATAAATTGGTGTTTGGATATTTTATATTTCTTGTTATGTGACCAGTTTGAACTAGCTGTGAAACAGCTTGTAACTCTAACGCCCTTGATATCAATAGTGTTTAATCATACATGAATCTTATATACACTGGTTGAGGTACAATAATTAAATGGATGGCAGAATTTTTCAGACTTAAGAAATCTAAAAAATCTCAGATTACCCAATTTGTGTCAATACATGTTTAAATGTATTAGTAAATAAGACATTTTTGCAATAATGTCCTACATTTCATTGATTTTTGAGCAACATGCCGTCTGTAGTGCTTTTGCATTTTCAAGGGTTAGGGTTATCTTTTTTTCTGGATAAACTGCTATTTAAGGAATGAAATTAAACCCGAGTTGATTACATTAGAATAATACAATTTCCTGAAGTGTTTTAGTGTTGTTTACAATTTAGTAAAGAGAGAATCTGTATATTTCTCATTGAACCATAAACATTTCCATCAGGGAAAAGTTACTTCTTTACCTTTTAATTGTTATGAAGTGCTGGAGACAGATCAGAATTGAGTTTTATTATTTTTTTAAGTGGAGTGTCCACTATAGAAGTATTTGTACAAGTTGTACGAGGGCATTAATTAATTTAATTTACCCTGCAGTCAGCACTACTGTCAGACCTGTTAATTTTATAGAAAGTTAATCAAAACCTTCCTACTAATTAGTGTAGAGAATTCAACAGTGGTTTGGTTTAAAATTGGGTAATGTCTGCCAAACACTTAATAGTCCACTGAGCATATGGTTAATAGAGGCAAGTTAATATGCTCTAACCCTCTAATCATTTAAAGTACATATTATAAGTTCATTTGAGCTACATCATACCTGAAACCCTAAATGAAAACATTTTTTGCTTAATAACTGTTACTAAAATGCTGTTCTTAATATATAGGATTATATCTCATTTCTTATATTAAAGTAAAGTATGTATTTTATGTATTTAAACTACAATAAAAGTGCTTAATTACAACATTTATATAGCCATACCCACAACCATTAAAATGCACTGTAGTTTTCTATGATTACAGAAGGATATACTATGTGTTAGATACGATATTTTATGGTAGTTGTGGCTATCAAACTACATTGATTTTACTGTGATATCTTATGTAACTAAGATAAATGTTACATGTAATACCACTATGGTTATGTTAGGGTGCTTTATAGCAGCCATATTAATTACTGATTTAACTATGATACTGACACATATTAATTAATTACTTTGGCTAACATATTTGTTATACTCATGACTCTGTAACCATGATATTGTTGAAGGGTTCATAACAAGGTTCATTTCTATTAAATAAACAAAGCAAATGTAAATAATTGATTAATTGTACTTTTTATACTGTTAATTAGGTGGTATTTACACTTAAATGTTATTGTAATGGGATACTTGGGCTCTTATTTTTAGACATAATTTCTTCTTTTCTAGAATTCCAGCCCATCACTGTACTGTACATCAATCAAATGGGTCCAAATGCACCACATTCGCATGTATTCATAAGAAACTATGATATGAAGTGATAAACCAAACAAGCCAATTGCTGTAGATTCATGCAGCCAATCACTAATGGTCTTGCCAGAGTGATATTCCCCCCCTACAAATTTTATAGCTTGTTTTATTGATGACTGTTTTCCAGAATCATTACAGTCTCAGTAATCAATGTACTGGTTATGGATTATTTGGCTTTACAAAGTATTTTGTTTTGATGTATAAGTTTATTATTATTATTATTATTATTATTATTATTATTATTATTATTATTATTATTATTATTATTATTATTATTGATCATAACAACAACAACAACAACAACAACAACAACAATAATAATAATAATAATAATAATAATAATAATAATAATAATAATTCTTTATCTTATTATAACTAACTAAATTCCCATTGACCATGGTCTGACCTTTCTGGCTGTTATGAGTCATATTTCAGCTGTATTTCTTGTAACTGAATCATATGATTTCCCATAGAGAATAATAAAAAAATCACAAAACATTCCCTTGAGTTACAGTGATGGAATGTTCGAAGCCTGGCTCAGAATGCTCATGATTCAAGCCCAAGACCTTCACAAGACTCTCTCTTGCTCCATATTTCTTTCTATCAATCTACCTATATCACCCTGTCATTCGTTCTGTCTTTCTACGTTTAACACTTTCTCTCCATCTAACTATTCGTGCCACTCTATCACTACATCGGTCTTTCGTCTTGCATAAATACCGTAACTCTAATTGTAATCTTCTAATTGTAAATGTTCTACCAGTATCTGTTTGTCTTTCTGTCTGTCACTATTTACTTTTTCTCTCTTTCAAACTTTCAGACTGGCTTTATTAAGCCATCAATAGTTTTTTTTATCTATCATCCGTTTCCCTTAATGCAGCTAGAGCAAAAAAAAATCAAAGTTGAAACATTCCAAAATCAAGATTTTTTTTTGTCACATATACAACTTCAAGTGAAATGAAAACCCAGCCCACTCCTCCTTACATTAAATGAAAAAATACTAAATAAAAATAAGAATAAATAAAAATAGAATATGCAATTATGCTTAATGTCATGTCATAACAGTACAGAGGTGAACAAAATGGAAAATAGTGGGGTGTTACATGCAGTAACAATATATATATATATATATATATATATATATATATATATATATATATATATATATATATATATATATATATATATACTATTTACTTTTTCTCTCTTTCAAACTTTCAGACTGGCTTTATTAAGCCATCAATAGTTTTTTTTTTTATCTATCATCCGTTTCCCTTAATGCATCTAGAGCAAACTCACACACAAACTCACACACACACACACACACGTACACACACACACACACACACACACACACACACACACACACACACACACACACACACACACACACACACACACACACACACACATATATATATGTGTGTGTGAGTGAGTGAGTGAGCACAGCTGTTTTTTTTTCAAATTGAATGAAATGGTCACGAAATCGACACCAATGGACTGCAATGTCGAACCTGAGGATGAGTTCCCTGGCCCTACCTCAATAAAATATGTCAATATGCTGAAGTAAACAAAAACTCTTTTCCTCCCTAGAACGCATGAACTCTATCTAATTTGAAAAAGTCAGTTGAGGAAATATTTGAGACTCTTCCACTTGAGGTTTTTAGAGAGAATGTTGATTTTAAAGAATGTTTTCTTTGTTATTGGCAGGTTTGATTAAGCAAGCTAATGTCATTGGCTAGGCAGCAAGTGAAATTCTATGTAATAGTAATTTTTGATAATTTCCAGGATATTTTTTACTGATTAATTAATTAGCAATCTACATAGTGTATGACATGCATGTAATCAGCAAACCTATAGAGAAAGTAGGAATATTTTCGAGCAAAGCTGCATAGCTGCTTTAAAATGAAAATGACCTCAAACAATATTTTAGTAGTCAAAGTTTCCTTACATTAATACATTCATTTTGTGTAACTGCTTCATCCTGGTCACGATCACAGTAGATCAGAGCCAATCTTAGTAACACTTGGCTGGAGAACCCACACAAGCCTACACAAACACAGCCAGCTACAATATTACTGCACCATTCTATACACTGTTCTACCCACTGTTTTGTTTAAGGCTGCCAAAGTTTCATTTCCAGCTTGTGCACTGTACATTTTTGTACTTATTATACTCTCTACAGTGATATTTTGTTCTGTATTACAACCAGATAAGTCTTCATGTGACCTTGCATTTTTATAGTGTCTGATATTACAGGGAGTTTTATTCTAGTAACCCACAGTAAATTAGTGATAGTCAGTTCAGTGTCATTGAGCTAGATAAAGACAGTCTTGCCTCATTTTGAGTCAGTAGCCATGATTCCACCATCCATTTATCAGATCACAAGTCAGGGTTTTGCTGTGTCTAGCATTAACCAACTAAAGTTGAGAGAGGGGTGGGGGTGCAATGACTTTATTGACCCAAGCCTGTCAAAGCCAGGGACAAATTACACAACATTACTCTGTTGATTGATTTCTCGCTGCCCCAAACACCAAATAGCGAGAGTAAGAAAAGTCTAGATGGATGAAAAGGAAGTCATGTTCACTGGTAAGCCTTGGTCCAAATGAGTGCTGTATTTTAACTTATTACAACCTGAGTCAAAAATGCAGGATTTGGGTAAAGACACATATAGAATTATGTCTGTGTTGCTGTCAAAGTACAGATAACAGAGGCATTCTTGCAAGCTCTGATACATGCAGGTTCTTTGTGTTTGAATATGACAGAAGGCTTAAATCCTGCCACAAACATCCTGTGAGCTTGTTTTGAGGCAGTTTCATGAATCAACACCACAAGTTTTGAAAGTTTATTGATATGACTTTAATTACCTAAGTTACTATTGGCTTACTATTTAGAACTGCACTGTACTATAGCTAGATCTGATGACTAAACCACATTAAACAGTTTGATTAATGGTAGTAAACACAATTACGTGTCTTTGCAGACTCTGCCCACGCTTAGTGAATCATATAGACCACAGTACTCACACGGGTATTAGAGTGTTCTTCTGTACTTCCAGTCCTCGTCAAATGTGCCCTCTCTTCCCACACAAAGCTATACCAATCTGATGATCTTTCTCTGTTGTCTGTTTTTACATTACTAAACACTGACCCTGCTTTAACAGAGTTCCAATAAATGTTTTTAGCACTACACACATGTACAACTATTATTAAATTAACTATATATATATATACATATATATATATATCAGGTACTGTTATCAAAGGTGGCACAGATAAAATATTTGATTTTTTGCATTTGGTAAGCCTAGAGACAAATCTGTAGGTGTGTCCAGTTTATCCACACATATTCAGGTTGAACAGATTATATGAGCACTTTCCAGTTTATTTCATCTAAATGAAAATGTATTTAGGTATGATAATGACGACTTTCAATGTTTTGATTGTCTGTATTGATAGCTCCGCCCACACATACATACATAACCCAGGAAACTAATGGAAAGAAATGTGTCTTTATCATAGTTGAAGGGAAGAACAATATGATTGCAGATAAACAAACAAGCAAAAATGATACACAAGCATAATCATGCAAAGGACGGCATATATTAGTTCTGTGAAACAAAGCAGATTCAAAGTTGGCCGCATATTCACAGATTCGAGTTTCCTGAGTCAATAACTCCTGAGCTAAACGCTGTTACTAGCAAAACGCGGTTGTAGCTGCCTCTCTACATTACTACGATAGAAAATAGCTGTTATTTGTGTAGTAACAGCATTTAGCTCAGGAGTTATTGACTCGGGAAACTCGAATCTGTGAATATGCGGCCAACTTCCTGCTCCATCAGTTCTCTCCAGAGCTGGAAGTCTGGATGCTGTCGGTTTACCACCCTCTCAAGTCGCTCAGGTTTGCAGACTGTCTAGTGGTGGGATGCTTTACATCCCAGGAAGCCCTTATGTCTGTCACGCCTTCTGGCTCTAGCCTTTTAATTATGCTGTCATAGCTAGTCTTGCCGGATTCCCTGTCTGCACTTTTCACATAATCTACATTGTCCATAACCTGATTACAGTCATACCTAACAATTTTTCTCTCTCTCTGTTGAGCTATATATGCTACTTCTGAGCCCTCGGTGTTCCAAGTTCCTAGCCTGATCATCTCTTTTTATGGAGCTACTTCGTCAATCCAAGTTCTACCGCTGGCTAGAGTCTCATTGCCCTGTGGTCACCTTGCCAGGGATTGATCTGCATGGTCAGCCAGTGTCTCATGGGATTGTCAAGTCAAGTCAAGTCACCTTTATTGTTACATTAAAGTATGAAGTATGTGTATGAAGCCACCCGGAGACTGTCATGCCTTCTTTTTATCCAATGTTTCGTCAGTCAGCTGTATGGTCTGTTTTTTATCAGCAATCAGGTCTGTGCTGAACTCAAAGTTTACGATGACCCATTAGTTCCTCAGGAGCTCTCGGTTGCACTATTATAAACTGATGTAGAAAGGACATTATTTACATTTACACTATTTACTGTAGAGTGTTACCCAAATGAGGATGGGTTCCCTTCTTAGGCTGGTTCCTCTAACTGTTTCTTCCTCATATCATCTCAGGGAGTTTTTCCTTGCCACCATCACCACCGGCTTGCTCATTAGGGATAGGGATAGATATATAGTATCATAAATTTTAAGTTAATCTTTTAAAATTAATTTAAAACTTTAATTGTATATATTCAATTATTTTTATTCTTATTTTTCTTCTTGTTTTTTTTTTATATTATTATTATCTTCTGTTTCTATACTCCTGTAGATTTGACTTTTTTCTGCTTTGAGGCAAAGGGAAATTGTCAAAAGCGCTATACAAATAAATTGAATTGAATTGAAAAAAACTGATTTGTTGACTTGTGTTTGTGTGTGTGCAGCTGGTGGCAGAAAGAGATATGCATACCATCAAAGGTCACTGCCCTTAGATTTCCATTACAAGTTCATCATTAGTAACTTAATTTAGTAAATAGATTTTCTATAGATATATATTTTCTAAATAGACAGTCTTTTATCAGTTCAGAAAAATGTGTTGAAATTCTTATTGATCTTTTTAATATTAATCACTCATGTACTAAAAAAGTGCTGGGTTATAAATGATTTAATTTTATAATACTGTATAATTTTTTACTACATCATGTAGACTTCAGTTCATGAAATCTAGCTATCATTGAAGCTAGTAACACTAAGCCTATAAAGTTCAACAAAAGAATCTTATTTTTATATATATATATATATATATATATATATATATATATATATATATATATATATAGATAGATAGATAGATAGATAGATAGATAGATAGATAGATAGATAGATAGATAGATAGATAGATAGATAGATAGCTGAATTTAATGTTTTAACCACCATTTTATGTGGGCCAACTTTGGCAGCAAAACAAATTCAAAAACCAGGTCAAGCAAGGCTAAATAGGTGAATGCATGCCAATCCTAACCTTTAATCCACAGCTACAAAGCCCTTAGTGCATAAAACTAGTGAATCATATAAAGCCCATTGCTCCAAGTAGATGCAAATGTCTTCTCTATCACCTTGAATCAGAACCACCTGGGGGTTTATGTAAAGGTCAGAATTATTTATTTGCTGAAATCTATGCTACATACTGAGCCTATGCTTGCTGCTTGTTCAGTTTTACAAGTGACTAAAGAAAAAAAAAAGATTTGGCAATCATGTGATTTTAGGCCTGAAGTAAAACTGTGACATCAAGATCATTTAACCTCAGTTGGTACCGGGTGATATTTTCAGCATGCTGGGGTGGAAGGTCTTGCTTGTTCATTTGCATGCATTTGGAGGAAGTGTGCTGGACGCTGGTGGATAAATCACCGTGCCTGCTCTAGATGATGAATGAATTGTGCAAAACGCACCCACTGAAGGCCTTTTTAAATACACACAATGTAAGAACTAAAATGGCTTTTTAATTAAGAGCTTGACATGTGCCCAAAAACCCATCTAGGTAAGGGAGGCATATAGAGCCAGGATTGTGACAGCTTATGACTTATGAACACCATCCAGCTCATTACTAGTGAAGAGAATAAAAATGAGACATAGCTACGTTGCTGTGCGTTGTGGTTATTTATTTATTTATTTTTTTAATATGAGAACCCTGGACAAGCCACATTATTTTCTTTTGACAGCAGAAATATTTCTCAGATATTGCACTATCTTGCTAGAAACTAATTTGTCCTGGTGTAATTGAATGCATGGAAATCCATTTCTAATTCTGGATCAGTTCTTCACCACAGATTATGATCAGTCCCATTGCTCTTGGGATTAGGCCTTGGCATTCACAATGACAGTAGGTGGGGAATTCATAATTTAATTTGTCAAACCTTTGCATAGTCTTTACATCACCCTCTTGAACATGTACCTACCTAGTCCTGCATATTTTCATATGTACAGTATGTATGCTATTATGCCCAGAAATGCTGACCTATGTCTTTAAGTACATGTGATATTCATACATGCACACGGGTGCACACACACACACGCACACACACACACACACACACACACACACACACACACACACACACACACACACACACACACACACACACACACACACACTTTTTATACAACTATTTAATGCAGATAATTAATGCTGTGCCTACATCTAAATTTCATAAGCATTAGCACAACTTCATTTAACCACATGGTCAAAACTCAGAAATTCATATGCTTCTGAGAACATTTGGTGTCACATTTGGTCTCAACATTTGGTCTCATATTTGAGAGTAGAGTAGAGGCAATTATGCAGGTCCTACCATAAGTGCTTAACATACTTAAATACTCAGCAGCTGGAGACAGTCAAAGGATGAAAACAACCTTCATCCATTAATTTAGAGGAGAGATATGAGCAACTGAGTCCTTCATAGCTGGAATTAGGAAGACCAATCAGATTGTTAAATGAGGGTGTAAAACCAGGTGGACTGTGAGATAATGAAATGACTCATTGAGGAACAGAGTTATAATCTGAGTGCTCATAAAGTCCTTGTTTAATCCCTCTGATTTACCCAGGATGGAGGGAAATTTTCCATATCAGACAAATCTTGTCCTGGATTTAACTGTAATTGCATTATAGCTAATGGCAAATTTACATACAGCAGATACAGACAATCATTGTATTTTTTAATAATTTAAACCAAACATTCTTCACTCATATACAGTATGCACAGATTTTGTTAAGCATTCAATACAACTAAAGTGGTCAAATTAGAAACTAATATGTAAGCACCTAATTGCACATACTGGTACATATCCATAAAATACAGTCAGTGAAACTGTAACTGGACTGCAGCAATTAGACAGTAATCATTCAGTAGACAGTAATCATTCCTTCTCTGCAAATCTGCAAGGGCCCAGACTACCAGTATTGTACGTGCAGCATCCTAATTGTGCTAGTTGTCATGCAACAGTATTTCTCTATTCATTCTGGAAATATATTTTAAAGTGCTCACTTTAATCTGAACATATTTTAATTTAACATAATTTGATTATTATCCATAAATCAAGAAAATATTTTATTAGTGCAAATTATTGAATAAATGATATTTTTGAAAGCATTATTAATAAATAGAAATATAATTTTTTGATGCAGTTTTCTTTTTCCCCAATTGCTGACATAATGTTAATCCACAATGATGCATGGTTCTTGAAATAAGAGTCATTTTTTTTGTCTTTTGTCTTAGCAATTTGGTTACAATTTTCCTGTAGTTTACTATAATTTATGGGTCATTTGCAGAGGTGACTTATGTGAGTGTGTAGTGAGGATTTTACAGTATATTGAAATTCCCCACATTGGTATTCAGACCTCAGACATAACTACAGACTTAAGAGTCACTAGGGGTGATTTGTATGCAAGGTGGGGTATGCTGAAAACAGATTCATGTCTTTGTTTCATGCAACTCTAAACTTGGACTTAAGGCTAATTCCATACAGGGTATTTGATTAAGTCCAGTGCTACTGTTTGACAGTTTAATTGTGAAATGCTGAAATTTATGTTTTGGCTTTAAATACACTAAAATTACATAAATATACATTTACTACATAAATATGGTACTGTTAATTAATTAATTATTGGTGTTGTTACTGTCAAGTCCTTGAAAAGGCACAGAGAATACTGGATATAGAGGATATAGTACATTAATCAGAGACATTTCTTATGTCAAGGAATTAACTATTTATGGGAATAGAATAGCGGAGAGGTGGAGGTGGAGGAGGTCATGGTATGGTGATATGATATGATTTCTGCTTCAGAAGGCCAGAGCAGTGTAAGAAAATGAATGTGCTTCAGAAGTCATTCAAAGCAAATTTCCTACACATTTTTGCCAGCTGTAACCCTCAAAAATGTAGTTGTTATCTTCTTTTGTGCTACAACAGTTCTGTTCTCTGATTTTGATCACTTTTTTTTCTACATAGAATTAGTTTTTCTTGGAATACTTTGGTTATTTGGTAAAACATGGTAGTAGAACAGTGGTATAACCCACATAATATTC
Source organism: Tachysurus fulvidraco (assembly GCF_022655615.1). Taxonomy (NCBI): domain Eukaryota; kingdom Metazoa; phylum Chordata; class Actinopteri; order Siluriformes; family Bagridae; genus Tachysurus; species Tachysurus fulvidraco. The sequence goes on from NC_062534.1 coordinate 8,828,076, forward strand.
CTTCAAATTGTGAGCAATGAAGATGAACAATATTTCAGAAAAAAATCAAGTGTTTATAAATTGTTTCTTTATCCAGATCTCCACTGTATTTATCTCCATCATTTATTAAGAAAGCACATTTCCAGTGAGCTTTCAAACAGGACTAATTAAAAACATCAATACACATTAATTTTTTTTTATTATTAATTACCTTTGGATACAATGGAAAAGGGTAAAGAAAACATGAAAAGGAAAGAGTTAAAGGTGTTTTGATTTGTGTCAATATTTCATTTTCAGCACCGTGTCATGACTAGAGAATCTGGTGTGACAGAAGGACATTAATAATATCATAGCCTCAAGCAAATTAAATCGGTTTAGTTATCAGACTTGACTTAGTCTATAGACTAAGTTCAACAAACTGCAACATCTAGAAAAAATAGCAAAACAATGGGACATAAATCTACCAATATATATAATTGTTTAAAAATAATTTTTGAGTTGTTGATCTCAGAAAAGAGGTAATTAGTATTTTAATTCAATTAAGGTGCATGTTTTTTTCACAAAAAATTGTGAATAAGGAAAATTACTCTTTATTGTAAGGCTGACATGTCCTTTATGAGCCACCACTGTTAATTTTGTTCACAAGGTAAGAATTGTGGCAAAATAAAAGTATTGTTAAGAGGTTGCAAGTCTTTCTTATCATGTACTGTTTTTAATAACATTTTTATCTAGTATAGTGAGTTCAATTCCACACATTATTAGCTAAAATCAAAGACAATTTAGAAAACAGTATCTCAAATTGTTTTAAAAAGATTTTAGAAGAGCTGTTTCATTGCACTGTCAAGAATTGTTCAGAAAAATGGAGGAAATATATAGGAAAGGAAGAATGTGCATATATAGAGCAAAGATCAGCATTTTGGTAAATGTACAGATTTTTTGGTGTACCTAATTTTTTTCTACAAAAATTCAAAGGAAATCAACAAATAAATAACTTCTAAATTGATAATTCTCAATATAATAAGTCCCACTATTAGTCCCACTATTTAGCAAATATAAGGGTTCGATTATTTTTTTCCTTCAATAACTTTGATTTGTTCTGACGCAAGTTATTACTTTGCAAAGTGTTGTGCCATTTTTTAATAAGATTAATATTAGTTTAATATAAGTTTATTCATCAGAGCTATTCATGCAGAAAACCAGATAATTCCAAGGGGTTCACAAACTTTTCCCGCATAACTATAATAGAACTTTGAATGTCATTGTATGTGACATTTGCTTCAGTATAAAGTGTTTGAACGCTTTCTACTGGTGCCCACAGGGCTCGTTTTTGGTATATTATTTATTCGATTCATAAAAAATGTAATGAATGCTGAAAGAAAAAATTAAAAAGATGGAGGAGGAAACGTTTGATTTCAAGCCTGGACCATTTCATAGAGCAGAGGAATAGAAGCAAATGTGAATTGCAATTACAGCAGATGCTCCAGGCTATAGACAGATTATTTATCAAGCCTCTCAGACAAGACGCTCCACAGATTTCATTTGCAAGATTTATATGGAAAAGCGGTCCAGCTCTATCAGGGTGGGGAAATCCAACTGTAAGAAGGTTCTGTCATCACTCGCCTCTTCCTTTATTTTTGCACTTTCATTTTAAGAAAACACCTTTTTTCATAGAACATTTGTAACCTCAAAGCAGGCGTGGGGCTTTTGTAACTATTATTTACCAAACATTTCTATTTCTATCTCGTTTTAATATTCTCCCAAAGAGAACCATCCCGCCAACACTAACTGTATGCTCTCATCTTTCATTTACGAAGTGGTCCTGACTGAATTCCTATTTTGGTTCTTGCAACACATTTAAAAAAAGTTGGAACAGTAAAGCATTTACCACTTTGTAAAGTTGCCATTCCTTTTCACAACACTTAAGACATTTAGGGACTGAAGACACCAAGTGATGAAGTGTTTCAGGTGTAATTTTATCCGATTCTTGCTGCAAACAAGTCTTAAGGTGGGCAACAGTACAGGATCATCGTTGTCGCATTTTGCGCTTCAAAATGCGCCATACATTCTCTATCTACAGGTCGGGACTGCAGGCAGGCCAGTCAAGTACCTGTATCCTCTTCCTCTGCAGCCAGGACTTTGTAATGTGTGCAGAATGTGGTTTTGCATTATTTTGTTGAAAAATGCATGAACGTCGCTGGAAAAGATGTCTTCTTGAAGGCAGCATATTGTGCTCCAAAATCTCTATGTACTTTTTTGGCACTGACACAACCCCATACCATGACAGACCCTGGCTTTTGGACTTGTTGCTGGTAACAGTCTGGATGATCCTTTTCTTCTTTGTTTTGGAGCACATGGTGTCCATTTATCCCCAAAAATACCTGAAATACTTATTCGTCTGACCACAGTACATGTTTCCACTGTGTGATGGTCCATGCTCGATGCCTCCAGGCCCAGAGAAGCCGATGGCGCTTCTGGACACTGTTAACATAGGGCTTCCTTTTGGCACAATACAGTTTTAGCTGGCGTTTGTGGATGTAACTACATATTGTGGTACTTGACAAAGGTTTGCCAAACGGTCCTGAGCACATGTGGTGATATCGCTTATAGACAAATGGCGATTCTTGATGCAGTGCCGCCTGAGGGATCAGAGATCACGGTTGTTCAGCTTAGGCTTGCGCCCTTGTCCTTTACGCACTGAAATTCATCTACATTCCTTGAATCTTTTAATTATGTTATGCACTGTTGAACGTGAAATAAGTAAATGTCCTCCTATCTTTCTTTGAGGAACATTGTTTTTAAACATTTCAATAATTATCTCACATATTTGTTGTCAAACTGGCGATCCTCAGCCCATCTTTGCTCCTAAAGGACTAGACCGTTCTTGGATGCTACTTTTGTACCAAATCAGCATTACAATCACCTGTTGACATCACCTGTTTCAAATCACATCATTATTTAACCAATCATTATTGTCCCAAACTTTTTTGGAATGTGCTGCAGGTCTGAATGGCAGGAAATGATTTACAAAAGAAATTAAGAAATTAAGATATTTACAAAAGAAATTAAGCTGACCAGACAAAACATGAAATATTTTGTGTTCACATTGTCTGCAATGAAAAAGTAAAGTAAATTTAAAGTCAAAGTAAATTTAGAAATCACTACTTTCTTTTTTGTTTTCCATACTGTCCCAACTGTTTCTGATTTGGGGTTTTGTGTGTGTGTGTGTGTGTGTGTGTGTGTGTGTGTGTGTGTGTGTGTGTGTGTGTGTGTGTGTGTGTGTGTGTGTATATATGTATGAGGGGAATGCCTGAATGCCATCATACCACATGAATTTTTGTTCTTCAAGCGGTGGATTCAAATTGGATTTTTTTTAGTTTTTGTGTCCACCCTATATATATATATATATATATATATATATATATATATATATATATATATATATATATATATATATATATATATATATATATATATATAAGACACATAAACACACACAAACTTTCTAAGAAGCATATGATCCCCATAGTTAAATAGTTAAGTAAGCAATCTTGACACCAGCTGCACATGTGGACTGGATGATACCACATGGTGTTTTAAAAAAGAAAATCTAAGGGGGAAATTGAACAAAAGATCATTCAAAAAGGTTTGGAGAGTCATGAACTCCTTCTAAATGGAGAATTGTGAGTACTGTGAGAGTATCTGAGTCTCTCATGTATTATAATGGAAATAATCTTATCCTGTCCAGATGAGGTTATCATTCCTTACCAGTGCTATGTGATTATTCAGATGTTCAGTGCTATGTGTGTTTATTCAGATGCCTCTCATTCATCCTTCTCTCTCTCTCTCTCTCTCTCTCTCTCTCTCTCTCTCTCTCTCTCTATATATATATATATATATATATATATATATATATATATATATATATATATATATATATATATATATATATATATATATATATATGATATCTTTTATTTCCAAATAGACATTTTCCAAGAGAACTTCCTCCATTCAAATGAGAAAGGTGGCATAAGTGTCTGGTATAAATGTGCTAACAGGGTTAAGCTCTCCCTGTATTTCAGTGATAAAATATATAGTACAAATATATATAGTATGGTTACTTTTCTACAGTCTGCATCAGATTATGTGCTCTTGACTATTGTCTTAAATTGATGATTTTGTACTTTATTGGAACCATGCTCAACTACAAATGGTCATAACAAATAAACAAATTGGTATGAAGAAGCAAGGTTGGGGATGATTTCTTTCTAGAGAATACTGTAGATTCATGCTGCTTATTAGTGACACTTGTTCAGGTAATTACACAAAATAAAACACCCCTTGCACTGTTATTATTCAGCCTATTTTACTGACACATCCGTATTATATTATCAGTGATTTAGAGAGAGCAAATGAAATACAGAGTCATTGTATTTAACACTATTGTTCCTTTTTCCATTAGGCCCAACTGTAATAGTTTCATTGTTGGATTATAGACAGAAATAAGTTTTTATACCTTTTATCCAACATCGTGAAAAGCCATCATTGGATGTGATGTAAGGACACAAAGCATAGTGGTAAAGTGAAGTAGTCATGCCTCTAGAGAGAAATAATTAAACATAGAGGCATCTTTGAGATATAGTAATGAGCTGACCCTTTTAGTCCAGCTTGGGCTAAGAAAGTCAATGGAATCAATGACTCAGAGAGCCAAATAAGATAAAACAGAACACTGTAATGACTATCTATAACCCAGTCACTTCATGAAATGTGGTTCAACCCCTCTCTACTTTCAGTAGTTTAGAGGAACCATGTCACCTTGAACATTGTGTTCACAGCCATGGCTTAACCCTTTATAGGTGATTGACACACCCATGAGAATCTAAATTTAATCTTAAATTTAGCATGAAAATGATTTCCCATTTAATGCCCATGATGCTGTCTAAATGTTGCATGTGTGCCTGTTTAAATACATTAACTGCATTTTCTGGCATTGTTTGTTAAATATACCACTGTTTTAAAACAATCCAACTTTCAGACATTTCAGATGTTTTGTAAAACAGCATACCATAAAAACAGGGAACTGAAATCAATGATGCTAGTTCCACTTCATGTTTTCCTGAGTTAAAATGCATTGAACCGAGATGATAGACTCAGCACTGAGGTGAAAGCATACTAGAGGATTTGCCCATAATGAGTCAAAGCTCATGTGCTCAATGACTGTACTAGCGTTGTATGGAATTAAATGGTGATCTTACTAATTTTGGTTTTTAAATTGGTTTTTAAACTACACCAACTACACCTGGGAACAACCCAGAGCCCTGACCACTTGAGCTACCACTGCCATATCATTTTGACTGTATAACTCAACACACTTTACCTACTAATGTTACTGATTAACTTTTGACTCGAGAAATGGTCACAGTGTCCACACATACACATATATCTGCTCTTGCTTTTTACACACAAACACACACGCACACATGTACACACGCATACACACACTAACACACACACTAACACACACACACACACACACACACACACACACACACACACACACACACACACACACACACACACACACACACACACACACGCACAATTGTTATTAGTTCTTGATTAAGTGGATTATTTTCTTTAATGTGATTTAATAAATGACATTTTATTAAACTTGATTGTCTGGCTATTATTTTGATATTACAAACAGATATACTGAGATTTTTAAACTCGAAAATTTAATAATTTTCAGATTGTTTTCTGGTTTTACTCATTATTTTTCATTTTCAAAAATCACAAATTGAATTAAGTGTAGAAGTAATGAGACCTAATGATTGATCACATGCATTACAGAGCAGCTTGTTCATCAATGTTGTGTACCACATCAATGTTGTGTATCTGTTGTGCTTCCTGTATACCTGAAAGAAACAAACTGTATTTCACCCACCAAAAACCAAAAAAGCGACATGTTCAACATACTTTGGTAACTTTAGACACCATGGTTATGTCTTCTCTGAAAGAAAGATGCCTCTCTGCACTCATGACATATACTTGATAGTCACAGATGTTATGAACATGTGAAAGGGGAATTATTTACTATATCATCCCTTTCTAACCTCAAAATAACTTTGGTGGAGAAACTAAAACCAGGTAGACCGAAGCATACACAGAGCAAACAATGAACAAATTACACAAAAGACCAGGTGATAGAACTGTAACCAAGTAGAGCACTGATGAATACTTTGAGTGTTGAGTTCAAGACAGATATTAAATTTAAGCCTCTCATTTAATTTCACAACCAGAAACTCATCTTTAACTCATGAATATTGCCTCCACCAGAATTTCACTTTAATAATTGCTATGGAGACTTTTTGCTTTGGACTTGACTGCTCATATTCTGACTGGCCTAAAGACCAGCAGAATGACCAGCACAGGTACAGTAAGACATTACAGTGAGCCAGAACTCATACTGTACAATTTGGCCTCAGAGAAAACAGAGAAAGTTTCTTTTCACTGCAAATAAAATTTATTCCAGAGGAACTCTGTAAAACTAGGCATTAATTCCAAACACATGGGGAGATTTAATATAATATGCACATTCATCAAAATCTCATAAAAGTGAAGTATTAGATTGAGGCACTTGAATCAGAACTCCACCTTGTCATTTGCAATGTAATTAAAAGTGAAACAGATGTTTTCAATGGCATAAAAGGAGAAACTATCTAATTGAAAAGGTACAAAGATCTGTCCTATTCAGGGACACAAAAGGAAGAATCAGTAGTCTTTATGCAGCATCATGATTGATTACAGTCATGATTCCATTTTCTATAGGTCTACTCTTCTCACATTTTATAACCTCTGTTACGTGTTTATCCACTTACAAAGTAATAGTACCTGCCCTGGATCCAAATCTCATTTATGGAACCAATAACCATACACAAGTTTATTTCTGTCTTTGAGAGATTATATTGTAATACATAGTCTACAGTCTAAGCCTTAGAGTAAAAAATACCAACACATTTCACCCTGCAAGACATTTAATACAGTATGTGCAAATTTTAAATAATTCAGTATTGAATTCCTGAAAGTCTCTACTTTAGGCACCAAATGTTTAGCCAACAGCAGCAATGTCTGAGACAGTGGAGACAACAGATGTGCATCCCTGGATAAATAAATCAGGTACCATCAGTTTAAAATGCTCAGCATGCAACTATAAGCTAGGTGAATGAACTCAAATGTATCCTGCATCTTTCAATCTTTTATATTATGAAAGCTCTGTCATAAACTTCAGGACAATGTGTAAGAGGCTATTTAATTAGAAAGCTAGCAATTAAGCTAGAAACATATCTATATGTGTGCTTTAACTCTCTACAATTGATTATATTGTCTTCTGGTAAAGTAGGTTCCTGTCTTTTGTATACTATCTGCTTAACTCACTTTGTTCTAGAGTAGTGTGATTTGAATTGTGTTATATTCTATACCATTGTTGATTTTATAGTGTTGGTCTTTGTTGTTCTCTCAGCTGATTAATCGGGAGTAGTTTCAGTCTCCTTTAAGGTGTGAATTGGAGGCAGGGCTTACCTATTTAAATTGAAGGTTCTCCGCTAGTTTGTCAGTATCTCTCTCTCTAACATTTAGTGTCTAGTACTGTTTGATATATTCTACCATACCTTAATTCTCACTATTGTTTGACTACAAATATGTGCCTTAAACCCATCTCTGTACTCAAGGCCTACTCTCGCAGACGCTCTCATTCACAGAGCAGAGGTCACAATCCCAGTAACCTCATCTACCCTTCTCTGTTGTGTAAGTCTCAAACAGTGGTGGTAGGTGGGCTCTGGAATTGTCAGTCTGCTGTAAAGAAAGATGATTTTATCTCTGCTTTATCTTCCCATTACTCCTTTGATTTCCTTGCACTAACAGAGACCTGGATATCCCCACAGAACACTGCTACACCAGCTGCTTTATCCTCTACCTATGCTTTCTCTCACTCACCACAAGAAACAGGCAGGGGTGGTGGTACAGGTTTATTGTTGTCAAATAATTGGTGCTTTACACCTCTCCTCTTCTCTCATTTATTTATGTATTCTCCCTGTATACTCACTCTCTTGGTGAAGTTATTTCATCACATGGGTTCTCTTACCACTGCTATGCTGATGATACACAACTTATCTTCTCTTTCCCACCCTCAGATGCCACAGCTTCTGATCGGATCTCAGCATGTCTGGCAGAAATTTCATCATGGATGACTGCTCATCAGTTAAAACTCAATCTTAGCAAAACTGAACTGCTGTTCATCCCAGGTGATTCATCCCCAGGTCATGATCTTGCTATATCCTTGCACAACGATCTGATCTCCCCTTCAGCCACAGCTCGCAACCTTGGGGTAACCATGGACAATCAACTGTCCTTTTCCTCTCAGGGTTGCTAATGTGAATTGCTCAAGTTGGTTTCTTCTCTACAACATTAGAAGGATTCGGCCATTTTTGTCCACACAGACTGCTCAGGTACTTGTCCAGTCTCTTGTCATTTCTAGACTGGATTACTGCAATGCACTCCCGGCAGGTTTACCTATGAACGCAATCCGTCCTCTGCAAATGATCCAAAATGCAGCTGCCCAGCTTGTTTTCAACTCGCCAAAGTTCTCACATACCACCCCGCTGCTGCGATCCCTCCACTGGCTTCCGGTAGCTGCACGCATCAGATTCAAAACACTGATGCTGGCCTACAAAGCCAAAAATGGACCAGCTCCCTCTTACCTCAAAGCCCTCATCATTCCTCGCACTGCACCCCGCAACCTCCAATCTACCAGCACTGCTCGACTGGTTCCACCATCTCTCAGGGTAAGAGGCAAGTATACTACAAAACTCTTCTCTGTTCTGGCACCAAGGTGGTGGAATGAACTTCCCCTAGAGGTCTGGACAGCTGAATCACTGGCTATTTTCAAGCGGCGGTTGAAGACCTACTTATTCAGGAAACATTTCAACTAGCACTTCTTTCCTTATCTTTTGCATTTAAAAAACAAAACAAAAAAAAACCCTTTGACACTTTTTCATTGTAACTTTGAACAAATGTTTTAAACTCATGGTATCTTAAGTATGTAACCTAGTGAACCAGCATTAATGTATTCAATGTTAGAGATTTAAGCACTTATGTACGTCGCTCTGGATAAGGGCATCTGCCAAATGCTGTAAATGTAAATGTATATCCACTGCTGAATTATTATTATTATTATTATTATTATTATTATTATTATTATTATTATTATTATTATTATTATGTGTTATTATTTATTTATTTATTTATTTCCAGTTGATAACTTAGGTAGTGTTAATCATTGTTCACTTGGTTACTTTTCTTGAATTACTATTTTTACTTGTACTCAAGTGAAACATTACTACAGTTGCTGAAGTCAGTGTAATTTGAAATACTTCCAATGCTGGAGTTGACTAAAGCATTCTGGCTTTACAATCCCCAGAAGAAACTGTCATAGACATTGTTTACTCTCAAGATGAAAGAAACATGATACATGTGTTCTAGCCAGAATTGGCATTAGCAATGCATCTCCTATCAAGCTTGTGGATAACTACCTTTAAAACATTTATTACTGTTTTAAAGGTTGTACTATTTCTAAAAGGCTACTGGGATATTCAAAATGTCAACATTACCTTGGAAAAATAAAGTTGTATAAAATACTTGGAATACTGGTTCAGATATGTCACATCCATAACTCTGATAAATTGCTAAATCAATAGATGAGTTTTAAGATATGTTTGCATAGTCTTCAAGAGGTTAAATGACAACATATGCAAATTGATTGATTGATCCAAGGATTGTCTCTGGTGTGAGGCATTATGCTAGTCCATGTGAGTGCAAATGTCACATCCATAATACTGGAATTATTATAACACAACCATTCTACTAAAAAAAAAATAAATAAAAAATACATAGCAATTTGGAAATGTGCCATGATTTATGAAACAACTGAAAAAAAAAGTAAATGTATTTATTCTTTCACCTAAATTCTTAATCAAATATACATAAAAATAAATTATATTCCTATATCACCATTTTTTCCCCTAGATTGTTTTAATATGTGGTTAAAATAATTTAAGTAATTGATATGGTACTGTAATGAAGTCACCCTGAGCCCCTGAGGTTGCAATATTTCGGATGCAATATTTCTAATTGAAGACTAAAGCAATTTGGTTTGGAGCTAGAACTGAATTAGTTGATAACATCCCTTTTTCAGTAGAAAAACACAAAATGTTCTTTAGATTGGAAAGACTGAGGTTGTTGAAGAGGACAGAGTATTAGAAGAATCAGACTTAAAAATTGTACATAATTATGGGGGCTTTTGTTTGTTCTTCTTTCTCTCCCTTTCCACTTTTATGATCAAAAGGCTATTGCTGTTTTTGTGAAGTTGGCTGCTTCACAGTTAGAAATGAGTAGATTCAAACAAAGCAAAGCAAAGCAAAGCAAAGCAATTACTATGACTTCTAAATTACGTGATAGAATTAGCTCCTCTACTGTCTATTCACAGAGTACAACCTTCCTATTTTTAATAGGAACACAGATAAAGCACAGAAGCATAATACTAACAGAAAGAGAGCGTGAATGTTGTTTAAAAGCTAATGGTTCCTCCAGTTATTGTACCTTTAACTCTTAATAAATCTAGAGGAAGAGATGAGGCAGTAGGTAAATAATTTTCCTGCATTTGAATGTTCATATATTAAGCAAGGCTGTTGGCCTGTATTGGGCTGTATCTTAATACATCCTACATTTTTCTAAAACAATAAAAATAAAAAAATAAATAATTATTACAAGAGATTAATTTCTGCTTCAAGCCAAAGGGGATTTTGGTGACTATTCCTCCAACTTTGCACCTAGATATTCCTGATCCTGCCTTGCTGCAAAAATGCAACTAAGAGCGAGCTTAAGCCACACTGTCTTCTTCTGTCTGGCTTGTGTCTGGCTTGCATGCAAAGTGCATAATGTGTGATTAACCTTTTCTCTCAGCTAAGTGAACCAGCAAGGACTTCAGTACTTCACTCTAAATACTGTGGGTCACTAGAGCACCTTTGTAACAAGCACAATAGGCTGGACCAAGCTACACAGTTCTCCAATGCTCACAAGGTCATTTTTGTTTATCTTCCATTTAAACAAAGTCAGCCAAAGTCATGTCTTCACACATGCTTCCAAACATTGACTGAGTTTTGTTTTACTATAAGCCTGTGATCATGGCAGATATGATTATGCTGATTATGAGCCTTCTTTTGATTGTGATTGTACTCTGAAATGCATTCAGATGGAAAAAGTAAATAATTTTCACCATCATGCAGAGATATGATTTTATATTAGAAAAATAATTATGCATAGAAATTACGGGGTAAGCATGAAAAACACTTAGATGATAAACAATTACAATTATGCTTATTAGCTCTGTGGCTGATTGCTACTCATTTAATTATGCTGATTATGCAGCTTTTAATGATACCTTTCTTGATAAAGTTTCATTGTGGTGCAAATAATGATATATAATAATGTATAATATTTAATAACGATTTAAGTCACAAATGATTGGGATAAGCACATTTTTAAAAAATAATAAAATAAAAAAAATTTCTTTTTGTTGTGCATCAGTTAAAGTTTGCTAAATATTATTAGTATTAGAGTTGCTGTCTTTATAGTCTCATATTCATTTAATTTATGAAAATATTTTTGCTCACTCACATGTCATAGTACTGTGTTGTGCACAACAAACCATCGGAACTGCTTTATTGTACCTTAGGCATAGATTTTTTGGAAAATCTAAAAATTTCAGAAGGTTTCCGTTACCTGTCCATTAAAGAAAGAAAAACCCACACTGAAATGGGCAAAACATACTTTGTAAGCTTTTTTTATGATGGTTTCTATTTTACAATGGTTTCTATAACCATTGTGGGTATCTCTTTCTTTAGTGAAAGGGTACCAAAAATATTGTTCTTTCAAAAATATTCCATTCTTTCAATAGATATTACCTCAGATGTTATTTTGGTGGTGGTGATTTAGTGTGCTCTCTAACACATCAATCCAAAATATTTCAATTTATATCAGTTTTATTTCTTGATTTGAGACTGTGATAGTCTTAACATATGATTTATGTATTTTTTTTACTCATTAATCCATTGAGTGAGCCATCATGCCCTGTTTGATGGGGGTGTGGTCATTCTGGAAGAGATCACTGCTGTAAGTATAAAAATCTATCTTCACAGGATAGAGATGCTTAGTCAGATTAATTTTGTATTTATTTTGTATTTATCAGAGGCACTTACCTGTAAGAGTGCAATAGATTGCAAACCGTGCCAACAAAATAAATCAAATATTTCCCATACCATAAGCAAGAACATTTATCCTTTAATTTGTCACCTATTTATACATGCAGCCTAATTCCAGTAACAGGAACACATGCACATGCATACACACACAAACACACACAAACACACACACACACACACACACACACACACACACACACACACACACACACACACACACACACACACGTGCACGCACGCACACAGTTATCAGTAAAAGGTGAGTGCTGTGTCAGCGTGCTTCAGTAAAGGCTGTGGGTGATTTTGCTTTACAACCGACTGCACTTGTCTTCTAACTCACTGACTTCTTACAAACCTCATCTCTCTCCATCCTGGCCCTGTCACACTCCAGCACATGCAGAATGATCCCTCAGCCTCTCTTTCTTTTAGTGGATAAATAGAATAGCCTTAGTATATGAACACCTTTTCTGGTTTTCTATATGGTCTACAGTCTATAAGAATCTAAACTTACTCTTAGTAGACTACATTTTAGTCACATCTATTTTAGCTCTGTCCACTGTCACTCTATCTTCTGCTCTCCCTTTTTCATCCAAAAGTCACTAACACAGATGCACATGTAGGTGGATTGCCTTTGATTAGGTTTGATTAAACACAGCATTATATTTGCATAACATGCTGCGATTGACCGGCTTCCCATTCAGAGGCTAACACCCAGTGTACCTGAGGCTCAGGATTCACTGCACCTCTGACCAGAATAAAGCTGTTACTGAATTATAATGAATGAATACCAAACTAGTAAAATAAAATGGATTTTTTTTTTCATAAAAATTAATATAAATAAATTCATTATATATTTTGCTAGAACGTTATTTGCATCTTTTGCATTACTTTAATATGTTTAACATCATAGTAATGTGAACTTTTCAAAGCTGTCTTGCCTTTATGCTACTAAACATATATATTTTAATGGTTGGATTTCAATTAAATAAAAGTAGCATGACCTACATGCTGGCAATTTTAAACGAGGTGCCAAGAATATCAAGTTAAGTATCTGCTTCTCCTCAGAACTGCACCACTTACTCCCTTCATTTCCTTCAAATTTCTCTATTGTGAGGATATTGTTAATACAAAACTACAACTCATTAACTTTCATTTTAATTTATCTATATACTTGGTACATTGATTAGTGGTGAAATATGAGAATGTATTTATATTTAATCAATTCTACTGTTTTAGTTAAGACTGCTTTTCATCATTTGATTTTCAGGAAGATGTTTTTAGGCCTCCTTATCCACCTTTGTACTAAGGGATCTTCCTGTATTACTTATTTTTCTGTGCAAAGCTATAGCTCTAAAGCTGCCACAGAGGTCAGTCCCAGTGCATATCTAAAGTGAGAAACGCAAGCATACCTCATGATAAAATGTGGAATCTATTGAATGCCTACTGATTTACAAAAAGAGTCAGCATTATGCCACTCAAGAACACAGCAGACCCAGGGTAAGGGCTGCACTTTTTTTTTTGGACACATGCCTCTGATAGTCAGCAAATACCTTAATGATAACATACCACTGTTTGCTTTACTCTGCCACACATAATAAACACACTCACTAATCAGAGAAAGATCCATCCATTTTTTGAACGTCTTATACTATAGTATCACAGGAAGCCCGGAGCCTATCCCAGGGAACACCGAGCAAACCCATTGCAGAGCACAATTGCACACACGCACACATATACTACCATGTGTCTTTGGACTGGTTTAGGAAACTAGAGTACCTGGAGGAAATGCCCAAAACAGGAGGAGAGCATGCAAATCAAGCCATTGTGCCCAGACTCGAAGATCACAAAAAAAGATATTTGCACAAAGTGTCTATGTGTAACAATTGTGTAAGATTGTTTCGATAACAGAATATTTGGCTTAAGCCAATCAAAGGCATGTCAAAAAACACAAAGGTGGGCAATATATCACCTGAGATTTAACCAGTCAATGCAAAAACCTTAAAAAGAATAGGACTATAATAATTTTAGAACTATATGCATCAGCAGGTTGTCACATTATAGGACTGCTTGTGAAGCACTTTCTTTTGACTGCATGAAGAAAATTGTCTGCATAAATTGAGTATGTGAATTGTGTGGTTGGTCTCACATTAAATCACTGTTCTGGGATATTAACTGGCATCATCACTGATCTCTCATACACCTACCCACTCACTCACTCACTCACTCACTCACTCACTCACTCACTCACTCACTCACTCACTCACTCACTCACTCACTCACTCACTCACTCACTCACTCACACACGCATACAAAATGTAAATATCTATGTAATACACACACAAGTATTGGCAGGCTTCATGAATAAAATAAATAAATAAACAAATATGCAATTAGTTTTACATTTACACATAAGGGGATTCTGTAAACTTTTCTCTTTCTCTTAAATTCCTAGCAAAAGGCAACCATATTTTAAAATAAAATATGGCATTTTATTTATAGTAATATCAATATTCACAAAAACCTCTAGGCTACTGGCTGCAAAACTCAGCTCGGTCACCCATCACCATATTTTGTGCTGGCTGTGGGTACGTTGAGTGTAATCGGACCACAACACATGATTTTAACTGTAGGTTCAATGTTCACTGAAATCTAGGTGCTGCAATTTGTGGTCTTTTAAACTACCACTTATAGCTTTGAGGTGTCATAAAATAATTGCATTTGAAACTTATTCAGATAGAAAGACATTAATAGCATATGAGGTCTTTGACAGCAGGGTGTTTCCCATTTGACCTTCCAAACACAGAACTAACACTGCCTAGCTGATGTCCCCTGGTGGTCAATTCCCACAATTGCACTGGATTCATTTAATTAAGTTTTTCAGGGAGCTGGTACACTGCCAGATAGGGTATGGCTCATGGAGTGACATGGAAGATGAGACTAACAAAGTGCATAGGAGGGCCTGGCAGGGGCTGTGAGCCTTCTGGATTAAAAAGCTGAGAGAGAGAGCTAATGAATAGCGGGCCAGGGAGACTGTGTTTTCATTCAGGCTGAATGGGGAACTTATAATGAAAGGGATCATGTTCTGTGTCTTTGGCAAGTTAATGAACCTAGGACTAGCGCTTGAGAATTTCACATTGTGCTTCAGAGTGCCAGGCAGTTAAGGATTTCCAAAGGATTTTTAAGTGGGAATATTTCAAATCAATGAAAAATTAAATAAACTAATAAAGTTAAAAATAATTAATAATTAGTAAGGTAGACTTCATTAAGCATCAAAGGGGTTTGATTATTTGCTCTTGGGACAATTCATGTTGAACCAATGTATGTAAGAACTTTGGTTGCCTTTATAAAATCCTGAATTAAAGTCATTCATTCATTCATTTTCTACCGCTTATCCGAACTTCTCGGGTCATGGGGAGCCTGTGCTGAGGCCAATTTACATAATACAAATCAATTTATGCTTTCTTATGCACTTGCGCTATTCTAGGTTTTTTTTTTTTTTGGTAAAATTATAATTCAAGTCAAGGACAACGCCAGTGTGCTTATAAGACTACAGTGAGGTCAAGAATATCAGAATAAGGATTACAGAAGAATAACAAATCTACTACTAAATATCTACTCTTTACTGCTAAGTAACTACTTAACTACTTACATTAATTCAAAGAAAGAAAGAAAGAAAGAAAGAAAGAAAGAAAGAAAGAAAGAAAGAAAGAAAGAAAGAAAGAAAGAAAGAAATCAGTCAATCAGTCTGTCTATGAATCAATCTTAGAAACAATGGTGGAACAATTTTGGGAGTATAGCTATGTTTAAATACTTAGGGAAAAGCTTATTTAGAATAAAACTTACCTAGATTAACTACCTAATATATGGTAGAGGTTTGGTTCAAATGAACAGCCCAGTCAAATGTTTGATTATATATTGCCCTGTATTAAACCTGCATACCAGTGTTCTGATACCTGCAGACACTTTATTCATTTGATTCTCTGTCAAGTGATATAGTCAATTACATTTCATACCAGTTTTAACCACTTACACATTACATTTTAGGCACTTACACTTGCACATAAAATTTTTTTCTGTTGAACGATGGACATTATTGCTACACAGAGCTGTGTGTTCTCTGGACAGGCATCAGGGAGAAATAGCATGAATTCATTTGTTTGTTTCTCCCCTTGGTAGCAGCTTGTAGAAAATAGATGGCTGTGCAACAAAGTGCTTTAATTTGGGAAAAATTTTCCATCAGCCACAATGTCCTATGTGGATTTCTGTCCATCTGCCTTTTTCTCATTACACCTTATTTGACATCAATGGTGAAATAGAGCATGGTGCTCACATATGTGTCTGATTCGAATGCTGCTAAATGCTTAGAGATAGAGTTGCTTGTGCAGTATGGGGTTGTCACCGAGCTGCAAACCAGCATAAAACAAGCTAATAGGTTCTGCCTGCCATGTAATTTCCTGAACAGAAAGAGGATGGTGGGGGTGGTGGGTACCAAGTTGTGGCAGGGCATTTTACTGTCTTTGTTGTCATTAGCAGTCAACAATGACAAAGTTAATAACATTTATGATTAGAGAAAGGTGGTTTATTTAGTGTTTTTTTGGGACAGACACAAATAATCCTATCTCCTACCTCTAAGACCTCCCTAACATCCAACTCATAAGTTAAGACCTAAGAGTTTTTCCTTAAAACCTGTTAACAAAACTGGTTTGAAGATATTTTTCTAAATTAAGTGGAAGAGCTGGGTTGTTCTTCCTCATAATGTCTCAGACAGACATTTTCCTTGCCACCATTACTCCAGCTTGCTCAGGGATAGATGTTAGAGATATATAAAAATTTAATTCTGAACATTAAACTTTAACATTTTTATTATGATTCCAAACGTATGTAAAGATACTGTACTTTAAAACAACGTGAATTGTTAAAAGTGCTATACAAATAAACTGAAATAAACTGAAAATTAAACACATTAATATAATCAGTATTTTTTTCCATATCCATAGTTCCTGTTAGTGAATCTTGTTTTAACAATTCTGCCTTTCTCTACAATCCCTGACATTATGTCGGTAGAGGAAAAATGTGATAAATGTGGACTTTGGATTTTGGAATTTGTAGTTTTAAGACACATGTAGCTTTTAATCTCACATTTAAACTAATATTTGAATACAGTGAGACTAGTGAAATGTATGAAGATGAAGACACGGATGAATAAAACATTAAATCTGTGCATTCAATGAAAAACAGGTTACCATGGCAACACTGCACTAAAGAGATATACACATGTGGTAGCATTGCGATTTTTTTTTAAAGGATATTGTTATAATTATCTTGAAATGGTTCAGTCCTAATAGAGCGAAATAGCAATTTATCCATTATATTATATGATTAATTTATAGTTTTATTTTTGTAGGTTTGGTAACTATTTTTATTTCTGCATTGCAAAAATTGCAAGAAAAACAGATCCAAAGGTTTGATCTTGTTTGTACCTTGAAGAGGTTCTGTGCATGTTCTACCTGCTTAACTCTGGGTTTCCTTTAGGTGTTCAAGTCTCAGCCCACTCAATAGTAGCTCAAACACTGGAGCCAACATCCAGTCTGGCCTCTCTTGGCTCTATCCTTTTATCCAGGAGGGTAGGAAAAGACAGCATCTGCCACTGGTGCCATTCTGGCCCTGCCCCACAGCTGCATAGATGGCTGAACTTTTTTGAGCACTGCTACTTGCTGGCTTCCCACAGGTGGCTGTGTGAGACCTGCTGCCACAAAATATATATATATATATATATATATATATATATATATATATATATATATATATATATATATATATATATATATATAATACATTAATAATAAACAAATAGTGGTAAAATATTTCTGTATTGTTCAGTAACTCAAGGTATCTATACTAACACAAATGAGTAGTTCTTAATTAACATATATCATATTCCTATAAAATTCCAAGATCTACTTTAATTAAAAATAGGAGTAGTAGTTTATTATTAATTAGTAGTTTATTGTGCATTAATTGAATCAAGTAGCAGTTACATGTAAAAAGAGTTTTAAATTTCTCCTAGCTAACTATTGCTCTTAAAATAAGTACTGATTAATTACTGATCAAATGAACATGAATTCTCAGTAGCTAAACCATACATTTTTTTAAGGAAGTTTTCCTACCTAAAATTCCAAAACTCCAAAAATATAGAAATTATTATCAAATTCTTGCAAATTTGTTTGGAAATAATTCTGCTGAAGATGACCTCTTACTCAAATGCTTACTGAGTACATAACCCGTAGTTCTTAATTTTAATATTTTACATGTACGGGAATAAGGTACACTAGATGTTAACAAGAGCTATTTTTAAATCCATTCTTAGTTTCAGTCACCTATTAGTTATTAAACAGTATTATAAAGTGTTAAACAAATAGTAAATTAATTCTAAGGATTAGAAATATATTAGATAATAAAAAGTAACTGTATATTACATTAAAAATTTATTACATTTATTAAACCCTCTTAGAAAGAAAGAGCTTGTGAATAATTGATTACAGTACAGTGAAAAAACTGAATGGCCAAATAATGTTTAAAAACAGTAGCCAGGTTATTATGTAAGGCAGCTTTTGCAGCGGGATAAAGGAAACATAGGCTGTGTGTGTGTGTGTGTGTGTGTGTGTGTGTGTGTGTGTGGTGAGTAAGTGAATGAGTGCCGAGGGGGCATATGAATCACCAGCACTCCAGCTTCCCATTTCTCGGAATCAATACACATTTATAGAAATGGAATGCAGTAGGGAAACTGAAGTGTTCATTAAAAGCAATAATGATTGGGCCAAACTCTAGATCACCTGCTTCCCTCTGAAATTCTCAATTTTTTCATTGTATTGTTCATCCTGACAAATGAATAACTTAATCTTTAGATTAGGCTAGATTATTTTGAGAGACACACATTACGATGTCTGTATTTGATTGCACTACAGCACTCCATGGATCTGAGGGTTGCAGGGTGGAGTTTGTCAAAAACAGAGGTGTTTTGAAGTAACATTTAGTTCTAATCTTGACTTTAAAACTTTAGTTTTGACAAACACAACAACACAGAAGCATGTACCATAGCACTGAAGGCTGCTTATACAAGGATAAGATTAATGACAGGCTATAAATACACAGAGACAAACTATTAAATGCATAAGACCCTATTAACAAATAAATTGTATAATTTTTTTCTAATCTGCAATCTCTGCCAAAAGCAGTGGAGATATCAAGAGATCAAAATCCAACATGTACAGGGAAATACATGTTGGATTTACTAGTTGAGTGAGCTGGAATAACTAGCCAGATCTGAGGTGTTTTAAAGTATGAAAGCACTGTATTACACTTAAGATGGCAGGTGTTACACGTGCATGTGTTTATGTTCTTCGTCAGGTGTCTGCCCCGCCCTTGTCTGCTCCTCTGGTTTCCACACACCTGTTTCCTATTGTGATCACCCTTGTCTATTTAATTGTGCCACGGAATCTACTGTTGTCTTGTCCTGTCTTTAGGCCGCGTCATGTTTAGTGTTCTTTTGTTATTAGACCCTGTTTATTTCGCCATCCTGCATTTGGGTCTGTTCCATCCCGTGTTCGTGACAGCAGGTCAATGTTCAGCAGCAATTACCTGTTTTAAATATTTCCAAAAATCTTTGCTAGATAATTGATTATTTAGCTAGAAAAATCAATGTTACCATTGCACTAGCTAGCAAATTGTAGATTAATTAAAAAAGTTACTTATAATCTTTAGTCTTCATAGTCTTTAATCTATAGTCTAAATTTACTTTCTTGAGTAATTGTCTTTTATTTAGGATATTTATGGTAGTGAAAGATTATCATTTTTATTGTAAGTTAATGGGTATAAAATCCCATTAAATGAATATTTTTCTGAGAACACCTACAAATATTGTATGAAATGTGTTGTGTGTGACCTTTAAGTCCCCAAAGAGATTCAAATATTTCTTGTGAATGCTTTCATTATCTATTCAATTAATTTTATTCATATCTATAAACCACAAGATATATTTATTGATAGAGACTTCAAAGTAATTATGTAAGTTGTTCTGGGTAAGGGCATCTGCCAAATGCCTTAAATGTATATTTGTAGCTCACAAACATCTAAAATCCAGGCTTTCACACATTAAAATAATTATATTTTACATTGCATTTAGACAGACAGACAAACAGACAGACAGGCAGACAGAAAGACACACTGACAGAGAGATACACAGCAAGACTGTCTCTGTCAGGACCCTGGCAGAGGTGGCTTGGAGACAGACCCATACGCAGGATAGCTTCAAATGAAAGGGGTTTAATACAGGAGGAAGACAAACAATAACCACAACACACGGGACTAACAATATGTTAATGAAGCCGCGCTGCCATAGGCAATGCGGCTCACATATATACACACACGGACAATCACACACAATGGGGAGCAGGTGTGATGACCGGGGAGGAGCACACGAAGACGGGGCAATCACGTGACACAAACAAACACAAACGCACATGGCCACAAGTCTGTGCAGATCCATCACGGATCTGCGCTAATCCCTAACAGAACCCCCCCCTTAAGGCGCGGCTCCCGAAGCGCCAAAACCCGACAAGGTCCGGGGGGGGGGGGTGTCCACGGCGAATGGCAGGTGAGGGAAGCAAGGACGACGGCGAGGCTAGTGGTTGGAGCAAGGACCACGGCGAGGTAGGCGAGGGGAGCAGAGGCATACGGCGAGGCAGGTGGGGGGAGCAGGGCACACGACGGTGCAGCCGGAAAGGGCTGAGCGACGTCCGCAGCCGAGCTGAAGGGCCGAGGCGACGTTCGCTTCCGAGCTGAAGGGCCGAGCGAAGTCCACAGCCGAGCTGAAGGGCCGAGCGACGTCCACCGCCGAGCTGAAGGGCCGAGCATCTACCCCCGACGCACCGCGGCCAAACCCGCGCCTCGGCGAGCTGAGGAAAAGGGCGGGAGGGCGGGAAGGCGCCACCGCCTCGGGCCTGCAGCACCCCCCGTGGAAGTAGTGAAGCGACGTCCTCCTCGGAGAAACTGGAAACGGAGCGACGTCCTTCACTGGAGAAATGCGGGGCGATGCCGCAGGGCACCAAGAAAAAATAAAAAAGCGGCGTCCCTCACCGGAGAAAATGCGGAGCAATGTCACCGAGAAAAAAAAAAACCGGTCCGATCTGGAAGCTATCCTGCTGAGTCGGCATGGTCGAGGCGGCTTCATTCTGTCAGGACCCTGGCAGAGGTGGCTTGGAGACAGACCCGTACGCAGGATAGCTTCAAATGAAAGGGGTTTAATACAGGAGGAAGACAAACAATAACCACAACACACGGGGACTAACAATATGTTAATGAAGCCGCGCTGCCATAGGCAATGCGGATCACATATATACACACACGGACAATCACACACAATGGGGAGCAGGTGTGATGACCGGGGAGGAGCACACGAAGACGGGGCAATCACATGACACAAACAAGCACAAACGCACATGGCCACAAGTGTGCGCAGATCCATCACGGATCTGCGCTAATCCCTAACAGTCACAAAGCTCAACAGAGATGTGATATTCCTCCAAATTCTAACACCAACAGCATATTCAGCCATTGAAATCCCCAGGAAATAAATAAGGTTGGATGCTAAACATAGTTAAGCAGCTAAATTGCTTTGCGGTTGTACATGACTAGAGTCTGAGAGTCTGACATCACTGCCCTAGACCCTTGTCAATTTCTTGCTATATACAGTACACACAAACACCCGAAATGCACACACACATGGCTGCTAGGCAACATCTCCTCAGTGGAGGACAAGAGCTGCCTCATTGTTCCACAGAAGCATCTGTCTCAAGGATTTTCCTTCTGTTTTCTGCTTTGTTTATCAGAGAGAGAGAGAGAGAGAGAGAGAGAGAGAGAGAGAGAGAGAGAGAGAGAGAGAGAGAGAGAATGAAGCTACAGTATGTGTATAGTTGAATGAATACATAGAATGTTGTTTCTTAAGCTATTGAAAATCTCTAAATGCTTCTCCATTTACCAGCACATTCATTTTGTTCTTTCATACTCAGGGGACATCAAGTACACCTACTGTTCTATTACTGTTAAACATGTTCTCTGTCCTCAAGGACACAGAGTGCAAGTGTAAAGCTCATCAGGAACAGCTCTTGATTCAGAAAGGGTAACAAGTTTTTATTCAACTTTCTCTGAAGGCACTTTCTCTGAAAATTATTATAACTCATGTAATAATTACTTAAAATCACTTAAATACAGTGATATGAATTTCCTGATAAATAATATAAGACTGAAATACTTGGCTATTCTAAATATCACATTTATTTATTTATTTATTTATTTTTAGAAAAATATCCTTATATTTTTTTTTTTAGAAAAAAAGAGCCTTAGTGTTAATTAGTCAAATTTATTTTAGAATCTGTTCTAAGACCAAAGGTGCCAAGGTATAACCTATTTACTACCCCTAGATTACATTTGGAGGGAAATAAAAGTTGAAATTCTTATCTAAAGTACTGTCATTTATTTTTTTTATCTCAAACCCAAATGTATCCAGTGTATAGCAAGAACAAAAGAGTAGGAATTGTCATTCCAATACTTTTTAGACTTAACTGTAGTTCACAATCCGTATCACTAATCCTAACCACCAGGGTCATGAGATAAAATATGTCACATTGGATAACTGACGCAACTTAGATTTCAGTGGAAAGTTGTTCAAAGAGATGGTGTTCCACCAGTAAACTCATGCCACTAGGAGGGACAATTTATTAATAGACTAGTTAGCAGCACCACACATCCCCTGTAAACAAACATCTCTAAGTAATGCCCATTAGGTGGGTATTATATATTCCCTTAAAGTGCCACAATAGCAGCCACATTCACCTTAAGTGCATATAGGGACTATTTGCTCTCTGATAGACCCTGAAATATTGTTGAATTTGTCAGTTCACTGTAATTAGTTGATGAGCTGCACACCATTAAAGTAATAGATTCTACCTAAAGTCATACAAGGGCTGTGTCCTAGCTACTCATAAAGTAAATCCTGTGCAATCTAGTGTAAACCTAAAAGTGCAAGCCAAAAGACAGCAAACAGACAATATTGTACACTAATCAGCAGAGAGAACAGCAGTAGACTGAGCACACTGCCCTGAGGGGCCCTACTATTCAGTGTGGTGGTGCTGGAGATTCTGTTACTTGAAGCTGGCACTTGCTGGTTCCAATTGACAATTGCAATAATGAATTGTGCTGATGAGTTGTTTGTTCTGTTTCTGGTTTAGGGAATCCTCTGACTCTGTCTTTCAAAGTAGACAGTGCTGCCTGCATACAATAAGAGTTTAAAGAAAGAAAACTATTCCAGGTTGTACATGTAACCTGGTTCCCTGAGAAGTGAACAAGATGCTCCATCATGGCTGAACATATGGGAATGATCCTCATAGAAGCAGTGACCAACGCCAGTCTATTGGCTAAGGCGGCCATGTAAAGGTGTGATAGCAAGACTATAAAAGCACATCTACTTCACTTTAATCCAGCTTCTATTTGTCTGAAGGAAGTGTGAGTTGATGCTTGGAGAGTGGCCAGCGATGCAGCATTTTGTTCCCTCTCAGGGAACCTGGTTACATACATAACCTGTTGTAGTTCCCTTTAAAGGGAACTCAAAACTGCATAATGGCTAATGTTATGGGAATGCTAATACCAATGCCACCACACAATGGGAAATGTCTGTCCCAGAGGTCAAGAAAGGGCATGAACAACCCGGGTCCAGAATACCATTAGCTCTGTAAGACCCAGGACCCATGGGTGATGTTCAGTTCCAGGTTATATAACCAGTTAAGGGTGTGCGGAGAGGACGAACGCACCTCAGAACAAATCTCCTGGAAAGACTCAGTCACCTTGTACTGCACAGAAAGCGAGAGACCAGAGAGAAGGCATGTGACTTGCAGCAATGGCCGCCACATATACCTCAATGTAGAGGGTGACCAACAGTGCAGTGAACTAGATCCTGACAATTCTGATTACAAAAGAGGCAAAGGTTCAACATAGGCTCTACAACTTCAGTTGGGTAACAGGAGTCTAGTAGCTGGTCCCAACAGAGGAACCAATAGGTTCCAAATCTTTTGAACGGGATGGAAAATCACCCCCTTAGCCAGTAATTGACCAAAGGGTACCAACAATTTTGTCCACGCGTGTAGGTGTGCAGCACTGCACCAGCAGGATTGTATGCCTTCCCTATAAGGCCAACAGAGCCTCAATGGGAGCGCAGATTTTCTCCATGTAGCCTATAAAGGGAAGAAAGTCACAAGCGTGATTTCAACCCTAGGCATTGCCATCTACCCATGTTCATCAAGGGCCACAATGGCTGAATAGTCATTCCACAAACTCAACACCTAGGTATGGATGTCTGCGAAAAATGGGAGATGCCTGCATGCAGGTAGAAGGCAGTGTGATGCGATTGTCAAACTCAGACCTGACAATGCTAACCTTCCATAAGGCCAATCTTAGCTGAGCATAGTAACATCATGTGTGATTACCTCAAGGAGCTTTTCAATCACCAGAGAATGTGGTGGCAATTCGGCTGCTGCTTGCTCCTCATTATCCACATCAAGCTTATTATAGTCCAATGCAGAAAATAATAATAATAATTCCACATTAGGTCCAGGAGAAAACGCAAAGTGAGCTGCAAGAGCTGAAGCTGAGAAATTAGAGTCAGGCACTTGGCTGGAATACAGCCAAACAATTGTGGATTGAGCTTAGCAACAACACAGGTTTTTTTTTTATTAATTGCCTTCAACAGCATGAAAGGCACTGGCTGTTTTCAGGAAGCAATTCAGTGACAGACCACTCATCATCTCCCACATCAATCTCTTCAGAGTTACAAAAATAATTCCCTGTTTGGGTCAGGAAAAATCACAAAGTGAGTTCCTGGAGTCAAAGCAGAGGGAAGGGAGAATCAGGGAGAATTCCCCAGCTGAAGAATGAAGGGTAAATGATACTAGTGAGCAAAATAGTTAGTGATTAAAATATTAAAAGACTTATAAGGCTATTCCCTTAGCATTACTCAGAATGTAAAAATGATCTTGCTTGGCAGAAGAATAGAACACATTATATGAGTCTATACTTTGTAGGAAAGGATACTGTACCTATTGTATCAACTTGTGAGCAAGTTGGAGCAATAGGTACAGTATCCTTTCCTACAAAGTGCCACTTTGTTACTCGCTGTAAGGTCTTGGCATGCATGCACATGTACAAAAGCAGGTATCTATTCACCCTTGGTGCTTATTAGGGGTGCACTAACACATATATGTATCTTCTACATATTGAGTAAATTTGATGGTTGCTGGGAAGGCCACTTAACAACACTGATCATTAACATGTTCATAAAAGCATTTTTAAATGAGTTTGCCTTGTGAGAAAGGTGTGTGATTAGAGCATTGTGCATTATCATGCTGAACATTGCCAGTTGAACTA
Source organism: Tachysurus fulvidraco (assembly GCF_022655615.1). Lineage (NCBI taxonomy): Eukaryota > Metazoa > Chordata > Actinopteri > Siluriformes > Bagridae > Tachysurus > Tachysurus fulvidraco. The sequence goes on from NC_062534.1 coordinate 8,853,842, forward strand.
TAATTTGCCTATTTTTGCCTGTTAGTTTCAGTGAAAAAGCTATGTTTCTCCTGTCTTCAGCTGTAAAATGTTTGTAAGCTATGCCCACCACCGTCTAAAATCTTTTTCTTGAGTGACTCCAGAGTCAGAAGATTGCAAATTCACATGTTTTTCTCTTCACCAAAACTAATGGGCAGAGTTTTTTATTGCACAATTCCATGTAATCTCTAGAGATTGCTATAATGAAGACTTACCCAAACTGGACAGTTGAAGATTAGGAAAAAAAAAAAAATCTGCTTATTTGCCTGACATTCTTGTAAGCTCAGATCAGTCTGGTCATTCATCAACAAAGTGTTCAGCCAACATACCTTCTGCACACTGGATGTTTTTTATTTTGTGCACCATTCTGTGTATATTCTAAAGACTGTTGTGTGTGATCAGCAGGAAATCAGCGGGGTTTTGAAATACTCAAACCAGGCCATCTGGCACCAACAACAATTCCATGATTATGGCAACAGCGATCATAATTTTTCTTTATTCTGATGTTTGATCTGTACATTACCTATAGCTCTTGACCTGTATCTGCAGAATGGTTTGCACTCAGCTTCTGCCACGTTACATAATAAATCAATAAATTACCAAACAAACAAATAACAAACAGCCAGTGATATTAGCAGCTGGCATAGAGGGATCAGCAGTTGGCATGGAGGGAGCATCAAGGACAAGCTGTCATGAAAACATACAGTGGAAAATGGAGAATATCAGAGTTATAGGGCCAAACGTCTGTGTATTTAAACACTTACTGCTGTGATAAATTCAATGGCAGTCCATGGCAGAGCTTTTCTTACCAGGGATGTCATAAATCATGGCACTAACAATGAGGTACCTCTTAATCCAGCAGTACCAATGTCAGGCCATTCTGATGTTGCAAGACTAAACATATTTTGCAGTGGCTGGAGCTTATAGTATGTACAGTGGAATGAGAAGGTCCGCAGCACAATGCCCTATTCCTTGCAAAAACTCAGACACAGAAAATATTGACAGCATTGTTATTTAACAAACGGATGACCTCTGGGTGAACTTCTGTGATGGCTTTCATTGGTGGTATGTATGTCCTGTGGATTCATGATAAAGTGTAGACAAAAATATTTATTTGGAAAAAAAATTCAGTGTAATAGCAACAGCTACTAAGCTACCTATCAGTCCAAATAACATTCCCTCTATCTGTTGCAGCTCTTTTGGAGCAGCTAGCTTTTCTGGAGCTTGCACAGTCTAAGCATACTCAGTTTGAGCCATGCATACACAGTTTAAGCCATGTTCCATTCATATTTTGTCTCAGTCTTGCCACAATGTGCTTGTCAAAGCTGCCAGATAGTACTAAAGAAATTCTACCAATTAGAAACAAGATATTAATAAGGAAATTGTAACTACCTATAAAAACTTTGGGTGATGTGATGAAGAAAGGACACCAGCAATGACAATCAAAATGGGGAGGGTCATAATGTTGTCTCCAGACTACTAGAAATTCATCATTCTACAGTGAGAAGGATTGTTTACAAATATCCTTCTCAGGATTGAGAATCACAGCAAATTCATTCAGACAAGTTAATGCTCAGAGATATATAGAAAACTCCATGAGCTAATTTATGTGACCTACAGTACAGGGCTATGCAAGCACATTAAATGTTTGAGCTCATGACAGCACAATCAGAAAAAGCTGTCAATGCTGTCATGCTGGCTGGTAAGGGGTAAGCTAAATGAATGTAGTAAAGAAGAATAGGCCAAAATGGGAACATTTACTTCAAGATATTGTTGCTAAAGGTGGTTCTACAGTATTGAACAATCGGGCATACCTTTTACACTCACCTGGTTTCTGAATATTCATGAACTTTATGGCTATATAATAAAATCCATTGTGGGTTTTTTTTTTTTGTCATCACACAATATAATTTGTTTGTTTATAAAACTTGGTGAGGACAAAATAATACTAAGGTCATGATTAGTAAAAAAAACTTGAACTGCACACATATATACACACACAGAGACCAGGACATAGATGTAAGAGGGTGCAGAATTATTTTTAATTAATATCATTAGTATTAACTCCGTCCAGGGTGTATCCTGCCTCGATGCCCTATGACGCCTGAGATAGGCACAGGCTCCCCGTGACCCGAGAAGTTCGGATAAGCGGTAGAAAATGAATGAATGAATGAATCATTAGTATTAATATATTTTTTATTCAATATGATTATTATTTAAACATTATTAATACATTATTATTTATTAACATGCATGTTACTCTAAATAGGCAATTATGTGGCATACAGGGCAACGACTCCAAAACTTCATATCAACCATCAGAATAGGGAAAATTGTAATCTTTGTGATTTTGACCATGACAGGAGACCATCAATGAAGCATAGAAGGGCTTTCCATATCTTTATATCTCCTGGGATTTTCACACACAACAGTCTCAAGAGTTTACTGGTACAATAAAGAAAATGCATCCACTGAGGGGTAATCTAGTGAATAATAAGACCTTGTTGATGAGAGAGATCAATGGAGAATGGCCCAACTAGATGAAGCTGTATAATTGTGTACAATTGTGATAAGTAGAAATCACCAGGTTTCATGGTAAGATCAGAATTTGGCACACACATCATGAATCCATGGACCAAACCTTGAGTTGTTGAACATGTGCAACCCTTCATGGCCACAATGTACCCATCTTTTAATTAGTCATTTTTGCTACCCTTAAGGTATATATGGTCAATATTTACAGAAGCTTTTTACCCATCATTGTAGATTCTGTGGGGAGACATTCCCTGGTTTCTGGAAGGGTTACACAAGGCTCCTTTTAAGCCTCTACCATCAGCCTTAGAAAAGTTTACTAACTCTAAAACTGGTTCTTCTACTAGCTTTAACTTCACTCAAAAGGGCAGGAGATCTAAAAGCCCAGTCAGTAGCCACTTTCTGCTGAGACTTTGCTCCTGTAACGGTCAAATATATTCTGCCCCCCAGAGCACCTTCCAAAGGTGCCCTCTGCGCCCAGCTAGCCTGTCATCTTGTAAGCTTTCTTTCCTCCGCCTTTTGTATCTACAGAGTAAGAAAGGCTTTCTCTGCTATGCCCAGGATTTTAGGATCTACAGTATCTTACAGAAGTGAGTACACCCCTTACATTTTTCTAAATATTTTATTATATCTTTTCATGTGACAAGAAATAACACTTTGCCACACTTTGTTCATTGAGGGAACCATGAATTCCAACATGTACTGTGACATACTGAAGCAGAGCATGATCCCCTTCCTTTGAAGACTGGGTCAGAGCAGTATTCCAACATGATAACAACCCCAAACACAACTCCAAGATGACCAATGTATTTTTAAAAAAGCTGAGGGTAAAGACGATGAACTGGCCAGACCTAAACCCTATCGAGCATCTGTGGGGCATGGAGGAGCGCAAGGTCTCTAACCTCTACCAGCTCTGTTATGTTGTCATGGAGGAGTGGAAGAGAACTTCAGTGGCAACCTGTGATGCTCTGGTGAACTTCCATGCTGAAGAGGGTTAAGGTAGTGCTGAAAAATAATGGTGGCCACACAAAATATGGACACTTTGGGCTCAATTTGGACATTTTCAATTAGGAGTGTGTTCATTTTTGTGGCTAGCAGTTTAAACATTAATGGCTGTGTGTTGAGTTATTTTGGGGAACAGCAAATTTACACTGTTATACAAGCTGTACTCTCACTACTTTACATTGTAGCAAAGTGTAATTTCTTGTCACATGAAAAGATATAATAAAATATTTACAAAAATGTGAGGAGTGTACTCACTTCTGTGAGATAATGTAGATCCTAAAATCCTGGATTGGGCATAGCAGAAGCCTTTATTGCTCTGAAGACACAAAAGGCAGAGGAAAGAAAGCTTGTAAGATGACAGGCTGGCTGGTTGCAGAAGGCACCTTTGGAATGTATTCTGGGGGCAGAATATATTTGACCATTACAGGAGCAAAGTGAAAAGATATAATTAAATAATGACAAAAATGTGAGGGGTGTACTCACTTCTGTAAGACTCTGAATGTTCACAACTCACTTACTCACTCACTCATTTTCTACCACTTTATCCGAACTACCTCGGGTCACGGGGAGCCTGTGCCTATCTCAGGCGTTGTTCACAACTCAGACCAGTAATATTACCGCTCTTGGGAATACTCCCAACAAGGCAGTCACCAAGCCACCAACCTTTCTCACTCGGCTACAGAAGTTTTTGCTCTGTCCTATGGGGTTCCTTTGGGGAACTGGCTTCTCCTCTAGGAATCAGGGCTCACTCCAGTGTAGCAGTGTACATTCCACACATACTTCAGAAAACAGACTCACGAAGGTGTCCCATCTGGTTCTCTTTTCAGGAAATTGGGTAAAATACGTTACCTGAGAAATTTTCCTCAGTTTCCCTGATGAGCTACTCCCCTGGTAAACATAAATTTTAGATGTGCATTTTACAGTTACATAATGATAGTTTTGCAATGTGCTTGCTGATGAATGTACAGTACATCTGGAAAGTATTCACAGTGCTTCACTTTTTCCACATTTTTTTTACAGCCAAAATGCATTAAATTCATTATTGTTCTCAAAATTCTACAAACAATACCCCATAATCTCATCATGAAAAAGTTAGGCAAATTTATTAAAAATAAAAAATGAAAAAAATCTCATGAACATAAATATTCTTAGGCTTTGTTGATGCACCTTTAGCAGCAATTACAGCCTCAAGTCTTTTTGAGTGTAATGCTACAAGCTTGGCACACCTATTTTTGGGCAGTTTCGTTCATTCTTCTTTGCAGGACCTCTCAAGCTCAATCAGGTGGAATGGAGAATGTCGGTGCACAGCCATTTTCAGATGCCACTATGCTCACTGGGACCTTTAATGCTGCATAAATTTTTATGAACCCTTCACAAGCACTGTTCCCAGATACAATTCTGTCATAGAGGTCTACAGACAATTCCTTGGACTCCATGGCTTGGTTTGTGCTCTGACATGCACTGTTAACTGTGGGACCTTATATAGACAGGTGTGTGCTTTTCTGAACAATCAGCTCAAGGATAATCAGTGAAAACAGGATACACCTGAGCTTAGTTTTGAATGTCATGGCAAATGTGAATTTTGTTTTTATGCATACTGTTACTTGTATGTGTATGTGTACTTTTAATAAATTTACTAAAATTTAAAACAAAGCATTATGGGGTATTGTTTGGAGGAAAATGATTAATTTAATTAACTAGACTGTAACAAATGTAGAAAAAAGTGAAGTGCTGTAAATACTTTCTGGATGCACTGTACATTGCAACACCTTTATGTCACACCAACACCACTTCCAAATTCTGAACTGTGCAGTAAATCAATACATAAAAGTTCTTTTCAAAACAGTACTTCTTTTCAAAATAGTTGTTATATTTTCATATTTTCATTTAAATTGCACTTATTATTATTATTATTATTATTATTATTATTATTATTATTATTATTATTATTATTATTATTATTGCATTTCCAGCTATATTGTAACCTACAATTTTATTATAAAAATATCTGAATATATCTTATTCAGTAATAAAACAGTCAAAGAAAAGTAAAAAAAAAACCAAAACTTTTAATTAAACAGATTAAACATACATTAGACAAATAACTATTCCCAAGTACACTGACAGTAAAAAGAGCATGGCTTGTCACTAATCCAATGAAATATGACATAATTTGAGACAACAAACATTAACAATAACATTTTACAACTACTGCCTCTATGTTATAACCAGTGTTGTGCTAGTTACTAAGAAATAGTAACTAGTTACAGTTACTAGTTACTTCATTCAAAAAGTAACTCAATTACTTTGTTGATTACTTACACCAAAACGCGTTACTGTTAAAAGTAACTTTTTAGTTACTTTTTTAAATAACGCTCTTTAATGTTCCCATTAATGCCCTTTTATGCGTTGTGGTCTATACAAACACAAAACTGTTTCTTGATCTGTCCCTGGCTAACCAGAAAGACACAGTTTACATTTGACCAAAAGGTTTTTGTCTTTATGCTCAACTAAAGTGAAATAATGAGCATATTTCCACTTTGAGAAACTGCCATTACTGCCGCACATACAGTACTTGAATACATCGTCGTCTTCGTGTTTACAGCGGTTGTCATCCACCAATCCTACAATGCGTCGCTGCTGTAAACAGGTTAGGCTGTAGGCTACACTTCAGCAAAAATTAACTAATTTAAATAAGTAACGGACAAATGCACCGTATGGTAACGGTAAGGGAGTTATTTTATTTAAAAAAAATAATGCGTTAGAGTATTAGTTACTGTCAAAAGTAACTATGTTCCAGTAACCCACTGAACATAGTGATGCAGTTTTGGTTGAAAACAAATACTGGAGTATTGCTTAATTATTAATATTCACTGCTTCAGATTATGAGATCTGACTGTATGTGGTGTGTAACGACAGAGTGAAAGGAAGAAGCTGAGTAACCCTTCACCCGTTGTAAAGAGACTCACATTTAGTCTGCAAATCAGGAAGTAAAATGACCACTTGACAGCATAATTTACATCCTGTTAGCATCCCTGATTCAGTGGATTATCTTGGGGCTTTATTTATAACTTCACAGCTAAGTAATACATCCATCAATACATAAAATGTATCTTAGATGTTCGGGTTAACGCTTAACACTTGTTAACACAAGAAAGCAGCATAATGATTGTGAAACTTGATTCCTTAACTTAAAGAGAATGTTGTAGTGTGCTAGTCATATGTGTAGCCTTACAGTATGAGCCGAATCCATCGTCTTCACTGTTTGATCATTTTAGTAATTGATCATGTTTCCAGCAGTAAATCCATATAAGGTTAATAAAGTTGCTCTGTAAGTGTGGGCATCTCATTTTGTGAAGAACTTCCTGTTTCTCTCAGTAGAGACTTGTTGCAACCAAGATCAGAGTTCCCACCCAGCATGACATCAACAGTTTTTTCACAAAAGATCAGGATCATACACGAAAATGGATGCTGTCTTTCTCTGATTGTCGATAGACCACTTTCACCAGGGATAAGACAATTTTGCATCAGAGTATTACTCATTTTCTATCACAGAATAGCCAACTTTCCAGCTCATGTGGCAAACAAAGGTTCATTAACATGGGCCTGAGGTTCTATGCAATGGCATTTTGCCACTTTTTGGTGCATGACCAAAATTTCCATCCACCATGTGCACCTCACAGGATTACATAACATGACTGTTTGCACCCGATTCATGTTTTATTATAATAACTGAGTTTGGTAAAATGAATGTATGTCACCTCTTGCACAGCACACATTGACTAGAATGTGTCACTCGTCATTTGTTGTTTCACCGTCTATTATTTGCATGTTGCCATTACATAATAGTCCATGTTTTGGTTTCTAAAGCTTAAATAGTCTGTTTTGTTCTTACATATTTTATCAGTCTGATGTCTTCTGAGGTCTTTTATTTGAGGTATTTTAATTTCTCTTTGTCCAAGAAGCTCTCCTAGAATGGAATAGCTTGATGTAAGAACAACATTGGAGGGGGTTCCTCTGACTTGATGGGAAATGTTGCCTCCCCTCTTGCATGACCTTGGACTTTGATCCTTGAACTGGCTTCACATTGGCTGTCGGTCTATTCTAGTGCTCTGCTTTGGGCAAATTTTGCCACCTCTCGGCTATGCTGAAGAGATCAATCTACCTCAATGACAAGATTTTGAGAACCATTCATTGATGACCATTATAATAGTGTACCCTTGTTATGGCAAAAGATCTGTTACAAAGTCAGTGGTAAGGTAGGTTCATGGTTATCAAGGAACAGGCAGTTGCATTTGTAAACAGACAGGCTTGAGGCACTTTAGGAATGAGAAGACAAACCTGTTGGTGTTAGGCTCCCCTTTGTTGATGAACTGATATATCTTATTAATTTCTGTGTGTCCGATAGCAGGGCGTGTGTGAGTCGAGGTGATCAATTTGTTACTCAGCAGGGACATCATGTGATCTTTCCATTGGGGCAGGATTCTGGCATTGTTGACCTTGGGACTGAACTGTTACTCAGTCCCACGAAACAGCATCCACAAAGCATGACTGAGGAAGAATGGAGGAGACTCAGGAGAATAGGAGTAGTCACTCAGTTTCATTCGGAACATGCATGTTCTCCAAGCAAAACAAAAAAAATATTAAAATACTTGAATTTTTTTTTTAATTAAATTAATTAAGAAGAAATTAGATCATATCTAATGCACAGCCAGTACTTTGATCTGAAGCTGGGACTAACAAATATAGATCTTACAGCTGAAGCACTTATTGCTAATGAAAGTTTTACTGGAGTTTAATCTTCTGTGTTTAGGTGAAATCTGAATTTAATGACTGTGTAGATTTAAATGAAGCTAGTCCTCCCTTAATTCAGTCATATAAATTAGCCTCATCTTCCTTGTAAAGGAGGAGATGTTACAGTTATTTATAATGATAATCTAGGCATCACCCAAATACCTAAATAGAAAATCAAAGTTCTTTATACTACTATAACATATACAGACACAAACATTTAACATACCTAGTCAGTTCAACTAATAATTTTACAGACCCAGAGCCTTAATATATCTTTGTGAATTTGCAGATTTCATCTTATACCTGGTTGTTTCTTTAGACAAAGCATTAATTGTTGGAGTCCAATATTTATTTTGTTAACATTAAATAACCACTTTGAACAGACGTTGTGCCCATTATAGATTTAGTATGGGTTAATCTGAATGTAATAGTACCTAGTAATGGTGGTCACACTCTTTATACATTACTAACATTCAGATAAAATATAGAAAATATACTCACATTTAAGTAATTTCAGATCATTAATCATCACATTTAAATGTCTCTTAGTCATAATATATATACTGTGTTGTGTTAATATGTCAAGCGTACATTCATGTCAGCTACTTAACATATCTATTTGATATTTCATGATAAGGCATTATGGTCCAAATGTGCTTAAGGCTTAATACTTTAATACTTGCCAGTTTAAGGCTCTGTAAAATTATTATTCTTTTTTTTTTTTTGCATGAAAATTATCAACAAATGCTATCCTCTGTAATTTGCTAATTTCCTTCACAATAAATCTTGTTCATTATTTATTATTCGACCACTGCCAATTATTTTTAAGAACACAGAGTTTTGATGCTAATTATAGGTTGATGCTAATTATCTTACATGATTTATCTCTGGGATCCTGCATGTGATTTTAGGAACATTCGTCTATTATTCATCCTGAATGTAAAAAATAAGGGTTTAGTAACCTGTTTGTCTGTCCAGAAGGTCTACCATATCTTCAACTGGCTTTTTTATGTGAAAGGTCTGATATCAGTAAATTTCAGTTTCAGCGATGGCATTCATCAATCCTCCACATAGACATACATACTAAAGAACATGTTTAATTAATGATAAGGTGTAATGTCATGCTGGATTTGATATGAACCTTGAATATTTTGATAGATATAGCAAATAATGAATAAATAATGCAAGACAGATGCAAAAATAATTACTGTGGATGTTGGAAGGAATTGTGAAGTTCTTGGTCCAGCTTGAGGTAGTCCAAAGGTAGCTATTGCAACCTCTGTGGCCATGACTCACATTATGCTCTTGAAGATGGAGCTACAGTATGACCCAGAAGCATTTGTTCTTTGAGCACGCCCTGGAGTACTCAGAGCTGGCTGACATTGTTGTTGAAGATGTGGTTGACCTGTTGAAGGTGGCTGCCAGCAAAAGAAAACAGCACTGAAAACAAAGTTGACCTAGTTGTGCTGGTGAGTTCTTTCAATCCCTGTCCCTGCCTCCCCTCAATTAACTGACTCCTGAATCCCATCTGTTAGAGTAAGGATTGTGCCAGAGTGCTGTGGGGAACCCGGGCATTCTCAGGACCAACTCAGGACCAAGGAGTTGTGGTTGTTCCAGGTTCCTAAAATGTTATTCCTGGAAGCTCATCATAATCATATGGTGACTTATTTAGGCCAGGACAAATAACTGTACCATTTTTTTTTTCCAGCTTATACTGGGCGGGCATTCATGGCATTGTTTGCTGGTGGTGTGTGGCATGTCATAAATGTCAAATGGTGTATCCGTTAGCCAACCAAAAAGCTCTGTTAAGCCTCTTCCATTAATTTGACCTTTTTCAAAAGAACTGGTGGGAATCTCATAGGGCCAATGGAATGGATTGTATGAGGCGATTGCTTTATGTTATAAATGATAGTTATACAGATCCCTAGCAACCCTGGACCAGAGTCATCAAGCATCCAAGAATCCATTGTACACATGCAGTCTATGCCAATGCCTATCTAAACAAGATTGTTATTTATTGTAATGACTGGCAGTGACACATTCAGCATCTGAGGGTTGACTTGAGATCCATAAGATGAGAACTGTGTCAAACCCAAAGAAGATGGATTGCAATTAGACTGGTGGAAGTACCCAGGCTTCCACTTAGGCTATGGAAAGGAATAAAACCACATTGATAAGACATCGGAAATTGATGCCAGCCTGAGATGTCTATCTAAGATTATCTGTCTATTGTTATAGTTCTGGGGACTTTCAACTTGGCACCATCAGTGCGGGAGGGGAGGGAATAGAATGGAGTTTGGGCCTCTCCTGGCTGTAACAGCATGGCCCTCACCTCATCTTCAAGGCATCCATTTTCACAACAAATGCCTGGTTTAGTATAGGTGAGTTCTGGTGCTGTGGAAAATGCTACTTTGAGTCAAGACATGTTTTTTTGGCTTCTTTGTTTCCAGGGCCTGCTTAGGTCTCATTTGGAGTCGATCCATGGGTGTAAGCTATGGCTCAAAAGCCCAGAATGAAGCAGCAATAGATATACTGTATGCTAAGCCTGGAAAATGCTGCAGTTTCTTCTCTGTTTTGATAGTGGGCCAGCCCATTACTGCTGTGACTTTATCCTGGTCCATAGCCACCCAGGCAGGGTCTATTATGTATACCATAAATGCGATGGGGTTCTGAGGAAACTTGCATTTCTCCCCTCTTACATAGAGCTGGTGTTTAATGAGCCTCCTGAGCTTAATGAGGACTTGGTGTACATGGAAAATATGGGTTTCAAAGAAGGGGGTAAACAAGAATATTGTCATTCTATGCCACTGCAAATTTACTCAGTATATCTACAATTAGGCAAAGTGTTATGTATTATGTAATTGCTCATGTAATAAATAGACAGAAAATAACCAACTCAACATAAATGACAATTATACCTCTACTACCGGTGATATATACCATGCAGCAATATTTGCAAAAAACGATTGAAGATACATAGTGATTATATACAGCATATATATTATGTTGGTGACATTGTTCCCCTAGGATCTTTAATGGTCTTTGTTTTATATGATTAAACACATGTTTGGGTGGACAAAAACCAAGAGACTCCTGCACAGCATCATGGACAGCAAACAACAAAAATAATAACCCCTCATCCCAGTCCTTCTGTTTCCATATAATATGAGCACAGCATATTCCAAACATTAAAACATTTAAGGGTAAGGCTGACACACTGAAGACAACAGCCAGAGTAGGAGAGGCTGCTGCAAAAAGCAGAAGTTTTTCCTACTAGCTAATCATATAACCAAAATATTACTCTCCTAAGGTAGGTTGTGTAAATATAGTCAGATCAAACACCACCATTATTCACCAATAACAGCCAACCAACAATATATTCATGCCAAGTATAATGCACACTCAAACGTGCTAAATAATCACAATACATGTAACATGTAAGAAAAACTGGAATTCCAGATTCCAGATGAGCCCAAACTTCTGTACAGCCAATTGTAGTGTTGAACCATACAGTGTGAGTAAAGGCAAGTTATTATAGCTTTATACTGTCATCCAATAATGATGTCTTCTTGGGTTGGAAGTGGCAACACTTGATGGACTAACAGCTGAAGTGGAGCATGAATGTTCAGATTGGAATGATGTGGACAAAACCATATAGACTGAACACACACTCACACAAAACATGATACATACCCATACATCACAGGTTGTAACATGAGGCACTGGAATATAGAGGATTTAATAGACACTATATTGCATTATGCAATACTTACACCTGCTAAATGGCAACTTCCATTCTTTGCCTTCTCTGGTGCGGACAAAGCTGCACAGTATGTGCTGCAGAGGTTGACTTTGTAAAAAAAATAGTGGAAAAGAGTTGCTCTACTGTGGCTGGCACAAGTGGAAGTGGGTACCTGTACTTGACTGTGCACAGGCTCTAGTAGTCATTGCAAGGTTGAAGTCCTTCCCCTTTTGTTGTCACAAAAAGATGCTGGCAGTAACAGGTCATGTGGCTGGTATTGTTACGACCGGGTCTAGGTCAGACCGTAACATACAGGTAAAAATGAAACTCAGCACAAAAATAGAACAACAGGACACTCATACAACGAGGCAGAAAACACAAAATGACTAAAACAACCCACAATTTCGACAATACACCGTGTTTTGCACAACCGGGGTAGTACGGCACACAAGCCACAGCATACCACCATTCAAAACCGCGCCCCCTTTCACTTTCGCCGACGTGGTTTAAATGTCCACCTGAAATTCGCTGCCAGCCAATAGCACGACGAAGAGGCGGGGCATAGAGTGTCATGATGATCGTCCAATGGCATGCAGGCGGATATGTGACGTAATTGGAGGGGCTGAAACAAGAACCAGACACCGAAAGACACCAGTGACAGTCACAAAAATAATAAGCAAAATTCAAAACATAAAGGCGTAACAGTATGAAATACCCCTGCTAGAAGGCCTCCTTCATGTATTCCTCCATAATCTGCTTTTTGATCACTGAGAGAGGATAAACCCTGCGGCTGCAAGGTAGCATGCAAGGAAGGAGCTCAATGGCACAGCAACACATATGTGCTGAGGCAGGCCATTGGCTTTTATTATACTGAAGTCCTTCTAAACTGTAAGTGTGATTGTAAGGCTGATGTAACACAGACGTGTTCAATCAGTAGCTTTTTGACTGTGAGAAGAGAATTATGTGTGCTGAGGGTTTTGTAGACTATAGCAGCAATGTGTGCATGGCACATTGTCCGTTTGGAATTGGAGTTTGCGACAAAGATGGAATTTGAACTAATGATTATTACATTTTTTGATTATTAAAACCTTAAGATAATTAAGAATAGTTATCTGTTGGTATGTGGATGAAAGAAATTAATTCAGGCTTGTGAATGAATTAGGTAGATTTAAAAAGTTTACAAATAAAAGGAATCCTATAGAATAGTGAATAACACTGTTTTTGGTCCCAGGGTACTTGATTCCAAACTAAACCTTGACTATGTAACAAAAAGTGCAGCATGACAATGTGAAATTATTTGAAACTTTATTGTGAACTGTACTTACTGTACATGAAACAACTGCCAAAGCCAGGTGAAGCAGGTGGCAGAAGAGATCATAAGCAGAGCCAAAAACCAAAATCAAAGCATGAAATTTTCTTATTTCTGGTTACATGTCTTTTTTCCTGAGGGTCTTGCTCATTCTAAGATGTGACAGCAGGTATGAATACGTTACCCACATGATTTGCCAGACACCCTTGATCTGCATCACTTAGCTAGTGACCCTAGCAAGTCTTGTAACAGTGCCTCATTGATTTAGAAATAATCAGTATAAAATACTTTTTTATCTCATCTTTTCATCGCCGGAGATTACAATCATGCAAATCACAAATCAGTGCTAAATTCCACCAGTATGTGAACATTGCAATGAGAAGGGAAAACATGAAGGATCTTGTTTACACAAACATTCTCGGCGCATATTGTGCAGAGCCCCGCTTCCACCTCGGCTACTCAGACCACATCTCTGTTGTGCTAATTTCTGCATACAGACTACTTATCAGACACTCTAAACCAGTTCTGAAGCAAGTGAAAACCTGGCCAGCAGGAGCCACCTCTGCTCTTCAGGACTGCTTTGAGTGCACTGAATGGTACATATTCATGGAGGCTACAACCAACGGTGACTCCATCGGCAAGTGCATTGACGACATTAACGTCTCCATGTCCATCACCACACGCTTCAACCAGAAGCTGTGGATGACTGCCAAAGTGTGTGCGCTGCTAAAGACTAGAGACCTAGCCTTCAGAACAGGGGACATGGCGGCCCTAAGAAAGGCAAGGGCCAAACTGTTCCATTTACATTTACATTTACAGCATTTGGCAGACGCCCTTATCCAGAGCGACGTACATAAGTGCTTAAATCTCTAACACTGAATACATTAATGCTGGTTCACTAGGTTAAATACTTAAGATACCATGAGTTTAAAACATTTGTTCAAAGTTACAATGAAAAAGTGTCAAAGGTTTTTTTTGTTTTGTTTTGTTTTTTTTTAAATGCAAAGGATAAGGAAAGAAGTGCTAGTTGAAGTGCTTCCTGAATAAGTAGGTCTTCAACCGCCACTTGAAAATAGCCAGTGACTCGGCTGTCCGGACCTCTATGGGAAGTTCATTCCACCACCTTGGTGCCAGTACAGAGAAGAGTCTTGTAGTATACTTGCCTCTTACCCTGAGAGATGGTGGAACCAGTCGAGCAGTGCTGGTAGATCGGAGGTTACGGGGTGCAGTGCGAGGAATGATGAGGGCTTTGAGGTAAGAGGGAGCTGGTCCATTTTTGGCTTTGTAGGCCAGCATCAGTGTTTTGAACCGGATGCGTGCAGCTACCGGAAGCCAGTGGAGGGATCGCAGCAGCGGGGTGGTATGCGAGAACTTTGGCGGGTTGAAAACAAGCTGGGCAGCTGCATTTTGGATCATTTGCAGAGGACGGATTGCGTTCATAGGTAAACCTGCCGGGAGTGCATTGCAGTAATCCAGTCTAGAAATGACAAGAGACTGGACAAGTACCTGAGCAGTCTGTGTGGACAAAAATGGCCGAATCCTTCTAATGTTGTAGAGAAGAAACCAACATGAGCGAGTCACATTAGCAACCCTGAGAGGAAAAGGACAGTTGATTGTCCATGGTTACCCCAAGGTTGCGAGCTGTGGCTGAAGGGGAGATCAGATCGTTGTGCAAGGATATAGCAAGATCATGACCTGGGGATGAATCACCTGGGATGAACAGCAGTTCAGTTTTGCTAAGATTGAGTTTTAACTGATGAGCAGTCATCCATGATGAAATTTCTGCCAGACATGCTGAGATCCGGTCAGAAGCTGTGGCATCTGAGGGTGGGAAAGAGAAGATAAGTTGTGTATCATCAGCATAGCAGTGGTAAGAGAACCCATGTGATGAAATAACTTCACCAAGAGAGTGAGTATACAAGGAGAAAAAAAGAGGACCAAGTACTGAGCCCTGTGGGACGCCAGTGGAGAGTCTGCGTGGAGCAGATGTCACTCCCCTCCATGTTACTTGATATGAACGTCCTTCCAGGTAGGAGGCAAACCATTCCCAAGCTGATCCGCAAATCCCAAGACTCTTGAGGGAGGATAAGAGAGTCTTGTGGTTGACCGTATCAAACGCTGCTGAAAGGTCAAGGAGGATAAGGACGGATGATAGTTTGGCTGATCTAGCAGTATGTAGCTTCTCAGAGACATCCAAAAGGGCTGTCTCTGTAGAATGAGCTGCTTTAAAGCCAGACTGTTTGGGATCTTGGAGGTTGTTCTGTGAGAGATAGACAGACAGTTGATTATAGACAATGCGTTCAAGAATTTTTGAAAGAAATGAGAGAAGTGATACCGGTCTGTAGTTACTGATGTCTGATGGATCCAGAGCAGGTTTCTTTAGGATGGGAATAACCCTTGCTCTCTTGAAAGTAGTTGGTACCTGACCAGATGCTATGGATCTATTGACGATAGTGGAAATGAAGGGCAAGAGGTCTTGTGAGATGGTCTGGAGCATAGTGGTAGGGAGTGGATCCAGTGGGCAGGTGGTAGGATTGCAGGACTGGATGAGTTGTAAAATCTCTTCTGCTGCCACAGTTGAAAAATGTGACAACGAAGGTGTAGGGGAATCCATACTCTAAGATGTAAGTGCAGTCGGGGCTGAAGTGAAGGTCCGGCAGATTTCCTCAATCTTCTCCTGGTAGAAAGAAGCAAAGTCTTCTGCAGTCAGGGAGGATGAAGAAGGTGGAGCCGGGGGGTTGAGCAGAGAAGAGATGATGTTGTGGAAATTCCGAGGGTCATGTGAGGAAGCTTCAAGCTTTTCCTTGTAGAAGGAAGTCTTGGCAGAAGTCACATCTGAGGAGAACTTGACAAGAAGTGTTCTGTAAAAATCAAGATCTGCATCAAGTTGTGATTTCTTCCACTTTCTCTCTGATGATCTTAGCTCTCTTCGATTGTTGCGCAGCACATCTGAAAGCCAAGGAGCAGAAGAAGAAGTTTTCTTGGGTTTAGTGAACATAGGGCAGAGGGAGTCCATAGTTGAGGAAAGAGATGAGAGGAAAGTATCTGTGGCTGAGTCTAAGGGTAGTGAGGAAAAAGACTTAGCATCAGGAAGGGAAGAAAGAGTGCCAGAAGCTACAGATGAAGGTGAGACAGAGTGAAGGTCTCACCTTCGAGTAAGAGCAAGGGGGTGAGAGGTAGTTTTAGGTAAGATAGGTAGAGTGATGGTGAAGGATACCAGGTGATGATCAGAGACGTGGAGTGGGGTAGCAGTCACATCTGTAGCTGGAGAAGGACGGGTGAAAACCAGATCCAGGACATTGCCTCCTTTGTGTGTGGGGATGTAGCTGTTGAGTGTGAGGGAGAAAGAGTCGAGAAGAGACAGGAGGGAAGAAGAATGTAGCTTGTCAGAGGGGAGGTTGAAGTCACCAAGCACTGTCAGGGGGGAGCTATCAGAAGGGAAAGCACTAAGCAGTGAGTCCATTTCTTCCAGGAAGTTTCCTAGGGGACCAGGAGGGCGGTAGACGACAATGATAACAAGGTTGATAGGAGAGGTAACTGAAATGGCATGAAATTCAAAAGAAGAGATGGTTAAATTAGAGAAGAGTAGAGGTTTAAAGCACCATTTCTTTGACAACAATAAACCTGTACCCCCACCCCTGCCTGTTTCTCGTGATGAGTGAGAGAAAGCATAGGCGGAGGATAAAGCAGCTGGTGTAGCAGTGTTCTGTGGGGATATCCAGGTTTCTGTTAGAGCAAGAAAATCAAAGGAGTAATGGGAAGTTAAAGCAGAGATAAAATCAGCTTTCTTTACCGCAGACTGACAATTCCAGAGCCCACCTACCACTACTGTTTGAGACTTACACAACAGAGGAGGGTAGATGAGGTTATTGGGATTGTGACCTCTGCTTTGTGGATGAGAGCGTCTGCGAGAGTAGGCCTTGAGTACAGAGATGGGTTTAAGGCACATATTTGTAGTCAAACAAGAGTGAGAATTGAGGTATGGTAGAATATATCAAGACAGTACTAGACACTAATGTTAGAGAGAGAGAGAGCTACTAACAAACCTAATAACCTAATACTAAGAACCTTCAATTTAAATAGGTAAGCCCTGCCCCCAATTCACACCTTAAGGGAGACTGAAACTACTCCTGATTAATCAGCTGAGAGAACAACAAAAACCAACACTATAAAAATCAACAATGCTATAGAATATAACACGATTCAAATCACACTACTCTAGAACAAAGTGAGTTAAGCAGATAGTATACAAAAGACAGGAACCTACTTTACCAGAAGACAATATAATCAAATGTAGAGAGTTAAAGCACACTGTTCCGAGCCATCAGAGAATCCACAGCCACTTTCAGGAAACCAGAGACACCCCTCGCATGTGGGAGGGCATACAGGCAATCACTGTTTCAAGAAAGCTTCGGTCCGTATTTGTTCCGTTGGGGGAGGCCGCTCGGCTTCCTGTGCCTCCTCACTTCTTACTGGCGGACGATGCCACCAGCATGGTTTTGTTGGTTTTTTTTTTTCTTTCTCGGTGCCCTGCTACATTGCCCCGCACCTGTCTGGCAGGGGATGTCCTTTCACTTCCTGGTTTCCCATGGAGGATGCCGCCTCACTTCCTGTCCCATTGCAGGCCCGTATTTTGCCCCAGGTATATTTTTGTTTGTTTTTTGCTCCATGGTGGAGGGTTTTTTCCCACCCTCCCCATTTCTTGTTTTTCGAGATTGGGGTCTGGCCGTGGTATGTCGGGGGTTGTGTGGGCGCTTCTGCTTAGCTGTGGATGTTGCTCAGCCCTTCTGCTTGGTGGTGGACATTGCTCGGCCCTTCTGCTCGGCTGTCGATTTCGCTCGGCCTTTCTGCTGGGCTGTGGACGTCGCTCAGCCCTTCTGCTTGGCTGTGGACATTGCTTGGCCTTCTGCTCGGCTGTGGACATCGCTTGGCCTTCTCTGGCTGCACCGCCATGTGGTTTGCTCCCCCACCTGCCTTGTTGTGGTGTCTTGCTCCCCCACCTGCCTCGCCATGTGCCTTGCTCCCCCACCTGCCTCACCCTATGCCTTGCTCCCCCCCTTCTGGATCTCGTCTTCCCTAACATATGTTTGATATGTGATTGACGCGTCGGGAGCCGTGCCTCAAGGGGGGTACTGTCAAGATCCAGCCCGGACTTTGGCCACATGTGGTTGTTTATGTTCGGTTTTCACGTGTCTGCCCCACCCTTGTCTCTTCCTCCCCACTTCTGCACACCTGTTCCTCGTGTGTTAATTGTCTTGTGTATTTAACCGTGCCGCGTTGCCTATGGCGGTGTGGAATCCTCGTCTTGTGTGTCGTTTCTTGTTGCGTCTGGTGTCGCGTCCTTTGTCATGTCTGGATTTGTCTGTGTCCCTGTTTTGTGTGTTTTATTTATTAAATCAGTTTATTTTTATGCTATCCTGCATTTCGGTCTGTTTTTATCTCTGCATTCCTGACATCACCTGCCTGTGCTCTGTCTATCCATGGCCGACATGAAGAGAACTCTATGCAGAGTTAAATTACAGAAGGCTGATGGACCAGATAACATTCCTGGCAGAGTGCTCAGGGAATGTGCGGAACAGCTAGTGGATGTTTTCACTGACATCTTCAATATTTTCCTGAGTAGCACTTTTGTCCCTACATGCCTCAAGAAAATTAATATTGTCCCAGTGCCAAAGAAGTTTTCAGTGTCATGCCTCAATGACTATTGTCCCTTAGCACTCACACCCATTGTAATGAAGTGCTTCAAGAAGCTTGTCATAAAGCACATCAAGACCCAGTTACCACCGTCTCTGGACCCGATACAATTTGTGTATCGTTCAAACTGCTCCACGGATGATGCCATTGCCACGGCCCTCACCCACCTGGACAATTACGTACGAATGCTGTTCATAGACTTCAGTTCAGCATTTAACACAATCATACCTCTGCACCTGATCGAGAACCTGAGCCTGCTGGGACTGAACACTTCTCTCTGCAACTGGATGCTGACCTTCCTGACTGGAAGACCTCAGTCAGTTCTGGATCGGGAACAGCATCTTCAGCACCAGCACACTGAAGACCCTGCTGTTCACCTTGCTGACTCACGATTGTGTAGCAAAGTATCATCAAGTTTGCAGATGAAATGACTGTGGTGGGTCTCATTAGCAAAAACGATGAGTCAGCATACAGTATGTAGAGGCAACAACTTTTTCTGAATGTTGATCTGAATGTTGATAAAACTAAAAAGATTGTTGTTGACTTCAGAAGAGCACAGAATGACCACTTTCCATTGAACATCGACGGATCATCTGTAGAGATCTTCAAGAGCACCAAATTTCTTGGTGATTATCTAGCGGAGAACATCACCTGGTTACTCAACACCAGCTTCATCACCAAGAAAGCCCAGCAGCGTGTCTACTTCTTATGAAGGCTAAGAAAAGAACATCTCATTCCTTCCATCCTGACTAAGTTTTAGAGATTGTCCATTGAGAGCATCCTGAGCAGCTGCATCACTGTCTGGTTTGGGAACTGCTCTTTGCACATGCTGCCTTTCACATGTCAATTGATTGCTGTTTTTTACAATACATTACAATTCCAGTATTACTGCACATGCAATATAGAACACACAGTCCTTAGCTCTGTCTTTGTTCTACAACTTTATATGGCTAAAATTACAATAAAAGCTTCTTGACTTGACTTAACTTGATTCACAACTGAAATGAGTTCTCACAGTACTCACAGTTCTCACACAGATTTTGCAACTGACATGTGCTGTGTTGATTTTCAATAGTCATTACCAAACCTAAACAACACTGTTGCACTATTCTTATGACATTTTTTCAGGTTTCCTCAACATGGTTTTGGCTTCTTCTTCTTTCTGCTTTTCCCTTCCGGGGTTGCCACAGCAAATCATCTCTCTCCACCTATCCCTATCTTCTGCATCCTCAACACTCAGCATGGTCTTGGCTACCCATCTTTATTTTGTTTGGTGCTTGCCTGATTCTTGCCTGCATCTTGACCATGACCTTGAAGCTTGTTCTTATTTTGATTGCCTGAATTAATGTAAACCTGTCAACATGCACTTGTTTTCTCACCTGCATTCCTAAACTACTGCTTTTATTTGCTGAAAATACCAAATTGTCATTCATGAATGGCACTGTTATGAACTAGCGAGAATAATATTAATTGGCCATGCTCCTCCTTCTCAGTTAATTTATATATGTCTTTACATTCATTCTGAATAGGGCACATCTTCAGCTCTGAATTATTTTGGCCAAATATTTAGCGTGAATACTAGTGTCCCCTAAATTGTGACTCAAAGGCAGTTTAAATTTATAACCCCTTTAATTTATTGTATTAACCGAATGGTTCAATAACGGTCAAACCATTAACAAAATGAGAATTCAACAAGGGCTAAAAACTGTTAAAAATATCCAATTGAAAATAAAAGCTTTTCTGAGCTTTATTAGACACAGAAATTTATCTGTCCAATTTTATCATTAGCATTAAATAATAGGAATACTAAGGTTAGGGGTTAGGGGGACGACTTTCAGGAGTAGCCCAGACTGGTGCTGGTTTACTAGTGCATGTGTTTACGTTTCGTGTTCATGTGCCTGCCCCGCCCTAGTATAATTCCTTCCCGTCTCAGCACACCTGTTCCTTATGTGTCTAATTGTCACTCCTTTTTGAATCCTTGTCTTTGTTTTGTCTTCGTGTGCTCAGTCATGATTTTTGAGTTTTGGGTTCTTTTTCAAAGTGTGTTCCCGTTTTTTATCTTGTTACATTCAATAAGTTACTTTTTTTTTAAATCTATCCTTGCATTTGTATTTGAATTTGACACCCCCATTTTCTGACATTAGTGTTACATAATAATAAATAATAAGCTCACAGGAAAATATAAATTACAAAAATATAAAAAATAAACAAGCTCACAGGAAAATATAAATAAAGTTTATTATTAAGACGTATTAATGCTTAGGCCTGGAAAGGGTTATACTTTATACATAGGTTCTCTTACTTAGAGTTGCTCTAAATATTGACTCAGAATCATAGGTTATAACTGAAGGCATATGCAAGGATTATGAATGAGGGTTACACAAAGTTCAGTTTTTGAGAATCTATTCTAATATTTAACATTTTTAATTTTGTTTAGTATAATGTATGTTATTTTTTCTTTACTGGGTTAATCTAAGAATAAGTGAAGCCTAAATCACTGAAAACAAAAACAAGTCCAGAATAATTAAGACAGCAAAGAGCCTCAAACTAGTAAACAGGACTATTGTGTTCTGCTTGTAAATTCACAAAAAAATAGTTCCTCAAAGAGATGTGCTGCCTTCAGCCTGGGAGCACAGTTTCTCTGACTGTATTTTAATTGCCTTCTTCCACTTTGATAACTATGTCTGGGAGAAACACTCTGATTCTAATGGAAGCCTGTTGCAGTGAGGCCGGAGGGCTCTGCTGTCTGCTCAAGCTCCTGTTTGCCTTGCGGCTGTAAATCCCAGAGCTACTACTCTCTTCCTTAGCCAAGGATGTCATGAGTTTGTACAGTCAAAATAAGTGCTTGTAATTTTCTTATGCGATGCATTTAGGTTTGCTCTCTTAATATTGTAGTAGGGGAACAATTTCTACACTCAACAGCACCAAAGTGCTCTTTTAATTAAGTTTGTTAGGCTCCATAAAGGCCATCTCAAGCAGCCTATTTTTCTGTTAGCAAACATCTCTCAGTCAAACTCTTGTATGTATTCCTATATGCTGGATACTACACTGGCTAAACACAAAAAGAAATAAGCTCTCTGATATTTATTAGTATTTTCTTGGCAATAGAAATTAAGAAATGGCATTGCAGAAAACATTAGCAAATCTCTTTTTTTAAAGAGTTTTGAACCAGATTTGACTTTGGATAGTGTTTTAAAAAACAACCACAATGTTGGCAACCTTCTTAAGTGATCCTAGTTCATATTGTTATTACCAATACTCATTGCCAATACTTAAATACTGTATTCTTCCTCTCTAGACCTTGTTACAGTATAAGCCTGCTTCTCTGTTGTGCCTGATTTAGACTAATTGCACAGCATAAAATAATTATTATCTTTAAGTGTTAGAATATATAACCAAAGTGACCAAAGACTAGTCACTCACTGATTTTCTACCGCTTATCCGAACTACCTCGGGTCACGGGGAGCCTGTGCCTATCTCAGGTGACATTGGGCATGGAGGCAGGATACACCCTGGACGGAGTGCCAACCGATCGCAGGGCAACCAAAGACTTGTTTGCTAGTTTATTCATTTAAATATTGTTTACATGTATTTTATCTATATACTGTATGAGTTTAAACTTGAAAGTAAAACTGATTAGAAATGACTGAAGTGTTCTTCTTAAGCAGATAATGAAGATGTACAACAGTAGTTTGATAATGAAGATGTACAACACTACACACTAATTTATTTATATACAAAATTTATTTACAAAATACAAATTATATACTAATTTTATTATATATATACAAAAATTAGTGTGTAGTGTTGTATGAGTTAGTTTGAAGTGTGTTAGAAGTGTGTAACACACTTAGTATGAAGTGTGTTAGAATATATATATATATATATATATATATATATATATATATATATATATATATATATATATATATATATATATTCTAACACACTTCATGAACAATTGACTAGTAGATCTTAGTATTTTATATGAATAAGATAGCTGTTAACTAAGACCTACTCATTTGATCCTAATGATCTGTAAGTTGTTAAACAGTAAGTGAGTACAGTAATTGTTACACAGAAAGTCAAACATCTCAACATTGACATTTGTCTTTGCAAGGACACATCTGGAGTCTGAGAATAAACACACTTTTTATCAGATGGGGTTCTCTCTTCCCTTTTATAACCTTCAGGCAAGGTCATTCATAAAATCACAGTACACCGATTTTCATCATTTTTGGTCCTTTGCCTTGTGGACGCCTTTTGTAGCAGCAAGGACATTTTTTTCAATGCAAATACTATGCATGTTCTTGGGCAAAAAATCAGCAAAAAGTCAGCAATTACTTTGGTATTCATGAAAAAGAAAAAATATTATGTCCACTTTCCTTCAGCCCAACTATTCAAAAGTTTTCTTAATTCTTACGATTTAATTAATTAGACTTACTTTTCAGATCCTGACTAGCCCATGGGTTTCCCAAAGACACTGTAGAATCATGCAAACATAGAAACCATGATCAAATGTAGTGAAAGATATTGCCAAGCCATGACAGTATCATACACTTGAACAGCCTGTCCAAAAGAAATTATTGATATTAAGTGATATTAGTTGATATTAAGTGATACCGGTTAAATAAATCAAATATGTCAACCAGTGGTGGCACAGCAGAGGTTTGTCTGGGAGATTAAACAGCATTATGAGGAGCTCTGAGCTCTAGCTGCTGTATAAAGGCCAAAGTGCTAACACGGCTGTTTACCTTCTGCAGAAATTCACAGGCAATGACCCATGAAATAGATTCAAAAAAAGACTGCCTAATTTATTTTTACATGTGGTTTTCTGTTTACAGCCTGTTTGGGCAGCTTTTTGGCTTCTTGCAAGCAAGAAATATTTGCTTAACCTCTGTAACAGTATATCTGACTATGAAAATAATGGGAGCTGGTGAATGCTCTCTGACTTCACATCTGGCATGCTAATATATGTATGTGTTTTTGTGAGAGAATTAGAAATATTTACAAATGAGTAGCTTTTGTTTTGTCTGGAAACCTAATGAATTGCAATGTTTGGCTTTTTTTTTCTGGAGGCCTAATGAAATGCAATGTCCAATTTGTGTGTGTTTGTGTGTGTGTGTGTGTGTGTGTGTGTGTGTGTGTGTGTGTGTATGTGTGCGTGTTTTGGGTGTGTGTGTTAGTGGACATTATGTGTCTGTATGTATTCATTGTGCTGAAAAGGGCAAAAGTGTAACCAATGCACCACTAAATGTGGCCGGGTCAAAATGACCCGGGAGGATCCTAAACGCATAGTATATACTAGTCTGAACACATAGTTCAACAAAAATATACAAAATTAAATTTACTTGCAAAGTTCATAATTTGGAACAGTCCTGGTAAATTTCAGGCAAATATGTGGAAGAAAACCCTTTAAAGTTATGACACATTAAACCTTCCAGCTGGGACAGATTGACCCGAGGAAAATATCAGGGTTAACCCAAGCTAATGTTAGAGGCAATCTTTGCATTTGTGTAACGTCTTTTAAAAAAAAAAAAAGATACAAAATTGTCCTTACTTGTTCAAATTTGTGCAAAATTCTCATTAGGTCAGGTTGGTATTTAGACATTTGTCTTTGAACCTTCTTGGCATTTTCTACAGGTTGCACCTTGAATTATTATGGATTTTAAAATCAAAATCATGATTTGTGTCTGGCACAGTACAGCAGTATTTTTGTAGGAGTGTATAATTGTGGGTGTACATGAAATCGACCTGAAGTTCACGGAAGGCACAGATTCAGTCTCTGCACTGACAGTGAAATCTCATACAGTGATAAACTGAGGGAGAAGCTCATTCACTGGACCACTAAACCCAAATGGATGACATCCCGAGATTTATAAAGTATGAGAGTATGTGTATGTGTATGATGTGTATTGGCCTTTGTTGTTTAGAGATTGCCAAGAAGCAATGCATACTGACAGAAAACAAATATCTCTGACACCCCTGAACACTGCAAATGGATGAGGGGTGCAGCTCATAGTACTGATCACTACCCAAATGCAACAAAAGGATTGACTTGAGATTTGCTAAGAAGCTTGCTAAAATATAGTTAAAGATATACATCAGCTCAAACATGGTAGATTCACTAAATATTGTGAGATTGATTAGAAGATTGACTCACTAAATAGCAATGAGATTAATAGTAATTGTAAGAGCTAGTCAGAGAAATCAACATCTATTTGGGCTGCTAAACTGAAGAGGAAAATTGCGATTACTGTAGCATGATTTCAATCTATGTTTGCTTTCCAGTAATTTTTATTTATCATGTTCTTGATAACAATGCTGAATGACTTCCAAGGGTCTATTATGCACACACTGTTATTAGCAGCCATACAGAATGTGAACTGGGGAGCAGATTTTACCTAATAGTTGATCTTGATCTTTTTAGCTAAAAAGGCCATCTTAAATATTTATATTCTTGGAGGTTTGGATGCCTGTTGATGAAAGGTTCAAAGCCTATTCATTAGCTATGAACAGAGCCTCCCTTTGGGTTGGCTGGATTCTCAGGAAAAAAAAATACCAATTGAAAAAATGGAAGCAATCCGTACTAGGCCAAGGGGTGTAGTGTAGTACCTGACACTACATCTATGAGAATAGTGGAAACTCTTGCAAATGATACAATTGACACCCTTTTGGAGAAATTTAAAAATTAAGCAGATGTAATATAACTAGCTGTGAGTAATGAGTCTACCAATACAGCATAACCATGTCTTTATGTGAGATTTTTTGATGCCAGGCACTTTCTTGAAGACATACTGGGTCTAATTCAATTGGTTACTGGTACAAATAACCAGTTAAATATTTTTTGACAAGATATATGAAGAAATTTCCTTTGTCAATGACAATAGACAATATTTAACAAGTGTCAATATACTTGTCATTATTAGAGCCCCTTTCATGGCATGCTGAATACAGGGCATTTCTGTGTACCTGGCTGGACTTGCTCCACTGATGTAACCATTGTACTGCTTGCTTCATCAAAGCATTCTTTATGCAAAACCTCAATTCCATTATCTCCACATCAAGCATAAAGTACTGCTTGTTTTGCAATTGCAGATATGTCTGCTGAGCACAAAGATCCACTCTTACATAGTAGGATGCAGGATGTGAGCAGTTTTAGATTCAAATGAACCAGGTCCAGTTTCCAAACATCAGAATGTTAGCAACTTTTCTGCTTACTGTTGGACCAATCTTTACTTACAGTTGTATGCAAAAGTTTGGGAACCCCTGACAATTTCCACAAATTTCATTTATAAATTTTTGGGTGTTTTGATCAGCAATTTCATTTTGATCCATCAAATAACTGAAGGACACAGTAATATTTCAGTAGTGAAATGAGGTTTATTGGATTAACAGAAAATGCACAATATGCATCAAAAGGAAATCCCGAAGGAAAAATCACATCAAAATTTAGTAGAGCCTCCTTTAGCAGAAATAACAGCCTCTAGATGCTTCCTATAGCCTGTAATGAGTGTCTGGTTTCTGGATGACTGTATTTTGGACCCTTCCTTACAAAACATCTCCAGTTCAGTTAGGTTTGATTTTTGCTGAGCATGGACAGCCCATTTCAAATCACCACACAGATGTTCAATGATATTCATGTCTGGGAACTGGGAAGGCCATTCCAGAACACTGTACTTGTTTCTCTGCATACAGTAAATGCCAGAGTAGATTTTGAACTGTTTTTTTTTTTATCGTTGTCTTGTTGAAATATCCAGTGACTGATTCCTCAACATTATTCTCAAGATTCTGCTGATATTGAGTGGAATCCATGCGACCCTCAACTTTAACCAGATTCCCAGTACTGGCACTGGCCACACAGCCCCACAGCATAATTGAACCTCCATCCAAATTTTACTGTGGGTAGCGAGTGTTTTTCTTGGAATACTGTGTTTTTTTGCCACCATGCATAACACCCCTTGTTATGAGCAAATAACTCAATTTGTTTCATCACTCCACAGCACATTATTCCAAAATGAAGCTGACTTGTCCAAATGTGCGTTTGCATACCTCAAGCGACTCAGTTTGTGGCATCTTTCGCATCACTCTCCCGTACAGCTTCACCTTCTGCAAAGTGCGCTGAATTGTTGAACGATGCACAGTGACACCATCTGCAGCAAGTTGATGTTGTAGGTCTTTGGAGGTCATCTGTGAGCTGTTTTTGACCGTTCTCACCATCCTTTGCCTTTGCCTCTCTAATATTTTACATGGCCTGCCACTTCCCGCCTTAACAAGAACTGTGCCTGTGGTCTTCTATTTCCTCACTATGTTCCTCACAGTGGAAACTGGCATATTATATCTCTGCAATAACTTTTTGTAGCCTGCCCCTAAACCATAATGTTGAACAATCTTTGTTTTCAAGTCATTTGAGAGTTGTTTTAAGGCTTCCATGTTGCTGCTCTTCAGAGGAGAGTCAAAGAGAAAAACAACATTCAATTGGCCACCATAAATACCTTTTCTCATGATTGGATGCACCTATGAACTATGAAGTTCAAGGCTTAATGAGCTCACCAAACCAATTGTGTGTTCCAATTAATCAGTGCTAAGTATTTACAGGTTTTCAAATCAACAAAATGGCAAGGGTGCCCAAATTTATGCACCTGTCTAATTTCGTTTTGATGCATATTGCACATTTTCTGTTAATCCAATAAACCTCATTTCACTACTGAAATATTACTGTGTCCTTAAGTTATTTGATAGATTAAAATGAAATTGCTGATCCAAACACCTGAATATTTATACAGTTGAGGCCAAAATTATTAGCCCCCTTATGAAATTAGACAAAACTCTTGATTTCTCCATGGAAATGACCATTAACAACAAGTGTTTTATAGACAAAATGTCCACTAAGTTTGATTAGGATATTTAATTGAAATAGTGAGTTGAATCAAGAAAGGGCAAAAATGAAACGTTCAAAATTATTAGCCCCCTGGTCATTAATATTCAATAGTGTACCCTTTCTGAGCCACAACTGACAACAAACTCTTAGAGTAGCAATGTACTAGGTTGGCACAGGCCTCCTGAGTGATTTTAGCCCATTCTTTCATTGCAAATTGCTCCAGCTGGTCCAAATTGCGTGGTTTCCGAGCATGGACATTCACTTTGAGCACTCACCAGATTCTCAATAGGATTGAGGTCTGGGCTCTGTGCGGACCACTCCAGGACCCTTGGTTTTGGTATCCTTCAGGAACTGTTGGACCAATTACGATGTATGCTTTGGATCATTGTCTTGTTGAAAGGCCCAGCGACGACCTAAGGCTAGACTACGAGCAGATTTCTGCATATTATCCCTCAAAATGTCTTTTTTCATGATGCCATGCACCCGATCAAGGCTCCCTGTGCCTGAAGCTGCAAAACAGCCCCACAGCATGATGCTCCCGCCACCATGTTTAACTGTGGGAACTGTGTTCTTAGGGTTGAAGGCCTCACCCTTTCTTTGCCAAACATAAGCAACATCCATGTGCCCAAACAGTTCCAGTTTAGTCTCATCAGACCAAAGCACAGACTCCCAAAACTCATCTTTACCTTTCATATGTTCACGGGCAAACCTCAGTCTGGCTGTGATGTGCCGCTTTTTGAGTAAAGGGGTTCTTCTGGCACGATGGCCCTGAAGCCCACCACGATGAAGAGCCCTCACAACTGTATTCCTTCAAACATCAACTCCAGAAGAGGCCAGGTCAGCAACAATCATCTTGGCAGATATCTGGGGCATCTTGCTGACATCTCTGACTACTTTCCTCTCCAGAGTTCTTGAAATCTTGTGCTTACGACCACACCCAGGTTTGTTCCTTACAGAATTTGTCTCCTTGTACTTGGCAATGATGCAACGTACAGCAGTTTTAGACACTGTGAAACACTTGGAAATGGCAGTTGTAGCGTCTGGTACAGGTCATTTTAGATTTCATGTCCCAGGCACCCTAAATTTCAACATCTACTCCTCAATTAACCGATGACCACTCAGTTTTACGATTTTACTGAGGGCTACACTCCGCAGCGTCACACACACAACTGGCTCCAGAATGACTGGAGCCTACACAAAGACCAGATAACCCCATGCGGCTTCTCTGATTGAACTCATAGGGGCCCTCAACCAGAACACACACACACACACACACACACACACACACACACACAACACAATGAGACCTTCCTCTTATAACCCTTTTTGTAATATGTTTCTTCTTTTAAGGCTTGCCTGACTTAAAATTATTTGCTACTTAATTTCCAGACAAGGGTGTATTTTATTCATGTGTCAGAAAACAACATTGTATTTAACATCAGTTATACTCTAATTACTGATCATGGCGTGTTAATGTATGCCTGTTCTAATGCTGTATGCCCCTTTAAGGTCTGATGTCAGAATGTATACGAAGCTATCGTTTTCTTTTTACTTCCCTAATGAAAGTGCATCTTGTTTTATGTTTCATTTTTGTTTCTTTGCCTTTATAAGAACACAATATCGTATTAACATCAGTTGCCCTTCGATTACTGATCTGTGTATGTAATGTACCGCTGCCTTTATACCGTCATTACCCTTCATGTTTAGTATCCAAATGACCACAAAATTATCGGTTACTCGTTTTTCAAACAATGGTGTATTTTATTTGAGCACGAAAGGCGCCATACCGTCTTAATACACCTTGGATAAAACTTTAAAGTCGTCTAAGAGTTTGATAGCTAAACCACGCCCACAGACAGCTGAAAACAAAGGGAGTTTTTCCCTCCAAAATCTTGGCGTAGTATTGGCCATCTCCCCAAAGATGGGTGGAGTTCGCGACCTTTAAATTGTCACAAACACCACCAATCCGTGGTCAGACTTTCGGAACAGCTTTATTTTATTTTCATCTTGTTTTCCCTATTGCTTTTTTTTTTTGTCTAGATAGTTTTATGTTGTGTTTGTCTCATTCATTAAATGTCATATTTTTGCGCCACAAGTGATTGTCTCTGAGTATCACTCACAAATTAAGGTACCTGCAACATCTGGTCTGAACTACATGCTCTATTAAGTTAATTTAATTTAAATTACGGTATAAAGTAAAAGGGAAGCGAATCTTTCTTGGCCGGGAGGATACCGCCTTCATAGAATTAATAAAGGTTACAATGCCTGATCGCCGGACGAACATACCAAATAAATGTAACGTTAATTCCATTACCGTTAATTTCAACTTAGGTTAAAATATTTAGAAGTCACTATAACACATTATAGTCACTTATAAATATTTACCTTGCTTCGCAAGCCAAAATCGCTACAAAGTATAGCCTTCCTCGTTATCATGAGCCTCCATTATCTTCTTTCTGAGCTCAAGACTGATTTCCTTTGTCTTCCTGTGTATGGCATGGTGAGTAAAAGTAGTCTCGCCCAATAATGTGATCAAGTGCCCTGCTCCTAGGAGTCCTTTTATGCTGTTTGAATGCCCAGGTGTTGTTAGGAAGCCAATTGACTGCACAGTTGTATTTTGAAAGCTGATTGATTAATTAAGGTGTGTTTTGAAAGCGAAAATTCACATGGGGCTAATATTTTTGACCACCCCATTTTCACTATATTTGATATAAAGCAAGCCTAAAAATGTATTTTATATTCCAAAAATGTACCAAAAGCTACTAAATAGCACTGGTGAATGTTTGATTATATCAAGTTTTATCAATGCTGCAAACATTGGAACGATCTTTAGGAAAATGTTCCAAAATTCCTGGGGGGCTAATAATTTTGGCCTCAACTGTAAATGAAAATCATGGAAATAGTCAGGGATTCCTAAACTTTTGCATATGACTGTATATGAGTCAAGCTTCTCATACATTACTAATAAAAACACCTGTGTCTCACAAGCAGCCACCTCGATCTGTATCATTGGCTTGCTGTTTCTTCAATTAAGCTTGAATTTATAGCTCTTGCCAAATAAAAAACGGGTGATTTCAGTCACTAGACAACAAATGCACAACACTTAACTTAGAATTGTTAATTTATGAGGAAATTTATATTTTACTGAAAGGGATATAGACAAATCTATCTCAATTGTACTGTAAATCCTGTACAATGCTAAAATCTTATAATTATTCTGAAATAACTTTGGCCCCTTTGTTAATTACATTTGAATAGGTTGGTCCTCATGAGTACTGTATATAGTTAAAGAGCGCTGTTCTAGATAGATTTGTACTGCAACATACACTAATGGATATGTTTTTGTTTTCCTCATACCCAACATGTTTAGAACCTTAATTTATGACCATATGCAAGGTTATATAGGTAGAAAATTTATTTTGAAAAGCAATACCTATAAAAATGTTGCTCATTTATTTTGATTAATGTCTAAAGAAAAATACTGTGTTTACTGTCAAAGTTTTTCCAAAATGGTTCTCTCACTAATTGGCAGCATTACTTCTAATTATGGTTTCTGTGTACCTTATTGTCATGCTTTTGTTGATTTTTTTAATTGATACTTTGTCACAACTTGTTCAGCTTTCAAATTTGAAAATCTGCAACTTTATAATATAAGCTTTATTATAACTTCAGCATTAGAAACTCAACAGAACTGAACTGTATAGTCTAAGTCAATATCTTGGTATAGCCATGAAGATACTTTATACAGAAAAGTCTATAGAAGTTTAACAGAATAATTTTAAAGTGCACAATTTTATCAATGTTAATTTTAGCAAATTTATCTATGGACACATATTTAACATCATCATACATAATCATACATGTGTTGAGTCAGCCACTTATCTCTCTCTCTCCCTTATATATATAAAATATATATACAAAATTAGTTTATTTATAGTTGCCTTCAAATGTACCCGAATCAGTAGGTCACAACAGAGCTGTCAGTTCTACAGCATGCTGATTAGTGTTAAGTACAGGAGTGTATACTCTAGTGTATGCTTTAATCTCAGGCATTGCTAATGAAAAGCTCTCATTCACAGCACAGGATTCACCCAAATAGAAACTGAGCTCTGTCTCTCAATCAGCTACCCAACTCCCGAGTGCACAGAGAAAAAATAATAATAAAGAAGGCATCTTTTCAGTGATTAATTTTCCTTCATCTAAGTTTCTGTGTAACTGGCATCCGTACTCAATCAGTGCCTAAGTCTATTAAAAGTTATTGATTGAGGAGCCTCAGTAAGGAGCTAAAGTCAGGGCAGGTTTGCAAACCAGGCAAAATGCATTATTTTAAATGGCTGAGGCTGCAGGTAAAAAGGGTGATGAAGTGAATTTGGAGGTGACCTTTTTAAAGTTTGCAATGCAGATTTTGAGATGTTATGGGGATTCCTAAAGTTTAATTAATATAATCTTTTGTGTAAATTATGATAATAAATATGACTATACTTGAGGCAACAATGGTGTTCAACAATTCAATTAAATTTATTTATTTCATAATAAATGAACAGCAGGGATGAAGACTCCCTGTTTCAATATGAGAAGAAATCTTATTAGGACCCAGACACTAAAGGCAACCCATAATAATCTGGCTGACACAAATGAGTTACAAATAAGTTCCTTTCTAACAAATGACCAAAAACTTTTCACTGGTAGAGTCTTTAGTGCAAAATTGTTTGTTGGCAAGTGCAATCCTAAAGCTATCACAGCATTTGTATTCATAGGCTATTGTAGCAAAACTGCTTGTATCCATTGGGGTTAATGGTTTCTAAGAGGTACCATCCATAGGTGTCTCCTTAATCTTTTGGTGTGCATGTGGCGCCATCAGCAGCCGCAGTGAGTGGATTTCAAGTGGTTTTCAAGATGGATTAAGGAGGTCTAGAGAGCAGAAGGAGTCAGGATCACTTGTATCTCAGTAGTAGCACATGTATTTTGACAGACAAAGCAAGCAACTCTTAACAAGCAATTTAGCGACCAAGAAACCAAACATTATACTTGTTGTTAAACTGTTATATTAAAAAACCATTTAATGATGGTGGCATTTATAATTTTATTAATTTCTATGTTCATCAAAATGCAAGTGATAATGCAAAACTTTTTATTCGGAATGCCTTAAACCAAATAGAAGAAGAATAACCGGTAGTAATGATCATTTAAGTATTTAAGTACATTCCTTCATGTTATAAAATGAAATTGTAAATAATATATTTGAGTAGACCCTTTGGGTTTCTCAACAAAAAAGTCAGGAAGTCATTGACCAACATTTATGAGCTATGAGCTAAGATTTTCTCTCCTCACTTCACATAAAAAAGACATTATGAATGTCTGGTTGGTCTCTTTATTTTCTCACTATATTATTAATGAAAATGTGATGGTTACTTATAGAAAGGGAGTTTTGTGCTGGACATTATGCTGCTTATTTACAAAAAGCGTTTGCATGTACCTGAGTGTTACAAATAATAAAAATGTTGTTTGTCATCTGTGCATGCTAATTAATTGGCCTACTAAAAATCATTCTACTGAGCCAGATTCTGCCTTAGTCAATGTTTGTAGTGGGTGCTATTCACTCTCCCCAATACAGATTTGGGGAATTCCAGAAAGTGGGTTTGCATTTTTATTTTTTTATTTATTTATTTATTTTGTAGTAACACTACTGCCCGCATCTATAAAAAAGGAATTTGTTATACAGTATGCTAAATTTTAATGTTCATAATAAATAAACCTATGTAACTTATAAAATCAGATTTTTTTAAAGAGTAATTTTTTTCCCCTAACACATGCTGTGGTCATCCACACTACCGCAATGCTGTTTCTTTCATTAAATACAGAAATCCATGTGTATTTCTGTATTTAATCTTATAATCTTATCAAATAATCAGACTTAATAATCATAACCATCAGGTCTAACCTTGTTGGAAGCATCAAATGGGCTTAAATTGTAAAGGTAGTAGAGACTTTCAACATGAATTAGTGTTCTTTTGAACTGCACCATGCATATAAAGCAGTTTAGAGGTATGCATTTCAATTTTCATTTTCATTGTAAAATGCGATGGCAATGTTTTTTTTTTTGTTTGTTTGTTTCTGGAGCATCATCAAAAAAACCATGTGGCATTGTGAGTAAACACTCGGGAATCTAAACAAACCAAATCAATGTCAAATCGCTTGTGCAGTGTTTGCGTAAGCATGGCGAGAAGGACGAGACAGATTACAGTAATCAGCTTTTGATCCAGAGGATTTTGCCAGTGTTTGTGAGAAAGTAACCTCCAAGATCACTCACATCCCTCTGCCATATATCTGCATGAGTTTCATGCATTGCTGTTTGCTGAAGCTGTGATTTAAACTGACTTTAATGGCATTGCTGCAGAGCACTCAATCACAGCTGCCCACACACAATGTACAGTAACCACCCACGCTACTGTGGCTCATAAAGTCTCTCTCCCTCGTGCTCTGTTCTTCTTCTCTTTACTCACATAGACACTGTGGTCCTCATGGGTCTTGTTGTTAACTGTTTCCTGTAGAATGGTGCAGAATCAGACTCGGAGCAGAGTCAGGCCATTTTGACTCTGTTTAGCCCTAGTACGTATGACCTTTTTCCAGCATTCAAGACCATTATTTCCCGTAAAGCCAGACCACCTGGGCACTGACCATAAACACCAGCCCTTGTTCACACAATAAATACATAGTTAATGTACATAGCATATGTCAGTTATATACAGATCACACAGCCAATCACACAGATAATCACAGCCATGCAGCTATGCAGAGATATGAGAAATTAATTACAGCTACCAATTCTTTTGGGCCCAGTATAACCAAATACTTTGTTTATTTTTGCTTGAAGAAACGGATACCACAGAAACCATACTCTCTGATAGCCTTTCTTCCTTTTCATCATCATGATGAGCTAAGTTATATTCATGAAAAAGGTATCCTTTACCATGCCTGCTGATGATGTAACTAACTTATCTGTAGTAATGAGCTCAGTGGGACTTTTGCTAGCAAAGTGGTACATAACAACAGTGAAACATCCCTGTGCTGTTACACTAAATATACAGTAAGCACTCTTGGAATGCCGCTCATCCAATTTTAGATAGACTTTTTAGATTCATAGGGAAACTGTTCTTGAAAATCTCTCTTATAGGAAGAATAACATGGAGTTCTATATCAAACCTGACATCCTTCTTGGGGGCAGACTGAAGAACTTTTAGGGTTTTGGTTGTAACCATTGTAAGAAGGCATTGTTTGCAAAATAAACTTCTACCTAATTTTACCTTGGTATCTGGCCTCCTACTCTTACCTGCTTACCTCAATAGTAAATTACTTGCAGGACATCAAAGGTTTGTATGTCTATAAATTACAAAATATCAAGTCAAGTTAAGCCAAGTAGCTTTTATTGTCATTTCAACCATATACAGTATAACTGACACTGTACATAAAAACAAAACAAAAGACAATACACAAAAGCAGCACCAACCAGTGTATATACTGTAAATTTGCAAAAAGGCTGGAATGAACATTTATAATAGCAGCAGTTATATGAGGTATTGTAATGAATTGTGCAAAACAGCAATTGACTGAAAAGTGGAAGATAGAATGAGCAAATAGCAAAACGTGTGTGCAAAACAGCATGTAAACAGTTTGATATGGTTGATATGGGCTGTAGACATAGATGTATACTGAAAGTGTGTGTACTTGGTGCAGATCAGTGCAGTTCATACAGTAGAGTGTGCGTGTGTGCATTGTGCTCGGTACAGTTCAGACCTCAAGACATAATTCATGCATGTGTCACTTAAAGCAATGTTTAAGTCCTATTACTGAAGACACCATTCTCCACACACTCCACACTCCATTAATTTTGGAGTCATGACATAAATGACATATAAACTCCTTCACTGGAACAGCATTCTTCCATCTTCTTAATACTGGTAAAAACCCTTCCTCTCTCATCACTGGTGGCCTTTTCATAAACAAACATCAAACTTTTGCAATTGTATGTCTTTATAAAAAGGAAAACATATCTGTGAATCTGGTCTAAAGGTTTCAAGTTTTCTTGGTTAATGTAATAAGATCCCTTTTTAATAAAAGTGGTATACAAATAATAATAATAATAATAATAATAATAATAATAATAATAATAATAATAATAATAATAATCTCTCCCTCTTCGGCATCCGTCCGTCTTCGAGAGACGATGGTGTAGCTTCCGGTTAAGGTGTCCTATCTGCACCTTCGCGAGTGGCTGAAAAGTCTGATCCTGGATTGACAGTCTCTGTTGCACTTGCTGCAGGTAAATGCTGATGCTTACTGAGGCTGTTGTTGGTTTGCCTTCCTCCTGGCTCTCTTTGCAGCGAGGTTTGTGTTTCTCACCTCCTCGGCTTTCTGAGCGCCCTGTCTGACAGCAAGACGCCAGGCAGGGCGGTCGTCAGCACACCTCTCCCAATTGTTTACGTTGATGTTGGCCATCTTCATGTCCTTTTTGCAGACATCTTTGTACCGCAGACGTGGCCGCCCGGTCAGTCAGTATCAACATCAGTATCAACGGAGAGCGAATTGGAGATGGTAGACCCAAGGTATGTATAGTTCTCAACAACTTGCAAGTTGTGCCCCTCGATGTCAATGGTGGGAGGGGAGTCTGTGTCCTGCACCATTACGTTAGTCTTCTTCAGACTGATGGTCAGTCCGAACTCCTTGCAGGTGTGGGAGAAGTGACATACCAGTTTCTGCAGTCCATCTTCCGTGTGTGATGTCAAGGCTGCATCGTCGGCGAAGAGCAATTCACGGATGAGAACCTCTGTGACTTTGGTCTTAGCACGAAGACGGGCGATGTTAAACAGCTTGCCATCAGTTCTGGTGTGGATGTACACGCCCTCGCTGCAGTCCTTAAAGGCGTACTGGAGGAGTATGGAGAAGAAGATGGCAAAAAGCGTCGGCGCAAGGACACAGCCTTGCTTCACTCCGCTGCTGACTGGGAAGGCCTCCTATGTTGCGCCATTGAAGCACACTGTGCTGTACATGTTCTCGTGGAATGATCTTATGATAGCCAGCAGTCGTGGGGGGCAGCCGACCTTCTGTAGGAGCCTGAAGAATCCACTCTGGCTGACCAGGTCAAACGCCTTGGTCAGGTCTATGAAGGCAATGTAGAGGGGCATCTGCTGCTCATGACACTTCTCCTGTAGCTGTCGTAGTGAGAAGATCATGTCTACAGTTGACCGGCCGGCTCGGAAACCACACTGGGACTCTGGGTAGATACGGGCGGCTAGGGTCTGCAGGCGCGCCAGGACGACACGGGCGAAACCTTTTCCAACTATGCCGAGGAGGGATATGCCTCGGTAGTTGTTGCAGTCACTGCGGTCTCCTTTGTTCTTGTACAGAGTGACAATGTTTGCATCTCGCATGTCATGGGGGATGTATCCTTGTCCCCAGCAGAGGCAGAGGAGTTCATGCAGGGGTTGGGGTAGTGCTGGTTTCCCGATCTTAAGGACTTCAGGCGGGATGCCGTCACTCCCAGGGGCCTTCCCACAAGCGAGGCAGTCGATAGCTTTTCTGAGCTCTTCCAGGGTGGGTGATGTGTCTAGTTCCTCCATGACTGGCAGGTCTGGGATGGTGTCTAAGGTGGTGTCAGTGACAACGTTTTGGGTTGCGTACAGCTCGAGATAGTGCTCAACCCAGCGCTGCAGCTGTTTCCCCTGGTCTTTGATGACTTCGCCAGTCTTGGACTTAATTGGGATGATCTTAGAGGGTGGGCCTATTGCCTTTTGATACCCTCATACATGCCCCTTGCATCCCCGGTTTCGGCAGCTGTCTGTATACTGGTGCAGAGGTTCAGCCAGTAGGTGTTAGCGCAGTGGTGGGCGGTCTGCTGTGCATTTTTCCTGGCAGACCTGAGGGCTTGACACAGCCTTGTAAGCCAGGAGGGCTTTCCTCTTTGGGCTTTCCTCTTTCCTCACGGGCTCCATCACCTCCCAGTTGGCCTCATACCAATTGGTGTTTTTGCTGTCCTTCTTCCCGTAGGCAGTAATGGCTGAGTTGTACACAGCATTTCGGAGGTGGGACCACTTGGAGTCGATGGTGTCATCAGGTGTCTCTTTGGTGAGAGCCTCATGGAGCTTGCAGATGAACTGCTGTGTCTTTTCTGGGTTGTTTGTACAGCAGGTGTTGATGCATGGACAACCCTTCTTCTTGGCGTGGTGCAGTTTCTTGGGTATTATTCATACCTTGCTGGCCACAAGGGAGTGGTCCGTGTCGCAGTCGGCACTGTGGTAGCTGCGGGTGAGAAGGACGCTGGCTAGTTCCACACGCCTTGTGATGACAAGATCTAGCTGGTGCCAGTGGCAGGAACAAGGATGTCTCCATGACACCTGGTGGATCTCCTTGCATTTGAAGAAGGTGTTAGTCACACATAGGCTGTGGGAGCAGCACATCTCCAGCAGTCGCTGGCCATTCTCGTTGATCTTACCCCTTCTGTGCGGGCCGAGACAAGTGGGCCATGCCTCATTTTCAACTCCCACTCTCGCATTGAAGTCTACTAGTAGGTAGAGGCCTTCGGTACTGGGGATATTGGATATTGCTTCATCCAGAGCCTCGTAGAACTGGTCTTTTTCTTCTGGGTTTGAGCAGAGGGTTGGCGCATACACGCTGAGGATGTTGGCTGGTCCTGATGATGTTGACAGCCGGAGAGCAAGGATCCTCTCAGTGCCCGATGACGGAGGCTCGATGAAGGCGACAAGTGTGTTCTTTACAGCGAAGCCGACACCGTGCTGCCTAGGTTCATCCGAAGGCTTTCCTTGCCAGAAGAAAGTGTAATTGGCTTCCCTGATGGTGCCGCTGCCAGCCAGTCGGGTCTCTTGAAGACAGGAAATATCGACATTCAGTCGGAAGAGTTCCCTGTCAATGACGGCAGTCTTCCGTGCATCGTTTACCTGCTGCAGGTCAGTGATGAATCCAGGACACAAGGTCCTGACGTTCCAGCTTGCAAAACGAAGAGCTGGAGTCTTCTTTTTTCTTCTTTGTAACTTGCCTGGTGCAGAGTTTGTAGCCTGCTTGTTGAGATAATTCTCTAAGATCCACGCACCCAGTGAAGCAAGCAGGCTATGGCAGGACAGCACCCTATTGACTGGGGGCTGCCCAGCTTGAGGCGGGCGGTAGCTGTCCAATGAGACATGGTGATCCCTCCCACCATCAAAAGCAGCCCCTGGCGCCAAGCTCTACGCCAAACGAGCTACGGCTTAGAACCGGTAGACTGCTGCTTCCCGTGTTGTGCCAACGCCAGAGACGACGCTGGAGTGTCCTCTCCAGTGGAGCTACAAAGCCTGGGCAAACCAGAATAGGGAATCAGCTGTTGCCCATGCAGCAGATCCCCCCTCTCCACGCAGCTTGTGAGCCCAAGGGAACGACTATGTCGATACAGCTTGGCACCAGCGGTGTTGCAGTAGTTGCCGGAGTGACTTTGAAATCAATGTCGGACCGCCTTAGGGACTCCATCTCCGGATTTTCTGTCGGGGTTTACTCCCTTAGCCTTCCCCATGAGTGGGTATAGCCGCAAGGCAGCGGAGGTTTGAGATCAGAGTTTTCCTTCTCCTAGATGAGCTACCACCCAAGGTTTACGATATAATAATAATAATAATAATAATAATAATAATAATAATAATAATAATAATAATAATAATAATAATAATAGAAAGTGTGCAATACCTTTTTGTAAATAATCCATTTTGTGGACATCTGTATCAGAAAATTCTTGCACATTTTCTACTCAGGCATTAAAAAACGAACAGACGCTACCTCTTAAAAGATGAGACTCCTACAGTGAAGCCCTGCTGTACTCTGCCCCAGGAAAAAATGAGCACCTGGATTCAGGCTGGCCCCACATGAACCTGAAAGTGAAGGATTACATCTTGAGATCTTGAAGTACTATCAGAAGTACTATTGATCTTGTCACAAAAATCTGTCTCTCTACAAATATTTACAGTGTATAGTTTTGAAAAATCTTTTCTATGTTTGGACATATGTTACAAGTTTTAGACACACTGACAACCAAATGAGATAATAACATCCTGTATGTGAGCTGAGAGCAATATTAAAGAGAGAAAATCTAATGTATGACTTACTATCACAGACCTGACATTGTTCTTTTCAACTATTAGGTAATGTAGGAATGTAGGCCATGATTACAGTCTTCTGAAAATTCCACAGCACAGATAAATGCATGATAAAGCATGATAAAGGTGTATAAG
The DNA here is from genome assembly GCF_022655615.1 of Tachysurus fulvidraco. NCBI lineage: Eukaryota > Metazoa > Chordata > Actinopteri > Siluriformes > Bagridae > Tachysurus > Tachysurus fulvidraco. The sequence goes on from NC_062534.1 coordinate 8,894,083, forward strand.
ACTTTTTCAGGACTGAGGTGGGGTAACTAATGCAGTGCAGGACCTGAAGGTACTCCCTCTGTGTAAATACTGCAGTGGTGATTAATTGGGAAAGGCGACACATGTCGTGCCTCTGTCATGTCATCAATCAAACAGCTTGTGAGACGCTGATGACGAATGAATGCTAACAAGATGAATGAGCACATCTCCATTTGGCCTTTATGCATCCCTCCTGCTTTAGCTTCCGTGTGCAGATGGTAATTTGCTCCGTTTCCTGCATAAACCAAAGAATGCATTTTGAATGTCAAACAGTTTAGAGAAAAGTACAGTAAACAAATGGAACTAGATACAATACCGTAACCTAATGGTAAGTAATGAAACAAAGGTAAGTTTTTTCTTGGTTATGACCATTTAAATACAATTACTGAAAGATTGTCAGGACTCTGCCTTTACTTTTGGCCATGTGCATTTGTTTATGTCACGTGTCTGCCCCGCCTTTTTTTTTACAACTCCTTGTCTGTACACACCTGTTCCCTATTGTTAATCGTCTTGTCTTGTTAACCGTGCCGCATTGCCTATGGCAGCGCAGAATCATTGTCTATGCAAACTTAGTGTGTTTGTCAGCGTATCCTTGTCATTTATCCTGTTTAGTTTTCGTCTGTGTTTATACTTTTTTATGTATTTACTTTATTAAACCCTACTCATTTGAAGCTATCCTGTATCTGGGTCTGTCTTCCTCCTCCCAGTGTGACAAAGATACTGTGTGTTATAAAGGTTACATAAGAGCGTATCATTTTTCAGGTTATATCAAATTAAATTAGATTAGAATCAGTCTCTAATAGTTTTAAACAACGTGGCCAATTCTCTTGTTTTTGCTATACACCGAAGACATTTGTATTTAAGATTAAGATCTGGTGATTGACTTGACCAGTTTAAAGCATCCATATTTTTCTTCTAATTAAGTTCTCTTTTGGATTGACAGTATTTTGAGTGGGTCATTGTATTGGTATATAAAACTAAAGAATTGGCCTTGATGCATTGTTTGATACGAATCAATTGATCTGTATTGTATATTGTGGCAGTTGTAAAGCATCAGCTGTAGACTTGTGAGAGAGGTCTAATTAATAATAAGTAGACTTGCATTAATGAGACACAGGTGAGAATCATTACAGATTACCTGTCCATTCATCCCACCTCCTCACAGCACTGCAGCTGACACTTGACCAATCCCCACTTGACCAAACCTCCCTAAACATGCTGTGCAGGAAAATGTGCTGAAAGAAAGAAATGACATTCTTACCAAGCAAGTCAGACTTTCTTCAAATAATAAAATATCTGAAAAAGTAATTTGTCAAGCTTACTGCACAGACAGATGTCTGAGGCATCAGTGGACATTTCCAGCTGCCTAAAGTCTGTCCATGCATTAAGCAGGTTTCTACTCCTATCTGAAGTCTTTTATTTCAGATTCTGAGAAGCCACTGAAGTGGAACCTATTTGGGCTGCAGACTGAGCTTGTCATGTACAGGCTGATCCAGGTCATTAACTAAAACCAATCATACTTTGGATGAAGTACATTCATTGGCTCCTAAAATCTAAATAAGAACAGCACGAATTAGAAAAATAAAAATAATGAATTAAAGTAACATACTGTCACTTTCAAGAAAATGAGAGATGTGTGAATAAGCTATGTACCTGTTCAGAAAATAAATCACTTTATTTGCATGTGCATTTACCTTTTTATCTATATTTAGTAAAAAATAGTATGTGCACTGTACTCCTTGACATCTATTTACAAAGACAAAACAATTAGTATGGAGAAATGTTGTACTTAATTACTTGGCATGTTGTACAGCTTGTTTCAAACGTCAAGCCACTTTCACCCATCCCTGCTGCAAAACATAATAGAAGATGTGCCGTAATAAAATAAAATGCTTTTATTGAGTCTCACTCTGATAGAACCTCTTTCTCCAAATGCATTTTAGAGTATTTGAGAGTGTTCGCTCAAAGCTTTGTGCATTCTTTATGTTGGTCTGTCAGAGAGGTAGAATGAAAGTCATAGATATAAGAATTGTGGGACAAAATGTGCCCCGTCATTAAATCACAGTAGCTGAATAAACAAGTCAAACTATATATTTACTGCTGGAAATTTCAGTAATATATTAGCTTTTGGCATGAATTCTCTTAAGCCTTTGTGTTACCACAATTGTGCCCCTTCCCACTTTTGGATTCTTGCTTTTTAATTTTTCAGGGTGTCTTTATTTCCACTACAACAATAATGTCTGGATAAAACACTATTTATAAAAATGTTACAGAATCAAATAATGATTGTAATGATGAAATAATGATTGTCAAACGTATATGGACACCTAACTATTACAACATATAGCATGTTTGTAATAACCAGTAATATTAATACAGATTTAGAGCTGGTCTGAGAATTGTAATTACCTGAGGTGGACAGATCTATCAGCAGTGCCATGTGTCTCAAGAGACCAATCAGAATAGTGAATGGAGTGAAGAGAACACTGGCAGAGTCTCACAGATGGATTGCAGGGACCGCGTGTGGAGGCAGTTTGTGGTGCTGTCACACTGTCACTGGAGTCTTGATGCTTTGCAAGAACCTGTAGTAACAGACTTGGCTGAGGCTCACAGCAAACAGAAGAAAGAGGAAGAGAACACTTTGTGGTCTTGAAGGCTGAGATCTCTTTGAAGGACAATGGATGACAAAGTTTCCTGAAGCTGTTGAATTATGAGAGCTCCTGAAGCTGTGGATTAGCGAGAACTGTGGAAACTGAACAGCCCCTGGCTTCTAGTAACCAGTAGGCACACACATTACTTGGTGACCAGCCTACCTCTTTTCAACTGTGGCCCCCAAAGTTGTCAAAGTGTTGAGAGGGCATACACCGCAGGCCAGAGCAGTGGTCGTAAGCCCTAAGGGCATGAGCCGATCACAGCAATCATAGCCTTCCTTGCTGCAAAGGAGAGAAGCCTCAAAGATGGGGGCTTGGGTAGCAGAAATAGCTATCATATACACCTAAAGGGCAGCAGGGGATAGAACCCCCGAGAGACATGTCTGGGGAAATTCCAACACTGTGCTGATTGGACATTGAAATGGGTACAGGTGGTGCTGTTCGCATCATGATAGGAGGACCTCCTTTTTACTAACATTCTAGGGCAAACCAGCAGGGACAGAGGGTCAACTTCTCAGAGGGGAACAGATACACTTCATATCTACAGTCAGGTAGGAAGTGTTTACATTCCAGAAAACACCACCCTCACTTCCAAAGATGACAAACTGAGATGGCGGAGACCATACTGCTACCCCCAAGCAGCCTAAACATGCTCCTTGCACAATTCATGCCCTCGATGAATGAATATTCACTACCGGACCCATCTGACTCCATGAGGTCATGCAGTATCCAAAATAAGGGAAACAGGAAAACAAAAGTCAAATTTGGAGTATCTTGCCACATGTCAAAGTTGATGTTCCAAAATCCCTTATGTGAGAAATACTACATTATCATATTCCTATAGTGCAGAACAGTTCAGTAAATGAACAATAACTGTAAAAGCACATGATTAAGGGCAAATTGTCTTTACACTGACTTTCCTCTCTCAGCTTATGTCTTTATGATTTATTTTAAACCAACACTTTTTTCTCTATGCTGGGAGACAATAACCACAGAAGCAAAGCAGTCAGTTCTATAACTTTCTTGTTAGAATAAAACAAACAAAAATATGACAACATATTTCCTTTATACTTGACATCTTATACAGTAGAAGAACTACCTGTACTTTGAAGTGACAAAGTCACATTTACAGTACAAGCATAATATCTCAGTCCAACATCTTATCAAGAGCCATTTATGGTTTTTATGACAACATTCAAAGAAGGATCAAAGCCATTCTGAATGCAAATGGCAACTTTATTGAGTATTTTGTCCTTTACATTAATATATTTTAGTTTACAGTTACTAATTACAGTCTTCACTTCCTGTCATTCTTGTAGGCTGTGAGACAAATGAGGGAGGTGTCTAATCAATCATGGAAATACACTGAATATTTTGCATTAGACTGTTTGTATGTATATATATATATATATATATATATATATATATATATATATATATATATATATATATATATATATATATATATATATATAATACATTTAAGAGTATTGATATTGTGGTGTGACATAAGGACATGGGGCTGATAGGCACAAGTGTGCTGATTACCAGCATGCTACCTGCCTGGCAGTAGGTAGGAGAAACTATACTTCATATTTTCATAGGTTTATTTATTTATTTGTTTGTTTGTTTGTTTGTTTGTTCCTTTACTACTGATTTATGGATAGGGTGTTATCAAAACATCAGTTTTCCAGTTGAGCTAAGGATCCTGGGTATGTTAATTATGCACTCCTTTTTACCTTTGGTAGGAGATACAATTAGTATTTGAAATTGAAAGGCTGTTTCATAATGTTGCTGTATACCTGCTGGGAGTCTGTGTTTTGGGACTAGATGCACCAAGTAATAGAAGTGATGCTTTGGATCAGGTATGGTTTCTAAATTATAATTGCCAATTAGTTCATAACTGACTTCTTTGTATTTGATTTATGATCTGCTTCATGAATGCTTCCTTAATTTTGTTGTCGATGGTTATGAGTGACCACATTTCTGCTTTCAGTTAGTCTCTGGTGTTAATCCTTGCTTCTAGTGTATCTAAATGCATCTATTGTTAAGTTAGTGAATGTCTTTCAAGTCTATATAGAGCTAATGTATGTCATGACTGCACTCTGATCAAGTAAAAAACCTTTAACAATAGTTAAGCAATTTTCTATAGCACTATTGAATTGTTCTCTGAAAAAGGTAAATCTGGATTGAGTTGGAAGTATGGGTGGTCTAATATACTGATTTAGGCAGACTAACACAGGTAGGGTCTTACATGATTAGTCAAGATTGATGGAGTACTTTGGAAAACTGTGTATGGGCTGCAATAAACAACTTATGTGCTTTCTCTGAGTCTTATTGCTGTTTAAATACACCCCATTTCCACTTCTAATGCATCGAGACTATCCAATGAAGCCATTCTAATTATAAATCACATGGCCATTCACTTTATACTGACACAAATGGCCTGGACCAGCGTTTTATTACAACATTGTCTGGGTCTCAGTCACTTACCCATGCAGGATGCTGACCTGTAAGGTCTTTCTGCAAATTATGACTGAGGATGTGGAATGTCACAAATATAATATACTGATACTAGAATAGCTCCACATTCACCATTAACTTTATATATACCATTAACTAGGATAATAAAGCACAATGCATAAAGTCATGCAGATACAGGCCAAAAGTTGACTTTGACCATAACATGAGAGTTAAAAACAAGTCTATAGAGTATTCATATAATAGTCACAAGAGAATGACCAGATAGTAAGCATAAAATAATCTCCGAATGCACAATATGTGGGACCCTGAGCTGGATCAGCTTCAATAGCAGAATACCACATCAGGTTTTCTTATCAGCCAAAAACATGAATCTAAAGCAATAGTAGTCACATGATCAAATATAACAAACAGCTGAAGATTGGAAAATGACTGGGCATCTTCAACTGCCCAGTATGAATGAACCCATGCCAGCTGTAGCCTCAGATTCCTGTTCTTGGCTAACAGGAACAAAACCATATGCGGTCTTCTGCTGATTTTCACAATGTTGAACACTGTCTAAATTAATGGGGGAAAAAATGCAATCCATACTGCATGCAATACAATCATAAAGCAATAGAAAATATCTGACTGGCTTGCAAGACAGGTGAATGGTATAACTTAGCAGGAGCCATGTTTTAAAAAAATGGAGTATGGCTAAAGGTTTAAGATAACATTGAAAGGCGGTAAAATGTCAGCTTCTCAAAGAGGCCACAAATTTGTTTTTCATTATACAGCTCTCTGTTGGTAACAGCTGACGTAGGGTAGAGAAAAGCATTGAGAGCATTGAGAACATCCATAAATGTAATACACATGGACACATGCAAGGGATTTTTTTTAACAGGCTGAATGTATGTCCAGGGAAAAATAGACATGCACCAGCTCAATTTGGAGTTTAATGGCCTGGTGTTGGATGGTGTTTAATGGTTGGTGTGTTGGAAACACACCAACAAACCTTGGCAAGAAATAAACACCTAAAAGAACATTTCCTCATTACTCTAATAAAACCAACTAATGGAAAAAACTGAAGCTGCAATAATAGCCATGACCACTAACATCACAGAAGCTTTAACAGCGTGTTACTTTTTATATGGCTTAATTTATCTAAAATGTTTTTTTTTCTTCAAACACCTTTATATTTGTCAAGGCACACTCCTCTGGAGTTCTTTCAAATACTTTGAGATGATTTTTAAGAGTGGCACTTGATAAGCAACAACAAAAGAAAAGTTGTACAGTACAAGAAAGAAAGTAAATGGGAAAGAAAACTGATTAAAAAAAAAATGTAACACATCATCCCAGCATGATTTTTGCCTAAACCAATCTGCTTAAAAATGAATATCTTATATCTCTTCTCCTATTTCTCACCTAAACAATTAAGCAATTTACCATTGTATGCAAAACTGCTGCAGGTACACCAGTTCTTAAAAAACTGGTCTAGATCCCATTGATATAAAATTGGCCAAAAGAGTGAAAAGTTTTATTGCATCTCAACTGCAGTCTCACCTCGCAACAAAAAATCACTAGCATTCAGGTTTTGGTCCAAAACACAGCACCACGAATACTTTCCTAAGGCTTGCTAATGACCTTCATCTTGCATTTGACTCTAGGGCACTTTTTCCTTTCCTTGACGTTAAACTGCTGCTATTGGCATTTCTGCTAGCATCCTCTCTTACACTTCATTGCTATTTGACAGCACAAATCCCCCACTATACCAATCACTCATGGTATTCCCCAGGGAACTGTTCTTTGGCTTCTCCTCTTCATAATTTACATGTTGGCCCTCAGTCACATAATTCAACAATGTAGCTTCAGTTTTCACTATTATGCTAATGACAGCCTCTGCCTCCACCCTCACTTCCCAGCTGTATTTGCCTTATTAAGAGCTGGATAAGATTCATTTTTCTGATAGATAATACTGATAAAAAGAAAAGTGCTATAAATTGGTATCAAAGCTGTTGTAACCGCAAATACTGGCTTAGGTATCGACATTTGTGAAACTCTGGTTATACCTTCTCAAACTATCTATAATTGACTGAGTTGACTGATTACTCAGTATTCAGTGCCATCTACTTAATGTATTTTTAATTATGTATGATTTAATGTAAGTTATGTAACTTAATTATGTAAGTTACAAATATGTATGCTACTAACATAAAAAAAATTTACATTTTACAGAAATGAAATTATAAAGCCATAATTTAAAGAATGCAGGATCTTAGCATTGGCACAATAACAAAATAATATTTTCTTGATGTCGAGCATGCATTCAGTCCTGTCCATATTCTTGCAAACTGTTTTTATGCTATGTTTATTAATCATGTTTTACTACTGAATATAAATAAGCCATTTAACTCAAATATTATTGCCACAACCTTCATTATATTTTCCCCCCCAAAAAAAAAACTTTTCTGTCCCGAGGTCAAGTTTGGCTTCGGTAAAAAAAAAAAAACAAAAAAAACAATTCTCCATTTAGTCATCCAAATTGTTTTTATCCTGATCAGGGCAGTGCTGGATCCAGAGCCAATTCTGGGAACACTGGGTGCAATGTAGGAATACAGCATGGTTTCTACCTGTTGGATATGAAAAGATGCCATAAAAATAGATTTCAGTAATTTCATGTAAAGTAATCATCTCCATAAAATAAAGGATAGTAACGGAAACAATTTAATTTGTTTTACTTTTTTTAAATCCCAAGTAAAGCTTGAGCATATACAATATAATATTACTAAGATAAGAAACTCAATAAGATTTTACCACCTGTTTTCAGAATTTTACAGTTATTGTCCTTGTAGCTGTAAGAGTAAAATATCTATTGCAACTAGTGTTAAAGCATAGTGTTGTTTTACTTGCCAGGCCAGTACTGGAACAGATCCAAAAACTGTTTGTTCTTGAAGTATTTATAAGATTAATTAAGTGAATGTCATTCATCAAATCTATAACATAATTAGGTAACTCTATCATATGTGCAGAAGGGCTTCGTTTTTTCTATCAAAACATACACAAGTCTAATATTCAAGGCAGAACTGCAGGCAAGGGTAAAAACACAATCAGTCATGACAAATTAAATGATAGGCTTAGTCTGATGCACTGACAAATGTACAAGGATTAACAAAGATACAAGATCGAAGCATTCAAAGCATCTATAATAAAAGGCTCAGAAACAGGAGATTGGCAAGACTTCTCAATGATTAACTGGAGCTTATATACTCTAAAATTGATAAGAGAGACCATGCTACAAGTCACGAGAATTTAAGCTTTACTATTGTCCTGAGCTGTTGTTAAAACGTATGTCTTATCCAAATACTCCTGTTATCAGTGTATCTCTTTGGCCATTTACATATGAATGTGCTTTAATGACAGATGACATTTTATCTTTATGTTTTTATATAATGATATTCAAATACTTGTTGCTGAGTCACTTTGTCCATAAATCTTCTACTTTTGTGTTATTCTTTAGAAATTAGGCATATAAAGCAATGAAGTACTGTATCATTTCAAAGCAGTAACAAAGCATATCCAAAATTTGATCTTTAATCACCTAGTAAATGAACAGCAAACCATAAATTATGAGCAATTGCTCATGTAATTCAAGTTTTATGGCATTATATAATATCTGTGTATTTTGTAACTATGATTAGTACATAAAATGAATTGAGAAGAAGCAGAACGGCATAATATAGCTGAGAATGCACTGCTAACCGTACTCAGATATCGTTTAAAGGAGCCTGGGTGTGTAATGCTTAAAGGAGTTTACAAATCACCGTGGCTCAGGCATGTTAGCCCACCATGTTGTGAAGTGTTTGTCTGAGAGCTTGAATGCCCATGCCAGGTGTTGTCTCTGATAATCCAAAGCAGTGAACATCAGCCAGTGCAGATGCTTCTGATGTTCCTATTTAGAGCAGAGCCAGAGTTTTTTTCTTCCTTTAGGTCTGGGATAAATGTGGACTGCAGTTTGGGGAGTATATTTGCTTGTGAAACACTTAAGGTCATCTGCAAAAGATACTGTTTTGAAGCCAAAACTCAAGATCCTATAACATTTTGACAAACAGGTTGATGGATGATTAAAATTCAAATATGGTGGGATAGAAAATAAGAGTGGTCTGAATTTTAACAGTTGGCCAATTGTTTGCTAAGAAAAGTTTGTTCAGTAAATACGGAAGACACTTCCCAATGAGAGACCAAATGAACCTGACTTTTGTCATTTAAACTTGCCAAAATAGAAAAAAGTGCTGATTTGAAAAAGGCAAGACAAATTTTATGAGGCTGTGTTAAAAGTTTTTACTGAGTATGGAAAGCTTGGTACGCCAAGACTGAGGTAAGGTACAGCAATAATTTATGTCTTAGAAGATCAACTTACATAGGAAATATGATCTTCGGCTCACCCGACATCCTGCTGAATAGAATATTTAGCTCAAATACTCAAAATAAAATGTAAACCACAGTAAAAACAGTAAATCCCAGTAAATAAGAATATGTTCGTTATACTTACTGCTTTGTACATTCAGTAATATCTAGCATTGCTGGTGGTACCTCAATAGTTATGGTATTGGGTTAGACTAACAAGCTGTCACTGTTGCGTAAGGCCCTTAAAATTCAACAGCTCAGTTGTATACTGTGCCAATTGTGTGACTGTCTTGTAGGTCACTTTGGACAGAAGTGTCAACCATATAAATAAATGCAATATGTGAATAATTTCTGAATTATTGCAGCCCACAAGTGCATATCATCCACATCACACATGTAACTACAGTATGAGCTGAATCGAGGCTGGAGATTATTTTTGGATCAGGTACAACTAAAGTGGTTCCTTTGAAGGAGACTCCAATATCAGTGTACTGTACATATGATTAACTTATTAACTTTAAGGGAGAGGCAAAAAACGGCTGCTTACTGCTGGTATAATTATACCACAAATGTATAGTGTGTCATAATAAAAATTGTTAGCATAAATCATAGGCTTATAATAATGCACTCCTTGTAATACTGTACGTTATTTTCTCTAATAAAATCTATTTCACACCGACTTTTATAGCAGATACACACATGTATAAGCCTAACCATAAACTTTAGTGACTATGGAATAGAAAAGCAATAAACTTTTAATCAGGGGTCACACCACTGTCAATAATGATTTTCATATTGCAGCATATCTGATTCGTTTCACATCATGAACAGAATAAATGACTGCGGAATCTTGTTAATCTCTTGGAAGACATTATAGAAAATAACTGAACACTTACCTTACAATATAACAATTTGACAGCTGCTTTGCCATCAGTGAAACCATGTTAGTTTAATATTCATCTTTTGATGTTTTGGATGTATTTCTTTAACCTGCTTTTATCTCAGTGGTTAAATCAAATCACCTTAACATATATTTTGTTCATAATGTCTTGTTTAAATATGTGTTTTGATTATAATGTCATGAAAATAAATGTTGGTTAAAATAATTACCTTGCTTCTTCTCACCCAAATGGCTTAAATAATGTAACTGATTTCTGCTAACTTCAACAGTTCATCTGATATTTTCATGAACATGTTTGTGTAATAAACACAAGATTTTAATTTACTGCAAGTGCTTCAAAAATCTATTGAGTTGACTTGAATTTTTTTAACTCAATATTTTGTTCTAGGTTAAAATATCTTGGTAGTTTCTGTTATACATGCAAAGGTACACTATATGACCAAAGGTATGTGGAAACCTGGCCATCATAGCCAAATTTCCATAAATTATTGACCCACAGTTGGAACCACATAATTAGACTAGGATGTCTTTGTATTCTGTAGCCTGGTCAGTTTCCCTTCACTAAAACTTTGGAACATGTTTTAGCAATACCCCTGTGTACAAAGTGACTTTCATAAAGACATCGTTCACCAAAGTTGGAGTGGAGGAACTTAAGTGAGTCCTGACCTTAACCACACTGAACACCTTTGATGAACTGTAACACCAATACATGACAGGTTTCCTCGCTGGACATCAGTGCTCAGCCTTACCAATGCTTTTGGGGATAAATAGGCAAATCCCTACAGCCACATGCTAAAATCTACTGGCAAGTCTTTCCAGAAGAGTTGGATTTACAATTAAGAAAATAAAAATATCTTTGTCAACTGATGAATTCATGTGTATCATCTTCCAAGTTCTAGCATTTGTCCAATTCTTTTAATATCGCCAGTTAAAATAAGCTGGATAATATCATTCCTGCACCATGTATCATTTGCAATACAAAAACCCAAAGTACAAGGTGGGAGATGAAAGAAAAAAGAGGCCCATTCTTATATTGTTGAAATATTAATATCTTCTAGCTATTTCCAGTCTGTGTTGGGGGGGGGGGGGGGGGGGGTTGTTACGAATTACATACAGATGTCCATCCTTGTAAATTTTGCAGTCTGAAGTTCATTTCAACTCATTCCATACAGACAAACAGGCAGATAGACATAATACTAATCTGAATAAACGTGAAAAAATAATGTCGAGTTTCCTTAGAGACACCAAACCACCTCAATCCTAATGCATTTCTCTTGCATATCTCCAATAAAATAATAAAACAGTTATTTTAATAAATGAATAGATAAGAGCTGTTTGACAATGTTGACTTATTCATGATTACCTTTCTAGCTTTCAGAATGTGAAATGAACTCTAGCTATGGCTGCATGCACTAGAGGAGAGACATAAATGCACAAATCTTATGAAAAAGTAATGTGCTCCACAGCATGCCTCTTTGTTTAGATGTTCAATTTTCTTCTAAACCAAAGTGTCTCTTTTATAAACATCATCTGAATTTGTGGTTTGAAATTATATTAACACACTGCATAGCTTGCTACCTTTTCAGAGTACTGTAGCAACTGTGGTATCCATATGTAATTAGATAGTATTTTAATTTTTGTTATGGGTCTATAGATAAGCAAATAAATGCTTTTTTTTTTTTTTTTTACTTGAGGATTGGTGTTATTCAGCAGCTTATCGTAATGCTTTTTGTTCATCTCTCAGCTAGTTACAAACAAAGGTGATGCCAATATGTGTCCAGTGCCAAAGAAATGGGAAGTTGAAGAATCTTATTGTCTGGTAGGACTGAAAGGCTAAATCGTTGAGGGAGTCTATTGAACAATGACTTTCTGTAGGGTGAAGTTTTTCCTGGACAATCTTGAAATTGTCGCATGTCAGACTTTGCAAGTAGAAAAACAATAAGTACTGTAAGAGAAAACCTTGACTTGGCTGGGTCTTAGTCATACCTATGAGGCTGAGTGATTACAGGGTGGTTTTATGAGATCAGGGTGTGTGTGGAGCTGAAAGAGGTGGAAACTAGCTGCTGAAGTAGACAAAGTGTAGTGGATGGTGACAGTGGTGGCTGTTGTTTTTGTTCACCTTTAAAGCCCCACTGAAATCCTTAGCTCATTTCACTATAACAGTCCTCATCCATCTTGTATATTCATCTGTTATAAAATCACATAGGTTTTAATAGAAAAACAAGGCTGAGTTTACTGAGAAGACATTCCTATGGGAAGATTTTTTTTAAAAACCATCGACATGGTAATACAAAAATAAAGCTCATTTAATTGTTCTGCATAAAGCTTAAGTAATTTTGCTAAATAATTTACAAGATATCTAAGGCAGAAGAGTTTTGATTTGATCAGATGATAAGGAGGACAGATAATTAAAGGTGTTAGATGTTCACATTTTACATTGGTTACTTTCCTCTCACTGCAAGTCTGACAGGTTTCTAGACTTTGTTTCCCTAGTTACAGTCTTAGAAATTGATGTTTGCAATAAACAAACACCTATTCACACTAAATACTTATTTACTATTAATATGAATTAAATTTATTCATTTAATACTGTTAAATAAATATAAAATTTATATATCTATTAATATATAAAACCCCCAAAAAAGAAACACTATATATATATATATAAAAATATAAATATATAAATATAATCTATCTATCTATCTATCTATCTATCTATCTATCTATCTATCTATCTATCTCTCTCTCTCTCTCTCTCTCTCTCTCTCTCCATATATATACATATATATATATATATATATATATATATATATATATATATATGGAGAGAGAGAGAGAGAGAGAGAGAGAGAGAGATAGATAGATAGATAGATAGATAGATAGATAGATAGATAGATAGATAGATAGATAGATAGATAGATAGATAGATTATATTTATAGTGTTTCTTTTTTGTTTTTTTAAACTGACATCCTTGCAAAGGGAAAAAACAGAAACATTTCCTCAATGGCAACAGTCAGTTGTCTCCATGGTCAAAACTGCAACTCATTTTGATTTCTAGCTACAGTAGCTTTCAGCATTGCAAGGCCCAAAAGCTAGATGGAGGCCACACTCAAGTCAGACTTTCTTTTGCACAAGATATGAAAAAGGCTTGTGTGTGTGCTAACAGAATTTTTTTTTTTTTTGAATTGACATCACACATTACATAGTTTTTGAATTTTTTCTTTTTCTCATACATATCATACGTATATTCTAGGTTTTAGCACTGCTGCTTTTACTGGTACTCCTGTCAGAATCTCTGACGGTTCAGACTGACTTTAGATCTACATTAGTAATAGCTGGTTGCAATCTGCCCACTATCAAGGACTTGTACCATACAAGAACTTACTTTACACCCTGAACATAACTCTTTCAGCTCCTCCCTTCTGGCAGGCACTACAGAGCTGTTTACCAAAACTACCAGACAGAGGAACAGTTTCTTTCCCCAGGCAATCACCCTGCTTAACAACTCACCCTAATTATTAGGTGGATATTGTACAAAATATCCTGCTGCTGTATATTGTACAAAAGCATCATATTGCTCAAAATTGTTATTTGCACTACCATGCACTCTCACACTTTATGTACCTTACTGATCTGTCATATATTCTGTATTCCTTTTTAATACTCATACTGTCTACTGTATATTGTCTCACATTTTCTGTATTGTCTTGTACAGTCTGTTTTGTCTTGTCTCGTATAGTCCAAACTAAATGTATAGTAAAGTGTTATTTATGTCTGTACTTTTGTCACAAACAGCTGGAACAAAATTCCTTGTGTGTCAACACACTTGGCTAATAGACCTGATTCTAATTCTGATTCTGATATGATCCTGCTCAGAACAAAGTATGACTGTCAGTGTGTAGCTGGGATACATTTTACCATTACCTGTGGCACATGCATAATAGCCTGCACAAATTTCACTGCAGGAGAATATAGAGGAATAATCTATAGTGGTGCAACCAGAATTTAATCTTCACTCCAAGCAGAATTCCAGCCGAGGCCATTAGAAGGAATAAGCTGAGTTGGACTGTAACAGTGGCTGATTAAGGCACTAAGAGAAAAAATAAGGACCTAGTCCAGGGATGGAGGAATTAATGAGCTGCTTTACAAGGTCCTGGCCTGGGTGATGCAAGTTATGCAATGAAAATGGGTATTGGAAATCAGCATTCTAAACACAAGAAGAAAGTTCAGCACACTCCCAAGCCTGGGGAAGAACAAGAAACACTTAAAAGGGAGAAAAACTGTCAGCTTAGAGCAAAGGCCGAGTATGACAGTGAGCTGGCCACAGACGGGTAGATAATGGCTTAGTCAGGAAAACTATAGAAGGCTCTGTCCATCTTTTTCTCCAGAGCCTATGCCCATCAGACACCAAATAAAGAAAAATTCCACATCCATGTCACTTCTGCTGATGAGATCAAGGTCGGACAAAACAGAATGTGACAGTAACATTCCTTCTGGGAGAAAAAACTGAGCCATTAAATACAAAAAAAGCATTGAACAGAACGGACCACAGGAGAAAAATGTAAGACACAGAATAAAGAATAAAGCAAATGTCAGCAAGTTTAATTTCATCAGAAGCAAGACTTAAAAAACTTGTTTTAAAAGACTTGTATGTTTTTGTTTTACAAAATATTGAGCAAATGTTTGCCTGGTGGTTTTTAAATACTCTGAATTTATATATGTATTTAGGTGGCAATAAAAAATACATTATTAAAAGAATATTTTGATCACTAACTGGTGAGCTCAGCTGTCTTTGAATGCATAACTGTGCTCGCCAGCAGTCAAATAATGCCTTTGCATCTATAGACAGCAGATGATAAAATTGTGTAAATGTCAGTAGTTATTAAAATCTGTCATAGTATTTAACAAAATCCAAGGAAGCACTACAAATATAGTAGCAGCAAAGACAAATTGTGAACAAACATGCTAACGGACTGAAAATATTTCCTAGTTCAATAAAGGTAGTTTGAAGCATGTTTCTGTTTATCTCATTGATGGATGATTCAGAATTGGATAATCAAAGGTCTCTCATTAGATGATCATGTGTAATCAGCCATTGAGAACACACTGCATATTCTTTTATAGAAATCAAAGTTTTGATTTGATCATCTCATAAAGTCTGGCAAGAAATAATCTTAAAAAAAAAACTGACATTGCACGGTACATTATTGGCTTAAATGTGCTGATTACGTGTTTTGATTCTGATTAATTCTCTGGATTTTTATAGATATTACTAGACTAATACATAGGAAATTACAGATTATAAGATATACATATCAAAATTTCTAAATAACAAAAAAAGAATAAATTACAATATTTTAGAAATATTAAAGAATAGAAATTACATCTTACTGAAACATACTCTTTGCTCTGTGACCTGTACACCTGTCAAATAATAAGTTATTTAAGAAAGAATTAAAATATTCCATATTTGAATGCATTAGAATGTTAATTTGTATCTAATATTATATTGACATAGGCAGAATAAATAATAGTGTTTTAATTAGTGTTGTCTATATTTTCACAGAATATCATTATGGCCAAAAGAGCTATATTACAATTTGTTCTTTGCTTGGTAGGTTTATAATCACTTGTGAAACAGAGATTGGAGAGATTAGTGGCCAGAAGCACAAACAAGTCATTAGCAGCATTCCTTGCAGTCAACGAGAACCACTTGGCATAAACAAATGTGTCTAGAATGCACGTGTGCCCTAACTGTACCAGATGGTAGTATTTCAAAAACATCCACCTCTTGTATTGATTACTGACTGCAGGCAGCAATACATAGCCAATTCATACACAGTGCATTGTTGTTCTTTTGTTGTCTCGCTGTCATGCAGTAGTTCTTTGATTGTGAATCCTCTTAGAGCAGTTAATGAAGGTTACTTTTTTGTTTGTTTGTTTTTATCTTCCTCAAAATTAATTTAGCCTATTATTTGGACATGGAAACACTACACAAAATATATGATAATATAATATATATTCGAAGGCGAATATAAACATGTGTGACAAGGTAGGTTGTAATGTTGAGTAGAAGGATAGCCTGCTTGTTTTCATTGCTCACTTTGCATACTATCATTATGTAGCTTCAATT
Source organism: Tachysurus fulvidraco (assembly GCF_022655615.1). NCBI lineage: Eukaryota > Metazoa > Chordata > Actinopteri > Siluriformes > Bagridae > Tachysurus > Tachysurus fulvidraco. The sequence continues at coordinate 8,910,651 of NC_062534.1, forward strand.
AATTTCATCTTATGTCATGACACCTCCATGTCAGCAGAGGGTGCCCTCCCCTGAACACTAAATGTCACTTCCTGTACAACTTACTGTCAATAAACTATTTGTCAATTTTTTTATGAGGTTTTGATCATAGATTCTGTTGTGTTAAGTTCTGAGTTATTGTTCCAACCTACTTGCTTTTCTCTTTGTCCTTTGCTAAGATTACTGACTGCACTGGATTTATGATTGGCCTTGACTGTTTGTGTATTACCAGGCTTTAACCCTCTGCCCATTGAACAGTGTTGCCTCCTTTTTTATTATTAAAACAGCACATGGAGCAACTGAAACCATCTCCTGAATATTCCTTGTTATACCAGGTTATAGAAGCACAGAGGAAAATACAATTTACTTATTGATTGTACAATTTATGTGTTTAATTAGCACCCTTTTGTTGATGCTCAGCTTCAAATGAGTTTTTTTCTATGGCAGAAATGACAACCATTTGCTGCACTTATGCCCTAAATATAATGTCATAGAAACCGCAACAGTAATTAATTCAGTATAATTTCACTTCAGACTCTATGGATATTTCTAAAGTAGCTGGCCATTTAAAACTTAGATAAGATGTAGCGTTTTTCTGAAAAATAATTTAAATTGCAGCAGCTACAGTAAACCAATTGAGTATTCAGTTATCACACAGAAGTCACACAATATTCATACAGTCATGTAATGTATTACAATCACAATGGGAACCAATATATATGCCCAGAATGATTAATAAATAAATGTGTCATTAATTTACATGGTAAATCAATATTTAGAGATCACAATGTTATTGATTTGTGTTTGTTTGTTTGTTTATATTTGCCTGCTTAGATAATGTCATCCAATGCCATCACATTTATAATTTAATTCAGTGTTAGCTTTTATAGGAAGGCATGCTGTTAGAGCTAAAAGAAAAAAAATATAATGCCAGGCCAGTGTAATGAATATTATTTTCTTTACAGAAATGTCTTTATTTATGGACCTTTTATTTTGAATGACACTTTAGTGTAATAGGTGTCTAGACAGGCAGTGTGTACACATGTGCAGAGTGAGTGAGAGCAAAAAGTTGGAAAAACTATAAAGAAAAAAATATTTTAGTTGCTTGCACTCAAATAAAAAGAACACTTATCTTAATAGTGAGTCCGGGAAACCTCCACACTTACAGTAAGTAGATAGTTAGAGGTACAGTAGGAACATCTGTTTAAGCAAAGTTTGATGTGCATTGGATCTCAAACAACACCAGAGCTTACGAAATGGTGTTAGTTAGGCTTGGAAAAAAGCTTCTTTTGCAATACAGTACAATCCCTGAAAGAAGCTATAAATTCACTAACCACTTTATCCCTCATACTCGCAACACAGTGGCTCATGAATAAACATACACTTAATTTTTTAAGTGAGAATCTGAATTCTTTGCGAAATGAGGCTAGTGAAAATAGTGAAAAGGCTCAAAATTTATGTGGTTATGACTGTTAAGTGAATATGTTACTAATCATATGGACACTAAATAGAGCTATCTTACAATAACAAGAAACTTTTTTTTATGTTTAATGCATGCTCATTCACAGTTATGAAATGATTCTAAGTATCCAGTGTGTCTAAAGAGTGAGTCAAAGTCTGTATGGTATTAATGTAATTCAGAGCATTGTGGGAATGAATGTGATCAAATCATGAATGTGTGAAATTTTTATCAGAAATGCCACACAGATGGGTAGATACCACACTTAAAGCCGATATATGATTGCTGGCAAGAGTATGTCTTGTAGACATCTCAGCATCTTATCGGCTGAACAAAATCCCATCAAGACTGAGCTGCTGTATATCCCAGGAGATGCATTCACATCATGATCTTCAAGCAGATCAAGTAGGCTTTATTGTCACAGACAGCTGTAATGTGAACAAATTGTAGTTCCCCTAGAATCATGGTGCTGCACTTAACATGAAACTAAATAAATAACTATGTGTCACTAATCTGTTGGTATCGATGTTATTTCCTGGTTTTTGATGTGTGCCTGTGTCTTTCATTTTTTTATTTTGCGTTGCCTTTGATTTCCCAGTTTGCCCGTTTTACTGTCTGGACTAGATTCCGTATTATTATGATTTTATATTCTGTTACTTTTAATTGTTCCATTACTTATGCCTGTTCCTAAGGTTTTGGTTTTTTTTTTGCACTTTTGGCTATACAGTAAGTCTTAGTTTATACCCAAGTTAGCCACATCTACATTTGTTTCCTGTACTTTTTGCTCATTCCCTGTCACCTGTTTGAGTGATTACATTTCATTACTTTGAGTCATTTTCTTGCATTTGCATCTAATCCTGAGTGTTCAAGTCATACCACAGTTCAAGTCGTACCACAGTAAAATAAATAGTAGCAGAAAGGAGTCATATCTAATGAAATTAAGTCAGGTGGAAATCAGACCAATCTGGTAAAGAGTCAAATGGCCTGTGGGAGATAACTGGTGGACTCGGCCAAGATGCTCTGTAGCCTTCTTCCAGATGGAAGTGTAAACAGTCTATGAGAGGGGTGCTGCGGGCCTTCTTAATACACTGCTCAGCGTTACTGTTCACCAGCTGTAGTTAATACACTGCTCAGTGAAGCTGTGACAGGGAAACTTGACCCAGTAATGGACCGAGCAGTCTTCACTACCCGCTCCAGTGATTTCCCTGTCTTTGATGCAGCAGTTTCTTTCACAGACAGTGATGCTGCAGGTCAGGACGCTCTATATGACACCATTTTTGAAAATATAGGTGATGTTGTGCCTACTTCACAAGATATTAGGTGTTTTAACAGCAGATGATATGCACACAGGTGTTATCTGTCCAATGTGTTGGAAGGTGAAATTTCTTTGGGATCACATAGTTGAAGTTGACAGGGTGTTTTATAGTATAATAACCATGTCAATTAGCACCTTTAGTGCATATACAGTGCTTGTGCTCAACAGGAGATAATCAGCATCAGTGATGACAGTTATAAATTTCCTTGGCAGGTAAATTGGCAACCACTTTTTTAGGTACTCTACCGCCACAAAGAATGTGTTACTATAAAAGCTTTTGTACACCAAAAAACACAAAAACTCAGCCCTCCTGCTCTGGTCTTCCTGCACCATGAATTTCAGTCCTCACAGATGCATGTGAGTATTTCCACATAAACTGCTGAGTCGAGGATGTTGCAACAGAACCATGTTTAAATTAAACTGAAAGCACAGCAATATCTCATCTCACAGTTAGCAGTCAGTTTGAGCTTGAGTCTGTTTTATCATCCATTTAGCAAATATTTGCCAGAAATCATGATGAGACCGCTAGTCTGGAGGGTTAAAGAGGATGACTTTTGTTGTAACTGTAAATGCTAATGTTGGCCTAGTCAGGATGCTACTTACTGCATTTGTGGATTACAGTTATGGTAGCTCTCCCTGTTTTACAAGATGTTTAGTAATGGCTGAACCGTCTTTATCTGGTGTTTAAAGAACCCTGTGACCAAGCTCCTCCTGCAACCCACTTTGCAGTTTTTCTCCAATTTAAAAAAAATGTTGCAGTGTTGTTTGTCTTCATAAACTGAAAAATGTGGTGATCATCCAGAAATGAATATAGCATATACAGTATACATAGCATATACTGTAGCACCTTTGTTGTGGTCTGTGGAAGCCGCTGTATCCTTTTATCTGTTATCTTGAGAAGGAAGTTGTCCAGGGACGATCACGCTATCTCGTAACTTATGCAACCATGTTGGGGTTTGACTAAATATTCTTCTTTCCTTACATTGCTAATCAGACTTGGTAATGATTTTATGGCACTTAGATCGAGCTATTTCTATCCCAAGTCATCACAAGAATAGGAGTCATAGAGAAGTGCAGGTAATGAATGAGAACAGCTGTTTGTAATGATTGGTACATAAATATACCAGAAAGCATTATGCCAGACATGAGCCAGTGTGTCAACAACTGACTTTTTTTATTTTTTTTAACGAGAGCCATATTAAAATATGTTTTCTTTTCTTTAGTGCAATTCCGTGTGGAGTAAAAAAAACAACATTGCTCTCTTCCCTCTATCTGCCTTCACTATCGTTAATTCTTTCACACTCACCAGGGTTTCACTTACACCTTAAATAACTGAACAGAATGATGTCCCAGCTGTAAATTGTGAAAAACAGATGCTGGGAAGTAGACCTATGAAGGTTTAGAGCACAAGCCAACTCACCGTTATGGAAGTACAAAGATATTTTCTCAAGCACTGAAAATCATGGCTACAGGACAACTGTAAATCATGTAAGGAATGTAAGACTTTTAGTCAATCCTCAAAGAGATGGGTATCTCCATGTTTCATTGTTATAAAAAAAAAGCCTGGCAGTATATGCTACCAAATAGCGGTGAGAAAAGTGACAAAGAGAAGACTCAGAGTCATTGGGCTGCTCCAGTGGATTTGTGTGCTAACTGGCCTATGCATTTCAGTATCTTGCAGTCATAGTGTAAATCAAATAAACATTTGATTTACTCTTAATCTGTGATATAATTCTCTCCCCTAATTTTAGAATATCATGATATTCATGTGCAATGATATGAGTGAACACATCTTGAAAAAAGGCAGATAAATATATTTAAGAAAATATAAGATTATGTTATTGAGAACACAGAACATGATTGTTCATCAGATATACAGCATAAAAGTCAGGCCAAGAAAATCTCATCAAAAAGTGTTTTGGATTGTGATTTAATGTGTTTCAAAATATTTTTATAATAAATGAATTTAAATGAACCAAAAGGTCAGACATTTCTGTGCATTAAGCATTATATAGGCTGTATAATACACATATATTATACAGTTTCTGAGGCAAAACAATATTTAACCTTTTAGCCTCTTCATGTTTTGAAGCTTATTGCTGTGCTTTTTTGGTAGAGTGCTTTTATTGAAGATAAAAGACCAAGCCAGATTTGTATTCCATCACAAATTGGCTACCATTAAATGTATTTAATGTGTGACCACAGTGCATGAGAGCAAAGCAAGCAAACAGCATTTTATTTTTCATTTCACTCACAATACCCAATATCCAAGAAATTCCTATCCTATTAACATACATCTGTTATAATGGCACATAATTCTTAGATGTAAGTACTGTGTTATATTATTTAATATGTAAAATGCTAAATGACTGAGCTACTATTTGCTAACTACTGGATATTTTCTTAATCAAAGCATAGATAGTGCTAGTAGCTAATCTAATGTACCAGTGAAAATCATGATAATATTGAACACAAACTGAACAAAATTCCATCTATCCATGATTTTCATCTAGCTGTCTAAATGAAAAGTGTTCTTTTATGCTTTGTTATGTTTGTTATTCAGTTTTAAATGAGAGACTGATTAACCTTTTCATGCTACTTTGAGTTTTTCATACAGTTCATTCATTCATTCATTCATTTTCTACCGCTTATCCGAACTTCTCGGGTCACAGGGAGCCTGTGCCTATCTCAGGCGTCATCGAGCATCGAGGCAGGATACACCCTGGACGGAGTGCCTTTTCATACAGTTAAACAATTGAATGTAACCAATGTTAGCTAGTTTTTGCTATCACCTCATTCACTTTTGTTGGTTTACTATAGTTATAATATACTGTATATACAATGAGCAAAATACTGAAAAATCAAAATAGCAGAAACACTGCAAAGGACTCGACTATGAGGGTCTTTCAGAACAGTTAATGAATAGTACTGAAGTATTAAAAAAGGCAACACTGTTCCTAAAATATAATTTGTGAGCTAAAATTATTTTTTCTTTTCCATAACATTCGAATGGGTTAAGAATTGTACTGCAGCCAGCCACCACAGGGCCTTAGATGCATAGTGGATAATTCTTTGAATCCTGTTATGTTGTTACAATGGATATGCAATGAATATAAAGTGTTACATACCACCTTTAAAATGACAGGTTTTTATTTTAATTGGTAGTATCAGACCATTTTATCATAAGGTTTGGAGTAATTTACCTCAGAATGGAACTTTACTGTGACAAAAGGGCTATTATCCAGCCTTCATACCCCATAGCCCAGATATGTGAAGAATATGAGATCTTGTTGTCACATGCAGAGAGTAATCACTACTTGTCAGGTATTCCTGCAGTTCTTTAAATGTTTCCATAGTTCTGAATGACTATTTTTAAATGAAAAAATCTACTTATGAGATTATTGTAATCTTTTCCCTATTTTTCCCTGAAAAAAATTCTGCTAGCATTATTTTTTTATTTTTTTTATTTTTATACAATGAAATTTCACATTTAGGATTACAAGGCACTGACATGATTTGTATTAGTTTCTTTTTTTAGCCATCACAAAACCTGGAGTATGTAGACTTTTTATATCTATTGTACAATAACTGGTAATGAGCTACACCAGGCAGGTTGTACCCTGATTCAGTAACAGTAATATAAGTCATGTGACCTTTATCTCCATAGAGTGCCAGTGATTTATTGTGACTCAACAACAGAAAACATCATGGCTCTCTGTCTACCAGTGACCAACAGCTTCATCAGGCCCTATTGCAGAAATAGAATAATAAAAATAAAAAAATCAGATTGAGACACTAATTGATTCAGATATTTCAAGCAAGGATGTTTCAGTAAATGGCAGTTTTTTTTTTGGTTTTTTTTTGATGAATATGGCTTACCCCACTACATATTTATTTGGGGGGAAAAAACAGGCGGAATTAATTTATTAATCACTATTCAAACCATAATGCTACACAAACAGATTTTTCTGGAGAAAAATCAAAAATGAATTACATCATGTAATTGGCCAGTGGCCATACTCTTTGCTTTCATTCTCAAACCTGACACTAACAAATATGCCTTTGTCAGTGTGATCAAATTTCATATTTGATGAGAACATTTACTGAAGCTTCAGTATTTGCATGATTTTATGCATTACACTGCACCACATTATTGGCTAATTAGATAAATGCATGAATGAGCAGGTGTACAAGGGTTCCTATTAACATTGCTAGAATGTACACAATAACAAAGCAACAACACAACAGCTGTTTTCAGTTTATGACAAAACATAAAACAGAAGTGTTATGAATGTTTCTGACCTTGAACTAAAATGAATTTTTGTTGTGCAATATACACTCAAGAGAGAATAGCAAGATCAAGTCCATTGATGCTGTCGAGCAGTTTGATATAATCACAATATGCCCAATATGTTGGACTGTAAATATGCTCAGAAACTTACATTTCCTTCATACAACCTTCTTTGGAATTTGTTTTTATACATTATACTGTATACACACATTTGTTTCAGCTCTTTCTGGTTTATTTTACAATATATTTGTGGAAAAACTTGTCCAGCTTTTGTTGGTTGTTATTTTCATTTCAAATGGTTATATATATATATATATATATATATATATATATATATATATATATATATATATATATATATTTAACCATATTCTTAAACTGTGGAAGGTCAGATTCTCCTGTCAAGTTTCACAAATGCATATCATTAGTTTTTGCATATTATTAGTCTTTTAAACACAAACATAATCATAATATTCATGAAAATTATAATCTAAATGCTCATACATTTAATATATTTTCAGCTACTTGTCTGCATAAACTACAGGTGTATGAAGGGCAGGTTGTTATTTTAATATACATTTAATTAAAGTATTGTTTTACACAGTCCTTATGGAGCACACTATAGTGTAGCCAAGGCTTTGTACTGTATATTGTAAACATCTGAAACAAAGTATACATAACAGACTGAACATTAAGTTCAGTTAACATTTTTGTTTTGCATGAAATATGAGATTTTATTTTATTTTTTTTGTAATACCTCTACCTTAATACAGCACCAGGAATATAATATGTTGGCGCAGCAAGGCTCTGATTTGATTTCAGTCCATTAAACTTCTGGTTATAGTGCATTGTTGTCTACATCCTTATCTTTGGCAGGAATCAGTAAGCTATTTATAGTCACCATCCCTTGACAATAACTACTGGCAGGACTTGAATGACAGAAGGAAATACTGGTTATGGATAATTCTGTTTGAATGAACATATTTTCCCGTTTTTCATTTTTGAAGGCAAATGTACATACCTCTTTTAGGTAAAGAAATGTAATGAATTGGACTGCAGTTTTCAATATCATATCAATGATCTTGGATTGTGTTATGGCATTAATCATGGCTGCTGACCAGGTTGCTAATTCGTGGTACGAGCATCGGAATATGATGAGCACTATACTGCTCCTAAATACAATACCCTGTCCCAGTCAACAATCTATTCAAATGTGTTTAACTTTAAGCAGTAGTTCCACTTCACCATTTATGAACAGACATAATGTTGTTGTTATTTTTTATTTTAAAACCTTTTGTATATGTTTGAGTTTTTGCTTTCTCTATTTGCCAATACACGTCCTTAATGTTATTCTTGTTAACATGTTACAATACTGTTACAAACCTGAAAAAAAAAATACAAAAAGAATACAAAAAAATAATAATACAAAACTCATAGGTAACTATGCAAGAACTAAGCAAGAAAGCATGTGTTTTTGATCAATACTTCATTAAACATATTAGCTACAAAGAAGTTATTATTTAGTTCCCTATTAAATTAAAAGTAATGACAGGTTCTTAGTTGTAGAACATAACAAATAAAAAAAAATTAAAAATAATATTGTATTTATTTGTATGTATGTTAAATTTAATATAACAATATAACAATGGGATATTTCATGGTATATATCATTCTGTGTCTGTGATTTCATCTCTAGCGACAGTTTTTACCTAAAAACATTACTACATTCACTGTGAGCTGCATGGTAGTCAGTCTATGTGTGGCATGAACACTATGAATGATCTATCCATATGAGGCTTCTTGGGGAACTATTTTCATTGTCAGCGCAAAAATGAAACAAAATATTTGGTCATATTGTATCTGTAATGTCAGCAGAGCTGTTATAAACCATGGCCTTGTACCTGTGTCTGGTCTCTCTTCAATAGAACCCTGTTTTAAATTCCACCAAATTGTTGTGTTTGCTTCTGCTGAAGGTCAAGGAGCCTCTAGTTTACACTGGATCCATCTATTTGGACTAAAATCATTTTTCTGAATGGTTGAACATTAATTGGAAATAGATTGAACATTTTTTCACATCAGAAAATATCCCCTCAATCCACTGCCTGACAGAAGTCAACTTAAGCAACTTAATATTTTCATTTTACATAAACTAGTAACTTGAACTGAGCTTAAATAAATAAATAAATAAACTAACTAACTACGATGTGCAGATATACAGAATCTCACAGAAGTGAGTACAGCCCTCACATTTTTGTAAACAGTGTAAATTTGCTGTCCCCTTAAAATAACTCAAAACACAGCCATTAATGTCTAAACTGCTGGCCACCAATGTGAGTACACCCCTAAGGGAAAATGTCCAAATTAGGACCAAAGTGTCAATATTTTGTGTGGGCACCATTATTTTCCTGTGCTGTCTTAAATCTCTTGGGCATGGAGTTCACCAGAGCATCACAGGTTGCCACTGGAGTCCTCTTCTAACCCTCTCCTAACCCTCCTCCATGACGACATCACAGAGCTAGTGGATGTTAGAGACCTTGTTCTCCTCCACCTTCCGTTTGAGGATGCTCCTGCTGCTTGAGGATGAGCTGCGAAGGTTCACTCAGGGCTTTGGCAGCGTGCAAATGTTTTTTACAGTGAGCCTTATATTTATATGCCCTGTGTAAGCTGAAGAGTAGAAATCAGCAATAGAAACCTGACTAGCTGTAGCATAGCTTCTGTACCTCTTGCACTGTATGTAATTCATGATTCTCATTGCACAGATTAAATGTTTTATAGCACAGTATGCGGTGGGCTTCAGAGTCATTCACAGATACTGAGGTGAGCCTGTATGAGTATCTGCTGTTAAACAGCTACTTCCAGATTTGATGAACATGAACCACTCAGCTGCCATGTTTAAACAATTAAACATGGCACATTTTTTTGCAACAAAAAACATTTACATGTTCCAATATGTTTGATCACTTGAAAAATTGGTGAAGTCATATCTTATTATAAATGATTAATTTCTGATCTTGTTGATCATTTGATCTCAAACCCAATGTATAGCAAAAACAAAATAATTGCTTCTATAACCTGCTTCTATACTTTTGAAGGGTCTTGTATATGGCAAGAAGGTATGCCTTACTGATGATGTTTAGCTTTTTTAAGGGATAGCCAAGAGAAACTCAACTCAAGCATGCAACAAAACATCCAAAAAATATTGCCTTTTTTTTTTTTTTTTAAAGAAATGTGAGCTAAGCCTTCTAATGTTTTATAAATCATTAATACTTGTTTACAGTTTGAGAAAGCAGGACAGTTTAATCAAATGTGAATCAAAGAATGAATGGATGCTTGTTCAACAGATGCCAGAAAAAAAGATGTAAGAGTGTGTAAAAGCCATCAATATTATATCTAGTTTAATCTGTTAGGGAACACATTGTTATGTAACATATGTTCTACACATGTCAGTAAAGCTATTGTTTATTTTGGTGGTGGTATTATCCAAATAATACAGTATAGCAGCATTTTCATATACAGTATACATACATACACACAGTATAGAGAATTTACATTGCTGACAGTGCTATCTAGAGATATAATCCAACAATAATCCATATTGGGTTCTATTAACTAATTACTGAATATAAATATCTTTTCAAATTACTGAATACAGATACAATTAGGAGGTGTGCCTCTGGTTGAGACTAGACGTGTGAGTCAAGATGCCTTCACAAAACAATTTGAATGAATTACACTGACTGAATCAAAGCATAGCTAATATGGAAACTATATATATATATATATATATATATATATATATATATATATATATATATATATATATATATATAAATAAAACATCCATAGTTCTGCACCCTTGGAACCATTATTACTACAATATGCTATATTCTGTGTCTTAATCATAAAAATTCATTCATTATAAAAATTAACTGTGTCAGTTGTACTTGCTCTCCATTTGGTCTGTACACATATTTTTGTATATGTTCAAATAGGCATATTTTGATACAACATGATTCACAAAATAATTTATTTAACTGTAGAGGTTTTAAGATTTCATAAATATACAGTACAGCAGATGTTAATGAGAATCTCTCTCTCTCTCTCTCTCTCTCTCTCTCTCTCTCTTTCACTCTCTCTCAACAAAAACACACACAAACCACATTATTAATGGAGATAGTAACAAAGAATAAAACACAAAAATGAAAGCCAAACAGATGAGTGACAGTGGCAAAACAAGACTTTATATTAAAATCTAATATCAATATAGTACAGTATAGAATAATATTTAATATCTAAAGTGTAGAATAAAAGTTTTACTTCAAGCAGGATGAATGTACATTCACTTGACAGGCACATTACTACTGTACATTTAAGACTGCAGTTAGAAGAAAAACCTGCTGTGTTATTGTCTACTGCTAATTCAGCAAAGTCTGCTGTTACTGCATTAAAGTATATCGTAATATACAGCATCTATAAGCCAGGGTTCCCCCCCGCCCCCCAAAGACCATGAATGAACACACTGGATGAGGGATATGTTGAGATCACTGCCAGTGATTTCCCACTGGTCTCAGCAGAAAATGATAGAAGAGGTGGAAAGTGCAGATTTGTTTGATTCATTGTATATTGATCCAAGCAGAAAAAACCTTCTTAACACTCATTCTAAAAATAATCAATCATGTTTGCATTAGATAATATGCACAATAGTAATTATTATTATTATTATTATTGTTATTATTATTATTATTATTATTATTATTATTATTATTATTATTATTATTATTATTATTATTATTGTTATTATTATTATTATTATTATTATTATTATTATTATTATTATTATTATTATTATTATTATTATTATTATTAAGAAAGCATTGTCACCTTTCATACATATGAAGAATCATAAGCTATGTCAACTCTTGGGCAGATCAGAGCTGACTTAACCATCACCAGAATATCTTCTTAGCCACTTTCTCTCAGGACAAACAGAGAAAAGAGCTACATATATATATATTTTTGAAGGCTATGATAATTTATCTTAAGAAATCAATAAACAGTGAGAGCAGCATTTTGATGTAGAATATATTAAGCAATTAAATCATTAATATCATAAAACAAAGAGAATTTGTCAGGGAGAAGCACCATCACATTGCTTCACATTCTGTAGCTGCTGTTTACACTTTGCATAGGAACTGCTAAAAAGGCATAAGTGAATAGAATTCAAGTGTGTGTAACCTAATGTCCATGTCATACTTTTTGTGCAATGTTTTGATTTAACAAGCATAAAGTATTATGTACAAAGTACACCAGCAGATAAAATATTTTCTATTGTTAAACCAAGGATTAAATCAGTGGACTACCCAGTGCACTTGGTGAAGCTCCAACCCATGAGAAATGGGAGGTGGTACAGGCACAATAGCAGGTAATTCTGGATCTCAGTGTAGACAGCAGACATATACTTCTTACAAGATTTTTTTTTTTAATTCTCATTTGTATATAGTGTAAATATGCAAAATATAAAATGGTCTTGTTATCATTTTTACATACTTCTATTAACTAATGTTCCTCCTGTATAAAGGTCTGCAGAGAATCACTTGCTACCATAGACAAGCAACTGCATACACTCTGAGAAAGCAAGTTCCCCAGAGTGGAACACAATCATGTTCTCTCAGAAATCACAGCTCTTGACCTGAGGTTTAAGGAACTTGCCTTTAATGATAACAGGGTGTTTGATGAGACTCTACAAGGAATTACAGCAAGTAGCTAGAGGCAACTCCAGCAGGCATCCAGCTCAGGTAACAGGGTGAAAAAGGCACAGGGGTAAAAGCAGTGGACCTATAAACGTTTACTATTTTCAGGCTGTTTGATGACAAGATGCAGTTCAGCTGATGCCACATTAGAGTTACAATTATATCTGTGAGAACCCCAGCCCTATTTTGTCATTTGGGAGATAGGGATAGATACATAGTATTTAAAATGTTAATTTTTATCCTTATTTTATCCTTATTTTTTCTTCTTTGAATTGAATTGAATATTAACAGCAGAGTTCAACGATACAGGTCATCACTCAAAAATATGACAAAAGACTTTATGCGTTCCTCCAAGCAAAAACAGTAGATGAGCCAACTGACATTAACCTGGAATGGCTAACAACTGTGTAGGTGTTATGATAAGATGTTAACTTACAGTAAATTTTTTTTTCCCCTTTTACAGATGCTGTCATCTGTAGGTGAGCTAAAATGTCCTTCCTCTAAGATAAATGTAGCTCATAGTTAGTTGGGAAATGCTAGCACAATATAGATTTCAACTAAGTCTGCATTGGGCAAACAAAATCAACCAATGATCTGCTCCTCACTCAATAACTCTGTCAATTATACTGATATGATAGAAAGTATGTAATATAGAACTTCTGCATAGCCACATTACCTCCTATTACACTATTCTACCAATAGGGGTTGTTGGAAATGCCTGTTCAGCAGTGTGTTGAAATATACATACAATCTCATGCATATGCAAAAAATATATATAAATCCAGTTCAATGCATAGAACCATTTGTGTACATGGTTTATGAACACAATGAATGAAAATAGATGATTAATAAAGCCTCAGAATTTTGGTTGAACATCTTCCTTTGCTTTCACAAGTTTAATAACTCTGCCCTAATCCTAGCCTCACCACTGATTTCATCAAGCAAGCACTTCACAAGCTTGATGGAGTCCTTATGTGGCATGCCTGTGAACACACAAATAACTGACATGGGGGAGGTGCTCTTTATGACATGTTTCCACACAGGTTAATGCCGCTGAACATTGGTGGAATTTTAGTTGCTGATTATTACAGAGCCCATGAGTATTGCAGAACATTTCCTTAGAGTAAGATGCTATTTTCTTTAAAATCAACAACAACAGCTTCTACATTTTTATGTAATAGCAGACATCAGGCTTGCCATTTAATGACTCTGATATGCTTAAGTTGTCAGTCATTTTTTAAATGGCCACCTTCCTGTTCATTTTTCTGTCCTTTTATTGGCTTTTCTATCTATAAACAAGATCCAGTAGTTATTGTATTATGCAGTGATCCCCTAGAGTTTAATCAGACTGATTAATAGAGTGAGTGTAGCAATCTCAGCAACACACTGCTTAGAGATCACAGCATACTCAGGGTAAAAGCGCATGTGACATTTTTTTATTTGAGCTTGTGCACTTGGAACAGTAGTCAGACAGTAATATAACATTAAACTTTGTTCAAAAAAATCATTGGAACCTCACATCTTGATTGCCACTTTCTGCTATAAGCTATCTTTTATCTGCTCACAAGACATGCATGTATGCTCCATTTGTGATTCTTCCTGGTTCTTTGGTTTGTGGTGTAATGCATGAATGAATGAATGAATGAATGAATGAATGAATGAATGAATGAATGAATGAATGAAACTTCAGTGAGGAATCAGATTTTACAACTTACTGTTCCTTAAGCTTCAATACACGAGAAAGAATACATTATAGCATAAGCACCAACACTTGCTAAAAGAGACAAGGCTTCTGTCTGGTATGCAGGATTCAAAAGGACAAGACCTTAGGTTCTTTTGGGAACACATGCTAGCATCACATTCAGTCAACCTCTAAACTAGGCTCTCCAGGAAAATTCACCATAGCAACAATTCATTTACGTAAGAGAAAGAATATTATTGGATTGACAAGACAGTGGTTTCATTTCGATCAATTGTAACGTTGAGGGACCTGTTTAGTATGCGGCCCCTTGCTCTCAGTAAATATCCCCAGTCCTTCATCAGCCTGAGCGACATAAGCTGTATGCCTAGATTTGGCTCAGTCTCCTTTTCTCTCTTGTTCTTGCTATATTTCTGTGTTTATATCTCTCTGGTACTCTCTCAAGTATTCTGCTATTACGTTTTGGATTGAGACAATTAGATGCTAGTTGACTGACTAGATCAAGGGTGCCATTATCATCAGAATGTAAAGAATTTATTGCTTGATAGGATGGAACCAGCTCTTGGTGTGTTTAATGCTTTGTCATTTAGCCTAACATGCAGTGTTAATTATTTGAATTTTAAAGGATCCCTGTTCTCTATATTTTTGATCAAAATATGCAAGTATTCCGATTCACTAGAGATGGTGTCAGCATGTTTGACTCTGTAATTTGTCACTGATTGTCCTCTGCCTACATGTGTGAATAATGTGTAGGGACAGATTCCATACTCGAATAATTCCACCACACATATCCATATCCATCGATATTCGCTTACACAATCTAACAGGCATGCACTGAGGCACAGATATCTGTTCTGCTCTTCATGACGCTAAGTCTCTCCACCAGCCCCCCCTTCACTTCACTTCTTCTCTGATTGATGCCGATGGAAGAAACATGCCGTCTCCCTTTTCCTCCCTCCCTCCTGCTGTCCCTCCCTCCCTCCATCCACCCCTCGCTACCTCCTTCTACCCCCCTCCCCTTGTGCTTTCTCTCTCTCTCCGTCTCTGCATCACAACCACACTCGCTGGGTCTTCCTGAAGAACGGAGGGAAACATATGCAAGCACCGGTAAAAGGGGGAAAGGGAAAAGAGAGAGGAGGAAAAAGAGGGAAAGTTGAATCCAGCAGATGAGCACAGGTGCATGATGGCAAGCTCCAGACAGAGATGTTGGAGGTCCTACCTGTAAGCCGTAGCATCCACTGAGGCAAGATGGAATGACTTGGGTGAACAGAAGCGCACTGGAAACCCACGGTGGACTGCTCACTAGGAGCTGTCTGTGATCCCCCACACGTATACAGACAGACGCACACACGCACACACACCTGTCTTGCTGCTAAACCGCTAACTGGCTTCCCAAAGAGCATAATTGCCTTGGCTCTCACTGACTGATGGATACAGGAACACAGAAAAAGGTAAGACTTCACTATTGCCTGCTGGTTGAGCTGCTTTAACCTCTTAAATGCTAAAAAAAGAAAAGTGCCTTGTCTTTTTAGAGGTTTAAATTCAAATTACTGTACCAGTTTATTGCTGTAATGATGTGTCAAGTTAACTATAGTTATATATTCAAATGTGTTTTTCTAAATATATCTCGACACACTTGGACAGGTACAGTATTTGTTATGCATTATGTGAGGGTGCCCAGACAGGTAGGAGATCAGTAAGCATATTGCAGAGACAGAACTCATACTTATTCTGAGTCAATTTAATGATTATGGCCACCAGCATATTGGTAGCAAACTGCACATACAAAACTACATAATTATCTCTCTATTCTCTATTTCTGTGCAGGGATTTAGTCTTTGTGTTGTCCTTCTTGTTATTGATGTGACTTGAATTTAAAATGGATGTAGAGTTCCAGAGAAGACTGGGGGATTTAAAGTTGGAAGAGGGTAGAAATGCAGCTCACATCTACAGTGTTATTAGAGTGGAAAATAAAATTATTTGGGACTGACATTGACAGTCTACAATGTTCTAGCATTCCTGAAGCCTGAGCTAAATTGTAAAGATAAATTCTGTTATAGACCTCATACCCACAAACAGAAAATCCACTACCACAATAATACTTTTTTTGGAATTCATTGCAGTGTTGTGTTCCTGTGTAGCCTCTACCAAATGGTAATACAGGTTGACTCCTGTATTGTTTTAGTTTAGCAGTCACGTTTATTATACAGTTTATTATAATTTTAAAACATGCAAGCTGACATAGGCTAAAAACTCATTTTGGTTAATAAATCTGTCTACTTACTGATTTCATCCTATCACCTGCCTTGCTCTTGTACACTTTTGTACATTAAAATAAGGTGTAACCCTTGATGCTCATCTTACATATAACTCTGCATATTAGATGTTAAGAAACACAGCCACAATAAGATGTGCTAACACAGTGCATTCTTTAATAATCTTTAATTTTTTTTTTTCAAATCAAATAAACTCGATTTATCTATTGCAAGCTTTTGCTAGCTGCTTGACTCACTGCAACTTTGAGTAAATTTCAGATAAAATGCCATTGGTTAATCTACATTGATTTCGAATTAGTTCTGTATTGACAATTACTGTTCCTTTTATACTGTAGATGGAAGAGCTCCAGCATATTGTAGACCAGCATATCCTGCTGATTATCTAATGCAGTGCAATCCATTGCATCCCGAGCATTTAATTGATGTATTTTAATCCATGTTTCCTACTTTAATAATAATAATAATAATAATAATTATTATTATTATTATTATTATTATTATTATTATTATTATTATTATTATTATTATTATTATTATTATTATTATTATACCAACTATCTATTAACAAGCTATCTTCATCTTTCTATGTAAATAAATAGCATTTTTCCCAATAAATAGTTTTTTTTTTACTTTAATGAATTGACTTACTGTATTAACATGGTCAGACCAAAATGAGCTTAATACTAAATAACAATTACAAGCAATAACAATAAGTTATTATTTAGTAGCTGTCTAATTTTATGTAATGCTAAATTTGTTTTATATTTAAAAAAAAAATCAGTTCCAGTTCTACTTTCATATTTATTAATTAAAGCCCTTGGGTGGAAAAGAGTCCCTAGATTGGATTAAATTAGATTAAATATTCTATAATTTATCTCCTAATAAATTACGATTTTTAATTGGTGTAAAGACTGATGTAAAGTTATTCACTTAATGGTCCAAAGAGGATGTCTATGGTAGCAAAAGTCAGCACTACAGTTCTTTTCTGGAGACTGGAATTGTGCCAGTGTGTTCAGTCACTGGAGAATGTGCCTTTTTGAGAGCTTAGCTGTCCACCCTTGTTGGCTAGAACATACATCACTCCTGTATATAGCAGGGTCCATCCGTTTTACCTACTTTGATGGGGGCATGTGGTTGTTGAAGCCCTCAGTGATGCTCTCAGTAGGAAAGCCATTACTGAGATGAACACACCTAAGGGTTTTTGGAAAGTTGTCAATCTTTTAACCTGGCCAGGCTACTGTACATACAGTAAGAAGATACAGTATAATGGGGTTGGCTGTCGATCATGATGCGGTTTCTGCTTTTTTAGGATTTGGCCTGAGAGAGATAGTTATCAGTCTGGACACATATAGAATGCTGATTGGGCACTGCATGGCCTAAGGGAGGTCAAAAGCTAAACTAATAATATCACCATCACTCCATCTTTGTAGCATGGTGTGCCAAAGGAGTCAGAGTAACAAAGAAAAAGAGTGAGAAAACATTAGGATTGTTCATAAAGAATATGATTTCTGTGTAGATATTTCAGATCTAATTTAGCTTAATAATAAATAATAATACATCATAATACTCATTAATGACAACACCATTTATAACTAACTGTACTGTATGACCAAAAGTTGATGGACACCTGAAAAGCATGGACACCTGTTCAGCAAGGACATATCAACATGATAAACAAGTGACCATATACCTTTAGCCATAAAGTATATATATACATGTGGTTAAAGAACACATCACCTAGCAAAGCTGTTTGACAAGATATATGCTTGAAACTCAAAGCTAAGAGTTTATTACATGCTCCTTACTGTATAACTTACTTTAGGTTTTTGTTGTATTCACACCTAACAGCACTTATTCACTAATTCATTTACGTCATTAATGGGTTGTTTAAAGTTTCAGTTATGGCTGACTGAGTTATCACTGTCAGTACATCACTGCCCAATGTTACCTAAACATGACAAATATAATAATGTTTTTGCTACAGGATATTTACATCTTTATTGTATTTTTTTTTTGTTGTTGTTTTTGGGGAGAGAGCTACCATTCTACCAATCTAAAACTACAGCAACAAATTGAAATCAAATTAAAAATAATATGTCCCGAAAACTAGAACCTGTAATGTAAATGTGCTCCAATCTTTTGATGACAGGACTTTTATTGCAATTGCAATGGAAACACAAAATGATATTCAAAATAACATAAGAAAACAAGTTTTGGAGAAAATAAATAGATATTATAGGATTTACATCTGAAAAAATAATCATAAGATATATTTTCTGCACAATGGTATGAAAACCTTTCTCTAGTAGGCTACAAAGAGGCAGCCATATTAAAAAGGCAATTTTTACACAGCACAATGTCATTGTGCTTCTGTTGATTGTCTGGCAGATGAGCTGGAAGTAGTTGGCACAGGTAAAAAGCACTGCAGTGCCATATAAAACCCCATTTCCAAAACACACCCACACAAGATAAAACTTACTAATTACACTAATTATGGTGAAGGACATTTAAACATGGTAAGCAAGTACATTATTCAATGCGGGGTAATTCAGTCTAGCGTTTAGTTACTGCCATGCCTCACTACTCTATTCCATGTCACAACATATCTGCTGCTTAAATACAGGAATGGTTCACATAGCTACGCATTGTAGGAGATTGTTGCATAGTTTACATTCATGGTATTTTACCAACTTGGTAAAGGTTTTTGTTATCTTCGTTAATCAAGATGGAACATATTGCATGGATCCTGTGCTTAGTAAGCTAGTTCCAATGTACTGGCTTAGGTTGATTTGTGTATGTGAATATAGAAAGAAGAACAACATACATTGACTAGATTTTTAATGCCAGAAACTAATTAATCATGCTGTTGGTTGAGACATAGTGTTTATGTTTGGAGTAACATAGATTAATATGAGCAAGGCATAATCGTGTGAAGCTACTGTAAAACTTTTTTCACAGCTCAAATGAAAATGATTGTCATTTCAAGAAATTTTGTTTTTGAGAACTTGCATAATGCATAAAACAATGGGCCAACTGTCAATTAAATATTTTAAAATGTCTTGCAAAATGAATGCAGTTAAATAAATGAATGTAATTTGTATTTTTTAAGTTAATGAGCCTTAATCATTTTATATTAGCACAGACAGAAAAAGCATTAGCATCATTCTATATGTTTGCATAATATGATGGAAAAAATGAAGCTGTGATCATCATGAAGGGGCACCGTCAAGTTTCAGATTAGAATGTATTTAAGTATCATCGAGTGTTGTGATATTTAACTGCATTTCCCATATCTTTTGTTTAAAATCTAGCTTTTAAAATTCCCCATTTTGAGGAACGCAATCAAATATAGCCACCAAAAAAAGCCTCGAAAAGCCACGTTTAAACTAGAATCCCTCATTACATTGATGTTTTTTGTGTATTAAATACCTTGACTTTAAAATAACTGAGCCCATCTTCATTAAGTCATTCACAGAGTTGAAAAACTCAAGTCAAGAATTCAGTATTTAATATATCAATATCAAAATAAATATTTATGCCGGAAAATTTACCCATATGCATAATTTGCTTAACATGCATAACTCCTTTCTGTTTACATTTAGTTTAGTAGTTAGATCTGTGGTCTTAATATTTGACACATGGAGTTGCCTGTGGTACTACAAAAGGTATAAAAATAGCATTTTAGAACCTACATAGAGCACAATGTACAATAAAATGTCATTTGACATTTCGTCGAAAGGCTAGTAGAAGTAGATGTCTAATAGTAATGTTTACTTTTATGAGATGAGAAGTTAGAGAGTTAGAGAACAGATTGCCTCATACAGTTGGTTTCCATTCTAACAGAAAATAACCAACATGCATATGTCTGTTTTTTCTTTTTACATATTAATAATATATATATATATATATATATATATATATATATATATATATATATATATATATATATATATACGTATATATATATATATATATATATATATATATACACATACATATATATATAAATATATATACACGTATATATATATATATATATATATATATATATATATATATATATATATATATATATATATATATATATATATATATATTCACATCCATGATGCGAATCTCCCGTTCCACCACATCCCAAAGGTGCTCTATTGGACTGAGATCTGGTGACTGGGGAGGCCATTTGAGTACAGTCATGTTCAAGAAACCAGTCTGAGATGATTCGCGCTTTATGACATGACGCGTTATCCTGCTGGAAGTAGCCATCAGAAGATGGGTACACTGTGGTCATAAAGGGATGGACATGGTTAGCAACAATACTAAGGTAGGCTAATGTACTAATGGGCCCAAAGTGTGCCAAGAATATATCCCCCAC
The DNA here is from genome assembly GCF_022655615.1 of Tachysurus fulvidraco. Lineage (NCBI taxonomy): Eukaryota > Metazoa > Chordata > Actinopteri > Siluriformes > Bagridae > Tachysurus > Tachysurus fulvidraco. Next base: position 8,931,831 of record NC_062534.1, read on the forward strand.
GCCATTACGCCACCACTACCATCCTGAACCGTTGATACAAGGTAGGATGGATCCATGCTTTCATGTTGTTGACACCAAATTCTGACCCTACCATCCGAATGTCGCAGCAGAAATCGAGACTCATCAGACCAGGCAACATTTTTCCAATCTTCTATTGTAGCCTCAGTTACATGTTCTTAGCTGTCAGGAGTGGCACCCAGTGTGGTCTTCTGCAGCTGTAGCCCATCCGCATCAAGTTTCGACGTGTTGTGCATTCAGAGATGCTCTTCTGCATACCTCGGTTGTAACGAGTGGTTATTTGAGTTACTGTTGCCTTTCTATCAGCTCGAACCAGTCTGGCCATTATCCTCTGACCTCTGGCATCAACAAGGCATTTGCACGCACAGAACTGCCGCTCACTGGATATTTTCTCTTTTTCAGACCATTCTCTGTAAACCCTAGAGATGGTTGTGTGTGAAAATGCCAGTTGATCAACAGTTTCTGAAATAGACCAGCCCGTCTGGCACCAACAACCATGCCACGTTCAAATCACCTTTTTTCCCCATTCTGACGCTCGGTTTGAACTGCAGCAGATCGTCTTGACCATGTCTACATGCCTAAATGCATTGAGTTGCTGCCATGTTATTGGCTGATTAGAAGTTTGCGTTAACGGGCAGTTGGACAGGTGTACCTAATAAAGTGGCCGGTGAGTGTACATATACATATTATAATATATTTTAATACTATTATAATCAATAATACATAATAAATTAGATTATGGATACCAAAATGGCCCCCTACATTCCTATGACTAATTAAAATTATGTTTTTTAAATTGCCATGCTGATTTTAATCACATGGAGCTGTTCTTGCAGTTCTGCAGCTCAATGGTGGACTAATCAAACCCTCTGGCTTTCATCTTGTTATGAACCATCCACAACCTTGACCACATCACACTTCTCTTTTTTTGAGAGATTTCCATTTAGTTCCCATGGAAACGCTTGGTAACTCATACAGGATAGATGAAAAGACAGATATGGTGCTCCGAGATAAAGCCAACAACGAGAGTCCACCTACTCGGTACTGAAACACTAGAAGCACTCACTATAGGCAAAGAGCAGTCACTCACGACACATGGCATGTTCTCATCTCTTGTTCGACACTGCTTAGCCACTTTCTCAGATTAATCCATACATCCCTCAGTCTTTTCAGTCGCTTCCAGATGCTTAACTCTGTCAAGTGGCTTCTCTCCTCTTTGGAATTGCTTATGCTATGGTATGAATATACCATTTATAGATTCTGGGTAAATATTTACACTACTTGTTCCTATTTAAATTAAGCACTTTTAATTAGGGAGGTTTATTCTGAACGCTATAAGCAATTTGAGGCTCTGTTTCTGTGCCTGTGCAAGCATATTTAGCTTATGTATTCTAAGCAGTACTTATTAAAAAAAAAAAAAAAAAAAAAAAACTACTTTTTTAGTGTCTTAGCTGGTACCATCAAATGTACATCTGTTGTATGTTTTACCTGGGATGGTGCATGAGGACTAACTTTAATTAGTTTAAAACCTTTTAATATATGAATTAGAGGTCATCAAAGTCCAGTTGTGTGCTTTATATTGCCTGCAAAGGTGAAAGACACATAGTTACAAAAAAAGAAATGTACCCTTGATGGTATACCACATCACTGATGAGGAAAAGCACTTTTTTTTACTTTTTATTATTGAGTGTATGATGCCAGTGGGATAGCTATTTTGGTAAGGTGACATTTTTTTATATGCCGATTAGGGTGGAACGACATATCGGGGTTGTGACATTTAAATTGACTAGAGCAGTGGTATTTTAAAATCCAATTTTGTTTAAAATTATTTTTGCTTAAAACCACAATTTAACTAAAATGGAATAAAGTATAAAAGTTCATTTTCCCCTTTTAACCATTTTGTTCATGTACACTATTAATAACACCACACGTTCATATAACTTTGACATACTTGATTTCTTTTTTGACTTTAGATAGCTGCCTTTTCCCACAACATATAACACAGTCCGACAAAATCTCTGCTGTTTTCTACATATATCATTTCACAGACACCCAGAATTGATTGTGCTGTTGTGATTGACAGAAAGACAGAGTGCCCAATTGTGCTCTATACACTCCTGGCCATGGATGGCAGTGGCATGAGAATTTGAATTTGCTTCTGCTGGTAAAATACATATTAAATATTTTAACAACTAACAACTCAGCGGTTATACTTAACAGTGTGCACAGACAATCAAAAAAATAATAATAAAACTTTCATAAACATTGTCATTAGATGTATTGCCTAAATAATTATAGGAAATTAGCTGTGAGCTAGCATGTGCATTGAAAACAAATAATGCCAGCCAGCTAAATTGGGATTAAAGTCAAAAGGTCAACAAACTATGAAAGATCATTTGCGCACATGTTTAAGTCATTCGGTGCATTATTGATTTTAACTGTTCATTCACAAACATGAAAAATAAATAAATACAAGACACAGCAGGATGGATAAAACCATGTCTATACAGTCAGTGTGACCCTTACCTAGTTAATGTGAATTCTATAAAAGTTATAACCGAGAAACACAACATGAAATGCTTTGAGATTAAATTCACATATACAATGTTGCTGCCTTAGTAGAGGTGATTTTCCAGATTGAATTAAATTCTGAGTGTTCACTCATTTGCATGTGAAAATCATTGACACCTTTTAAACAGGAGAAAGCACAGCCAAGAAATGTGTTTAAATAAGAAATTATATGTAGTCTTTATGTTGGTGATGTGCATTCACTGTTTAGAAGAAGCCTTTATTTTTGTCAGATATACATTACAGCACAGTGAAATTCTTTCTTGATATATGCCAGCTTTGAAAGTTGGGATCAGAGCACGGGGTCAGCCATGATGCAGCACCCCGGAACAAAGGGGGTCATGGAGCTTGCTCAAGCAGGGCCACAATGGCAATCTGGCCATGCTGGGGCTTGAACCCTGCCCTTCTGTGCAAGGCCCCAAAGCCTTAACCACCTGAGCTACCTCTGCACCCGGTTATTAGATTTATTACAGTTTTTCTTGAATTCGATGTCATTTGTTAGCGAATGGTCTTAATATTTATTAGTGCACTTGAAGTGACATAGGATTAGTTTTACTATAGAATTTGTAAGTTTTAACGACAATTTAGATGTTGTTGGTTAGCTATGAGAAAAAATACTATTATGTATAGTTTACAAAAATAGGTACGTTTATCAAAACGTCATTTTATTGCTTAAACTAAATTCAATGCAAACAAGTTTGTAAACACCAGATTACAATTTTAAATTGAAATTGATTTTAGAACATGAACATGATCAATTCACATAATATTAACAATGTGGTAACTGTTGCAAAATGCCAGCAACCTGGGTTTAAGCCTCAGTTGTAAACATAGTTTGATGTTTATTCAGAGCTTTGAAAATACATGATCAATGTAAATGGAATTCAACATCATCAAGTGGACCTGATGTAAGCATTTGAATTAGCTTTTATTGTCTGTCACATTATCGTTACCTTACATTACACCAAGTACTATAATTTTGTTATTGTTGATTTATATTATATGACTTAAACACTCTTGTAATTACTAACCTGAGTTAAGATTATTATGTTATTGTTTTTTTAAATTGTTTAAGTTAAAAATGAATAGATATAATAAGTAGATTTAAAGTAGATTTGTAATAGATTTAAATATGTTTATAGCAGTAAAACAAGCATCAAGCCTGGAATTGGTTTGTGATTATTTATGTCCCATTTTACATTTATTTATGTCCCAATTTACATCCTATTGCTTTATCAGAGCTTCCAAGTACAGGTATATATCCAGTTATGTGTATTTGGTTTCATTGACATCACCAGAAATATCAAGAAAAGTAGAATGTTTGTTACAAAATAAATGCAACTGCTTGAACTTATATGAACTTTCACTTGCAGTTGGAATGAAGGAATCCTGAATGTTGGTGGTGATGCAATGGCCTCACCATACTTCCATCACTCTTGCTTACAAAGCCATTCTTGCTAATGTGACATCAGTGTTGATGAAAGTATGAATACCATAAAACATGGCGTATGCTAATATGACATCATTATTTCAAAATCAGCATCAATATAAAATCTATGACCTAAAGACAGAAAATGTTTAGTTATTTTAAATACATTTATTTAATATTTTGTAAAAAAAAAATTTGTTCCTAAAACTTTTCTTTATGCATTTGAACCAAACCAAATCTTGTAAAAATGTGCCACTGTTTTCCATATTACCAGTGACAAAAAGTTATACATTCTGTAGATATATTATTAAAGATATATTTTATGTTCTTCCCAAACAGGAGCAATTGTCTCATAAATTCAAAGGGAATTCATCTGAAAGCCAACAAAATGAGTTTGACATGAAGCAGAGTTGATAATTAAATCCAGTGGTGTAGTACAAGCAGATATCTATGATTTATTGTTAGTCTAGGAATTCTCAGCTGTGATAATTATTAGTTAAATGTACCCTTTTATTTATGAAAGAGATAATATGATAAATTTGTTACACCACAAACTTATTCATTATTACAATAGTATATACAATTGCTCTCAGTATGATGCATGGTCTGCCATTATTCTCTGTGGTACTGTATGCTGCCATTCACCATGGGATGTGTGATAAATCCACATTGAAGCACTCAAATCCGCTTGAGGGGAACCTGCGGATCAAATCATAAGGATTCTTTAAGAGGAAGCTTTTACCAGGACCTCAGAACCTGTCTGCCAACATCACAGTTCACAAGACACAAGTTAGTGTCAAGAGCGCACTCAAGTCCTGTTAGATGGTTTACTTACTAATGTGTAAATGGTGCTACCCAAATGCCAAAATGCATTGCATATCTCTACTCATGAAAAAGTGCAAAAACAAGGAGAGCCATAAAGCTAAATAAACCATTAACTGTAGTACCTCACTCTACTCTCACACTGTATGAATGTTCAGAGTGAAGCTCCTGAGGCACAATGACTCACCTCGGCACATTTTCATGCACAGTTGGTGTGTTTGTATGGATTATCATCCTAGAGCTAAATTAATCATCTAAACACATACTGCTTTGATTAATTTAAAGCATTGTTAAGCGCTAATCATGTATAAATATGCATGTGAGACTACAGTATATGTAATGCATCCTGCATAACAGACAGGGTTCAAAATGAATCATTAATTTCAATGTCATCTGGTTCTAGTCCCAAAACAACAACAGACCAAAATACAGACCACCATAAAAGTAAAGAGGGATAAGTAGATGACTGGCTTGAGCTACTCAATAACTTATAAATCTTTAAATGCCACAAAGTGAAAATGAAAAGTTATAGCGAAACATATAGTCGTATCTGATTAAAATTTTATTAGAATTTAATGGATTTTGTCCTTTACATCCTGATTCTGAGTTGCAGCTCTTAAAATTTATATTCCGTCCTTCTCTCGATATTTGAGATTGTTGATGCCACAAAAACCTGAAGAAATCTTTTACACATTGCATTACATGAGAAACTGTATATACTACAGTCAATATAGATTAACATGACATAGTTTTAGACTTTATTTCACAAGAAAAGCTCAGATTTATAATGTCATTCAGGATACCTTTTTCAAATCAATCTAACTAACACAGACTCAAACACCTGGTTCATCATTTGTTTTCATGCCATGTGCAATATTATGTTGTGCATATAATTTCTATTACTTATCTGTTCTCTCATCATATGGATAATACATTTTAAGTATTTTACCTTTTTCAGATTCACTACACTCACTATAATAGTGAATTTTCCAGTTGTCTATTTATTTGCTTCTGATAGTATTAGTATTGTGAATGGAAACCACAAATTGAGACCAAATCTGGGGAATCTTAAATGATGCATGAATCTACAGTTTGGGCTTGAAATAAAATCAGCCCCAAAATGTATTTACATTTTTTCTACATGAAATTTGTACATTTCATGGTATACAAATAGGAGAGACCAGGGACAGTTAACAGGGGACAGTTGTAACACCTTAAATTCCTCCAATAAGAAACAACCTAGAGTGATTACACTCACTGTGCACATGCTCAGTTAGTCTCCCTCCATTTTTGCCATAAAGGGAGCCACATATGAATGTTCCTGATGGAGTTATCTACAAAAGATTGTTTTTGAGGTAAAAAAAATTACTTTGGATGCTGTTATATGATCAAATGTCTATAAATTCAAACAAGTATTATTAGAATCACTATTTTGTAAGCTAAAAATACAAATGGCTAAAAAGTGTCAAAGTAGCAGTCAAGCTAGCTCACATGAGATGACATGCGTTACAACCGTCCCTGTACACTTGGGACGGTTGTAACATTAGAGAGACTGTATTGAAATCAATTTTGCAACCTGTACATATTTCATAAAACCACTTAAATACATTGTTTCAACAGTTGACAGATTGAAGTTTATAATATAACAAATTGGTTATTCCAGTAAGTGGTTTTTGATGTATTGCTAAAAATTGCAAAAAGTGTTACAACTGTCCCTGGTCTCCCCTACAATATACTTTTTATAAGTGGTTATGCTTACATCCTCATGAAACTGCTGTATCACCTATACATTTTCATAAAAAATCTGTAGGAATAATAACCAACAATGATAAGGCTTTTTCAAAGAAAATGTGGATTAAATTAAATTGTACCATACATGTGTGTAATGTTTAAATGCAGCTTCAGTTACCAAACAGCTTTAATTTTGTTATCAAAGTATAAAAAGTAGAATGTAGAAGGATACATTTAGTAGCAGATAGTAGAGGCTCAAGTGAGAGAAACATCTTTACTACACTATATAAAATTTGATATTTATTTTTACTTCATTAAAGGCATCAAAGCTTTGGCCTATTCCAGTTTGGAGCCAGCAGGCACCATGTCCTCAGATCCCTTCATTTAGCTAAGTATAACAATTAGGCTAATATCTTACAGTTGCAGGTCACGGTAATACATTTTGGCTATATGAGATACAGCATGAGATCACTAACATAAGCAAATGTAATTATCTACATGCACAATATTGCAAAAGCACTGGGAACTTGGACAGGCCTTATTTCATCATTTATCCAAAATAATTGATACAAACAGGATTATAGTATTGGTACTATTGATTATTCGTACATTATCTATAACTCAGATTAATTAGCAGAATTTAATATAATGTTTAACATTATATTTTATTAAACAATATTTTTTGTAACTGTATGCTCCTAATCATTAAAATTAACCAACACTGCTTCAAATAATAATGTTATTTACAGTATTGCATCCATTAAAAATATATAAGAAAGGAATTCTTACAAAATGAGTTGCAAAAAATATTAAGAATTTGAAGTTATACCATGGAAAGGCATAATTATGACAGTTAGACAAGATTGCATTAGTATTTAATAACAAACTAAAATAAAACAATTTGTGTTAATCTACTGTAGCTATTGCACACTCCAGTGTTTCTATAAACCACCGATAAAGGAACAAAATCAATAATTAAATCTATCAGCCTGAAAGTGACATTATCTGTCTTATCCTCTGTCATTTGGAGACTGGCATGAAAAATGTATCTACTCAGAAAAGCATCGCATAAGACTGCATTACATACGCACCTTGAGTTACTTCTTGCTCCTTCTGTTTGTGTGCATGACTATATATTCCCTGTGTTATCACAGCCGTCTCAACACTGTCTTGCATTACCAATCTCTGTTGTGACTTTACTCCTTTGGTGTCGTTTGTATAATTCGGTATTAAGTGTTACCATGTGTAAATCGTGCTTGCTGCATACCACCATCTGTCACTGCCTTTTTCCCCAGAGCCATTCACTGACTTGCTTTCTCCATTTATTCTTCAATCATTCCTTGTACAACAGCCATAGTTGAGATTTCAGCAGCAGGGCCAGAGATACAGTGTGTGGCCTTACTCAGTAGGCAGGCTTTTTGTGAATCACACGAAAAGCTGTTCTGAATTCAGCTGTCTTATTTGAATCAGTTGGTCTACAGAATGGGATTAGCATTGTTCAAATCTCATTTCGTGTATCGGTAGCTGCTGCTATCCAAACATTCTAACATGTGTTTATGAGATACAGTACAGTGTCTAATATTATCACAGCCATGCCTTATGCTTCTCTTTAACTTATTTAATATCTCCTTCATCCAGGTGTAGAAGTTCAGGCTCACAAACAGAAAATATCACCACTGAGGCACAGATATTTGTACATAGATACATTCGTTTTTTAGGTATTTTTTTCTTTGCTGGTGTTACTTTTCAGAAAGTCACATGTTTCTTAGTGGAAGCTATTGAGTCTTCATCTTGAGTTAAAAAAATACTATGAAACTATAAAAAATACTTTTTCAAGCTTTGAAAAAAGTCTGTGTGTCTGTATGTATGAATTTACTTACACTCACCAGCCACTTTATAGAAAACACTAATGTATTAATACAGGGTAGGTCCTCACCTTGGTCTCAGTACAGCCATCATTCTACACAAGCAGTTGAAAACCTGCCACTTTGACAGCTGCACATTCATTCTGCAAATCTCATGTTCATCCACCTCTCAGTGGTGTTCAGCTGGTTTTAAATGCAATGACTGGTGAGACTGAGACAATGAGATGGAAATTGGCCATAAAGATTAGCAATAATGCTCAAATAGTCTGCAGCATTCAAATGATGAATCATTCATTTATCGTGCCAAATGTATTTCAAGAAAACCCATTACATTACAGCCTACCTAAACTGTTGTTCATGGCAAATTAATATTTTTCAATTTTATTGTTTTGACCTTTCATCAATAAGACCTTTTCAGCAGCAGAACTGATTGGACACTGATTGGAGGTTGTTGTTTTTTAGCTTTTATTGTTTTTTCACAATTCTTTGTTCTGAACGAGTGTGAAAATCCTAAGAAATCTGTACTTTCTGTAAATTCTCAAAGTAGCCCATCTGGCACCAAGAACCATGACATGGTCAAAGTCACTGAGACATTTTTTTAATGTGAACATTAACAAAAACTCTATTATATTATTTATATTGAATTTTTCCTGTTCCTGGGAGTGGCATGGGAGTACATATTTGCACATTACGCAGCCAATCCGGTTAATGCTATTAGGTACTGTGTAATTCACAAAATGATCAATAAATATTGACCTAATTATGAAATTAGAAATAATCCAAAAGTAATCAAGCTAGATTACACTTGGGTAATGCACCCTATCACATTAGCAAAGCATTTAAATTTTTTAATTATGCAATATGCATTCAGTTCCTCATTAGGTTTACAAGAAATGTTAATGAAACTGATGAAAGGCCACTTTTTATACTTATGTCGATATTAGTATGCTAATTGGTTATCTTAATTAATACACCTCATACTCTCAAACCTACAGGAGACTGGTTATTGGTTACTCAATTTCCAACTTGGAAATTATTTGTTTTGGGTTTTCTATAATCTGGTCATCTCACTGCTCAGAATTCTTCATGGTTTTTCTACAAAAAACAAGAAATCTGTATTTTATGCTTTTAAACTACCATCAATTTATAAACACAGTTCTATCTATAAATTATTACTCTGTATAAATGGAGCATAGACAAAGGTGCTTTCTGGTTTTAGCAATATTCTGGAATACATGATATGAACACAGATAATTTAATTAATTAAAAATGTTTTTTAAAAATATATTAATGCATATTCAGATTCACACTGTACATATTGATAGAAGTGCAAAGCTAAATCGTTTAACCTTTTCCAGAGAATGCACAGCAACTCCATTCCTGTTGGACTGTTGTAAACTCCAGCTACTGCAGCCATAATTTAGAACTTTAATGCATGAGTCATATAATAATGCACAAGAGATGGCATTAGTTGGGAAATTGTTTGTACGGCTATTTAAGAAGCAAAGAACTTTTATTACCCAGGTCTGAAAGCTTTTGAAGTAGCATGTCTTGATAAAGTGCTTGCAAATGTCAGTGAATCATTTGGTGAACATTATATATTGTTGTTTGTGCTAACAAATTTTTTTATCCTTGCTTTCCCGGTTTGCTACAAGCGTTTGCTTATTTCAAAGAAAATGCTGTATTTAATATTTTGAGTGCAAACATCATTCCTGTATGCATACATCACTTATATGATTAGAGGAGGTTTTTCTAAGGCATGGTTTATACTGGTATATACTGTATAATGCAAAATAGTTCAGCCTGAACCTGAACTTATTAACAGTCATGGATTGTCATTTGAATCCAGTTTTAAATAAATTATTTTTTATAGTTAACAATATTAAATGAAATTGAATATATAAAATAAAATAAAATGTTTACATTATCTACAAATAGGTTTATTTTTTGCCATCTTAAGTAAAGAATATTTTATGGATAAAATTATAAACATCACTAGCTAAAAGAGAGAAAGCCCATAGCACATAAGCTATATCTTTCAAACACAAGCATATACAGCCCTCAGACTACTGAATGTATACTAGGGCTTGAATGTAACTCTCATAGAACAACACTTTTATTCTATTTTTAAATATATAAATTCTGTTGTCAGACATGAACCTGGGCAAGTAATATGACCGTATGCAATATGTTCTTGCCAGTAAGCTTTTTGACAATAGCCAAGATTGGCATTAGGCAAGATTGCACAATTTATGGAAAAATAAAAAATAAAAACACAAGGTCAGAACTTTAAACCTTAGATAATCCTGACCTGCAGCTCTTATGGTATTTTAGAGAACAATGAGTCATAGCCTGTATAAAGTCCTCATCTACTTAAATGAGCTTTTGCACTTTAGCATTGTACAGACCATGCCATGCACAAATACCTGTGGGTCACATGCATTGCAAAGCATCAGACACTTTTCACTTATGATTAACACAAGTAATTTGTGGCTCTGAAATAGCAGGCCTTGAGAACAATATACAGTGGAGGCCATTAGGAGTTAGAGTAGTCACAGATGGAAAAGGTCATTTTTAATGAAACACAAAATGGGGAACAGAAGACAAAATGGTAAATCTTTAACATTTAAAATGCTAAGTGAAATAAGTACTATTAATCCTTCAAAGTTATGATGTAAAGGCTAAAAGTCAACACAGACCAAAAACCTAATTTGCACTTTTAGAGGTTTTGTTGTTTTATAAACTTGAAGTATGTTTTTTTTTAAATACTTTTTTAAAGAATATTATTTAAAATATCAGCTGTGTATTTGAACATTATTTGGGAGTATAAAATGTCTAGAGTGTGAATTTAAAGCTGTGAGAAATCATGAGCCTGGTTCCTACATATTTTTTTCTGTTTAAAAAAGCCTTTGTTGTAGGCTGCTACATAGAACCTTTATTTGACATATTGGACAAACCATGGTAACCACTGGAAACTTTGTAGTCCTCCAAAAACTGGTGAAGCAGAAATATTGTTGGTTGGCAGTACACTTTACATAGTTTTATACAAGCAAGGAAGAAAAAAAACAAAACCTTAATTTCTCTCAGAAGTACAAACAAAATTTACCATTCATAATACATGGAAGATAGAATGAACAAATAAACAAATATAATGCAAACAAAAATAAAAAATACCAGTGATGTTGTGTGTTAATTGGGAGAAAGGTAATGGCATTTTTTAATCATTTGCCACTTTCACCTGTCCCCAAGTATAATACGATTTAAACTTATCAGTATTGTCAGAAAGTATTTATTTATCTCTGACCATGTGAAACAAATTCAGCTCAAGTGCCATTCATGCACTTCATTTGTAATTATTTAAAAGTAGTTTTCGGGGTATTGTTTGTTTGGGTAACATGCTAATATTCTGCAACTGAAAACTACTCCCAATTTTATAAAGATGTAAAATGGGGAAAATTATAAACATCTCTTTACAGTAATTCTAAATGTGCTGATGTCTTCAGTAAATTAGCAAATAAGCTATACGAAACACCGTTGAGGTTCAGTGAGGGCAACAGTCACTAGATGTGTGTGCTTTCTAAGAAATCTTCCTTAATATTATCTGAAATGATCTTACATATGAAAATCTATGTAGAATTATGTCAGCTATTTATCTGTTTTCAAAGAAACTTTAAAAAAAATACTTTATCTTGGGACATTTCTACATATTATGCTCTTTAGTATTTTTACCTGCATTTTGTGCAAACTGGAATCGCTCTCATGCCCTCTTCACTGTAAAAAAAAAAACAAAAGTTGAGAAAATGTAGAAAGAAAAAAAAAACAAGGCAACTTGATGCTTGTGAACAATAGTTTTATAGTTCAATTAGTAACAATACTTGTTTAGACAATTTAAATTTGTTTTTAGGAGACTGTGCTACAGAATTTAGCTTTAACTTTAAATAAACATAAACAGCTACTCAAGGTCTTCAGTATTACTAGTATTTCCAGGTAGGGTGGAGCTACACTCTGCAGAATATGGTTTGGATACACTTGCTTTAAACCTTTTAAAGATTTGGATATATACTTTACAGGACCATGGTGCCACACAAAACAAAGACAGGGCTAAGGACGCAGTAAGTAGTCCTAGCCACTTAAAGTGCAACTGGGCAACCTGGTGAAAACAGTGCAAGACAAGACACAACAAGACAGACAAGACAGTGCAGGACAAAAGACAGTGCAAACAAAAAAATATAAGACAATACAAAAAGACATTACACTAGAGATAATAGACAGAAACAGCTGACCAGTGTAAATTTTGTATGTTCAGACAATATTACGTTGGCAGAAATATTGGAATGAACATGGTGTTATAGCAGGTAACAATTTTTGTCACCTTTAAAAACATACAAAAGTAACAACCAAATAGCCAAGTATGAGAATGATGTTATCATTACCCAAATTAATGTAGATCAAACCATAAAATATTTAAATACTGGAACATAACTTGCCCTTTCTTCAAGCCTTTCCAGGAACTCATTCATTTCATGTCCAAAAGCTGCTCTTCTGGCTCTGCATAGTTTTAGAAGCTTAGCTGTGCACTTTTCAATGGCTGCCATAAAGCCTCCCAGAAGGGCTTTGATGGTGATATGGGAAAAAAAATTAAAGATCTGTTTAAAATAAGTAATATAATTCATTAACAATTGCATTATTGCATTGGATAAACAATAATGAAACTATAAACAATATTGAGTTCATATTACATACTGCAATCTGAACATCTAATAAGATGTGCAGGCCACTTCACCTGAACCTCCACAATCATTGGTTGCTCTAGGACCACAGGGAAAATGTTATTTTCATTTATTGTGACATGTTTCTTCTTGCCTTTGTGTTATCTGAACTGAAGTGTCAGTGTGGTTTCATGGATGTTCCAAGGCATGACTGACTTCTCTATGCTTTGCCTTCTTCAGGGTGAAACTCTGACAACTTGCATAATCTTTTTGCTTTCTGTTTACAGTAAATTCTTTGCACCTTGCATCTCACTACTTTATTAATTATTTATTACCATAATTGTTTAACTTGTCCTTTATGCTGATCAACCCTTCTTCATGTTTCTACAAATCTCTCGGAATTCACGCAATTCACAATTTAATTTAGAAAGTTTTTGACTGATTGTGTCGGTGCTGTGGTGTTATTTACTGTAGATTGATTTAGGTGGGATCTTAAAACACCTGCAGTTTTAAAGGCTCAGAGGAACTCCATACACAGCAAATTCAGGCCTTAATGCACACTACATTTGGGTGTACATGTGAGACCACTGAATATACTCTAGCACAAATTTAAATTTATTCTTTTCTGGGAGTTGATTTTTCAGCTCTTTTCAGGAGTTACAAATAAACTCCTGTGGGAGAGTTAAAAATTCTACTAACATATAGAGTTCAAATCAATTCCAAACTAGAGTTTATTTAAATAATAACCATTTCAAATACTTAAAATATCTAAAACACTAAAATACATTTACAGCACTGTCATCTAGAGTGACTTACATTTTATACAACTGACCAATTGAGGGTTAATAGCCTTGCTCAAGGGCGAAGCAAAGGCAGCTTGGTGGATCTGGGATTCAAACTCACAACATTCTGATTAGTAGTCCAACACCTAAACCAGTGATCTGCTACTTTCAAACAAGATCATTATTCTCGGAAAATTACTCACAGCAAAAGTCCAAGATAATGCAGCTGGGTGTGGGTAAGATGCAGTGTTGTAATGTAACAGAGTACAAGTACTACTTCACTATTTAAATTTATGTCACTTTCACTTTTACTCACTTTCACTACATTTTCAAGATAAAATGTATACTTTTACTCCGTTATATTTCCATTAAGCTTACTCGTTACTACAAAATAAAATCAGAAGAAATGTGTGAGACTGCAATAAGGGAGGTTTGGCGAATCACTGCTACTAGATTGCATTACGCACTTCCGCATGCACGCTCTACGGAGAAGCACAGGCACGCGCAGCGTGCATGCGCAGTCAGAGCTGGAGGGGTTTACCTAACGTTAATCGGCGGAAAGCCACAAAGACGGCAACCAAAAGCAGTGAAATTTCACTATCCTTATTACCAGAGTTGATAGCACAAACAAAATATTAATGCAAACAATCAATTCTATACTACATAAAAATAACATCTATTGATTTGGTCTTTGTCTTGTGAATATTGTTTTATTAATGACTGCATTCATTGGACACACTGTTAGTAGAGAATGCACACATACATGAACTGATTTGATTCAAGACGGGCATCATTACATCATGCATAAAATTTTGGTGTCCACTTTTGCCATTTTAAATAGTACCATAACATTTGGCTTACTATGTAGTCATATAATACATAATATAAAACTCTTCTTGTTTTAAATTCTCACTGAGGGCTAAAACCCCTAAAGATGATATCATAGAACCGCCCCTGCTCTTATGCCTACCAAAAATCACTGAAATATTACTTTTTACTTTTACTTCAAATACTTAAGTACATTAAATATCAGAAAATTACTTTTGATACTTAAGTACAGTATATATCAGATACTTTAAGACTTTTACTTGAGTAATATTCTAAAAGGTGACTTTCACTTCTACCAAAGTCTTTTTCTAGTACTGTACAATACTTGTACTTTTACTCAAGTATTGCTTTCTAGTACTTTATTCAACACTGGTGAGATGTAAGATGAAATTCTTTGGTGATGCTGCTGAGAATGCTTCAGAAGAACATATTCGCTTGAACTCCAAAATCTGCAGTTTTAAGTCTTTGAATCATCCTGGAAAAAAGATTCAACTATATCCTCAGTTAATTCTCAACTTTATATCAATTCAAATTATTACAATACATTTAGAGCACTTGTTTAGAGTAATTTGTTCTATTATATATACAGTATATAGAATTAATATGTATAAATTTAGGGTGAAAACCTTGTAAATGTGCTTTGCTGCTAAAAATCTTTCAACTTAATTTAAAATTTAACAGACATTACTCACTAATTTCTGGTTATTTCTCTCTATGATTTTCTCAACAAAAAGGTTTCCATATGTTCATACAGCCATATGAATATCGAATTGCTTAAAAGAAATTATTCTATAAATATCTGCTAATCTGGGTCTCAGAGGCCTTTCATGGGCTAATCCGTATCTAACCAATGACAAGCATCCAAAATGATATGCCACAAGCCGTATTAGTATTTACATAAAACCTTTTGACTTCAAATGACAAAAAAAAATAGTTACTGATTCAGTTACGTCTTTTTTAATATACTGTCATAAATACATGTTAACAATTATGAGTTTAGACTTTGTTAAAACTATATATGGATTATCCAATGCATTTAAACCATACTCTGAGCTCTATAACACACTGCCAGGTTGGGAATCAAAACTATAATTATTACTCATGACATTAGTAAAGTCCAATTTGCCACCAAAATAAATTGGAGACGAGGAGAAAATGCTAAAAAAAATCTCTTACAGATACACAATTAGGATATCAATAACTGTGTATTAATTTGCAAAGTGATTTTCGCAGAGATTTATTTCACACTAGCCAAAGCTTAATTTTAAGCAAAATATGCTTACAGCCAAGACTTTGTTTAGCAATGAGTTAAGTTACAGTAGTTGGCTACTGAGTGACAAATTAAATAAAACTCCAGCGGTTTTGTTATACTGTGGATGACATTTATGCTGCATGGCTTTTGTCCAAAACAACCCTTAGAGAGGCATCACTGCAAATCAATAAATAGTCTTTTGACTGACCTCCTTTATCCTATGATAAAACATTTCTTTCTTAATGTCACCATCCAAAATGTATGAAGGTTAACTGAATGGTTTGGTGAGTTTGATATTAATGTATATCATATATAAGAAATAGCCTTCATGATAGCTAGATCTCATTCCCAACTGAACTAATACAGTAGATAGTGCTCTCCAACATGAAAAAAAAATGAAAGAATATCTTTTAGAAGAATGGTGTTCATGTCTTTAGTATGGTTCAAGTCTCTTGTAAATCTCCTGGCATGTCCAAGGCCTACTATCTCATAATTCCAACATGGATCTAATACATAATAACAAAAGACCTTTCAGTACAGTTTTTCTTTGTTTACGTATGAAAGTTTCAGAGTCAAAAGGCTTGAAAAAAAAATTATAGAGGTTATCATCGGTTATCATATCATCTGTTAGTTATTGTAGGCAAGTCTAACAAATTACCACAACTTAAAAAAGCAGAAAATGGCATGGTCTCAATCTACTAAAATCAATTTTACATAAGTTGATATTAGCAGTAATAAGTGGTGTGTCACTGTTATTTTCTTGCTGTCTTTTTTTAATACATTCACTGGACTTGTACATCTCACATTTCACTTTTCAAAGTAATTGCATTTAATAACTTGCTTAGATAATGAATGAGCCATAATAATTTATGAGAGCTAATGGAGTCATTAGGGAGGATGTAATGAAAAGGTTTACTCTGTCTGGGTTACACTGGATGGGAATCCACAAAACTCAGTGCCCAATTTGTTATGTGCAGTGCCAAAAAATGGCATTCATTAAGATCAAGCTGTGAGGCACAAACTATTTTAGAAGTAATTAACCAGTAATTAACATATTATTAAGTGCAGACCTCTAACAGACATCTAGGACAACTTTATAAGTGCTTTTCTAAAGAAGCATAATTTTTCCCCTTTCAAAGTCTCTAGTCAGCATGATTTAAGTGTCAATTAATATTTTTGGCCATTGGTAGATGCCTTAGGGATACCATTGTTTCATTTCTCAAAGCAAATTGTTAATGGAAGAATATATACCTTTGATTTATTCATTCAAGTAAGACCAAGCTTCTTCTGTGTGCCAATTTTAATTGCTGGTTTCAATTTTATTGAGATGCTATTGGTCATTTAGGTCTAAAAGATACTGGGGCATTTAATAAACCATAAGGAGTTCACAAACCGCAAGTAAATTTCACTAAATAAATAAACTCCTTATGAAAATTCTATACAAATTCATGAGGTTGTGGTTAGATTTCTTATATAGTGGTGTGGAAAAGTGTTGGCCCCCTTCCTAATTTTTTATTTTTTTGCATGTGTCACACTTTAATGTTTCAGATCATCAAACAAGTTTAAATATTAGTCGAAGATAACACAAGTAAACACCCCATGCAGTTTTTAAATGAAGGTTTTTTTATTAAGGGAAAACAAAATCCAAACCTATATGGCCCTGTGTGAAACATGAAAGTGTGACAAACATAAAAAAAAAACACACAAAAATAAAAAATCAGGAAGGTACGGTGGCCGAGAAGTGCAAAACACATTAACAAATCCGAAAACAAAACAACAAATGCGAAAACTAACAAATCCGAAAACAAAATGACAAGTCACCTGTCACTCAAGGTATGCATGAAGTTTAACAGTCTGCCGCAGAGAAAAGTTGGAATGGATGGATGGACTGAATTACTGTGGATTAATTCTGTTATTTTCTTATATTTAACAGAGAACTTTACACATTACACATAAGATTCCATACCTGTATTTCTTGAGTGACAGGTGTCTCGTCCGATGATCGGTAAGTTTCCATTCAAAAACGATACCTACCGTTTCCGGGTTGTCTGACTTGTCGTTGTGTTTTGTTTTTCGGATTTGTTAATGTTTTTTCGGATTTGTTCATTTGTTTTCAGATTTGTTCATTTGTTTTCAGATTTGTTAATGTGTTTTCAGATTTGTTAATGTGTTTTCGGATTTGTTTGTTTGTTTTGCACTTCTCGGCCACCGTGGGAAGGGGACCAACACTTTTTTACACCACTGTAAATGTGGACATAAAAAAAGTTTAAAATGACCTTACCCCAAACTCTAACTACTTAAAGTTAACCTAACTTTTTTTTTTCAATAGCTTAGTAGTTTTATGAATTTGCAAATGTGAGTGCATGTTATGCTTTTGTCATGTATACTGAATTGGTAGATTTTTCATATACTAGAAAATGCGTGTAAGTAGAGACCATGCAGGGTTTATTGTAAATATAATGGGCAATGTTAAAAAGCTTTTCTTGCCTAGTTAATTCTCACATTATGTACAGAATAACATAAGATGGACCATTATGTTATACAAAAATAATCTATGCTGGGGTTTGTGATATGCCCCAGCATAAAGTAATGTGGAGTATTTCCATTATAACAGCATGGTCTAAAGGGTGTTATTTAACAATTTGTAATTTATTGATAAATGAGACTTCACACATTGTAACTGTTTATAGTTACTCTTAATGTAAAAAAAACATTGTACCACAAGACATGTTCATTCGTGCACTTACACCAGGAGATTTTAATGAGTGAGTGGGTGGTGATATTTGATTTCATCACATCCACATATAAGGAAAGATTGATAATTGATTAGAGACTAAGATAAAATGAAGTGAAATCACCAGCCCTTTGTGGATAAGGTTGAAGACCCATGGCATATTTATAGCAGCTATAAGCAGTGATTCTCTTATTAATAAGACCAAAAAAAACTTCAGACTATCATCTGAGTTTTTTTTCAATTTATTATTGGATTATGTGAAGCCACTGCACTCTTAAAAAGAATGGTTCTATATAGAACAAAAAATAGTTCTATCAATTGCTTCATATATTTTAAGCCCAAAATGATTCTTTATATAAAACCATTTTAAAATGTTCATTGAAAATAACCCAATGGGGTTCCAATTTAAGCCTGATTATTCTTTTTTAGAATCATTTAGGTCTTTTCTATTATTATTATTATTATTATTATTATTATTATTATTATTATTATTATTATTATTATTATGTAGATACAAATTGAGACTGAGAAAATACAACAAATTTAAAGACAGTATATTTATTAAAAAATAAACCACATTGTGCTATGAAAAACTATATAGTATTGATAAAACTCATATCTCAGATTTAAGTCTTTTTATCATTTCAGTTTTAATTATTTAACAAATGTATTAAACTATTTGGTCTTTTCTAAGATAGTTTCTAATGATTACTCATTTCAAAATTCTACAAAATATTCACTGCGCTGGGTGGAGGGACGACTGCAGAATTACAATCACTAAGTACGAGTGACTGCTTTGTTAAAAAATCCTTAATTAGTTCAAGCCAAAATGTCAGTGCTGGTATTCAGGCAAAGCAGAGTTTCAGGTTAACAAAAATCTCTGCAAAGCACTTTACTTTATTCAAATGCAAAAAGAAATGCTAGACATTCAAGCTCAGTTGTGTTTGTTTTTCCTTCTGACAAACAAGCACACATAAGATATATAAATATAACATCATGAGCATTCTACTGCTTTATTTCCATGCCATTAACATAAAAGGGGACTTTGCAAGCTAATTCGCTTCATTAAAATGATTAATGATAATAGGATAGAGAGGTGGCAAGTGTAAGTAAGTATCACACAGAGCCACTGTCGCACGCACAATTTGGGAAATTTAAGAAGAGTTTTGAATTTAATTTGTTTTTAAAAGGACAGATGCTTGCTTCCAATAACCTCTTAACTCTGGTCTCAATTATATGATCTAATTCACACTTCACACTTTTCTGGCTTGTGTGCAGCCTGTGTTAAAATCCTGCATTAGCTTTCAGAATGAAAGTTTTAATATGTTTTAATTAAAATCTACCCTGCATTAATGGCATGCTTTCTCTCATAAACTAGTCATTTCGCTATGTGTGGAGCCACCATGATTTGAAAGTTGCATTAAGCCTTTAGATATTTATTAGACAGGAAATAAATTCAGGAGAAGCTAGGAAATATGCTAAGCAAAATTAAAATTAAAATCTACATAATTATATGTGCAACACGCTCATGCATTTTAGGTTAATGACATGCTGTAGTAGAAGTGATGGCAGTGAAGGAAATTGTTTATAAATAATTATTTAAATAATTTAAACCACCCAGCCAGTCTTTGCATATTATTATTATTATTATTATTATTAGTAGTAGTAGTAGTAGTATTGTTGTTGTTGTTGTTGTTATTATCATTATTATCATTATAATAATGATAATAATGATAATAATAATAACATTAACTTTTATCACAATTCCACTGAAAAAAACAATTAGCAATTTGAGGAACTTAAATTTGGTCATATAAAAATTAGAAAAAATTATTTTTTCCTTCTGTAGCCAATCTTCAGTACTTCATTAGTAGCCATCTCAATATTCCTCAGCTTAGACTGGAGCAATGCGGCTTTGAAACAGATGGGAAAATGCATGATTCTGACTGCTTAATCCATGTTTCTCACTATAGCAGCTACCAGGCCATTAAATGTGACTAAACAAACCAAGTAATGTGTTCATTTAATGTTTGGGGAAAATTTCGTATTGTTTGAGGAACTATATAGATGAAGACTTATTTACTTTTCTGAGCATCATTTTAACACAATGACTGTGCAAAATATGATGCGGCTAACCACTCTTAGACCACATTGAATGTTGATTGGTTAACATTTGTGCACATGCACTAATACATTATTGAGAGAGAGAGAGAGAGAGAGAGAGAGAGAGAGAGAGAGAGAGAGAGAGAGAGAGAGAGAGAGAGAGAGAGAGCAGAGGATGTATACTAATTCTATAATGTAAGTAAGGACAGCAACTAACTTGTCAAGTCAAGAAGCTTTTATTGTCATTTCAACCATACTGTATATAGCTTTTGCAGTACACAGTGAAATGAGACAATGTTTCTCCAGGATTGTGGTGCTACATAAAACAAAGACAGGGCTAATGACTTGTACAGTAAGTAGTCCTAGCCACATAAAGTGCAACTGTGCAACCTGGTGCAAACAGTGCAGGACAAGACAAACAAGACAGACAATACAGTGCAGGACAAAAGACAGGACAGAAGACAGTGCAGACAAAAAGTTACAAGACAAAACAAAAAGTACAAAAAATACAATACACAAAAGACAATAAACAGTAAACAGAGACAGCGCCGACCAGTGTAAATATTGATGTGAATACTGCATGTTCAAACAATATTTCTTGCAGTAATACATAATGAAACAGTTTCTTAGCAGCAGGTCCTTAAGATAATGTATAGAATTGTGCAAAAACAGCAAACGACTGAAATATTGTACTGTATAGTACAGGGGTCGGCAACCCGCGGCTCCGGAGCTGCAAGTGGCTCTTTCACCCCTCTGCTGCGGCTCCCTGTAGATTTGGAAAATAAATATTTAATTAAAATTTTTTATTTTTGTTTGTTAGTTTTTAAAAAAAATGTAATTCTGAATTCTAAGATCATGATGCTCTTGTAACATTAAAATAAACCGTGTTTAATTTTTATTTATTTATTTTTTTGGTCGCTCAAAATATGCGTCATAACTGCCGACTTGCGAAATCCCACACAGAAGCAGGCGCAGTTTTGGTTTGCTGCAGCCGGCAAATTAAATTTTTTTTACGCATTTGGGTCATTTCTCACGCTCTCCCGCCGCATCATATTCTCACGCAGAAAAACTTTTTGACTATCATATATTTAATAAGCCGCAGTGCCCAAAATGTATCAGTCCGCACTGCTGTCTCTGTGGAACCGGGCAGGAATCAAGCACGTCTCAGTTCTTAGTCGAGCCTGACACTTATCAGCCAATCAAAAAAGAGGCTACATAATAGCCAATCAGAAAAAGTCTGGGAAAGATTTAACGCAACATCCAATAAAAAAAAAGCGAGGGGTTGGACATGTCATGCTTGCCTGTCTTCAAAACTTGAGAGCCCTGGTCATGAATACGAATGACTCAATTATATATTAAACATTTTATTTGAAAGTAAACTTCAACCCAGCGTCTTTTTTCTTAAGGTTAGTTCAAACTGTTCAAAATATTTTTTGTTTGCCTGCAGAAATAAAATTGCGTTTAATCGGTAGCAGTTAATTGATTTCATAAATGCAACACACTACAGTTTTTTCTATACTTTCCATAAAGGTAAAAAACGATATATGCAGTGTTATCTTTATTTTTGATGTCAAAAGGGTTTTGTGGCTCCCTGTGGTATTTTTTCTGTAGGAAACGGGTCCAAATGGCTCTTTGAGTGTTTAAGGTTGCCGACCCCTGGTATAGTATGTGCAAAATTACTGGAATATTGTACAATATGTGTAAAATGACTGAAATGTTGGACAGTTTGTGCAAAACGACTGAAATAGTCTCTTACATGATCCACAATATCTAACTATAAATCATTAAAATAATAAATTAAATTGTCATTCATTAAAAAATGTAAACATTGAAACGGGCCACTATTTTCATATAACCACATGGTATGTCATGTATTATCATGTTATATTTTAACTTATCCGGGGCTGGGTCGCGGGGAAGTAGTCTAAGCAGGGACGCCCAGACTTCCCTCTCCCCAGACACTTCCTCCAGCCCTTCCGGGGGAATACCGAGGCGTTCCCAGGCCAGCCGAGAGACATAGTCCCTCCAGTGTGTCCTAGGTCTTCCCTGGGGCCTCCTCCCGGTTGGACATACCGGGGAGATGTTCCGGGTATGAGAGCCACCCCTGCTGACTCCTCTCGATGTGGAGAAGCAGCGGCTCTACTCTGGGCTCTTCCCGAGTGACCGAGCTCCTCACCCTATCTCTAAGGGAACGCCCAGCCACCCTACGGAGGAAACTCATGTTATCTGCCTGTATCCGTGATCTTGTCCTTTCGGTCATGACCCAAAGCTCATGACCATAGGTGAGGGTAGGAACGTAGATCGACTGGTAAATAAAAAATCTTCACCACAACAGACCGGTATATCTTCCGCATCACTGCAGAAGATACACCGATCCGCCTGTCAATCTCCCGCTCCATCCTTCCCTCACTCGTGAACAAGACCCCAAGATACTTATACTTGAGGCAGGAGCTCTCCACCAACCTGAGGGGGACAAGCCACCCTTTTTCCGGCTGAGAACCATGGCCTTGGATTTGGAGGTGCTGATTCTCATTCCCGCCGCTTCAAACTCAGCTGCAAACCATCCAAGGGCACATTGGAGGTCCTGATTTGAGGAAACCAATAGAACAACATCTGCAAAGAGACGAAATCCCGTGGTCCCCAAACCAGACTCCCTCCAGCCCCTGACTGCATCTAGAAATCCTGTCCATATAAATAATGAACAGGACCGGTGACAAAAGGGCAGCCCTGTCGGAGTCCAACATGCACCGGGAACAGGTCTGACTTACTGCCGGCAATGTGAACCAAACTCCTGCTCTGGTCAAATAGGGACTGGACAGCCCTTAGCAGAGGGCCCCAGACCCCATACTCCCAGAGCACCCCCCACAGGTCACCCTGAGAGACACAGTCGAATGCCTTCTCCAGATCCACAAAGCACATGTGGACTGGTTGGGCAAACTCCCATGAACCCTCCAGCAGCCTGGCGAGGGTATAGAGATGGTCCAGGGTTCCATGACCGGGACGAAACCTGCATTGTTCCTCCTGCATCCGAGGTTCGACTATCGGCCAAATTCTAGTCCCAGTACCCTGGCATAGACTTTTCCGGGGAGGCTGAGGAGTGTGATCCCCCTGTAGTTGGAACAAACCCTCCGGTTCCCCTTCTTAAACAGAGGGACGACCACCCCAGTCTGCCAGTCCAGAGGCACTGTCCCCAGCCGCCACGCGATGTTGCAGAGGCGTGTCAACCAAGACAGCCTCACAACATCCAGAGACTTGAGGTACTCAGGGTGGATCTTATCGACCCCCAGTGCCTTGCCACTGAGGAGCTTCTCAACTACCTCAGTGACCTCAGCTTGGGGGATTGACGAGTCCACAACTGAGCCCTCTGCCTCTGCTTCCTCAGTGGAAGACATGTCGGTGGGGTTGAGGAGAACCTCGAAGTACTCCTTCCACCATCCGAGAATGTCCCCAGTTGAAGTCAGCAGATTCCCACTGTAAACAGTGTGAGCAGGGCACTGCTTCCCCCTCCTGAGGTGCCAGAATTTCTTCGAGGCCGACCGATAGTCCTTCTCCATGGCCTCACCGAACTCCTCCCAGACCCGAGTTTTTGCCTCCGCAACCACCCGGGCTGAAGCTTGCTTGGCCCTCCAGTACCTATCAGCTGCCTGCCAGTCCCCTGAGCCAACCAGGCTCAATAGGATTCCTTCTTCAGCTTGATGGCATCCCTTACATCTGGGGTCCACCACCGGGTTTGGGGATTGCTGCCAGGACAGGCACCAAAGATCTTACGGCCACAGCTCCGAGCAGCCGCGTCAACAATGGAAGTGGAGAACATTGTCCACTCGGACACAATGTCTCAGACCTCCCTCGGGATCTGGTTGAAGCTCTGCCGGAGGTGGGAGTCTCTCTGACGGGAGACTCTACCCAAACGTTCCCAGCAGACCCTCACAGTACGTTTGGGTCTGCCAAGTCTGTCCAACTTCCTCCCCTGCCATTGGATCCAACTCACCACCAGGTGGTGATCAGTTGACAGCTCCACCCCTCGATTTACCCGAGTGTCCAAGACATACGGCCGGAGATCAGATGAAACCACCACAAAGTCGATCATTGACCTCCGACCTAGGGTGTCCTGGTGCCACGTGCACTTATGGACACCCTGATGCTTGAACATGGTGTTTGTTATGGACAAACTGTGACTAGCAGAGAAGTCCAATAACAGAACACCATTCGGGTTCAGGTCGGGGGGGGGGGGGGGTTCCTCCCAATCACGCCCCTCCAGGTGTCACTGTCACTGCCCACGTGAGCGTTGAAGTCCCCCAGTAAAACGACGAAGTCCCCGGTCGGAGCACTTTCCAGCACCCCTCCCAGAGATGCCAAGAAGGTTGGGTACTCTACACTGCCATTTGGCCCGTAAGCACAAATAACAGTGAGAGACCTCTCCCCGACCCAAAGGCGCAGGGAAACGACCCTCTCGTTCACCGGGGTGAACTCCAACACATGCCGGCTGAGCTGGGGGGCTATGAGCAAGCCCACACCAGCCCACCGCCTCTCACCGCCAGCAACTCCAGAGTAGTAAAGAGTCCAGCCTCTCTCAAAAAGTTGGGTTCCAGAGCCCCAGCTGTGTGTGGAGGCAAGCTCAACTATCTCTAGTCGGTATCTCTCAACCTCCCGCAACAGCTCAGGCTCCTTCCCCCCAGTGTGGCGACATTCCATGTCCCCAGAGCCAGATTCCGTGGCCAGGGATTGCGTCGCCGAGGCCCCCACCTTCGACTGCCACCCAATACACAATGCACCGGCAAAAATGTAATATTTGTATTAGTAATTAGTTCCAAACCTAGAAATATATGAACCAAATTTTAATACAGATTAATAGTGAAGACACATTTAAAAGAAAATAGGACGTTTAATAGACCACTTAGTTTGTATTTTTTTCCCTGACTAATCAGGTTGGAATTAATTAGTGTTTAAAAAGCTGGTTTCAATTTTTTCTTTATTTTGCACATTTCCATGCTGCCAATTCTTAACTTTGCGTTTGGGTTTGGTTTTTGTTTCCCAAATCTTTGAAATTTGAAATACGTCAGAAAACAGCATACTGCACTCTCATTGACGAGGCCTGGGCTTGATTCCTGGTCAGGATGCTAACCCAGCCACTGAAGTGTTAACTCTCGGTGTCGGTCCCATGTGCAGATAAAAAGGGAGGGTTGCGTCTGGCCTAAAACCAGTGCCAAATCATCGCCAGACCAGATGATCTGTGGCGACCCCAGACAGAAAGCAGCTGAAAGAACAACAACAACATATGACTCAGAAAATATGATTTTAACATGAAAATTAAAGATAATTTAATTCTTTATATGGGTAGGCATATAGATTTTCTACATGTAATAATAGTGACACTGATAATCTAGTCATTTTTCTCTTTTTTTTCTTTCGGCTTCCTGCTGAGGGTCACCACAGCAGATCAGGTGGTCCGCATATTAGGTTTGGCCTTCCCATTTTATCTGTGCTTTGAACTGGCACTAAGAGTTAACACTACAGTGTCTGGCTTAGCTCCCAGCCCGGGAGTCAAACAGGACAGGATTAAAACCTTCATTAAACATTAGTTCATAATTTTTAGCAAATATAATCTAAGTGGTTGTAAATGAGAGCAGATTGAATCAGGTGAAATACATCACTATAATCTTTCTTATGTACTAGACCTCAGACTGAAATCTTCAGAAAGTACAGAAAGGAATTGACCTTCTACTTTGAATTTAATTAGATGTCACATTGCCTTAACATATTGTGATTAGGAACAAATTGCAGGTTGGCAGAGCCAGGCTCACTCAAACCCTGGGGCTGAACCAGCCTCCTGATTTTCAATGGCAAATACATAGATTTGCTCACATAGAGTTGCAAAACGATTATCTTATAAATCCCAACATCAGTACCATCTCCCACATTTTTTATCAAGATAATTGTGCCTGAAACAACAGTGATTTACCATGACCCAGGTAGCAGCCTCATATATAGCCATCCTTTTTTCCCCTTCAAGCACTTTGCTTCTAAATCACCCTGCACAGCTGCTGAGAGGGATTGTGTGGTGGTGGAGGTGGAGGGGTGCTTTCAGCCAAGAGATCTTATTTGAATTTTCAATGGTGACAAAGGGCTGGTAAATATTCCAGGATTTAGGAACAGCCAATTTGAATCCATGTTTGCCAACAGTTGTATATTATGTGCGTTTTCTCATGCAATATTTTTGCTTCCAAATAAACTTACTTCCTTACAAATTTCCTTAATTTAAAAAAATGTTGTGATACTTAAAAATTAAGTCATGTTGTTTATATACTGAGTATGGAAGCCCTGAAAAGAAAGTATTGAAAAAGGTTTTATGTCATCATTTCTACAAGATCTTATCATTTTTTAAAAAAAATTAATAGCTCATTATTTCAAAATTAGCACTGGGCAACGATTAAATATTTTATTCGAGATTAATCACTTGATTTTTCTGTGATTAATCGGGATTTATCACAGCATGTGCAAAATTCAATAATGAAATCAAAAGTAGTGTATTGCGTAATTTTATTCTTTCAAAGTACTGCTGTATGAACAAAAGTGCAATAACATTTGGTTTTTCAAACAAATAAAGTGATTTTTTACAGCAGTTAAAAGTTAATAGCAGTTAACACTTCTTGTAAATCTTAACTTAAACATTAATGTAATCAAATTAAATATAACATTAACGTATAAATAAAACATTAAAACATTTAATGTTTTATTAAATAAAACATTAACGTTTTGTTTAGTTTGTAAAAAAAAAAAAAAAAAAAAAAAAAATGTCCAGAACCTCGATCATACTGTAACATTATAACTGGCCCTTTCCAAGCAATTTAAGTGATACTTCAGACTCGAAGTACTCCGATATTGATACGACAATTTAGCTTTGCAGTGGTTACAAATAGCTTTAGTTCTATCAACTCCACCGTGTGGAAGAGGTTTAAAATAAAAATGTCTATTTAAGATTTTGGTACCTTTTTCCATTTTTCTGTCCACACAAGGTATTTTCTGTTTCGCGCTGTAGCTCTCTTAGGCACACAACAAATGCTTTCATTGGTTGAGACGTGTGATGACGCTCATCCCAAGCAGCCAGTAGCCTACTGATAAACATCCCACCCCTCCTGTGACCCATGTTTTGTGTTGTATTCGGTTGTAGTATTACAGTCTATCTGTGTGTATTCAAACACAGTGAGCAACGAACTTTCAAAATAAAAAGTACGTTAACGCGCGATAAACTAATTGTCGGCATTAATTAATTAAAACACGTTAACTTGCCCAGCCCTATTCAAAATATAACTAATTAGAAATCAAATGTAACTAAGAAAGAATATTATATATATAATAATACTCTTAGTATATATATATATATATATATATATATATATATATATATATATATATATATATATATATATATATATATATATATATATAATTATGATATTAATTCACTTAATTCACAGATTTTATTTCACATATTCAGAGATTTTACTTCAAATTGAAATGATCAAAGAGTCCACTATGTAGACATTTTTGATTACATTACTCACTCTCTCACTCATTTTCTACCTCTTATCCGAACTACCTCGGGTCACGGGGAGCCTGTGCCTATCTCAGGCATCATTGGGCATCAAGGCAGGATACACCCTGGACGGAGTGCCAACCCATCGCAGGGCACACACACACACTCTCATTCACTCATGCAATCACACACTGCGGACAATTTTTTTCCAGAGATGCCAAACAACCTACCATGCATGTCTTTGGACCGGGGAAGGAAACCAGAGTACCTGGAGGAAACCCCCGAGGCACGGGGAGAACATGCAAACTCTGCACACACAAGGTGGAGGCGGGAATCGAACCCCGACCCTGGCGGTGTGAGGCGAACGTGCTAACTACTTGTGCCCCTTGATTACATTAATTAAGTATAAATTGTCATTATTTCAAAATAAGGAGATAATACATAGTATGAGGGCTATGGTATTTGAAAGCAATGCACATGTCACATCCAAGAATACAATTGTTCAGAAAGAGAAACATCCACAATCACTGTGCTAAATATTCTCCTGGACATTTTCTGTTAAACTATATTCAGTAATATCCAAATGTATAATTCATCCATAAAAAGAACTTTGATCCATTTGTACGCCTCTCCAGCCTCTTGCCAAAACCATTAACTCCTTAAGCCTTTTGTTCATGTTTTTCCCATAGCGAGTGATTGATCGTGAGTGCTGCAGTCCAGCCGCGAGTCTTTGAAAGATCTTTTACTTACATAAAGGACTCTAGAAAAAGATGGAGGGTTCAAATGCATTTGCACATGGCTGTGTCACAATTAGTTACACAATGCTGGGCCAGTACTGACTTTGCCAGTGACAAGCTAGAAAAGTGTTCGTGGGCTCCTTTCAGAACGCCCACTCCGTAATTACATTAGCAGCCATTAACAAAGACACGCCATTGATGTACGTGTCAAAAAATTGCGATGGGAAAAGGGAGGGCAGTGCCATTGATTCATTTTGGGCCACTTTATATTTGCTAATTAAAAAGACTTATGCAACTTATGCTAATTAACAAGACTTCCACAACTTGAAGTCTTTGCTGTGCAATGAATCCAGATGTTTTAGAAGGCATACTTGATCTAGAGATGGCCCATTAAAAAGTAATCCTTTTCTTTTTATGTTTAAGAGTTTGTAGGAGAGCATTATATTTACATATGGAATACTGTTACTGAAAATTGTTCCTGTGTATAAATCTGCACAAATTGTAAATCACAAATATTATTATATGTTGCTATATTTTCACAAATTCAAAAGGTATATAAATCTAAACAGTAAATGTAAATTGGCATGGAATTTTGATAATTGTTAACGCTGAACAAACAGAAACAGACTTGTTGGAACTGACTGAGTGGTACTCTATAAGATTATTATGTTTTAAGAAATTGTTCCTTAGGCAGGGACAATTATGCCCCATGTGATTATAGGCAACTCATTTCCACATACAACAGTAGAGGTTCTTTGTGCTTGCAATTGATGTAATAAGAAATGTAGAAGCTTGAGAAATAATAATAAAAGATACTGAGGACATATACCAGATGTACTGTAACAAGTGCCAAATCAGTATTTTATAACCTAAAGAAAGAAGAAAGATGCACATTTCCTACTCAGATTCTAATAGTGATTTGCTAGGAAATTGCTGTAATAATGGGATGCTGTTACTGGGTATTTGGTGGTGCATCAGTTCCATTTTATGACATACTAACAAACCAATTCATTCAAATGATGCAGATTTTGTATGGCAATAATGATAAAATTTACTATAAACCATTAATAGCTATATATTGAGACTAGTCATAAAATTGACTTATATGGCAGTGCTAAAAATGTATTCAGTAATTGTTCAATGGAACACAAAGTGCAGTATACAGTCTGTTGAGGCTCTTTTGAAAAAAAATGAAATAAAACTATTAATTAAATGCAAACGATCATGTCAAGATTATATGTAGATTGAGTGAACAATATAGGAGTAACAGTCCCTTAGGTACATATTCACTTCTAACAATTGAATATTCAGTATAATATATTTCTAAAAAATGTAACTGGCATGTTTAATATTTAGCTACAAAGCTTGAAAACCATGATGCAAGTTTGCTTATTATAGGAAATGTACTGTATTGCTTGATATTCTCTTTTCTGTAGTTCATTGTACTTTAGGTTGATTGATGAGAAACTCCATGGTTGCTATAGATGTGGTTCTTTTCTTTATTCGCATTGGGCAATAGTGCTAGATTTTAAAACTTTAAAAAAACATCTTGTATCATTGACGAATGAACATCAGCATTAGTCTGAGTATTTACTGAGAGTGATTATATTTTGGTGATACAGTACAACACGTTTTGCACCCTGTAATGGACAATGGGCTGAAATTTACTGTAATTAATGTAAAACTCTTTTCCTACTCCTTTTTTTAGAAGACCAAAGTCTCTGCAGTGGTTAACGTAATATCTTGACATACTGTCATGTTTTGTTCATGGCTACAGAATCATTGCAATTACCGACTGCTTGAAAATGCTGAGTGTGTTTCCTGGTGATGCTCTGCCATGCCTGCAATGCAGTCATTTTATCTTTTTCCGTGGACCTTCAAATTTCTTGAGTCCTCTTTCACCAGACCATACGAAATCACCCAAGTTAACATATTCCTGAATAATTCCTGTTGTTCTGAGTATATGTTCCAGATACACTGCAACCCTTAATGCAATAAAGCAGTTACAGAAGATGAATGAATGAATAAACAATTTCAATCAATTGCAATCAGTGACTGCCTGAAGTCTGAATTATGCTTTAGATTTGGACGACAGCAGCTAAGATGCTTCCGTTCCCTACAGAATTTATTCTCCAAATGCTGTTGGAACCCTATCAATAAACACCAGTGAGCCAGTTCCACTGACAGCTATGCATGTACATGCCACAATGTTTCACAAATGAGCGGATATGCCATGGATTATGAGCCAGTTTCCTACAAACAGCACTCAACTACTATTTACTCAATATCTTCTCAAATGTAGTTATAGTAAGACATATTTAAAGATATATACATGTAAGTGGAAACTGAATGTATTTTTAATTTAACTGTTATTTACTTTAAATACAATGGTCTATGTTCAATTTTTTCCAGTGAGAAAAACTGGCAGGTATCCAACTCTAACAGACCCCATTGTGCTATTGTGGATAGTGGGCTACAGATCAACACTGACCAGATGAATGAATGAATGATTTTAATAACATATAATACTAATCTAAATACACTGAAACATTATTTTTCATATTTTTTCATATTATTTGATGATTTGAAATTTTAAATAACAAACTGTGTTGCACCACTGTTAAATGCAACATTATAGATATTCAAAGCTGACTTTTATATGTGTTTGTTCAGATGTGAGAAAACACATATAAAACACAACACAGGATGTATTTTGTGACGTGTATATTTGTCCCTAAAGAGCCCTTTCACTGTCAGGCCTATACTGTAAGTCAGACCCAGCAGCACAGCTGAACAAGATAGTACAGGTCACCTTATCCTTCACATCACCAAACACATTGCCATTACTTTGGATGTCTCACAGAAGTGAAAACACCTGAACAGTCTTTCAGATCTCACAAAAATTCTGCCCCATCAAATTCCTACAAGAGCAGGTTTGTTACATCAAAATGCTAATTTGCATTCATGAGACCATGTTGGAAAACCTGACATCTGTTCTGAAAGCAGTGGTCCATGTAGAATTAATCTGATTACATACTGTGAAGTCAGTTAATACTTACTTGTCTGTCTGTTAAAAAAACTGCAAAAAGAGAATTTCTTGTACAGACATTTGTAAAACTCACTTGGATTTACTACTGAAAAAAAAAAAAAATTCAAGTGTGTCCTGAGAACGTGAGCTCAGAGATGGAAACCATAGCATACCGTGACATGCATGGTAGTCAATGCCGTACAAATTATAAATAAAGAATCATTTATTGAGCATTATTGATACTGCTAATTCCATTTGAAAGTGCATTTTATTGATGCTTTATACTGAGCATTTCACTCACTGGATTACTAATGATTGTTTTTATGTGTTTTAATCTGAAATGCAGGTAAAATACCAAATAGGCAATAAAAAGGGGTGATTTGTGTCTACAAATTTCCTAAAGAATGCATCAATTTACTTT
This sequence comes from Tachysurus fulvidraco, assembly GCF_022655615.1. Classification (NCBI taxonomy): domain Eukaryota; kingdom Metazoa; phylum Chordata; class Actinopteri; order Siluriformes; family Bagridae; genus Tachysurus; species Tachysurus fulvidraco. Next base: position 8,964,392 of record NC_062534.1, read on the forward strand.
AATGGCCAGAACAATATCTACATCAGTGAACAAATGATACGTATGTACATTGGAAGGAAGTGGAGCCAGCAGGCTGCCCAGTCCTATGTTGTAGTTGCTTAGAAACCTAATTCAATAGGCTATAGAAAAGACTGCTGGCATCGTGAAATAATGTTGCACATTGTATTTCCACTAACAACATATGTTCAGCAAATGATTCCCTGTTATTTTCTTTTTTGTTTCTATTTCTATTTGTTGTATATGTTAAGTTATTACATGTAAAATATATTATTTACCTGTGTGTATAAAATTTTTTGTCTCTTGGTATGTTTAATTGTAAAGTGATGGTTAAACGGCATGTTTTCTGGATGTTGTCTTCCAGAACATTTTGTGTGCATGCGTGTGTGTCTTCATTTTTGACAGTCTACATTAATCTTGTTACAGATTAAAGGATCAGATTATCCAATTCATTCAAAATAAAGAAGGCTAACCACATTTGAAACAGCTTTTTATGTATTTATTTATTGTTTTGTCTGCCACTATATTATTTGACAATGCTAGAAATCCTACTCTTCACCTCTAAGTTGTTTTTGGCTTTCGCAACATATTTGCTACTCCGTTTTGAGATAAAATGACACCTGGTTCAAAAGAGGCTCTTCAAAACCTCACAGGCACATTTAATCTCAGTCGTCTCATCTCCTCTAGCTTTGACAGATGTTTGTGTGTATAGTCAGTCTTGAAGCTTGGCTCCAATTGGGCACACCACCATCTCACAATCCACCAACTGTTTCACATTTAACACAGATTGGGGATCCCATCTCATATAAAATTCTCAGGGGTTCTAAAAAGAAAGAATGATTTCATGTCAATGAACCAATTTATTGGATTTCAGATGAAGTCATAATAAAAACTATGACCTGTAACCCTGCCATTCAGCTTAAACTTAGTGGAGCATTACTTTTTAAACCTGTTTGCACATGTGAATGTTTGCTTAAGAGACATTATTATACAACCATTTTGGTAATTATTAAAAAACTATAATAGAAAACCTGTACATATTACAATCATATCACAAAACTCTTCCTTTCTTTTTTCTGTATCTTGTATAGATAACAATTATCCCTTTATACTGTATACCACCATATGAAAAGTTAAAATAGTTAATAATTCAGAACTAATACAAATTAGGTATTAAAGAAACCAAATATTCCCTTGCACACCGATATTTCCCTCAGAAAGCAAAATAGTATAACCAACTAAGTATAGCAGGATCTCTTTGCAGTGCTCATTTATCACCAACTTTGGCATACTGAAGGCTATTCAAGCCTTAAATGCTAATTATACTGTCGTGTTTACTTACCTTTCTCAGCCAATCCCAGATAAAATTGATCATGCAAATCCCTGAAATGTCAGTAGTGTTAATTATCAACAATACGACAAAATGTCATATGTCCCACATCAAGCAGAACAGAAAGTAATGGGCAAATACTGCATCGAAGCACCAACACTGTTTTATTGACATTCAATTGATGTTTGTCTTGTTTATGATTATAGATTGTTCTAATTGTAGATCTGCTCTAATAGACAATGTTATTGATTAGAAGAACAATTATAAAATGAAACTTTCTTTTACATTGAGAAAAGTGAAGAAACAGAACACAAAGGCCTGAACATCAGCAGCAGATTGAAGCACACACTTCTAATATTTGGTTTCAACAAAGTACTTTGTAGTCAGCAATATTTGGAGACTACTGTAATTCAGTATCAACAGTGTCAAAATGTATGAATAACTAATCACCAGAGCTCAAACACTGAAACCTGGAACCAGTGATCTTGAACAGATTCAGATCAAACCTATAAATGTGTGCGCTTGCTGGCCCTGTTTTTTTCTTTTGTTTGGATCAAAAGAGTACTAAAAAGACAAAATCATTTGCAACATCCTATTGAACTCAATTCACTTGCTTTGAAAAAGATAAACAGGCACCCAGGTTTGAAATACAGGGAAATATGGGGCTAATGTGGAATACTTTGTTGTAGACAAAGTTTCCTTTAACATTCATGATCATGATATCCCTTAAACTACTGGGTTACGTAATTTTTTTACAAAAACATTTAATAGTAGAGTATATCTGAATTAAACATGTTAAACAACATATCCAATGCACTTAAATGTAGTTAAAAAATAAACCAACATTGCAAAGAGACTATATCAAACCTTAGTAAGTAGGGAAAGAAAAGGGAATGTAGGACATTGCTAGCAGTAAATAAATCCTGGATCAAAATGAAACTTAATACTGAAGCCTAGCTATGAGTAATTAGCGATAATAAGCACTGCAAGCAAATGTGTATATATATATATATATATATATATATATATATATATATATATATATATATATATATATATATATATATATATAGATCACAATATTTGGCATTTTAATTTTTTATAAAGATTTTATTTTTATATAAGTATTATTGACTCCCATGGTGAGAACCACTCCAGCCACAGAGGGGTAAATTCTCATTGACAGTCTCAAGCCCATACAAAATGGAGGGTTGTGTCAGGAACAACATATGACTAGTATTGACTAGTTTAGTATTTTTGTTAATGTGCTTTAGAAGTTATTATTTTTATTTCTTAGATAGAAGCCAATATCAAACAATGTTAAATGATAAAATGTCAGAAGCAAACTAAGTTTGTTCGGTACTGCTGTTGTTAAATGCATGTGACTTTGGGATAATTTGTTAATAATCTATAATTAAGGAAATATATTAAAGGAGTTGATTTGATACATTTGTGCAAAGATAGAAATATGTTTATCCATCTGTCTAATTGCTAAGTGTTAGCAGTCACTGTTGTTCAAAGACTAAGATTTTAATGTATAACCTAGTAACCTAGTACATTATAACCTAGTACATAACCTATAAACCTATATAAAACTCCATATTTATATACATGGATATTTGTAAATTATAATAAGTCGAATTGTTTTTTTTAATTAGTTACTTGTATCACAGTAAGTATGTAACATGTCAGTAGATACAGTAGATAGTACTAGAACAGTGTTTACAGAAAAAAGTGGGCCTCACTTCAGTGGGCTTCACTTGCTGCCACTGTGTGTAATCATTGATTTATTTCATTTCATGGTCACAGAGAATTGCTTTCTGTGTTGTAGAGGTTATTAGATGGTTTTTTATTACTTGCTGCAAAATGTAACTGAAGTAACACCTCAGTAGATAATATACGAAGTATTAAAAAAATTGCTTATTAACAAAAATACAAATGAACTGGAATGGAAAGTTATGAATTAGCTTAATTTAATAGGCCAAATCTCAGCAATGACTTGACTAAACCCTGAATTAATCACATACAATATTTAAACATCTTACATATTTCACATTATGTTTTAAAACATTTCACATGTAGTAGACTTTTTCTCGAATGATTTATAATTTTTACATGATTTCTTGCATAAGTCATTTATAGTGTTTACTTAATTCACAAAGTTTTTTCTAATTTTTGTGGTTTACCTTTTAACATGTGAATTTCTCTCATGAATATACATATGTTGAAATGTGTTTTTTTATTTAAGAACCACCCATTGGTTTTACAGTGTGCTACTGCTTGCATTGGCCTGATCAGCCCAATCTGTAGCTAAAGTATTGATCCCTCGGTGCTGGAGCTGAATGAAGCCTCACTTCTTGCAGTGAAACTATCTAGTACAGGACATAAGACCTCTGATGAATAGCCCTATTTTGCTGAGCCATTTAGGAAAGACAAGGACTGCCATTTGGGATGCTTCTTTGCAAAAACTTTGCCTCTACCAAGGAGCTCACCGTGTCATAGACATATGTCCATCCCCTTCACACATATTACACCTCTCAGTCTGACAAAACACAGAAGATCCCTAGTATAAAAGTATACTTTTACACAAATATATTATTGTAGTGATGAGCAGGAATTCTAGCCACCCATATTGTCTGCTGTTTTCTCAAGAGGAGCCAAACATCCTTTTCAATAAAGCACTGTAGTGGCCTACTGTATGCATTCCCACATATTTTGCTGCCCACGCTGCACAGCTTTTAACAATCGAACCACAGGTGTACTTGAAGCACCAAAAAGGGCTAACAGTTCCCAGCTTTCCACTATTGCTCTCACTTGCCACTGGAATTCCCTGGTAATCTTTCCCTGGGCAGACTCTTGGTCACATAATAGTTCAAAGGTGCTTCAACACTGGCCAGGCAATCTCTGCCCATGGGTATTCCTCCTTGACACAGTTTGCAGACTAATAGGGATGTCATAGCATTCTCAAAGCTATCCGAAGGAAAGACTACCACTGATAAGGTTACACGTCATTTGTCCATGATCAATTTCTGCTGGTTTTTGATGGTGATTTATTGGAATTAATAGAACAGGTTTAAATAAGTTTATTAAACATCACATATCAAAATTTTACAGTGTGAAATTTTTCTCCAGGTTTGCACACATTACACACAAACATGTTCATATGTGGCTCAGTGTTACAGTACAGTCTGAATAATTTGTAGGACCAATACAATGTTGTAGAATATTTAAACAGGCAGAAAGGATGATGTGTGAATTTTGAGGAATGCTGAGCATGCAAAGAATAATTTGGTCATAAAACACACAAGCACAGGCACACACACTATTTCTCAGCCAACACCATTCTGCAGCCTCTGTTTAGATTTATTACACTGCAGATAAGAGAAGTAGCCATTTTGCATACTGTATTAGCCAGCTCTTTCTCCCTGTCTATCAACTGTATGATACAAACACACAGGTTACTAGTATAAAATATTCAAAGAAATCTAAAAATTTAAATATAGGTGAGAAGCTTATTAATTAGAATGACTCAGAGAGAGATATGCTCGGTCAAAGATGTGGTCTTGAGGCTGAAACTATTAAGGATAACCAATGTATTATATGACAAGGTCTCAACAATGGTCTCAACGATGGCATAATAAGAATGATCTAGGGCATGGTATTTTACACACACACACACACACACACAAAGGCAGTTAGACATCCATATTCATGTAATTCAAAATTGTAATAACACATTTACTTCAAATCCAATTTGGGCTGTAGAGAAATTAGCCCCTGTTTAAGTTGCATAGCATAGCATTCATACAGTAGAATGTATTTTTCTTATGACCATTGGTGCACTTGGTTACACACACACACAGACACACACACAGACACACACAGACACACACACAATGTACAATTTGGGACAGGTTGTTTCCATTATAGTCTCAGATTCTTGACTTGACTTACAGGGGTTCAGCTCAACAGGGTCTTCTTTTGTTGTAGCCAATCCATATCCAACATAAAGGTTTAAAGTTTTCTGCAAAAAGATGGGGTACTTTTTGCTCATTTATATATATATATATATATATATATATATATATATATATATATATATATATATATATATATATATATATATATATATATATAAAGCTTCCTATTTTCTTTATGGTTCTTTTATTTAAGCCAGTCAACTTGTCTATGTAACTACAGTATTTATGATTCACTCTACCACTCTACCTAGCCCCAGTTCTGGCTGATAAAAATCAGCTTAAGTGTAATTTTTTAAGCCCTAACGTAATAAAATTGTATTACTGACACTGGTAAACGCAGTTTACAAATATATGTGCACCACTAATAAGGTTTATTCATTCATTCATTTTCTACCACTTATCCAAACTTCTCGGGTTACGGGGAGCCTTTGCCTATCTCAGGCGACATTGGGCATCAAGGCAGGATTAACAAGGTTTATGTGTTTCTTAAATAGTTGATGAAATGCTCATTTCAGATACTTCCATAAAAATACATCATTCAGGCACAACAATGCCGCAGGAGAAAACAGGAACGAAATGAAAGTTCTGACCTTCAGTAAAGTACTGAGATTTGCCTGAGTGCATTTAATGTATCCTCTTTCTTGCTCTCTCACTGGAACAAGTTCAAGAGTTCAGTAATAAAATGTACATAAAGTACCATCATTGCTATTGCAAAATATCTACTGCTCTCACTAGATTTTTTTTTTAATTTTCCATTTCATTTATTAGAAGAAACATTTATAGTGAGAGGTGATGTGTATTTTTATGCCAGTTGCATTCAGGCTTCAAAAGCATTCTGGCTACTGACAACAATCATTAATATAGTTTCAACAAATGTATTATTAGCCATACATGGGCTTATAAATAATATACATTATAGCTCCAGCAATCGTCTACACTGACAGCATTAAAACCTTAAGAATTGGGGATTTTTTTAACACATTGGATAGACAAAGCCGAATGAATCGGCATTTCCGACTCAAACAATGAAGATTATTTATGATTAGTAATGATCTGCTAAAAACTAAATGGACAAAGACTTTGGGATGTACTGTATGCTAACTTTAGCAGATGGATGAAGTCTGAACTGCAGCGAGATTACTTCACATCTACCGGTCATTTCTAAAGCACTTAAAAATGTTCTGGTATTTCCAAGAATGATTCAGAACATAATTTGTGCAAATGCAATTGCAAAAATTGGGGTCAAGAAACTCTCATTTCCAGCAGTCGGTTTGATATGCCACCAAACTTTTAAAAATACCACTAAAAGCTCTAATGCATTTTTATAAAACATAGGGGTGCTTTGTTTTAAAAATGCATGGCGTAAAGGACATGACTCTTTATGTAACTGCAGTTCCTTCAAAAGGAATCAACAAGGATGTGTATTCGATGCTGGAGTGTGTGTGAGTGTGTGTGTGTGTTTGTGTGTACTGTACAGTATGTGTGTGTGAGACTCTAGAGATAGAAAGAATCTATATTTACTGCATTTAGGAATATGAAGTGGCCCTTTCTTTTCTTGCATTATTCAAGACATTGCAAATGTAGAGAACAATTTAATATAAATCAATACAGCTCTAGATGGATGTGCCAAGAAAAGAAAGGCGTGCCAAGTTTAATTAGATAAGGGAAGACATGTTATAGGCTAGCTTCCCAGACACAGATTAATCTAAGAATAAGAAAAAATATAGTGAAGGTTTCCAATTTATGCTACGATATAATTTAAATATACTAACAAAAATCATTACTAAATGGAAATTCAGTAGAAGGGATTTGGACTGATAACCTGATGTTTAATTTTGTAAATCAACAAAGTGTGTTGAGTAAGATACAAATGTGATATTCATATTCTTTACAAATGATAACCTTGTGACTTGAGAGTTTGTGGTGTGGTGCTGGCATGCACAGGACTTCACACACCTGCACAGTGGCATGGAGTTATCAGTGCCCCAGCATATCACTGATTGATGTATAATTGCATCGTTCTCTGTGGGACTATCTGCACTGTTAATCATTTGCAATGGTGAAATTTAACATAATGATGAAGCAAGCTGATAGCAGATAAGCTGAAACTGTTAATTAACTGCTGGGCTGCAGAGAAATCCTATTTTTCCTTAACTTAAGGATAAAACTTGCAGCATTTAACAGCAGGGAATAGAGCTGGGGAAGAAGAGCAATGCCCTGTGTCATTAAACAGATTTTATTTTTGACTTTTCACATTTGTTGATGACTGTGAAAACACAGCAGATAAAGTCCCCTCCAGATTTCTTTTGCACCTTAATTAAATATGTGACTCACAAAAATAAGTATGCCACAATGCCAGTACAATGCCAGTTACATTCTTGTGTTTTGTGCACTTTAAATCTTTGTACAGGTATGTTTGCGTAAATGTGTAATTAACTCTCTGATTAAAAAACTTCCTGTTTTTTTCTTGATTGTGACTATGCTGTTGGCAGGATGCTGTGTTTGTGTATAATGTGCCTCAATTTGCTAAAGTAAGTTGATGACACAAGAACCTGTTGTTTTTTGGCATACTTATTAAAGACCTTTTGAAGAAAGAAATTTATAGACTACAAACTATAATGCCACTGTGTTTGGGTTGGTTTCATTTTGTACTCATTATTCTCTATGTATCTCTGTCACAGTCATATTTAAAGAAGTGGTGTATGCATACAGTGAGGATTTAATACAGAAATTGCACACTTTGTCATTTAGTTCACAGGTAACAACAGATTAAAGTGCTAGAGGTTTTATGTACCTAGAGTCGTGTTTGCTTCTCTATCTAACTGAAGCCCTTATCAATTCTTGCACAATTCTGAAATGGTCTCAGCTTCAGCTAGGCCAAGTATTAGTATAAGTCAGGCACCATTATCATGCAGTTTGATGTAACCACAAAAAGGGAAGCTGAAGTTTATGTTTTAGGCAGTAAATGCCCATAAAAAAAAAACACTATGGAATATATGTTGAGGCCAGTGCTAAATATTATAATAATTAGTGATTAATTGACATTGTCCTCTAAAGTCAACAAAAAGGACACCAAAGGAAACAGCATCTATATTAGAGACACTGGTTTGTAGAGGACTGAAATTTGTATGAACGTAACTGAGTCAAATAAAAATAAAAAGCTGACATCTGAAATTTCCCAGTCTAGATTTTGACACAGTTTTTGAGTTTTATGTTGCTGACTTAATATGCCAACTCTGAATACAACCCTTTATGCACATGCTCAGATTTCTAAGGAGCTAGGGGGACAAAAGAACGTGTGGTGGTTTTTGGCTCTTTTCTCTGTCAATTTTGGCTAATTATCGCTCTCATTCTATTTTGTTTCTTTTTAAGTAACTCAGAAGTGGGATTTTGAAGATGGTGTGTTAATTTAGTACTACAGTACTAAAAAGTACTAAAGTGTATTATGTGGGCTGCCATGGTCTCTGAGGCCAACATGAAAACTTTTCTCTCTGGTATAGTTTCAAGTAAGTACTGGAGACTGGAGAACAATTAGACAATGTCTAGTATTCTTCATCTAAACAAAGACATGATTGTGTTTTTAATGCCTCATCATAATACATAGATGGGAGTGCTTAGTCCAGTGCTGAAGTTTATGACTATAATTAAGTCAACACGGATACTATCAAGGTTATAATTATACTATGCAATATAGCAATGTGTTACTTCATGATGTCTCATTATAGGAATGATATGGGGCACACGAACACTCCTCCAAATGCATTTGTGGGTTGAAAAATGTATGGCAGTATATCATGCCTTCTCAATCACTGCTGATGACGTTTTACAGATTCTCATTGGTGTTTCATTCTGTATAATCACCTGGCACAGCTGTCACCAATATGCTGCATGGATGTACAGGCTGTGCTAGAAAGAATTCAACCCCAGCCTCATTTCTTTACAACATTTTTTTTCTTATAACTACTGGTTGTGTTGTTACACATGGAGCCAGAATAATCTGTTTTAAAACATTTGTTAATGACAAAATAATATTACGTGAAGCTAAAAATAGTAACTTGATATATTTTCACATTTGAAAGATGATGGGAGTTTAGCACTGCTGTACATGCTTTAATCAGCTGTTGGACTAAAAATATTATATGGGCGAAAGGTGTAATGCACAAAAAATGTGTTTGCCACACAAGGTTGCAAAGCAGGGGATCTCAGACAGTGAGTGGGCTGATTTGCAATGACACCAGCAAGGTGTCAGTCGGTGGGGGACCACTGGAGATTCAGAGATTAGAACTGTATATACATTACAGAGCAGCACCTTGGTAAAGACAGAAGAGGTTAGTGTTAAACCCAGAGGATATGCTAATGCTAATATGATGTAAACACTGTACATCAAGAAAATGGACATCAGAAGTATGAAATTTTTGGGCTCTTCCTTTCTTTTTTCCTTTTTAAACTTATAGAAGTCTGCAAAATATAAATGTTGCTGGGGTGGATGTAAATAAGAAATGCTTCAAGAGTATAAAAAGCAAAAATATAAAATATATAATTTATACATTACATTAATGATGGTGATGATGCAGTGCAGGTTAAAGCTATAATACAAAATGGAAATTTTTGACCGATGATGGTAACAAGAGTAGCAGTTTAGTGATGGATATATGTAATTTTTAACTTTAATTTAGACAGGGAGGTATGTAAGAAACACTCAAAAGGTTTAAAAAACTTTTGTTAATGCCTTTTTTAATCTTTGTGAATGTGTATACTTCAAATCTTTGATACAGTAAAACAAATTATTCCGGTGTAATCAAGATGCTACAGTATAGCTGTTAAGGGGAAATCAGAAATTTAAGGTACTCTTTATTAAAGATAGAAATGAGAATTCCTTACTTAGTTTATGACAGAATATTCGGGAACATAACATACCATATTAATCTAACTCTTGGAAGATTAAACATTGTCCCATCGAACATGGCTAAAAACAACAGAGTATAAAATAGTTCAGCTCAACACCGATGGTTTTATAATTAAATAAAGGGCATCAGTTACAAAAGTGCGTTTCTCAGATCATTATAATATATTTACATTCACAGCATTTAGCAGATGCCCCTATCCAGCGACTTACATTTTTATCTCATTTAATACAACTGAGCAATGGTAGCTCGGTGGACCTGGGAGTCGAACTCACAATCTTCCAATTGGTAGACCAACACCAAAACCACTAGGCTACCAATTGTCTGTCTATCTGTTTAACCATAATGTAAAGCTTTTAGAGGATACCACCTTTTATTCTCAACAGGATTTTTGAGAGTGATGAAGTGGGCAAGGAATAAGATGATAGTGATGTAGTGAAAACTCCCACAAAGCTTTACAGTTAGCAATATACCATAGCCTGCTGAAGGAACAAAAAGTGTGGTATCAGCAAGATAGATAGCTAGGTAGATCAAAATATTACTGAGGTTAAAAAGAGGAATAAATAGGGTATGATTGCAGACTGAGATGCAAGAATTGCTGCATTCCATCTGAGCATTTATCCAAAACAGGATAAAATAAGCACTTGTATGAGCTACACATGACATGTGAACGGTGTATGCACCAAGTGAATTTTTCTTCAATTTATAAATGCAATACAATGAACAAAAAACAAATAGGAGAGCAGGAGTGAGCAATAGAATATTATTTTGACCTGTATAAGTCTGCTGAATGTTATGCTTCATTCATGTGTAAATCCATTCCAGCTGTCTACTGAAGGTAAAAATACGTTATATCGTCCACTAACATTAGAAAGTGCCAGAATGCTACCTTTCAAATGTCAGTAGGCCTACTACTAGGTCCCACTAATCTACTAATCGCTTTAAAAGTCGTTGTTGGCTCAAGCTAGATACTACTTAACAACTGCTGAGCCATTGACTTTTGTGCTTATCAAATGCATAAAGCTGTTGTACACAACAGAAACGTGCCTTGTCAAAGTAGAAGAGAACCGGAGTACACCAGTGAAGGCAGTCTGGGGTGTCCTACAGGGTTTTCTGGCTTTTATATTCCAAGTGTTTGCTATCACTTCTGCATAGGTAGGCAAATGCAGTTAGCAGGGTACAAAAAACATTATGCAGTATTAGAGTATGCAGATGTTACAACAGATAAGCAAGATATACAAACAGAGAGGAAAGGTTTGTGTACTTATAGCAAAGCCTTGTGAGCTAAGGTTAAATGGGGGGATGTAAAGCATTTTTGAACAGCCTTGGAAAAACACAGATGCTAGAGATCTTGCAGTGGAGCAGTGCAGGCCTTAATATCAAGTGGTTTACTTGAGAGGAAGTAATAAAAAAAACTGGGGGGAAGCTGTGACCAACAGAAACACTACTTCACAAGAGTCCTACAGATGAAGTGTGATGATAGTCAACAGTCTGGCATCAACCTCTTTATGGCATTTGCTGGCTGTGTTGACTGCTCTAGTTGGATTGTTGCCCAGAGGCTGGTGGACTTCTTTTGGACTGGATAACACTGGCTAACATTTCCAATCTTGTATCTATCTAAACATGAACGAGGGACAGTCCTTGTTAACTTGGAGACCCAAGTAACTGCATATATACTTATGTCTGCTTAGAGACTCCTCAGACATTAGAACTATTCAAACTTGTATTCTCCACTACTTATTCATGATCAAGCATCCAAAGCATGATTTACCTAAACTGTTTGATGATCTAGGTGTGAGTTAGAAATTCACCCAGCTGATGCATGAAAGGTTCTTGCTCTGCATCTAGATCAGGGTTCATCAGAGATCACTGGTGGACAACAGTCTGGTTGCAGATTAAGCAAAATATTTTAACAGATCAAACTATAGCAGACAGATTTATAGTTGCATGTTTAATCAACAGTTCTTCAGCAAAGTGAGCTTCACCAATTTTAGTTGAGTAACCCTGAATTGGAGCTCTGAATCTTGAGTCTTGTAAGCACACAGTCTGCTGGACACTGCCACATCCATGGGTCTGTCCCACAGAGGTGGGCTATTACTAAACAAAACAGGCAAGTAAAATAATGTACAACCCCAATAGTAAGTGATTAGCCAGACAGAGCTCCTGATCTCACATTTGGAAGTATAAATCCCTTGCAACATAGACAATGTTTTAAAGTTTTTCCCAGAGTTGACAAGAAGCTTAACTTTCTTTGTCTAACCTAAAAAATGTATGTGTGTATGTATTTGGCATCATTGGCTCTGCACAGTGGGCAGATGTGCAGAGAAGTGAGAAGTGTCACGTCACTTTCACTAGATTACCTTCCACCTGCTTGGCATACAGCATCAGTATATATATATAAATCTATCAGCCGTTCACTGAAGGGTTTCACGGACTACGGACAGATTAGCCGATTTGGTAAAGGCAGTGATTGCACAGGCACACAAGTTCAGGTCAAGTTGCATTTACATGGCTTTAACCATGCACTATGGTTTCCACCTGGGCATCAATAAAAGAAAAGTGTTGCTTGCAGACATTTGTAAAGCTGTGGACATGGAGTTTGCAATCTAATCTTGAGTGATTTATTTTTGAGTAGCAGGAACAGGAAGCAGCATAAATTCTTCCATCAAGATGTCTTAGCAACCTTTGTGATGAGTTTGATACACAACCTTCAGTAGTTCTATATAATGATGTAGAACCGCAGTGACATACTGTCAGGGATTGTTGTTGTTGTCACGTGTCTGCCCCGCCTTCGTCTGCTCCTCCCTGTCTCCACACCTGATCCTAATTGTGTCATCATTGTCTTTCATATATACACATACAGTATGTAAAAAAAAAAAAAAAAAAACAGCTGCAAAACAAAAAAGAAAAACAGGAAAATCTTCAAAGAGATATCATTCATGTGGCATTAGTTTGCTGTAAGTAAGAGTCTCTTTTGTTTAATTACAATAAGTTTATATTCATATATGCCTAATATATGATCTATAAGATTGAACAGGAGAGGAACAGGAAGAAGCGCAGGAACAGATTATTACTTTCTTAAACACCTTTTTCTTGAATGTGTGCAGGAGGCAGAACATATCTACGATCCCAACCACCAAGTACTAACCTTCTGGTTTTACTATTTTTATCTGAACTAAAAAGATCAACATATGTCTTGGATGACAACATGCATTTGCACAAGTGTGTGACTTGAAAGAGGAATATATTGATCATAGCATCACTTTGATTAGTGTCAGGAAGGGAGGAACAGCTACTGCTCAAACAGGAATGAACAAACAAATTCATAAAGATAAGGCATGAAATGTCAAGGTGCAACATCCAATCCAAAGTGTGACCATGCATTGGAAAACAATAGTGCCTGACAGATTGGGGACAGGTATTTTAGTAAATCATGTTGACACAGTTACAGACAGAGTAATGGAAGCCTTACAGCTATAAATCTCTCTATTTTATTGATATATTTATTTGTTGGCCAGAATTATACTGTATAACTATAGTCAGTGCAAGGCATGTAACTTTGCTTCTGAGACAGATTTATTATTTGATTATAGCCAGGCTGCCCCACATATTGTCAAGTGCTAAACCCATCCCTAGCCAAAACATAAGCACTTCATAAATTCCTTGCATTTGGTTTGAACAGTTATATATTAATCATTAGACAGAAGTGACCCCTTTTAAATTGTTTGTCACAAAATTAAATGGCAACATAAAAATATTCAACCTAAAATATTATAGCCCTCACTCAGTCACTCATATTCTTATTATTGCCCATATTTCATCCTCTTACAGATCAATTTTAAGAACTGACATCACTTGCTGGCTAATATATCCCAACCCTTTACTTGTACCACTGTTACAAGTTAGTCAATGTTTCACTTCATATTTTTGTTATATATATATATATATATATATATATATAAATATATATATATATATATATATATATATATATATATATATATATATATAGAGTGTGTGTGTGTGTGTGTGTGTGTGTGTGTGTGTGTGTGTGCGCGCAGATGTGTATTGTTGATCTCCATGTTGCACAGAGCACTTATCAAAATTACCATAATGCTTTGGCTAAATTAGGGACACTATAAACTGCAAGCCATTAGGAGGACTGTCTGTACAAGTCATTCTGCAAAGAAAATGTGAACTAGTCTTTAAACTTAAAATCATTCTCACAAGATGCTTGAATTAAAATCAGAAATAAGCAAACAAAAACAAACAAACAAATAAATAAATAAATAATACAGCTATCTATGATAGGTTTTGCAATGAGGTTATTCACTTCTGTTCCAGTGAAATATATTGTCCATTTGACTCGGACAGTAACACAGTAATGTGATTGCTGCCTGATCTTAATTTATACTGATTATTCTCTAGCTGTTCTTTTTTTAGACTCAATGTGAGAACAGTAAAAGCATAACCATGCTTGCTAAATTAGCTAGATAACAGATTCTCTTCACCAACCTGGACATGGAAAGTACAAGAGAGCTTAGTCTACAAATCTAAGACAGATGTGCATTTATTATGCTTTCTTATGCCATGACTGATTTATTATTTTGAAAATACTGCCAACTATTTTGTACATAAAGGCGTTCCTGTTTACACACATGTCAACACGCTATCTGTGAGTAGCATTTCCTAATTTCTTTTTTAAAATGTTGGCTTTTCAGCTTGCTGGCACATGTCAGGGCTTCTAAACAACAATGCCTCAGTGATGGCGGGGCACAGAAAAGGAATCTCTTTTTTCCATTAGCAACAGGAGATTGTTTTCTTTCACCTTTCACTGGTTCAAAGCCCAAAGAGCTGACAGGGAGTGAATGTATCCCCTCATCCTTTTCTTTTCCTTGTACATTCTCTTAGACATACAAACTTCCAATATATAAATGAATGCCTAGGGAACAACACCATAACCAGAGATCTAACATTATCAAGCATTATGAAGTTTTTGTGAGTATACTGTAATAAACAGAGTACATGCAAATAATACATCATTCAAACACCCAAAGAGATTTAGAAATGTATATTTTCTTCTAATTAATATGTATGCATGCATTGTTGATAAGCAAGAAATCTTTACGAGCATTACTACTGTATATCTTTTCAGTATAATTAGCCCAGCAGACTTAGCCCATTTAAACAATTGGCAGGAGACAGGCCATCTCTTATCAGCAGCACCTATCAAGGGATAGGATATACAGTATTCACCGCAAGTGAACAGTTCTCGAAGTTGATGTGTTGGAAGCAGGAAAAATGGGTAAGTGTGAGGATTTGACAAAGGTTAGGATGTGATAGATTACTGGGTCAGAACAACTCCAAAACAGCAGGTCTTGTGGTCTGTTCCTGGTGTACAAGTGTTAGTGTTTAATGCTGGCTCTAAAAGAAAGGTGTCAGAAAAGCATTGTATAGCATTACAGCCATTCAAACTGTATTTACAATCATTTGTGGAAAAAAATGGGTTGTTCTGAAGAGCTTAATGAATTCAGTTGCCTTACTGTGATAGGATGCCACCTTTGCAGTGAGTCAGTTTGTGAAATTTCATACCTGCTAGATATTCCACAGTCAACTGTAAGTAGTATTATTGGAAAGTGGAAACTTTTAAGAACAGCAGAAACAGACAATAAAGTGGAAGACTACAGAGTGAGGTCAACAAATACTGAGGCACATGGTGTGAAAAAGTTGCCAACACTCTGTTGACTCCAAACTTCCAATGGCATTAATTTCACCACAGAAACTGCGGGTGGCCTATTCATGAAATTCCTTTTCATGGTTGAGCAGCTGCATACAAGTTACATGCAGTTCTCGCAAACAACCCCATTGCTGTGCTCCCTCAACAGCCTTCTGGTAGCTGCCTGCATTAGATGATTGCTTACCAAGTCAAAAACAGATCAGCACCCTCTTACCTCAAACCACTTATCACTCCCTGCACAGCACCATGCTCCCTCAGATCCTCTAGCACTGCCTGAGTTATTTCTCATGGTACTAGGTAGGTATGCATCAAGACTCTTTTCGATTCTGGCACCTGGTGGTTGAATGAACTTCCCCCACCAAAACAGCTAAGTCACTGGTTGTCCTCAAACAATGGTTGAAGAATCACCTATTCCTGAAATACGTAAACGAGCACTTGTTTTATTTTTTTTATAAAATTATACAATTGTTCATCTGTTTGCTCTTCTAGCTGTATTACCCTCCCACAGAA
Source organism: Tachysurus fulvidraco (assembly GCF_022655615.1). Lineage (NCBI taxonomy): Eukaryota > Metazoa > Chordata > Actinopteri > Siluriformes > Bagridae > Tachysurus > Tachysurus fulvidraco. The sequence goes on from NC_062534.1 coordinate 8,980,850, forward strand.
TTTTAGACTGATATATTTTTAGCCTGTGACCTATTGAACCTGTACTGATGTTTTCATTGTTAGAGATTTCAAAGCAATTTTGTACATCTCTCTTGATATTGGCATCTTCCAAATGCCATAAATGTAAATAAACCTGAATATCACATTGACACATACCACATACCTAAACATTGCTGCAGACAAAGTTCACTCCTTCATGGCAACACCCCAAAATAACAGTGGCCTCTTCAAGTGAATATTGCACCCTGCCACATATCAAAAATAGTGATGCTGATCCCAAGATGCTGACTCAGCCTCCGAATTCACCAGATCTCAGCCTATTTGAGCAAGTGTGGGATGTGTCCAATCCATGGGAGGCCCAGCTCACAACTTACAGGACTTAAAGGATTTGCTGCTGATGTCTTGCAGATACCACAGCAGAAATTTAGAAGTCTTGGGGAGTCCATGCCTGCCTCGATGGGGGTGAGAGCTGTTTTGATAGAACAAGGGAGGTCCATATACTATATGGATATAAGTATTGGAATTCATTGTCCCATTGCCACATACATTCAAGCAACTAGCCCTACATTCCGTATTTGTGGAAAAAATGGGTTGTTTTGAAGACTACAGAACTGTTATAGGACGTCACCTTTGCAGTGATTCAGTTTGTGAAATTTCATCCCTGCTAGTCACAGTCAACTGAAGGTAGTATTATTGGAACGTGGAAATGTTTAGGAACAGCAGCAACTCATTCAATGAAGTGGAAGACCACAGAATGAGGTCAATGCTGAGGCACAGGGTGTATAAAAGTTGCCAATGCCCTACTGATTCCTTAACTGAAGAGTTCAAAACTTCCTCTGACATTAATATCAGTACAAAAACTGGTGGTCTCTTCATAGAATCCATTTCCATGGCCAAACAGCTGCATACAATGCTCACCTCACCAAGTACAATGGCAAGTATCGAATGGAGTGATGTAAAGCATGCTGTCACTGAATTCTGTAGCAGTAAAAACGTGTTCTATGGAATGACTAATCACCCTTCTCTGTTTGGCAGTCTGACAAGGCAAGTTTCGATTTGGCAGATGCCAGGAGAATGTTACCTGCCTGACTGCATTGTGCCAGCTGTAAAGTTTAATGGAGAAGGAATAATATGGTGCTTTCTTTTTCAAAGTTTGGGCTAGGCCCCTATCTTACAGTGAAGGCAAATTTTAATGCTTCAGCATACCAAGATGTTTTGTACAATGATCTGCTTCCACCTTTGTTTGGAACAGTTTGGGAAAGCCCTTTTCTATTCTAGCATGACTGTGGCCCAGTGCACAAAACACACAACAGTCCATAAAATACGTGGTTGAATGTGTTTGATGTGAAAGAACTTTACAACCCCTCACAAAGCCCTGACCTCAACCCCATAGAACAGAAATAGCAAACCAGTCCTTATCGTTTAACATGTGACTGATCTCACAAATGCTTTTTATTGAATAAAGGGGCAAATATTCCCACAGAAATATTTCAAGATCTTGTGGAAAGACTGTCAAGAAGAGTGGAAGCTGCTAACATGGAAAAGGGGGACCAACTCCACATTGATGTCTATGTATTTAGAATTTGATTTTATTAAATAACTGTTGGTGTAATTGTCATGTGTCCCAATACAGTTTAGGATCGACAAAGTGACCACTAGGGGATGAGCCAGAAACAAGCTTCATTGCAGCTTTAAAGCATTAAGTCCTCTAAAAACACGAAAAAACCTATTTACCTAGTAAAGTTTATACTCTCAAGATTTTCTTAAGCCCACACACAAAGCATAATGATTCATAGCCGTCATACTATTTGAAAAAAATGTTGGAGAAAACTGACCTAGGTGGCGCTAGACCAGTTTTTCCCTTACCTTTAGACACTTCCCTTTCTTCACTGGGGTAATATAATATATTATATTATAATAATATCCAAAACGCTTTGGTCGCCTCGCAAATATTCCGTTTGTGTTCCGAAAACTGGAAACAGTAGTGCGCCACCATCTTGTTTTTCGGCTCTAACTTCTCATTGGGGGTTTCTAAATTTACGTCATATTTATAGCCCAGGGCCTAACGAATCAAACAAGCCCCCACTTGAGCCAATCGGTGCTTGTATTGCAGAGATAGACGGCTGAGAAGCCAATGATGTCATGACATTTTACAATTACTCCTTCCAATAGCAATGAAATGGGCCGGGATTTCTACAGCTCCTTAGCCAATAAGGAGACGATTCCAACGGTATGCAACATGCCACGTCTCCGCAGCCTGGAGCTGCGTGAAAAAGTTGCGCACAAGAATTATTGCGCAATCCTCGACCTTTTCACAGTCTCACAGCTCAGGGTGTCAGGTTACAGGCCTTTTTCACAGCAGACTTGTAGTCAGAGAGGCTCTGTGTGTTTTAGGCCTTTTAAACTGAGCATGCAGTCTTTTAATTCAGTTATACAGTAAACAAGTACACAAAAACACATGACCGGACGGACATGTCCGTAGAAAAATATTTTTATTGAAGCCATTTTTGGGTCTTTTGACTTGAATTTTTTTTGGTGAAAGCCAAGACATGTGGCTATGATCCTCAGTTGTTATTTGGTCCCTAACATGTTCCAGAGAAATAAGATTAATCAGTTTATCAGGTAAACAACTCAGGCGGAAATGAAAACCTTCCATTCTAGCCTCTGTAACTTTGTGCCAGTAAGGCCTACTTGTATCTGAAACTAGAGAATCTCTTCTTTCCAATGAGACCATGCTTACCCCTGTGTGTCAAAGTATGTGGGAGCTGTACCACTTTTTGTTGGGTAGGTCATGTAGGCGAAAAACCTGCAAAAAGGGGGCGAGGTCCTGAACAGGTTAAAAAGTAAAACAAATACACCAAGATAAATCATGACAGAAAATGATTGCATGTCAATAAAGTAACATTCTTCAATGGAAACCTTTTCTGTTAGAAAACATAATGCAGGCTGCTGTGTATTGTATGCAAAAAAAAAAAAAAAGAAGCAAGTGTAAAAAAGTCTCCAGAAAATCTGCTTCAGAATCTTCAAGATGCTAATTAAAATTTACAAGCCAATTTCTTTTTGTTTGTATATTGTCATGAATATATCTGAATATTGACACTTATTTGAATACACTTACAGACAAACCATAAGTCTACTCAATTACGCAATATTGCCTATGTAATATATATGAAGCTATATATTACTTTTTGCCTGTGAAATGGGTTTATGTTACCGCAAAGAATAATTCCCTGTTTCCATGACAGAATCAGCTATGGTCCGCTTTATGTGATTAATTAACATGAGCTTGTGTTTACAAATACTTGGTTGATGTCCCCTGACACATTACCTAATTACAAACCTTCAGAATTTCATTGCCTTATTTAATGACCATATATCTATCATAGCCTGTTTGATTCATCTAATTAATTCCATTAATTCCTTAATGCCCAGTGTTAGCATTAAAAATAAGTGTTAAATATATTATGTTTTGTATATATTTTTTGTGTTTTGCAGTGTCCTGGTGTTGGAAACTAGACCAGAGAAGATATATAATCTGATACACAAATTCCAGGGAAACTGTAAGTCTTAAAATTCTCAAAAGTTTTTTCTACTTTTTGTATTGATCTGTGGCATGGGGTGGGGTCTATATGATACAGCAAACTACATTTAGTCTAGGACTCCTTAGAGTAGCCAAAAGTTTAAAAAAAAAAAAAAAGAAAGAAAAAGAAAAAAAAAACACTGGATCATTTTCTTTCTGCACCACATGTTCGTCTCTGTCATCACTTCCCACTCAGTGTGCATTTAAAATGACTCACACACTAACGTTAGTACACTCAATCTAGTGTCACATTTATAGTAGTGCTTAGCCATGCAAAAGCTCTTCAGTTTCAGTGAATACTGATATAGCTATGCAGAAGGTTGTGCTTTTTTATATTACTCCACACCATTGTGATATCAACGGCTAAGTGGCTAGAACAAGCCTGAATAGATGATAGCTAACATCAGCTCCCTATGGGGAAGATAAGATGTTGAGATTAGGCGATTTGTGCAGCAGATAAATGCAGCTGATCTACCAGCATGTGGCCTTTGCTTCAATAGGCAAAACGAGAAGAGTGCCCAAGGATCTGTGTCTGTTGGCTATCTTAGTTTCTCCAATACATCAAAGCATTTTTGCATACCCAACCAGTCATTGGTTTAAAGCTTACAGGCAAGAATTGTGATTTGCAGAAACAAACACCAATTTATTTCCATGCAAATGCTTAGCAGCAGATCATTACTCCCACAGTGCACTTTCCCTTTTCTCTAAAACAGCTCCGTAGTCAAGCAAGGCAGAGGAGTGCCACCAGCTGCATGCTTTCAAAGAGATTTCAGACTTGCTTCAGAAAACCTTTGAGAGCATAGTGTACTGCAAATGCACTAGTGGGCATTGTGTGAGTTAATGTTCTGTGATCTGCTAGGCTTGCACTGACATCACATTTACCACATCAGGAATACTTTATTCAAGCAAAGAAGCAGTCAAAAGCACTAAAAATTGTGGAGATCACGTTATTTTCTCACAGGCATTTATGCATCCTTCATTGATATGCATTAATATGTTTTCATTGGTATATTGGGCCTTTTTTTATATTTTCTTTAATATCATTGCATTAATTAACACTAAAGCATGGAAATTCAAGAAAATTTGTGAAGGCCCAGTTATATAAAATTCTTCCTAACAAAGGACCAGATAAGCAACAAATGATACATAAAATAAAATACTAGTGGATAAAAGATAACAACAGATAAAGATTAGTTCTTAACCATTAGTAATTATATCATGGCTATCAATAAGTGAACAGTGACTTGAGGCACATTTGCTTGTTGGTTATAATGTTTGTCTCATACCTCCAGAGTGATTCTTGCCTCTGCAGTGTGTGTGTGTGTGTGTGTGTGTGTGTGTGTGTGTGTGTGTGTGTGTGTGTGTGTGTGTGTGTGTGTGTGTGTGTGTGTGTGTGTGTGTGTGTGTGTGTGTTATCTTGTCTAGGGGGTTCCCTTGGAGAGTGTGTGCAATTGTGCCTTGTAATAGACTGACATCCTGACCAGGGTGTGCCCTGCCTTGTACCTGGGACAGGCTCCAGGTTACCTGTGACTCTGTAACATAAGTGGTTTAGAGAAAGGATGGAGAAAAAGTAGCGATCAATAAAATTACAAGTAAACTTTGTATTTTTGTACATTTTTATATTTAAGTGAATATTTACAATTGACCAAGTATATATCTGATATATGTATTTTTGTTATTACAATTTTTGTAATTAAGTTATGTTCACCAACCAAAGTGAATTTTGCTAAAGTAGACATCTCTTGGGTAAGCTGGGTGGCTAAAATAACCAAATTCTGTTTGGGTATCAGTAGTTTGCTAGGTTTGTTAACTCGTGAGTTCATGCATGCTTCTAGCCACATCGTTAGCCATCTAATAAATACTCCTAAAACGTTGTCGTGTTCATTAACAAGAGAACATTGCGTCTATGCAAGACTATGAGAATCCTATTATTTCAGCTGGCGGGTAAACAATTTACTTGTATGTGTTTTGCCACAAAAACATTAAATCTGGCACAGAAGCCATGATGCTTAAAAATATGGAGTTGCTGAACTATAGACGGTTCCTTTCCGGGAACTCGACAGTGCATCATGGCCTGATGTCTGAAGCTCTATGTAAAAACCCACCCTATTGGCTCAAGGAGGTCATGTATGATGATGGGAGGGTTGCCACTAAAATGTATCCTAAAGAGAAAGAATCAGTGGCATTTGAGGAGCTACTTGATGTGGTTGCATGTGTTGTTTCCAAACTTAATTTGAATTATCCCATAGAGCAGGCTACTCTCATCCGTTTTAAACTTAACAGCTGCTATCTGCCATCAGGCCATGTGCTGACTCCACACAGGAAGCTTCTTTTCTTTCCCGACCTTCATGCTGAGGAGTCAAAGTCCTGGAAAAATCTGTGTTCTTCTTGCATATATACTGTGGCCTCCTTGAATTATTTGTCACTCATAGGCCGCATCGAGAATGGATACACTGTTGAAGAGACAATACCCAGGGTTGAAGAGACGTTAGCTACCTATCTCTCTCCTTTCTTGGCAGTGTGGAGAAAGCCTCCACCAGCCACAGACCTTGCCCTCTATGCCACAAAGCAGATGGCCTGCACCATTGGCTGTTCCATGGCTGCGTTAAATGTCATGGAGAAGCACCTGTGGTTCAGTTTAACGGGGATAAAGGAAAAAGACAAACCTTCTGGATGGCCCCAAAGCCTGTTCAGTGATGCTACCAGAGAAAGACTTGGGATTATAGAGTTGGCAGTCAAGTTATAGACTAAAAAAGGACAGAGGGACTGGATCCAATTTTAAATCTGCACACTCTAAACTGTACACTGAAGTCATACAGGTTCAAGATGCTAATTAAAACTAATTATGTCTCAAATGAGAACAAAAGATTGGTTTGTATGAACAGATCTGAAAGATGTGTACTTATATAGGCATCTTTGCAGAACACAGATGATTCCTCAGGTTCGCTTTCAGGGGTGAAGTGTATTAGTATTGTGTTCTCCCTTTCAGCCTAGCTTTGTCTCTATGCACGTTCATGCATCTCCAGGGCATCTGTGTACTCAGTATTTAGATGACTGGCTTAGCTTAGCCTAATTGAAAGATGGTGGCCAGACTTTGAGACATTGCGCTCACCCACATGAGTTGTTTGGGACTCAGACTTAACCAGGAAAGAACTATCTTCCTACCTCCACTTAGTTGAATTCATAGGTAGATCTGCTAGCAGTGAGTTGTGAGTCTTGAGATGACAAGAGACTGAACAAGTACCTTTGTGGACAAAAATGGCCAAATCATTCTAATATTGTAGTGATGGAACCAACATGAGCGTGTCACAGTTGAAAAGTACAGTTGAATGTCCATGAGTAACCCAAGGTTGCGTGCTGTAACTGAGGTGGAGATCAGATTGTTATGCAGGGATATTGCAAGCTCATGACCTAGGGATGAATCATCTGGGATGATCAGCAGTTCAGTTTTGCTTCCTGAGGGTGACTTGGGATTCAACCACAATTTGGGGAATGCTTGTTTCTCAATCTGGTGAATTCCATTCCTTCAGCTATGAAGGCCAGTAACTCTCTAATGCTCAGGCACAGAAGTTATTGGGGTTCATGGCAGAAGCAGCTTTATTCCTTTGGGTCTGATTCACATGATAACACTTCATTTCTGGCTCAGGAGCAAAAGGGTTTCACCCCCGCAATCACAATTTCATGGTCATAGGGGTTATGAGTCATACACTTCATACCCTTCTTGTGGAAAAGACATAGGTTCCTTAATTTGGTTCCCACTCTTGAGGCATGTTTCTGTCACAAGCCCCTCATGTTTCTGACGGACACCTCCCTCATGGGCTGGGGTGCGATCCTAGATGGCCGCCTCACTCATGGCAGGTGGAAAGGCCACCTTGGACAACAAGAAGGCAGTTTTCTATATCAATCATCTGGGTGGTCTGTGTTTGTACTCACTCTTCAGGACGATGCAGCATGTCCTGTTTTTATCTCTGAGAGCGATTTACATTTCAGAGAGCACAAACTTTGGCATGGACGTTATGTCAGAGCTGAGTCAGAAGCTGAGTCCCAGAGAATGGTGTCTCCAGTCGCTGGTTGTGGAATGCATATGGTAGAGTTTTGACCAAGCGAAAGTGGATTTATTCACCCTCAAGGGGTACGTTTTCATCTGATAGATTTTTAGGTCTGGTTTGTGGAGATTCCTGTCAAAAGGAATGTCCTGTCTCAGTCACCAAGATGGAAATTCTGTGTCTGGCCCCTGAGGTGGACCAGCTCTTAGACTCTGGTATTTTGGAGGTTGTGGATTCCATATTAAATGCAAGGGATCTCTCCTTGAGAATTTTGCCTCCTGGTGCCTCTGGTGCCATTGCCGCACAGGTTCAAAGCTGGAATTCTCACAGACACACCTCTCAAAGGCTTTAATGGCCTCCACATTGTAAGGGTATGTGACCATTATTTCTTCAAGGCTCGCACCTGTTTAAGGCAGCTCCCTGGGGAGGCACCCTATGGTCTATAGATTGCTGCATAGTGTCAGGTGGCTGAGTCGTTCCTGCAGGCCATGCCTCCACTAATGGGACTGATCTGTGGTCCAGGAGGGGCTGTTAGAAGCCCCGTTTGAGCTCTCTCTTTGGATACATACCCAAGGTGCCCACAGCAGCCAGTTGCTGGTCACCTTGCAGACCTTCCCTGACCCACTCCATGATTTGCTGCACCCAGTTCAGGCTCTCAGCATTTATGCCCATCACTTCAGTTTAGTCTTTTCTCTTTAAGCCTTTTTTTTTTCAACCGCAAAAAAGGCAATAAGGTCTCCAAGCAGCCTCTGGCGAATTGGGTAGTGGAGTCTATCACCTGGCCCTATGAGGTACATTGCATGCCTTTTCCTATAGTCATAAGGGCTCATTCCATTAAAAGTGTGGCCTGCAGTGCCCTGGCTAGTGGTGTTCCTCTCTGTAATATCTGTGCTCTGGCTCTGGCATACCAGAACTTCATGTACACGTTTATCAGATTTTGTAGCTTGAACATTAATTCCCCCAGGGTCCCATGTCATTCTGGCCTAGTTGGTGTTCTGCTCTTTGAGTTGCATGTGCCGCTTTCATGGCTTTGCAGGACTGACATCCCCCAGCATGTGGTAACGTTGGTATTGATGTTCTCATAGCATCAAGCCATGACACAGCACAGAGATCAGTCAAAAAGCAATTACATTAGGTTACATATGTAACCCGGTTCCCTGAGGAGGGAAGGAGACATTGCATTGCTTGGCACCTTCTGAGCATAACACTTCATTCACACAAATAGAAGCTTGGGTGATGTCACATACGTACAGTAGATGCCCTTTTATGGTTTTGCTGGTACTCTTTGCATCACCTGAATGACTTCATTTAGACAGTAGCCAGCCTATTTTTCTAAGAGCTTCAGTCAGTGGAATGAAAAGACAAAAAGTAAAATAAAATAAAAAACCTTGTAAAGTAAAAAGATGAAGTGTCAATCAACAACTTGAAAGGAAGTTTCGGCAACCCACTGAGGACTTCTTTAAACAAATGTGGATGTCTGTTATGTTGTTATGCCATCTGTTTTGGCCTTAATACATTCAGAATGCCCATGGATGTTCAAGCACCTCTCCACAGGAATATGCCAAATAGGTGTGGAGAGAGGATTTGTATGATCAAAAGTAAGCTTATTCATACATAGTTTCTTATTCTTAAAGGTAATGTGGTCAGGGTTAAGTAAGTCATACAAATAGAGGTTTTAGTCAGCATTCACACACATAAAAATCCCAAAATTTGTTAGCTACAGCAGATCACCTCATATCTCAGGTCTCCAGACAGAGACCATGTCCAAACATTTCACATGTTTTTCTCAGGTCGTCTTCCTGCACAGGGTTTGCTGAGCTCTGACATTCAGCTCTGGTTCCCCAGAGGCACCTGATGTCTGAGGAGCTGACAGATTTTCACAGTGTCTGTGAATAGCTCTGATGTTTTTGATAAAAAAAATGAGTGAAGCTGTGAGGCTATTTAAGATGGATGTATATTTGTGTTTATCTTTTCCTTTAGCAATGTGCATTTGCACAGTGATTTGACTAGTTATGCAATGCCTGAATGTGTGTATATTGATTTACAATATTCACTTTCTCGGCCTTAAAAGCATTGCACTCACTTTGTCATAATTTGTGTTGCCACAATAAATAAATAAATAAATAAATAAATAAATAAATAAATAAATAAATAAATAAATAAATAAAAGGGTGATATATGCAATGAAACATTTCTCTTTTTTGTAACCGGTATTGAAATACTATAGCTTTTGCTGTTTGTTTGGTATAGAGCTTTATGGTGATGAATTATCCTGCCATTAAAAATGACAGCATTAAAAAATTAAAGCTATGATTCATATGAAAATACTTTGAATGGATTAGAAACATTAGGATTCATTCTTTAAATTAAAAGAAGTCACTTCTGTGTGCATTCCTTTGTAACTTTAATAACCTGCACTTACTATATACTGGAAAATAATTTTTTGTTCTTAAATCCGTTTTTTTTTTCACAGTATTTATTTTAGCACAACCCTGTATGCTTGTTTGTTAGTTTGGCATACAAAACAGTTTCTTAATTTGTAAAACATCACCAATAGAGAGGCAATCCAGCCAGTGGATAGAGAGGGAAAAGGTCACGTCATGAAATACAGTAGTGTTTAATGTCATCTTATAGACCTTGAACCAATGAGGGACTAACATTTAAATTTTGTTGAGGGAAGACTGAAGGAGGCATCTGAACATTAAGCTTCACAATATGCACACAACCTTACATAAAATGTTTGCTTTGAATGCTGGGTATTACCAAAATAAATAATATCCTTTAAACCACATAATAAAACATGAATACCATGTCAATGAATAATGGGTTTTATTTATTATCCAAATTACTCCACAACACATCAACATCATAAGTCATTTTTTCATTTACAGTCTCTTCCCAATGGTAAAAATAGTTCTGCTCATCTGTGGCAGTTCAGTGTCAATTCCAAAATTATCATGTCACAGGGTTGAATTTAGTCTTTTCTGAGGAAGATTCATAAACCGAAATGATGCCTATTTTTCCTCTGTCTTCTTCTACTCCATCACTTTTGTTTACTTTTTAAGAAAAGACAACCAAATCAATGTATTTTTCATGATATCCATGATGCAAGATGCACATGTGACGGATACGACTGACATAAATGCAAATAGTCTATGATTATTAATTAATGCCTTTTAAAAAGGAAGAAAAGCAGCTGCTGATTCAGTTTCATAATCTAGACACTCTGAGACGTATCGGCACTGGTCCCAGATAATTCAAGTTTTTTGAAAACTAAATGGAGTGGCAGTCTTCACAAACACTGTCTGAGTTGGCAGCATCTCTAATGAGACATCATAGCAGGTGATTGACCACCCTAATTAACTTAATGAATTTATATATATAATTATATCTGGGCTTTTCCTTTCGGTATTCTATTTTTGCCCTAAAACAGGGATTAGATGAAACACAGTAAAGCAGCACTGATGAGAAAATGTATGCATATTTGGTTTTAAGTCTACTTTCTAGCGAGAGGGAATAGAGCTTGAAGGCAAAGAGAAGTCATTTCTTCCCCGCAGACAGGCTAGCCTTCCTGACACTGGATGTCTTTACATAGGCCCAAAACACTCCAAGGCAGTTTCACTCCATGGATCTTATGTCAGTAGGCTTGTAAATTGAGTATGTGAGAGGTTAGACACACAAACAAATAGAAACAAAACACACACAGAAACACACAGACATGCACAAAAGCACACTCAGAAACAGAGGCATGGAAAGAATTGGAAATCAGAAATGACAGAAGTGAAAATGTCTATTTCACACTGACAGTATCATTTTTATACACCTCTAGCAAAATGTTGATAATGACTGATATCTCTAGAAATAGTTGGCTTATGGGTACCCTTCAATAGTATATCATCATATGCAAACATAGTAATGTTCTGCAGTTGGGAATTATTTAGAATAGTTTTAAGAAATCATGTACACCTATTACTTGAAATCAAGTGCAAATGTTAGACAATAAGATAAAAATAGATAAGAATAAAAAATATATGCATAACATAGAGATATAATATAAATTTGTTGCAGTTCAATACTGTGTAATAGCTTGCACCCACACCAGCCCTTTGCGGATAAGATTCACCTCTGACACCTCTGAACTAAAGGCATATAGCATAAAAGCTTACATACAGAATTATCTATAGATGAGGAAATTATGTGGTATTATCCATATACATGGACGTTACAGTTGTTGATTTGTGTCCAGTGCAGATAATGCATATCTGTACAATTATGCACAAATAAAAAGATAGATTAAAGTGCAGATTTGACTGCTGGCTGCCTGGAGTAATGACCTGTGAAAGCATTACTTCCTGCAGCTGGGCAGAGGCAATCTGCCTCTCAGCATACTCCTCTGCCCCAGTGGTGTTTTATAGAGTGGGTGTGAGGGGTTCTTCGTGATCATTTGCCAGCATCACTCTCACTGCAACCATTTCCACTATGTCCAGTTTAGCTCCCAGGTCTGAGCCGGCCTTTCTAATGATCTTGTCAGTATGTCTGTGCTCTTCACTGAAATGCTGCAGCTCCAGCACACAACATAAGATATATAGTACCTTTATTCGTCCCACAATGGGGAAATTTCTCTCATAAAAGATGGGACTCAAAACTACAGACTCATAGAAGGTTCTCAGAAGACAGCCCTTCACATTAAAGAACCTTATCCTCCTCATCCCAACAGTTCCCAATTCCCCACCCACACCTGTCTTGAAGTGACTGTATCTGGTGTGACATCAATGCTACAGGTCTATGGTTATTTAATTTTCTGGGGTTCTTCAATGCAGGAGCTTTTCCAACATACTGGGACCCTCTGCAGTCTCAGGTGCGATATCATCAAGGCTACCTGTATTTCCTGATGTATGAGATGTAGATGTAGAGATCTTGGTGCGGAGGGGATGGTAAGCCGGTGAGGACTGACCATCATTTGCAGCACAGGAGGACACAAAGGGAGGGTACAATGCAAAGATGTCATGGACATGCCTATTTGATATGTGGCCAAATAGCAAATATACTGAAGAAGGTGTTCAGCTCATTTGCCTTTATACAACTCTCAGGCCTACTGAATTCGGGGCAGGCTCTAGCCAGACACCTTCATCCCTGTTCCACACCTCTTTCACCTTCCACTTTGAAGATCATTCTCAATTTTCTTCCTATAGTCCTCCATCCTCTCTAATCTTCACTAAATCTTCCTATGAATACTATTCATGCTATTCCTGTCACCTGCTATAAAGTCTACTTCTTGCTCAGACAGGCATTCAGGGAAATATTGCCCCAAGGTTTACTGTTTGCTAAACAATGCACCGACTTAGGTCACACAGCAATGTCACACAGAATTTATAAAGTCTTTCAGACCGTCAAAAACCTCAGCATGGTGTTCACAAAGAACATCAGAGTCAGTTGTTTCAAAGCATCACTTCAGAGTATCCATAGCCTCAGGAGACCACTTTTTGACTGACTTGGTCACCACAGGTTGCCTCAATACAAAAGGTTTCTACGAAGACCTTAAGTGCACCATATAAGTGCTATATGCTTTACTGTATGTATGATTACTTAGAGGCTCACAATAAGTATTTCATAAACATGCATGTAACATATGCACAACAGGAAAAAATACCATAGAATTATACTTCCAAAGTCAATAATTATACTTCCTAATGCAATGCATTGTCTGATTCATCTCTGATTTAACTTATAGTATTGCATAATATTGAACCAAGAACTAATATATTAGCAGCAGAGATCAGAGAAGATACCAATACAAATAATTTTCCTTAGTCCCGTTTTCTCCTAGATATCTCTTAAAAAACTGCAGTCATGAACAAGTGTGCTTGTGTGTAGGCAGTAAACACAGACCTCAGGGTACCTGTAGTGCAATACAACCTCACCCTGACTATTTTAGCACCACCTTTGGAACTATATGACGTGGCATGCTGGGAGCAGATATATGTGTGTGACTGTGTGTGTTTGTACTGGGGTACATTTTTTCTACTAGATAGGTATCTAATCTGGCAACTTGGTGAATGATATATAAGTATGAGAGTCATTGATTTGATACATATACAATATAGCTTTATGTCATTATGTATTTATGTATTATGTATGTACAACAATGTTCTCATGGGACTTTAGGTTTGGTTATGTTAGACATACTTTCCTTTTTCTCTCACTATTATAGGCTCATACTTTTTTTATTAACCAGCTCATAATGTCTGTGTAACTGCAATAACTTCAATTCTTCTTCTTCTTCTTCTTCTTCTTCTTCTTCTTCTTCTTCTTCTTCTTATTATTATTATTATTATTATTATTATTATTATTATTATTATTATTATTGCTGCTGTTTTTGTTGCTGTTGTTGTTTTTATTATTAAATAAAAAAGCAATTGAACTTCAATAACTACACTTTATTTAGAAACGTGTTGAAAAACAGGCTTACTATTAACTTTTTATATCTTAATATTATTTAATTCTGGAATTTAGATTTGTAAATTCGATTAAACAACGATTTTATTAAAGCCACCTTTGCTAGTCTGCATCAATGATTATTTATGACCACTAATGGACTGAGCTTGCTGAGCCTGCAAACCACCATGAAAACGATCAACTTCTATGGAATCAGGAGGAACATGTTTAAATGAATGCATGCACATTCTTTTCTAATTAATTCAATGCCTGAGTGCACATATCTAAATAAACATTAGTTTTTCTTCCTTTTCCATCAGTATTTTTTATGGATTTATTATAAAGGTTAACATTACAAACATCTAATTAAAATACAGATATTTTTGAAGAGTATAAAAATAAGCAGCATATAAGCAGCAAAATGAGAGAACGGTAAAGGGAAGACTTCTTATGAGCAAATAAAAACACTGACTAAATAGATACTGTAAGTCACTGACAAGAAATTACTCACAGATCCTGCACATATACGGTACCTGGTATATGAATAAATTTTAGATTGTATTTGTCTTTCTTCCATTTGATTAACTAATAATTATAATTCCGCCAATGCTTATTTTTATATTTCAACCCAAATCCATCCCATCTGTTTATATAGTTTTGCACCATTATATTTAGTGAAAAATTCCAAGGAAAACTAATTCACACAGGAAAAGCTCCAACATAGTTTGTCGGTCACAGAGGCACAAGAAAAGTTTGGTTTCAGTCTGGCTTATATCATCAGGGAACAGTAGATACTGTAACTGCCTTGTCATTAACACTGTTTCTGTTATATGAAAACTTCATATCAAACAGCAATTATACAGGATACAATGTTCTTAACATCAGTTAACAGTCATTTCTGAGGAAGTCCTTTTTGCTTACTGAGCAAACCAAAGCAGTAAACCCCTATTAAAACATCATATGTTTTTTGGAGGTGAACATGTACTTCATGAAAGAGCATACTTTACAATAATAAACCTAAGCTTTTAGGTTGTGAACTGATTCAAAATAAACTATATATATATATATATATATATATATATATATATATATATATATATATATATATATATATATATATATATATATATATATAACTAAGCTATAACAGAAAAAAAACAATATTCTACCTTATCCCCCAACTCACAAAGTAGAAGTGTGCAAAATTAATAATGCTAACCACTAAAACCACTATTGCCTATTAAAATCCACTATTATTATTACTAACCACGAAAAAAGCTCTAAACACACATTTTCCACATTGGAACTGCACATTTTTTTAATTAACTTCATTGTAGACATTAAATAAAATATCTACAAAATTATAGGTTTGCTTTCAGACAAATACTTCAATAATAAGCTGAGATTTCGAGCTAGTTGGCAAATTCTGTTAAAAGAGATTTTGAGAGAGAATGAGACTGAAGACTAGTAAAGACCAACAAACACTATTTCACCTTTAGTGCTGAAGGAAAGATATGGCTTCTTGTACCAGAACTACAGCATCCTTGGCCTTAAATGCACTTGACTCATCCAAACTTATACAGTATATAGAACCTTTTTGCAAGTTGACGTTCATCTTTATGTAAGATTTGAGCAATTGCAAATTATTGATTTTGAATTCATTCATTCATTCATTTTCTACCGCTTATCCGAACTTCTGGGGTCACGGGAAACCTGTGCCTATCTCAGACGTCATCGGCCATCAAGGCAGGAAACACCCTGGACGGAGTGCCAACCCAAAGCAGGGGGGACACACACACTCATTCACTCACACACTCACACACTACGGACAATTTTCCAGAGATGCCAATCAACCTACCATGCATGTCTTTGGACCGGGGGAGGAAACCGGAGTACCCAGAGGAAACCCCCGAGGCACAGGGAGAACATGCAAACTCCACACACACAAGGCGGAGGCAGGAATCGAACCCCCAACCCTGAAGGTGTGAGGCAAACGTGCTAAGCACTAAGCCACCATGCCCCCCTTGATTTTGAATTATTGTGGGTTTTTTCTTGTTGATTTGTAAGTATGTTTACTGCATTACCTTGTTGAAAATGCTCACTTTACCTTTATTTTGATCTCATTTGACCTTAGCATACAATACCAGCTGTAGTTCTTACGCAGCTTGGTGAAGTAAAAGCATTTTGGGAGAAAGCCTCAGAAATGCCTCTTCACTGTGTGGAGAGCAGTATGCTTATGGATACATTATAAACTATATCAGAATGTTTTAAACATACTTTTTGTTATGACCCTAATTGTGCTTAATGGTATATAAATCGTGACATTTCTACAACTATTAGGAACTGGGAGCTCAAGAAAGCTTGTGTCCTATGATGTCAGAAAGAGTTAGTTGAAAATATAAACCTAGATAATAAGCTGGGGAAAAAAATAACTTTTCAAACAGCAGCATGGATGAACCAGGGACAGTAAGACCCTCAATACTAATTGGACTGCAACTCATAGCAGTAGTCATGAGGGCATTGATGCTTTGTTATGTCACTTCAGAGGTTTGATGGTTGATAGAGGTTTTCCGCATGTATTTTATTTAAATACAGTCATACATATATTAAGCATAGAAAATTAAGCATGGTAATATTTGCAAAAAATATACACAAACTGTATATACTGTAAATAACAGATGTATATTGTGTTTCCAGAAGGTGCCTCCTTGTGTGTATGAGAGAGATTCAGTGATGCATGAAATAAGCTTTCCTCTAGAACAGCCATGAGGGGAGGGAGTGATTGCTGATATCTCACACTATTTCTTAATTAAGACCATACCGCTCTCAGTTCAGACTTATATTCCTCCTTTTTCAGTCCTCAAGGTCAGTCAATTTCCATAGACACAAATTTCCATTAAAATGCTAAAACATCTTGGAATGGACAAATCCTGAATGAGCTAAGATTATGTTAAAAAAAAAAAAAAAAAAAAAAAGATTCCCACTCCAATTTAATCATCTTCAAAAAGAAATGATGACAATCTTAGGTCAGTGGTTTGAAAGGTTGTGCAGTGTTTGCAAGTCTGTGCTACTGTAATTGTGCCCCAAACCGTGTGTTTAGCTCTAGCATGTTGCTCTGACATAGTGTGGGAGTTGCATGAAACCACTAGCAGATAGACAGTACATCAGCATTAAGTATCTGTCTGTTACACTCCATCCTCATTTTTCCTCGGGGGGAAAGGCTTGTGCTATATGACTGTGGCAAAACTTTGACACAATTTTGCTGTCTCAGGCAGTTTATTTTTTTATTTATGGCTAAATTGCATGTGACTTGCACAGTATGAGAAGATAATGATGACAATTACATTATTACATTATTACACCACACTGTAAGAGTTCACATAAATGTTTTTGCCATGTCAGAAACAATGCCTTTAGTTCAGAGGTGTCCAATCTTATCCGCAAATGGCTGGTGTGGGTGCAGATTTCCTTTCCAACCAAGCAGGAGCCATGTCCAATTCCACCTGTTTTAATCAGTTTATATTTGCTTTAAATACATGGGTCTGGCTTTTGCTTGGTTGGAAAGAAAACCAGCACCCACACCATTATGTATTATGTGGTTGCTCAGTAGCCATATCCATTGAAACAGCATCCTCATTGTCCATCTTCTTTGGCCTATCCTTTCCTTTTGACGTTTCAGTGCATTAAAGAGCATATACTGCTTTGTGCATTGTTCCTGCATTGTGACGTGTCCTACAATTAATGCACCTGAGCTTTGTTGTGAATCTATTTTCACCATCACATTTGGAGATCAAGTCATTCAGTATGAGCAGAAGACAAAAGACAAGATTTCTCTTATTTTATATTGTAAGCAAACAAGGCCTGCTCTAGCATTTGGAGGTCCAAGCAATATATGAATACAAGAATAAATAAATCATTGATGTATTAATTGGCATTATGTAAAATATACCTGCATTAATTATTGCATTCATAACTAAATTACAACCTGTAATTGCTGTAACAATCACACTCTCTGTTAACTGTGCACTAACTATTCAGATTTAAACCAAAGTGTGCCTAAATCTATGTTGTTTTTCTTTTTCAAGAATTGTGTGTTAATTGGCTTGTTTCCTCATTCTCTTGCTTCTTCTCCTATGCTCACTAAAAAACACACATCTGCAACAGTTTTTTTTGTGAAATATGAACCCTGCCCTGTGCCCTCAGAAATACTAGAAAACACTGGAAAGGGGAAGGCATAAAGGCCACCATTTTAGCATTGTCTGTGAATATTAGCTATGACGGTTCATCAACCTCAGCCATGTGTGTGTATTCATAATTGGTTTCAACTATAGATGTGCATGGAACTGTTTTTGATTCTGTTTCACACACTTTTTGTTTGTTTGTGTGTAACAGTCTATGATAGGTTTAGCTGAATTAATTCAACATATCCTTGACCATGCAGTTACTAAGGATGAAAGCATGAATGCAATAATTGCAAGCTAATGAATGTGGTCCTACAAGCTTCTTATCCCACAAGTTTCTTATCGCACCTCTTGAACTGAAATCCCTATCGCACAAGTAAGTTTTTTCTTATTCCACATATTTTTATATGTATTTGTGTCTGCTTAGAACATATTATCTGCTCATTCCAAACCACATATTTGTATTCAGAGAGAGTGATAAGTGTAATACAAGACGTGAGCTATATAGTTGCATCTATATTGCGTATAATAAACTGAATAAATTTCATCCATATTATAATCATGCAGAAAAAAACCTTTGACTGCACTGTTCAAAAGGCAAATATGAGAAAATAAAAATATCAAATGTAAACATTTACAGTACAGCTTACCTATTCATAGGTAATACAAGGCTTCACAGCACACACATCTTTGTAATATAAAGAAGGCATCTATAACTGTTTTTACTAAAAACTGTTGAAATGATTCCTATAAACAAGCTATCTTTTCTACATTTACTTTGTAAAACCTTTTGACCAAAGAGTTAGATAATAATTAGTGAATGTAAGGCAGCAGTGCCAAGCAGATATATGCACCGTCAATGCAATGGCTTCTTCTGATTTAATAATTAAATTAAATAAGTGTCCAAAAAGGTAAATATGGATTATTAGCTGAATATGTGATAAAAGGCTGAATTTAGTGTTCACAGACCAGAAAGTAAATGTTTTGGCTAGAGAATGTGATTTTAGGCAAAAATAAAAAAACTCTTCATGAATTGAGTCTAGGCCACTTCATTGGAGCACAAAAACAAAATCCTTCCACAGACCTCTATTTTCCACCCTAGGCTTAGCAACAGCAGCCAGCTTCTTTCTCTTTTAAAGAGTTGGCAGTAGCGAATGAAACGTCTCGCTCTGCCTCCTGCAACCACAACGTTTAACTCAGTGAAAAACATTCATGTGAATGAGAACGATGAGGATAGGAGGGAGGTATAGAGATGGAAAGGAGAGCCTTGCTGATAAACACAATGTTTATTTTCCGTGACAGGAGATGCTAATTATCTGTGCACATCCAGGCTAATGAAGAAATCAGAGTTGCATTAGGGGGAGTTTTGGGGTGGAGGAGGTTGTATGTTGCCGGCCTCAGAGACTTGGTACAAGACAGTCTCCAGCTGAGTTTCTTCTTGTCATAATGCTTTCTAGCATATTACCTCCTAATGAACCCAATAGTTTCAACCCAATAGTCTAGAACCCAAGGCACAGATGTTGAAACCCTGAGGTGAGTACTGTTATGGTTATGAACATGACAAAACCAATTAGGCTTGTGTTGCAATTTTGACACATACTGAAAGAATCTAGATACTTATAATAAAAAGTTAAGACAATATTACAGTGCTGTAGTATATAACATTAAGTATGTAACAATATAAACATTAAGACAATATTACAGTGCTGTAGTATTATTAATTTGTTTACTTTGCCTTTTGGCATCACTGCAGAAGGCTAATTAGTAGGAACACTTTATGTCTTGGGGTGACAATGTTGAAACTCTTATACCAATCTAGCTCCACCAATCCAGCTTAAAAATATATTATATATTAATTTAATCTTTCTCCAGTTGAAATTCTCTTGCAAAAGCACATCAGGTGCAATAAGCTATAAGATTTTTATTCTGTTTTTGCTGGGTTCTCTGAGCAGGATTCTATAACTACTTGAAAAACATAATAGTGTAGGATCATCTAATGTCACATATATTGATCACTACTCTACAAGTTCTGTAAAGTTTGAATTTTAATCATTTAAGTATTAAAATGATTTTTGTATTTTTTTGGTATATTGTTTGCTTGTTCATTTGTTTTTAACAGGTACCTAAAACAGAGTCAGATAAATCTTTTAATTTACAGTATGTCTTGTCATGTAGCATGATGCTATACAATTCTATAATTTTCAGACTCAAATTGTTAAAAAATGGGTTTAAATTATTGTAAGCGCTAACAATACACAAAGACTACAATATGACATACTTCACACTGGTTTGGATTTTCTCTGGATCTATCATTCTAGCCCTCTGAGGAAATTATCAACTGAAAACTCACATGAATACCATTGTGGCTATAGACATAATAATGCTTATATATTATAGAAGTAACTCAAAATTATAGTACAGACCTCAAGAAATAATTGTCATGCTGTAACAGATGTGCTGCCAGGAATTAATTCTGGGTGGGTGGGGATGAGGAAATAGGCAAAAATCTGTTCATCTGTTCAATTAAACTGATAAATGCAACTCCAAATATTGGGTGGTTCTGGTGGTATTCAGAATTTGTTATATTATTATACATTGTCTTGCAATATTAATAATATTAATAGGCATAGAAAAGAAAATACCTTAATGACAGGTCCACCCATGCATAAGCATTTGGAACTGTCATAAAATATTTCACACACAACATGCCTACCATTTTCAAGGGCAAGATATTTTCACATAATTAATTAATATAACTCTTGACTGTTTATTATAAGACATTTACAGGTTTCCCTTTAAACCACTAAGTGTATCATTAGCATATGTTTAGGGTCATTGTCCTGCTGGAAGGTGAACCTGACCAGTTTTCCAGTCTCTGCCAATGAAAAGTGTCCCCACAGCAAAATGCATTAACCACTCTGCTTCACTGTAGGAACGGTGTTCTCAAGGAATTGTTAAGTTTGTGCCACACACAGAGTTTCCCAGATGGCCAAAAAGTACAATTTTAGTCAGAGAATCTTCTTTTGTGTTTGGGGAGTCACCAAATGTATTTTTTTCTATTTTTTTTTTTTTTTGGCCACTCTTCCATAAAGCCCAGCTCTGTAGAGTGTACAGCTTAAAGTGGTCCTATGGGCAGAAACTCCCATCTCTGCTGTGAATCTTTGCAGCTCTTTCAATGTTATCTTTTGATGTCTTTGTTGAATCTCTGAAAAATGTCCTCCTTGCACAGTCTGGGAGTACTGTTGTAAAAGTAGTCACTGTAGTACAGTACTGTACAGTACTGTAGGTGGCTTTCTATTGGCAGGTTTGTAGTATGTGCCTTATGCTTTCCATTTTGTTATAATAGATTTAATGTTGCTTCATGACAGGAAGTTTGTTATATATTATTTAATAATATATTATTATTTATATATATTATTTCTCTACAAGTGTTTTAGGAGTTCATTGGTCTTTACGTTGCTTGTTCTTCAGTAGTGTTGCAGTGTACTTTAAGAACAACAATTTAGACTATTATGTTAGGTCGATTACATAAAATCTAAATAAAATTCCATTTTAACTTCAGGTTGTAATGCACAAAACAGGAATGAGGGTGAATAATTTTGCAAAGGCACTGTACACACTGTTACCAGCTGATTTAATCAGCCCTCTGTTCTTTAGGTGCATTTAATAAATGAAACTGATAAGGCAGTCAAGAATTTCTTTATTTCCTACACATTGAATTCTCAGAGCCCCAGGACCACCTCTGCAATCATTATGAAAGCATAAATTCATATTTGATTAACAGAACCTTTGATTGTAATGTACACAGTATGTTAATATGATACATGCACATATACTTCAGAGGTGCTGCTTTGTTCCCCTCAAAAAAGAAGGGCTTAAGGATAAGATATTAAAAATGTGATTTAAGATATTTTCACAAATGAGTTATGCAGTTTGGCATCTTATGTTCAGAATCAGTTAATTCATCTTCCCAAAAGTGTTCTTATAATTTTTATTTAAAAAAAATTTTTTTTTTACATTTTTTATTTAAATCTTACAATTAAGTAAAGTTACCCCATACTGTATTTCTCATGACTTTATTTATGTAAATTCCAGCCAAATAACTCTTTGGAATACTTGAACAAAAGTGGACTACAAACTTTTATGCTTCAACATTTCTGTGTTTCTTAAAAAATACTTGTAGCAAAATACTATATAATGAATGGTTTGTATATTTCAGGTCTTTAGTTCTTAAACAATTATATTGGTTTTATGCCTGGACACTTGCACTGTGTGGCATCTCTCCTCTTTGACAGAAAAGCGTGATATCATATGTCCCTGAATCTCAGTAGTGACAGTACAAACCCAATTACCTCACACTTTTCTCTTTGCCAAGCTAAATGCGTTAATGAGATGCTGTGCCAGTGCCATTTTCATGAAAAAGCTGGGTATTGAGTTTCCTGCTTCTCACACACAAGCTCATTAGTGTTAGCACACGTATATATGTGTGAGGGTGTGTGGTGTGTGTATATCAACTCTGGGGCAAGCCAGTCTGCTCAGCCTGCCAGATAATTGTGCAGTGGCAGGCTGAGTACTTGGTATTCTCAGCACACAGGAAGAAAACATACAGCCCAGATAAGGCCATTTAAAAAGGCCATCCATCACCCTCTGTGCTGTAACATTCCTCCAGACAACCAAGACTTTGCCAGGACCCAGAGAATGTCACACAACCTACGTACTGCTGTGGAATGTACTAGAGTTATGACCTGAAATTACAGTGCAGTTCAGGTTGTATGATGGGTTGCCATATGCATTATATCAACTGAGATACTCTTTAGTCACAGTATGTCAATATGGATATTACCATGACTCCAGACTGCACCTTGTTAGAAATATTTGTTGAAACAAAACGTTGAATATCACCAGTAGAAAAAAAAAAAAAAAAACATAAATATGCTAAAAAGTCTCTACAAAGTAGTTTTCCCATAATTCCACAGATTTAAAAGATTACAGTAAATCTATTATATCTTTGTCTCTGTCTCACAAGTCTGCTATTCACATTTTTCAGCCAAGGGATTATTTTAAATAATTATTTTAAAGCAAGGAATTCAAATGGATTATACATAAAATCTCTTGCTTAGTGACGTGACATACGGCTAAGTATGAATGACCCATCCAAAGTGCACACACAGCAGTGAACACACACCGTGAACACACACCTGCAGTGGGCAGCCATTAATGCTGTGGCGCCTGGGGAGCAGTTGGGGGGTTCGGTGCCTCAAGGGCACCTCGGTCGTGGCCGGCCCGAGACTCGAACCCACAACCTTACTAGATATAGATTAGAAGCTCACATGACCATATGGCAAAAATAGTTAGTTTTTAATTGTTAATCATTGGTTATGAGCATATGCACATGTGAAGTGGTTACATTTTGTCCAAATCACCATGTGACTAGCAGTATGTCATTTATACTGAACTTGAGCATTTTCTAAATGTCTCATTCTGGTTTTGTCCACAGCTTTTCTTGTGTAAATTTAAAAAATCTGTCTCTGTAAACTTTAATAATTTCCATAAATGCAAATACACATGCTGACCACAACAAGCCACAAATTAATCTTTTAGCTGAGATTTCATCAATAAGCACATTATTTCTGATTGGTAGATCCTTAGAGGCAGTTTTCTTATATTTTATAATGTTGACGTCTTGAAATTTGTCAATGGAGGCAAAGCCTTTGTAGTCTGTACATGTCTGACTGCAGGCAACACATAATTTGTAATCTTGGTCTATATGTTCTATGGAGGCAATAACTTTCCAGCAATTTAATCATTTTTTCTGCAGTAAGAGGAAAAGCCAGTATATAACACTAGAGCTCCTGAGTCCAGCATGCATGGAATTTGAACTAAAACAGTGACTAAGTGAATAAATGTAATATGTAATTTTCATTTAAGGGTTATTATGTACAGCAAAATTGAAATTGTGAAGCCAAAATTGAAATCATTAAAGATGAAGCAAGTTAAGCTTTTAAAAGGTCCATGCAAGTGCATGACTTTGCAGTGCATATATATTTTATGTTGACTTTCTAGGTACAAATTAAATGAAATGAAACACTTTATATGACACACTTGTTTTTCAAACTAAAGCATGAAATCTGTAATTATAAACAGCTGATATTGCAGAGCTGCATGCATGATTTTACATGATTCAATTTCACTCCTCTAGACCTTAAACAATTCCTCCTTTTTTCAGATGTGAGAAATTTTCCACTTCCCCATTGTGTTTTGCATCTCAGTGCTGCTGCATGTTCAGGGTTACCATATAACTCCATCCCAAGTCAGCCTGTCACCTCACAGCTCAGCTATTATGAGCTGTGCTCAGAGTGTCAAGCAGTGGATGGTTGCCTGCCAATCATGTGTGGCCGAAGTTGACAGTATAGTCTGCCACAGTTCATGAAGATGCTGGTCATGCATTTGCCAAGGAGAAGAGCCATGAAATGTGTTAAAAGCTGAATGGGAAAAAGACTGCTCATGTCATTCTCACTCTCAATAGCATTATTAATTGTGACATTGCTCTGAGAATCTGCATCATTTTAATCTGTTCTACACCAGTGCTTTACAATACTGTCACACAGAGCCATCATGTAGTAAACAAGATGGACAATGATAAGAGCATTCTGGCATGGGAAATCTACAGTCCTTCTCACCATTATTGGAACCCCTTCATTTTTTGTATAATCTGTGTAATATCTTCAGAAATAAATGAAAACGTACCAAAATTATACCATCAGGATTTTTTAAGTGGAGGTCCAAAGAAATTAAACAAAGAACATTGTTTTTCAACTTGCATGTAGTAATTTCAAAGATGAAACAGGAAAAAAAAACAAACAGGATTGTTAGCAATAAAGACACCCTTCCTTAATATTTGTTTGCACACCCTTTCACAGCAGTGACAGCCTCCAAACGTTTTTTGTAGCAAATTTCAGCTCACCCCATAGATCTTCAATGGGATCTCATTGCTGGCCATTTTTTTCCTTTTCAACAATCCCTTGATACTATTGGATACCGTAAAACTTCAAATAATAGCCGAGTCCTGTCTCTTTTAAACGCCTGGTGTGAAGACAGGTTTGGGTAAATAAAGGCCGGTCTCAAATAGAGGCCTGGTCTGTTTTTTAGTATCGGGTTGTATTTAATCTTTTAAAACCCTTCAGATCGTCTGTTCTATGTTTTGATTAGATTTCATGTGACAGACGCAACCGTTCATGAACGACTCATCACTATGGCAACATAAAGAGGTTAACGAACTTTTTTTAGTCCTCAGTTTTTCTTAATTCTCTCAATACCACCATGGAGACAAAAAGAAAAAAGTATGATTTGACATTTAACCTGGATAAAATTGGATACGAAAAGCTGGATACGGAGGGGCTGAAAAATTCCTTTAAGGTATGCTTGCGCGCACACATGCGCGCGTGTGTTTGTGTGTGCGAGGCAGAAAGAGGAGATAATATATTTCATTAACTTCGGGATGTTATCCTTAGGTATGTGGCCTGACAGTAGCTTCTGATCTAAGCAAGGATCACCTTATCCATTGTTTTAAAGAGGGAGAGCCATGGGCATCTGGGCGGGAGCTGATAGTGCAAGCAAGGCAGGCAGAGTTAGCGGAGGCCGGAGAGGGAGAAGTGGAGGAGAGCGATGCGGAGGAGGAATTCGCCAATGAACTTGTAATTGAGGATCGCGGGGATGATGATAGTGATGAATAGAGTAATTTTCTATCACATGATTGCAGTTGTTTTACAGGGTAGCCTTCATTCTTTCTTGTTGATGTGTTTCGGGCAACAAGTTCATATGCTCGATGGATTTTAGCGGTAACTTATATTGTTCTGCACATTGCTGTCACATCGTTTCGTTTTTTGTGCTGCCAATAATCTAAGACATTTCTTACATTAAATGATTTGTTAAACACATTCGAATTAATTATAAATAAAACGTAGTATAATGTGGTAACCTCCTACTGTCATGCTTGAACATCTCAACACTAAATTAAAGGCCTGTCTCTTACAGACGCCTGTTTCAAATACAAGCCGGTGCAGTTCGGCGATTTGGGTAAATAGAAGCCAGGGCTATTATTTGAAGTTTTATGTTATGTGCTTTGGATCTTTGTCTTGCTGGATGATCCATGATCTTTGCCTCAAACCAAGTTTTTGTAGACTAGGTAGGACATTTTGCTCCAAAATCTCTTGGTAATTCTCTGATTTCATGATTCCTGTGATACCGTCAAGGTCTCCGGTACCAGACACTGCAAAGCAGCCCCACATATGGATCCTCCACCATGCTTAACTGTTGGTAGGGTGTTCTTTTCCTTATAAAATTGCGTCGTCTGTAAACAAACTGTTGGTGCGCATTGTCAAAAAGCTCTATTTTTGTTTCATCTGTCCATAGAACATTTTCCCAAAATGACTGTGTTTTGTCCAGGTACTCTTTCGCAAAGACCAGTCATTCCTTATGTCTTTTCTTCAGCAATGGTGGTTCATTGGCCTTCGCTCATGAAACCTTGCTTGGTTTAGTGTGCGGCATATAGTACTTGTTGAAACCATGACCCCAGACTGTTCCAGGTTGGTCTTCAGGTCTTTGGATGTTAGACATGGTGTTTTTTCCACGATTAGCACCAACCTTTGAAGAGTTCTTATCAATTTTCTTCTTTTCCCTATGTCCAGGGAGGTTCTTGACAGTTACATGCTTGGTAAACTTCTTAATAAAATTGTCTACTGTTAAAACAGGGATACTGTGTCTTTGGAGATTGCTTTATTTGCCTTAATGAACAGGCAGTAACATGGCTTTTTAAAACACTGAAGTCATCATTCAGTGGATAATTTTTGTCACATAGGACTGACAATTTATCAGAGGTGATTATCATTTGTGATTTACCACAGGTGAATCAAAATGGATTTTCATACTGATTTGTAGTGAAGGATGCAGATACCAGTTATACAGCAAGCTTTAAGTTTGAAATTTTTTTTCCTCCTATTGTTTTTCTTTTCATTGTTTATCAGCTTTTTGTATCAAACACAAATTCTCTGTGGAAAAAAAAGCTGTTTCACTTGATGAATTTTTTCAGGAGATATTTTACATTATCTACATAACCATAAATAGTGATGAGCAGGATTGAATAGCCAATAGTGATGAGCAGGACTGTACATCAGTCATTGATGTGGGATTTGTCCTGTCGTACATTTCAACGTACATTATCTTTTTCTCCTTTTCCTTCTTTCTGACAACTAGCATTTGTTCTACTATTATTGCTCTATCATTTGCTGGTGCAAAAAAACACATTCTCTGTGACAAACGCATAGGCTTACATGGTTTCTTCCATTTGCTCACCCCTTGGAAACATTTGTTCAGCCCTTGATTTTAAAGATACAACAGAGAGCTAATAGGAGTCGACGCTGCATTTAATTTGCTGTTTCATCAGTTGGACATGATTCTGCTGTGGGCATAAACCGCCATGAGCTATGCTTCTCTCATCACTATTCTAATAAGGTGCTGCTCCTGTACCTCTACACCCTGGAGTGATTAAGCAATCCATATCTATCTGTCATTTATATGTGATTTACTAATGCAGGAGCAGTGCTAACCCAATAAAACACTGCTTTCTCACTGGGTAAAGTGGACTGTAATGAAACGAATAACTCTCAGCTCTGGTACTGTATATATCTTCCATGATTCAGAGGGACGATTAGCTCCAGTTTCATCAGGTGCTTGGGTTTGGAGTTAAGCATTTGTCAAGTATATTACATAATGAATGTATTGTAGGACATGCACAGAAGCTAAAACAGAATTTTTGTGAACTGGAGAATATGAGAAAACAGATCAAAGAGATTCAGTAATGCTTAATGGTGCATTTCATTTAACCTGATCACATGAGAAATTCAACTGTAAAAAGAGAAAAATAAAACCTTTCTTTTTCATTTGAATGATCTGGAGAATATCAAAATATATTCAAATATATCAAATATATTCTCTGTGTTCACATGGGCTTCTTCTGGGTTCTTTGGTTTTCTCCCACCTGCAAAATGCCAGTGTGTTAGCAAGTCTCAAATTGCCACTATGTGTGAAAGAGCAGGTGTGTCTTTGTGTATGGTCCCTGCAGTGGACTAGCATCCTGAGTGTTGGTTACTATCCTAGGTTACTGTTTTCCTCCCACTGTTCAAAAACATGTAAGAACATGGATTGATGACCCATGTGTAAATGAGAGTGTACATAGTTCCATGTGGTGATGTATTCCCACTTCAAACCTAGTTTTCCTGGACTTGGATTTAATGCAGCAATGACCACAATAAAATAGTTACTGAAACAAATGAAATAAATTAATGATACGATTTTGAGTTTATTGTTCACTGGAAGAGTTCACGGTGGCTTAGTGGTTAGCACGTTTGCCTCACGCCTCTGGGTTTGGGGGTTAGATTCCCGCCTCCGCCTTGTGTGTGGAGTTTGCATGTTCTCCCTGTGCCTCGGGGGTTTCCTCCTGGTACTCCGGTTTCCTTGTGTGCCTTGCGATGGGTTAGCACTCCTTCTATAGTGTATCCTGCCACGATGCCCAATGACACCTGAGCTAGGCACAGAAGTTTGGATAAGTGGTAGAAAATGAATAAATGAATAAAATGAATGAATGTTCACTGGAAAGGAATGATGCAACATATTTACATAGATAAATAACCAGTTTTAACCTTATTTGTTTTCATGAGTCATGGCCAATAAGTGACACAATTCAATCTAACTTCTTGCAGTCAACCTTTCAGTGTGTTTTGTTGCTGATAGCTGCTGCTCAGAAGAATCCCATAAAGTTTGATGTAGTTGATTTCATATAGATAGTCTAATGATTTTAATGTGCAACTTACACTCTAGATTGTGTAAATCACAAATTTATTTGCAATACCACCCATAAGACGATGAGTTCACCTTTGAGTTTGGTTTCTCTAATCTCACTGAGCATGTCCTTGACAATATTGAAAATGTCTATTGTTAAAGATGCTATATAATATTTTTCATTGATGTGGTGAGTTACAGTTTACATATCTCTTACCATGTAAGTGAGATCCTTAAAGAAAATCAGGGTCAGTGTATCCTCTGTGTTGGTATTGTGCCAGATTGTGTTTTTTTAGTGTAAGACAACAACAGTGTACATAAACAAGAAATCTAAAACTCCACAGGTTGGAAGTCTGCCGCTTCTTTCTCAGATTTTAGACTATACAAAACACTAAGGCAAATTGCTGTTAAAGCATCTTACCATATATATTTTATAAGCATTCATGACAGGTGATATCAAAAGCTGTCTCATTATACTTCTCTCCATGTCCATCAAACAACTGATGAGTGAATGCAATATAGATTATTCCAACCAATTACCTGTCACAGGATTGCTAGCTTTTCCATTAATAATGGTTGTGGGTTCTATATGAAGCAGGTTTTATTTTATTTTTTTATTGTTTATGAAGCATATAACCATTAGAGTTTTCTTTTTCTTTTTTGACAGGGGGGAATTAGCGTTAGGTCTATGGTGAACTCAGCGTTTGCGCAGACTAATTAGTTCATCAGGAGCTCTCGGTTGCACTATTAAAAACTATTGTAGAAAGGACATTATTTACATTTACATTATTTACTGCCCAGTGTACTGTAATAAGGTACTGCCCAGTGTAACTGTAAAATAAGGATGGGTTGCCTGGTTCCTCTCAAGGTTTCTTCCTCATATCATCTCAGGGAGTTTTTCCTTTCTGCCATGACCTCCGGCTTGCTCATTAGGCATATGGATAGATATATAGTATTTTAAATTTCCTGGACATGCTAGAAAAAATGCCTATATAAATGCCATTCTTATCTACTCTCTTTACCTCAAAGCCATGCCCATCACATAACTGCTCATGTAATTGGCCTAAAAAAACCACCACCAGGGACCTCCATCAAACCCATATGTGAAAAAGTTAAGAACCGGTACATCTGCCTCTTGAGCGATGAAGAAAATTAAGCAAAATTAATGTCAAGAAAACAGAAATTGTAGCAATTAAGTTTAGTTACATTAAGAGAATTTCCATTAAGTTCATTAATTTTAGTGAAGTTTAGTTAAGTTCCATTTAAGTGTAAAGTAGCATTAAGAGTGTACAGTAGCGAGTAAGTGAACGAAAGTGAAAGTGTAATTTCTCCTAACTCCTCCGCCTGTTTACTCCTCCCTCAACCACCGTGCGCATCTTCCATTAGCTCAAGTCTTCTGATCACCAAGGTAAATAATACACTTATATGAAGATAGCTACAAGCTTGAATTTCCCTGACACCACCTTATAATCCCATCATACCTGGCAGCCCATACCTTGAAGAACCATCATACCTGGTCCCATGGTCACCAACATCTTCCCAGCCACCCCACCTGATCAGCTCTACATTGAGAGCCAAACCTCATAATTTTGATCCTGAACGCCTGTCATACAAACAGCTAGTTCAAATATCTCAGTAGGAACAGATGATTTACAGTACAGAGGAACAATGCCAGATAAAAGTGCAAGGGGATGCTCTTACTCACAATCACCAGATTTCTGGTTGGGCATACAAAATAATCTTTACAAAGGAGATTTTCACTTACACACAGTTCACAAAGTATACACTTCCACTTGCTCTGCATTTCTGACATTACTGAGACTGTTATTACTGAGACTGTGTTTGCATATCTGTGTTGACCTGACTCTTGATTTTGACTTTGCCAGTTTGTCCTGTTTTTCATTGCCCTCCTGACCAATGTCTCTTGACCTCAAGCTTGCCTGCTGATTTGGATTTGTTTTCCTTTTTCTTCTCCTTAAAGTGTTATATTGCAATCGTATCCATTTCCACATCTCTTTAATGGCAATAAATAGTTTGGAAAACAAAGCATTGCATGACATAAAAAGATTTTAATGTTTCCGATTTTATTCTTACTGCCCTGTAAATGGGCTGCCAATATTTAAGTTATGTGACCCCTGCCAAGTTAGTTGCTGAGACAATACTAAAAAGCATTCATTTTTTTTCATGGTTTGGAAAATGGATATTTCAATCAATACAACTTCAATCGTCAGTAAATTGAAGTACGAATCCTGATGATGTCAGAGCCAACAGGGACTGGAAGCCGTATAGTATAAAATTGGGCACACTGTCTTCATGGGAATGACATTAATCGGAAGAATTTGACAGGATGGAATTTGTGTTGAGTCCATGGTGAACTCAGAGTTAACGCTGACCCATTAGTTCCTCAGGAGCTCTCGGTTGCACTATTATAAACTCACCCAAATGAGGATGGGTTCCCTTCTGAGTCTGGTTTCTTCCTTCAGCATGAGCAGAATTTGAAAAAGATGCAGTAGGCTTCATGTGCCTTTAAGAAAAAAAGTTTTTTTCTTAAAGGCAGCTGGTAACTTTCATGTTAGGGAAGACCTTGCTAGTGGGTGGGAAATGGTAGATGACCAAATTGGGGAGAGCATGTAGAAATATATCTAGATGGAATGAAAAAAAGTGAAAAAATTGTAAGATTATTTTTAGGCTAGGAGAGAGAAAATACAGATATAAATACAGATATAAGTGGAATGGAATTAACCCAGGTCCCCATGTAAATTGAATCCTGTCTGAATGCAGCTGTAGTCTGAATCAAGAATTATTCCCTATACCATCTTATACAAAGTAAATGAGTTGTGAAAGGTCAGCTGTGAAATTGAGACAAGACTAGGCTTTTGGGAAGAAAGTGGGTTGTAATGGAATAGCATTTTTTTAGTAAAAGTGGAACTATAGTAAGAAATTACTTTTCTAAACAATAAGCAGCATGGGTGTGGGTATAGTTTAGCACTGGGAGGGAGGTGCTTGGAGACAACCTAGAGGGATGAAGACAAATGTGGTCACATGAGCTCTGTTGTCTATATTTACAGTATGTGATATCTCTTTCCTTTGGCATATTATTATCATATTATTGTATATCTGGGCGTATATAAAACACTTCAAAAACAAATATCTTGATTCTTTTGGTCACACATTCCATGGAATGTGTCATAATCCAAATGTCAGCTGGTTATTCAAGCCAATCCTGCTGCTGTGTCCTTTTTCCCATATCCAAAAGAATTGGTATGTATCTCATAAAGCTATTAGATGAGCCAGCAAGGTGACACCGCATAGACTTTACGGACTATGTGACATGACCTCAATTGTATGTCAAATTGGAAAACAGCTTTAGTCTTAAAAGATAAATGTTAATCTTGAAGCAGTGCTGTCTGGGAGGTGCCTTCGTGCCTTGGATCAGGATCCTTGGTGTTTTCTTTTTTTGGGTCTTTATATATAAGTAATAAAAATTACAGACAAGTACAGTATACCTAGTATAAATGAAGTTTGTTGCATGCTGGATATCAGTCAGATAGTAATTGTCAGACATCATGGAAATATTTGCTAAAAAAAAAAAAAAGCTTAGAAATAAGCATGTCCCAGTGAGACAATTTTCACCAGAAGATAAAGAGCTTGTATAACTCTCTACACCCCTATATGAGCAAATTGAGGAACACAACTATGCAGCATTGCGACTAGACAGGCTAATAGATTTACCACCTCAATCACTTGAAACAGTGGAGAGAGGCAGTCCTTGTTGCTCTGGCAACAGTAGTGGCAGAGAGAGATGAGTAGCAAGGAGTGTTTAATAACAATCTAGTTCCAATCCAATACCACTTGGAGACCATCTTTTACCAGATATCTGAGGCTGTCGAGACGCAAGCCAAATTGTTTTGTCTTTTCTCCAGATTTCAGGTGAACTGACCAGAGAGAACATCGCACAGAGACTCCTGTTATTATTATTTGCAGCCAGACATATTCTATATCTATCTTAAACACAAAAGTGGTTTAAATTGGGGAATATGCTAGAGAGGGGAGTAGTAGCAGCCCAAGGTGGGTAGAGTGTTAATTTCTGCATTGATTTCTCAAATGTGCTTTTATGCCTATCCAATGCCTCATATTGACAAATTCCTAGATTGGCTAGAATTTTCTCCACCCTAGTTTACACCAATTATAATTACACCACAATAATCTCTCTTGGCTTTTCAGTGCACATTTCAAAAGCTGGACCAGATGCTATGGCTCCACAGTGTAGATGCCACTGCTTATTTACATATTATTGACATAATAGCTGATATTAATGATTAATGAAAAAGAACAGTGGCACAAAAGAGGCCAGTCCTTGAGATGGTATCCAGTTTCATTGTATACCGGCATAGTGTATGGTAGTGTGGATAAAGATACAGTCAATAGAGCTACCTTGCTGTGCCACAAACAGACTGGTAGAAGGTATCCAGATGGCTGCAAACATTAAAGGACCTGATCTTCTTCAAACAATTCACATTTCCTCCTGAAGTCAACCACCATCTCCTTGGTCTTGGCCACATTGAGCAGTAGATGGTTCATCAACCACTCAACAAAATGGTTACCACAGCTTACTGTATCTGGTGCTTATTCTCAAGCTTCCTAAATATTATTAATGGAGGACTGCTGCTTCATATTGGCAACAACCTTTTGGATTTAACTGACTTCACAGGCTAGGGAGGGTAAGTCACATGGTAGATGGTTCCCTGGCTTACATCTGTAAGGAATTGAGCAAGAAAGAACATGGTTTAGAATAGGTTTAGCATAGGACAAGCTAAACAATAAATAAAAAAATAAAAAGCTCTTCAACAAAAATGAAAATAAATGTAGTTAGCTTTTAAAGGAATGTTTAAAGATTTAAATCAAATCCAAAAAGAAACACTGACTGCAATTTGTTCAAAGCATTTAGATTATCTTAAGAAAGTTCAATGATAATTTTATCTAAGTCGAGTGCTGATTAATCTCATCAAATAATCTGATCTGCTAAAATAATTGTGATCAGATGATTTTGCAATCATTTTACAGGCCAACTGGTTAATATGCTGAGAACGTCTCTAGGTTACGACCGTAACCTTAGTTCCCTGAGGAACGAGACGCTGCGTCGAAACGCTATGGGAACGCCCTCTGCGTGACCGCGCTCTGAACCACATGTGTAATCTGACCAATAGGCGTTGGGACATGACGTCATCGGCGGGTGATGTCGCGTAAACAGGAAGCTGCAAATGGCTGCGAGATGGACAAGACGCTAGCTCCTGTGAGAGAAGGTAAGTGCCGCAGGGATGCAGGGAGTGTGGCACGGAGACGCAGCGTCTCGTTCCTCAGGGAACTAGGGTTACGGTCGTAACCTAGAGACGTTCCCTTTCGGAACTCGAGCTGCGTCGAAACGCTATGGGAACGAGTGTCCAATCACGCCACACTGACCAGACCCTGCTTAGAGAGTGAGGGCCTCGGCACCTGCACGTAGGACAGAGGAGCCCGGGGCTCTGAGGTCACGGTCATAGAACCTGGCAAAGGTCAGCGGGGTGGACCAACCCGCAGCGTCACAGATGTCTGGAGTGCCACTTCAGTGGACCAGGCCGTAGAGGCCGCCACACTCCAGGTGGAGTGAGCTCGGACCCCGAACGGTGCGGGGAAGCCAGAGGGCTTGTGAGCCGACAATCGCATCCACTACCCATCTGCATGGTGGCCAGGAAACCCTTCCTGTTAGGGCCGAAGCAGACGAGCAGCTGCACCGATTCTCTCCACGGACTCGTCCTGCGGAGGTAAGTGACCAGTGCTTGCACTGGACACAGTCGGTTCTGTCGCTTCTGTTCGGGGGCTGTAAATGGAGGAAGCTTTGGAGCGGAGAAGGGTCTCTCCTACCTCGGTAGAGAGACCAGCCGCTATGAACTGTGCCCCCTCAGGGGCCACAGCCTCCACAGCTCTGGGCGGGGGTGCACCAGGGTTCCGCCCGCCTGTGAGAGGAGATCCCTCCTGGGAGGAATTTCCCACGAAGGGCCCTCAAGTAGGGACACCAGATCCGCAAACCATGGCTTGCCCAGCCATCGAGGTGCTACCAGGAGGAGACGGACTCCATCCCGGCGAACTCTCTCCAGAACTCTAGGGAGCAGTGCAATCGGAGGAAAGGCGTACAGGCGTAGCCTCGGCCACAACTGCACCATGGCATCCAGACCTAACGGGGCTGGGTGAGAGAGAGAGGACCAGAGGGGACAGTGCGAGGATTCCCGGGTCGCAAACAGATCCACCTGGGCTCTGTAGAACCTCCGCCATATGAACTCCACCACCTCGGGGTGGAGACGCCATTCCCCAGGCCTCGGCCCCTGCCTCGACAGGGCATCTGCTCTGACATTTAACCGTCCCGGGATATAAATGTCCCTCAAAGAGAGGAGTCTGTCCCGAGACCACAGGAGGACCGCTCGTGCTAACTTGTACAAAGGGCGAGATCGGAGGCCCCCTTGGTGGTTGATATAGGAGACCACCGCAGTATTGTCCGTGCGGACCAATACATGGCGATCTCTCAGGTCCGGGAGGAAGTGTTTTAACCCCAAAAACACCGCCATCATCTCCAGGCAATTTATGTGCCACGAGAGACATGGACCGCTCCACAGACCTTGGGCGGAGTGGCCACTCATGACCGCACCCCACCCCGTGAGGGAGGCGTCCGTCGTTAGCATCACGCGGCGACAAGGAGCCCCCAACACGGGGCCTTGGGACAGAAACGTTCGGTCTTTCCAAACATCCAAGGCTCGTAGGGCACGCCGCGAGACCTTGATGGAATGATATGGGTTTCCCCTGAGAGGAAACCCCCTGCCCCGGAGCCACCACTGGAGGGGCCTCATGTGCAGGAGGCCGAGCGGGATCTACTTCACAGTTAGTCGCTGGCCTTCCCGCACTCTCCTGACCGAGGTGAGGATGACTTCGACCCGAGCAGGTGATAACCGTGCCTGCATCCTGCATCCCATATCACGCCCAAAAAGGTGGTTCTCTGTGCTGGAGAGAGCATGCTTTTGCTGGCGTTTAGCAGAAACCCAAGCACCTTCATGCAGGCGAGGACGACATCTCGATGACACAATGCCTGGTGCTCCGACTGAGCCAGAATCAAAAAGTCATCGAGGTAGTTTAAAATGCGGATGCCCTGGAGCCGCAGCGGGGTCAGTGCCGCGTCAACGCATTTCGTGAAGGTGCGGGGCGAGAGTGCTAGGCCGAACGGGAGGACCCGATATTGGTAAGCTTCACCCCTAAAGCAAACCTCAGGAACCTCGTGTGTGCAGGAAGGATGGAAACGTGAAAGTACACGTCTTCCAGATCTATTGTGACGAACCAGTCCCCTGACCTGATCTGAGTCATGACTTCCCTGAGGGTGAGCATCCTGAACCTGAGCCTCCTGAGAGAGCGGTTCAAGGAGCGTAGATCTAGAATGGAACAACAAAGTACGGGTTGTAAAAGCCTGACTCTCGAACCGAGGGGGGGACCACCTTGATGGCTCCTTTTCTCAGGAGTGTGTGCACTTCTTGTTCCAGGACCAGAGCCTGCTCGGGTCCCACCAGGGTGGGACACATCCTGTTGAAACGGGGAGGAGAGGACGCGAACTGAACCGTGTAGCCGTCCTCTATGGTCCGCAGGGAGACCCACCGGGAGACTCCTGGCAGCTCCTCCCAAGCTGTCAGAAAGTTCCTCAGGGGAACCAGCCCTCACGGCTGGCCTCTGACCCACTCAGAGCAGCTGGGGCCAAGCCCTGCAGCTGATGGTGCCTCGCGAGAGGCGGCGGACCCTCCCCCTCCACAACGAAACTTCGGGTGAAAAGGTGCGGAGCGAACCGCTGGAGGGAAGCCGTGCCCTGAAGCACATCTTGTGGCATGGCAGACAGACTGGCCTCCATGACCTGAACGGCCGGAGCCACGTACTGCGTCCGTTGAGACCTCCTGAGAGGTGGCGGGCCTCCCCCATCCGTACAGAGACTTTGGGCGGAAGTGGAGGGAGGTGCCTGCTGGAGGGGGGCCGTGCTCTGAAGCACATCCCGTGGCAGAGCCAACGGCTTAGCGCCCCGGTGGTGCAGGGGAGGGATGGGCACCGTCACGTGAGGTGTGCCCCATCCCCCCAACCGTAGATCATCAGGATCTACGCACCACTGCCCGTTTGTCGGAGGCGAGGGTGACCCTCAGGTCACCCTGCTCCTTCCTGGGCCTAGAGCGTCACCTTGAGCCCTTAGGCCCCGCCTGCGGAGATCGGGTGGCCACGCTCTGTCTTTGGGCTTCGCGGTGCCGGAAGGACCAAGCTGGGGCTGCCACCGAACAGCCCCACGAGATCCCCGAGGGAGGTACTGCTGAAACGCAACCGACTGCTTTTTAGACTCTTGGAACTTGGGTACGACTGCCGTTACAGCGTCGCCAAACAGTCCAGGAGGAGCCATCGGTGCGTTCAGTAGCACAACTCGATCCTTGTCCGGGAGGTCGAACAAGGTGAGCTACAGATGCCTTTCTGTGGCCACCAGGGCTGCCATGGACCGCCCAACGGCCTGCGCCGTGTGCTTCGTGGCCCGAAGAGCCAAGACGGCAGCCAACTCCTCAATATCAGCCGTCCCGGAGCTAAGTCCCTCATCCAAATCACATAGCAGGTCAGCCTGGTAGCCTGCAACACACCCATGGTGTGGAGGCAGCCCGTGGCCTGACCTGCTGCCGCGTAAGCCTTCCCTACTAAGGCTGATGTAGCACGTAGTGGCTTAGTAGGGAACACCGGAGCCTTTAGCGATGATGCTATGCTAGGGGAGAGATAGCTAGCCAGCATCTCTTCCACACGTGGCATCGCCCCGTAGCCGCACGCCTTAGCCCCAACTACATTCACGTAAAGCGAGGAGTGACTAGGAGAAGTGCGTAGAGGGTTTCCCAGGATCTGGACACCTCAGCGTGCAGATCGGGAAAAAATGGCAGGCTCCGGCGCCGAGGAAGTGACACAGGGTGCAGGAAACGCTCATCCAGCTTACTGGGTGTGCGCTGCTTCTGCTGCTCCACCGGCCAATCTAAATCCAGTTTGGCTATGGCTCGTGTAACGACCTCGAGGAGCTCCTCATACAGCACAGGCTGTGAGGAGCCCACGGGCTCGCTAGCATCCATCAGCTCTCCTTCCTCGGAGGGAGAGACATGTGATGCCGCGCTGCTCGCACCAGGAGAAGAAGCAGCCATCGGGCCTACTTCTCCGCGAGAGCCGGAGCTCGATTCAGCAGACGAGGCTGAAGAGGACTCATCCGCCTCCAATCCCGCTGCTAAATCGACCTGCGAGCCCCACGAGCGCCGGCGCCGCTTTGCCTCGGCAAGAGCGGGACCGGAGCCATGAGGGAGAGTGCTCTTCTCGAAGAGCGCTCTCCGGGAGCGAAGCGTGCGCATAGCCATGCGGCTGCAATGCGAGCAATCGACTCCCTCGAGAGCCGATTGTCCATGCTCAACTCCCAAGCAAACA
Source organism: Tachysurus fulvidraco (assembly GCF_022655615.1). Taxonomy (NCBI): domain Eukaryota; kingdom Metazoa; phylum Chordata; class Actinopteri; order Siluriformes; family Bagridae; genus Tachysurus; species Tachysurus fulvidraco. The sequence continues at coordinate 9,019,420 of NC_062534.1, forward strand.
ACGCATCGATCGTGCGAATCCTTCCCGGTAATAAAACGGGGACACGGAAAAACACACTTTCTGTCTGCTAGCCATCACTCGATCAGAAAAACACAGTATCAGAAAACAGCGCTTACCTGAACGAGCAGAAGCTAGCGTCTTGTCCATCTCGCAGCCATTTGTAGCTTCCTGTTTACGCAACGTCGCCCGCCGATGACGTCACGTCCCAACGCCTATTGGTCAGATTACACACGTGGTTCAGAGCGAGGTCACGCAGAGGGCGTTCCCATAGCGTTTCAACGCAGCTCTAGTTCCAAAAGGGAACTTGAAGATGAAGATCCTTATTGCAAATTTACAAAAAACATTTGCTTATGATAGAACAAGCATAACTACAGTATATTGTATCTTCTGCTATTGTTGCAGGGGATATAATTATTTGAATACTTTGGGCAATTAAAAACACTGGTGTTATAAAACAATTGATATTGGTTTACATTAATTAAAAATGTATACATGTTTTTCATTCCATGTATGTCATGACAAGCAACATCATTAATATGTTGATTTCCAAATGCAATCAGGGCAATAAAGGCACTGTTGGAAAAGTAATTTATAATTGCCTCTGACTAACTAGTTGTGATCAGTTTGAGTTAACTGAGTTTGAGTATATACATTTTAGGGAACCAGTGCAAATCCTTATAATTTACAACAGTAATTTGCAGACACACCACCTCCACCAATGGATTTTAGTAAAACGGTAATTGTAGATATATAGTCAAAGTGTCTGAGTAGATGCTTAATTAAGACACTTAAATTGGGTTTAAAATGGGTTTTTACTTTGTAACAGTCAGAAACTTAGAGAAGTTGGTGAGGGAATGTTTATAGATGTTATAAGTTATAATAGGAAACTTTTTTCAGAAGCTCCATAACATTAAATGTGGCTAGTAATAGTCATGACAGCCTACATCACTGATTGTTTTCCCATATCAGTATACCTTGTTGTGTTTTATGCTTTACATATCTGAACTTTCCATGGTATAACGCAGATGTCACTTGGCAGCCACTGACATACCCCATATGTTAATGTGATTATTTAAATGTGGAAAAAAATAGAAAGCATTTTACAAAAAAGCTCATCCAGTAGTCTACTATTTTTGGGTAATATGGTTTTTAATTACTCAAGCTCAGTGAAGATGTAATTTACAGTCAGGATAATTTTTCTTTTTGTCAGCAGCCTTGCATGGACTTCCATTGCAGGGCACAATCACACACCCATTCACACTCTACGGACAGTTTACAGAACATCCTTCAGCATATTTTTGGACTGAGGGAGGAAACCAGTGTACCCATACATGGTAAAATACTGTATGTTAGAGAAAAAAGCTCTTTTAGCAGTTGTTGGACAGTAGGTTTTTGATTACTCAAAGATGTAATTTTTCAGTCAGTATCTGAAAAGTCAGTATCTTTTTTCAGTCAGTACTTTGAACACTTGCACAAATTTAGGGATTTTGTAGGATCAGAGTCATGTGTATGATTAACCACTTATACCAAGCAGGTGCTTATGATAATTTTTTGATAAATTTTACATGTAGGTTGAAACACAGTCATTAACTGGGAAAAAAAAAAAAAAAAAAAAAAAAACCCTTGTGTAGAAGGCTTAAAACTGGGTGAGGAACATCCAAAATCTTCTGCTAAGTTGAGATTGTGGAAGACAGTTTTATGTCACAAGTCATGTTCTTTGCAAGAATGATTTAAAGCAGCCGACAATCACAGAATATCTGTGGTTAGTTCTCCAAGATATTTGGAAGAACCTACCTTCTGAGTTCCTTCAAAAACAGTGTGCATGTGTACCTACTGTAGAACAATTTATGCTGTTTTCCAGGCAAACGGTGGTCACACCAAATATTGATTTGATTTCGAGTCCATTTACTTTCTTCTTCTTCTTCTTCTTCTTCTTCTTCTTCTTCTTCCGCTTATCCATTTCTTTAATTGATAAAAATAACCTATTAAAGCCTCTTTTTTTGAAATCGTTCTTACTTTACAACATTTTTTCACACCTACCTAAAACATTTGCACAATACTGTAAACAAAGTTGAATTGAATTGAACACACATACACTTATATATAAGATCTTTAAATAATTATTTAGATGCTTATATAAGATCATTGTGTGTGTCATGGACCGGTGTCCTTTTCAAATTGTTTTCCCATAGATCATCCTTAAATATGAAAGATAATGTCCAAAAGTAGGTAGCTGCGTCCATTCTTCTGGGAAGGATTTTACTACCTATTTAGAATGTTGCTGTGGGGACTGGTGCATATTTAACCACAAGGGCATTAGTGATATATCAGTATTGATGTCAGTTGACAGTTGACAGTGACTAATTTATGGCGAATTCAGAGAAACAGGAAGTGTCTTCTATCTAAGGCAAAAAATGTCTTATTGTGATGACACGCGGTGTGTATGTTCGGCCACGGATTCCAATCGCATCAATGTGCTTATTGTGAGTCCCGGGTATTGTGCCACCAACAGGCCCCAGGAAGTGTGTCAGTCACAAAGGTGGATTTTTTTCACAGTTGCATGCAATGAACTTTTAAATACTCCTCCTAGAGGATTCATGCGATTGAATCTAATGCGAAATTGCGAACGGATTTTTGATATCTCGAACGGTGCTGCCATGGCGAGGCAACTAAGTTATGCTGAATTCAGAGAAACAGGAAATGTCTAATATCTAAAGCAAAAAATGTCTTATTGGGAAGGCACGTGGTGGGTATGTTCGGCCAAGGATTCCGATCGCATCGATGTGCCTATTGTGAATCTCGGACATAGTGCCACCAACAGGCGCCATGAAGTGTGTCAGTCACAACAGGTGCATGTGGTGAATTTTTAAATACTCCTCCTAGGACATTCATGCAATTGACACCAAAAGTGGTCAACATGATGCCGAGACGTTGCACTTGCTAAATTGCCAAGGGATTTTTGATATCTCGAACGATGCTGCCATGGCGAAGCGACTAAGTTATGGCAAATTCAGAGAAACAGGAAGTGTCTTCTATCTAAGCCAAAAAATGTCTTATTGTGATGACACGCGGTGTGTATGTTCGGCCAAGGATTCCGATTGCATCGATGTGCTTATTGTGAGTCCCGGGCATAGTGCCACCAACAGGCTCCAGGAAGTGTGTCAGTCACAAAGGTGGATTTTTTCACAGTTGCATGCAATGAACTTTTAAATACTCCTCTTAGAGGATTCATGCGATTGAATCTAATGCGAAATTGCGAACGGATTTTTGATATCTCGAACACTGTTGCCATGGCATCTTGTCAAAGTTTACTTTTATTTCAGGCATATTAAGGCTTTTGGTGTGCTTAGATTAACTCGAAATTTGACACATACATCACATTTGTCGGCTGTTAAGTGTGGACAAAAAGGTCAGACAAAGGTGTGTCTCTTAAGTGGCTGAATAGCACCCCTGTTTGTCTAAAATGTGGGGTTTCATTTACCTACAGTCCCGAAATGGGTCAGTAACAACATAAAATAGTCCACTGATATTTACCCACTTCATGCACTTGCCCACCGTGCATTGTTTTCTGGGAGGCACCGTATAGCGATAAAAAAATGTGCGAGGGAGCTTGCAGCTATATTTCACATTGTTTTTATACTAAAAAGCAGCATTTGATTATAAAGCCTAAGCGTTTATCAGAAACGTGTAGAAAATAAATCAGATGCTTTGTGGCAAATGGGTAGAGCATTTCAGAGATAAATCTGCCATTCACACATTTAATTTAAATTCACCTCTAAACATTAAGCAGTATAATCTATATGAACACAATACCTCAGAGCTATATTTAATTCAATTCATTTTATTTGTATAGGACTCTTAACAATTCACATATCTTATTGAAGATACAGCAGAATTGTAAATCTAATATCTTAGATTTAAGACACTAATTTGACATTATATTAATTACAATTTTGTTTGAATAATCAAATGTTATTTGCATTTACATTTTACATATTTTAAGATATTAAATTTCTAATTTTCTTGATAGTTATGTAGTGCTGCAATAATAACACGGGAAGTGAGTGGTGGAAATGTAATGATGAAAATATGACTGACTTTAATAACTGGTTTCTATAAATATATCTTAATACAGTTTTTCACAATCAATATGACATCTCTCCAAGGCGAGAGACTTTCATCCATACTTTCATCCATCACATAATGTTTCTCTAGCACTGCACCCGGGGAAAAATTATACAGAGAGTCTTGAATTTGTCTGTCATGCATTTGCCTGGATATCTCCACAAGCATCATTCTTGATGGCCTGTAGACATGTAAGTCTACATCTAATTTCCTTGAAGAAATGAAACCTCCTTGCCTTCTTTTTTCTAAGTAGAGTCATATAATATTTTATATTTTTCATATTTTTTCTTCTTCTTCTTCTTCTTCTTCTTCTTCTTCTTCTTCGTCTTCTTCTTCTTTTTCATTGATCTGTTAAATTTTGTATATGCGTAGCAAAACTTTGAAAGGTGTGGGAACACAAATTACCCTGTTGCACTCTATTGTTTACTACCCAAGCTGACATTAAATTGGGAACAAGTGTAAATAGTTATGTGAATGTGAGAAGATTTTATGTTGAAATTATTTGAACATTTTATACCCAGTTGTATTTGGCAAGCAAAAAAAATAGAACATTTTTTGTTAATTGGTTATAAACTTTAAATAATTCACTAGGTATTCATAACTGCTTGTCTTTTGAAGTCATGGACACTTTGATGTTGGTGTTTTGTGTGCAATGTTGGAGAAATATGACATTTGAATATTGTGCAAAACCATAAGAAATATGCAATCTGAACGTGAACATAGTCTGTACAAACGTGTTAGATCAACTGAGAAAAATCCATATCCAAGTATAAAAACAATTTTTACCAAAAGAAAATAAAATTCATACATGAATCTTAATTTTAGCATCAAAATGTGTTTTGTTACCAGCATGCCACTAGACCATAAATAATGAAGTAAAAATGTAATAAAATAAAACAATAGCAAAGTTGTAGACCAGGATGTCAGATTTTTCTAGTATCTAGCTTCTGGCACAAATACATATTGTGGCTCAAGCATGATTTGTGTAAATATATTTGTATTTGTATGAATACATGATTTGTATTCATCATCTTAAAATATTTCTTTATAATTTTTAAACAATTATATACATTTTCTCTGATATAGCAGGTCTGAAAGGCTCTCAGTCTCACACAAGTGTACAATTTGGCTTAAGCTGATAGAGGTACAGTACAGTATATCCTAAACTGTTTTTGTTGTGATAGTGGCAACAAAGTTTGTGCCAGAAACTGTAAGCTCAATTTCACATTGAATTAACATCATCTCAAGCAGTATATAATTTCCTCTTGAGTGCTTTCATAGCCCACTAGTGTTTATGGAAATATTACTTATCCAGTTCATGTTTACGTCAACTCATTCAGTCATCCGGTATTATTGTCCTGGCAAACATCATCATGAACTGTGCAACTTCTAGTCAGACTAAACCCCCTCCATCGAAAACATCAATCACTGGTGTTAAGCTGCCATCCCTCACAAGTGAGGATTTAGTTAATGGCTTAGGCTAAATGGACACCATCTGGCATTAGCAGGGGACCAATTTATGCAGTATAGTGAAGAAGGTGAATGACTGCCATCTTCTAGCAGGATCCAGGCATGTGGTCTGATTTTTGGCCATGTCGGCTTTTGTTTGTCCTCTGTACAGATGTATTATAAAACCACCTACTGCAAGGATAGATAAAATCTAATGCTTTCATTTCTGCTTTGCCAGAGAGACAAATGCCAACCATAAGATTGTTATAAGGTGCCATATGATGCCAACCAGAAGATGAATCCTCTGAAGAAGGACTTTTGTGTACAAACAAAGAAGGCATCTCTATAAGCTTAAAAATTTCTACTTTAGTTTATATTATATTAGATATTTTCAGATATTATTTAAGAATGCCTTAAAAAGAAGCATGCATTGACATCATTCTCATGGCTGGATCTGGAAACTGTCATAAGGGCGAGCTCTGGGCAAGCAAATGACAGTAGCGAAGCTAGGAGCCAAGTTGCAACAGACATTTGTGTGTGTTATATACACAGAGGTTATACAATTATAATAAATAAATTAAAAAGAAAAATAAATAAATAAATGTTACATTATGCTAAAAAGTGTCAATTTCCCCTATGTATGGAGACTTTTGAGACATGCTATAATATAAGCATATAATCATAATTAAACCATAATAAAATACTAACTAATTAAACTACACTAAATCCTCTGCCAGTACAAGTCATAACACATCATGTCATTGATTGCATTGATGTGGCAAAGTTCATGGCTAAATGGAATAATTTTCTTATTATGATGTGATACGACAATCTGGCTAACTGAAAAAGTGTGTTCTTTATTTATCATAGCCTTTAATATACAATGCTATGATACTTGGGGTTGCCTTATGTAGTCCAGATCAAACCAATCACTTAACAGAACTAATCAAAGTTTTTCTGCACCTCAGGTTTTTTTTGTTTTTTTTTACATGATATTATTGCAGCTTCTCAATTAGATCCTTTGTTGCTGCTTGTTACAGGTAATCAAATGTATTTATGTAACTTTTTTACCTGAAGTCCGCTCATTAAGGAAAGCATTTTCAGAAATGTTCATAGATTCTTACTGCATTTTATTTACTCTGCCTGGTCTGATTAGTGAAGTGATGCTATGTATTGTTAAAAAAAAAAAAAAAACAGTTGCTACAAAAACAAGTTTTAATGACAGTTGGAGAGTGTGTGTGTTCATTCTTACCTACTGTAAGTTTAAAATATATTATCTTTTCAGAGTCTGTAGAAAACATAGTTACTTTAAAACTATATGATAAACTGATCTTTTATTTCTAACCTTGAGCCAATGGCTAATAATTGAGGATTACAAGATAACTGTTGCCTCTGGTCCTTTGTAAGCAAGAGAATTTTTTTAATGTAACTGGAACTTTACACATTTTAGTTGAATGCCACTTGCAAAAAATGTCCACTTTGTGTCATTCACACATGTCCATGACATAGAATGCATATTAAATTGATTTATGTATGTGCTAATACTGCTACAGAAATGTGTAAATTAACCTCTCAGTCAAAATCATGTGAGATTCACTCCCTTGTGTGCTTATTAATTTAATGGGACTTAATATATCAGGTCATCTGGGGAAGAGTCACTACTGTATGATAGTCTCTATATAACTGAATATTAATAAATTTTCAAGTCATATCATCAAGGAGTGTATAAGTCAGATTTTTTTTAGCTCACACCAAACTGACTCTAAACCTGTTTCACTGTAATAAACATTATTATTAGTTGATGTAGAATTGAGTTGGTGTAAAATATGGCGCAAAGATTTGGATTAATATTCAAGGGATATTAATCATTCAGTCATTAGTCACTGAAGTTTCAGAGACAGAGTTTGGAAAATGCTTTTCTACATAAAGCTGCTCCTTAAAGACTGCTCTTTTGAATTTTACAAGCTAATAATTGTGGGTGGAACTTGGATAGATTTGCAAGGAATTTGTAACAGTTAATCTTGCAAAAATTGTAATGTATTGGGGAGTTGCGATTTGTGATTTGACTGCATGGCACACAAAACAGAGAATCCCAGACGGTCAATGACTTGCAACAAATTGGACAGCATCTGGCTGTACAAGTTTATGTTTAGAGAAGACTGAACAGCTTGAAAAAGTTGACTGCCAAATGCATGAGTGCATTTGTATTTGAGAAGAAGAATCTTTTACACATAAAGTATAACACAGTGCTTCAGAGAAATTCATACAAACGCATCTCTGTAGACTCAGTTACCCATGTTTTTTAAGAATTCTCTTCTGTTCAGGAAAAGAATAGAGGCCCCATGACTTGTGTTGTCTGAGATGTTGAGTTCCATCTCTTCAAAGTACAATGGGGCAAACAGTTCTTAAAGACTCTCTTTAGTGATCTCTGTGTCTATAATGGAAACTGAAGCTATCATTTGAAGCGGTCAATTCATCATCCCTCACTTCCTATCCTGTGTGGTGGTAACCATGGCAACAATCTGGCTATCTAGTGCCCTTGGGATGTGGCTTCTTACTGCAATAATTGGCCTGTGACTAAACTGTTTATTTCAAACCTTTGTGCAAGTATTTTCTTGAATACATATTATGTAAAGATCTATGCTCTGGCTTTCTACTCAAAATCAGAGTCAGTTGGTGCATCCCAAAAAAACTAATTGATGCATATTTGATTCCCCAATCTAATTTAGTAGTCAAGAAATGAGGAGAGGATTCAATTAGGATAAGGATAAAGGATACATATGTGCTTTTTATTTTCATAAGGGTTATTATATAAATGCTCAAAAGAATTAAAGTACATGATACAAAAATGAACCATACAAAAAAGTTCAATAAAATGAACAATATTACAAATAAAATCCTTGTATAAAAGTCAAATTTATATGCCCTGCTTAAAAAAACTGAAGAGATGAATAGAATCATTTTTAGACTAAACCAACAACATTTAAGCATGTTGATGTACATGAATGATAATGTTTAGAGCAGTGTCATCATTAATTTAATTTGAGTCACTTTTTTCTTGATCGCTCCTGTCCAGTTTTCCTGTTTCACATACTTTGCCAACTGGGATAATAGTTTAATATTGTCTGGCACATCTGTCACACTCTCAAAAACCCCAAACGTCAAGAAACAACAGTCCAAAACCAAAACCACTTTCCCAAGTATCCTCTAGCTCACGAACATTCTGAGTGATTTCATTTGTTATTTGTTATACCCAGTACTGTGAAATCAACATACTTAATTACAAAGCCTTAATTATTTACTATCCATTCTCTATATGTGTATACATTCTGCTTTCATTCTGTTTTTTCCAGATGTTGAACAATTTTTATTTAGCTTTTTGTTATTTTAATTGCTTTTATGTTTTATATCAACCTTTGTCTGTCCTTTCAAAAATATAAATGAACTTCAAATTTGAGTAAAAGTGGCTGTAAATTATATTTCTTCCATTCCTTTCCTGTGTAGTCCATATGATTTTTTATAACAAATTTTTCACTTTAATTTTCATGCACGATTCTTTTTCCACTCAGTTATTCCACTTATATTTTTACAAATGTATTTTTTACATGCTTCATTTATTTTATGTTACATTTTCACTATACCTCTAAAGCATACCAAATGTGTTGTTTTTTTTTCATTTTTAAATTTACTGTAGAAATCTCTAATATTGGCATCATCTCAGAGATAGTTATGTGGTCTCATCAGTATGGATATAAATTACCTGCCCCACACAGGATGTCTGGTTTTAAGGCACATATTGACATGGATAATAGCTTAGATAGGCAGACAGACAGACAGACAGACAGACCTCTACTGATCGATATTATGACTTTTCTGAAAGTGACCCAACATTACCATTACATGCCGCACATCACCAAGGTGCACCGCTTGTCTTAGGGTTAATTTTGGCCAAGCAGTTATCAAATAATTTAAACACGACTAAACCTACAAAGAAATCACAAAGGAACACACTCATGCACACACACACAATGAGAAAATGATATATGTGCCAATGATTGAAGTCAGACAAAACAAAACTTTCATCATCTCCCCTCCATGAAGTAACACTTGACTCAAGTTTGCAGAAAAATAGAACCAACTTCAGACAAAATAAACAAGGTTTCAGACAAAATAAACATTTCTTGAAAGCACTATTTGTTAAAGCTTTTATGGGGAATAATTCATAATAAGTCATGGGCTATCAAGGTGTTTAGACGAAAGCACCCTTTTGCTGAAGCCAGGAGTTCCTGTTTCTGTGTCCATAGATTTTTTTAGGTGTTCAAAAGGATTAAGAGAACATTGATTAAGCAGAGAAGGAAGTATCTGAAGAGGTGGGTGTAAAGAATAGAACACAGAGTATGTGTATGTATCATATTCAGATGAAGAAGGAATCCCCCAAGCTGAAAGGGTGACATGTTTGTCATTGAAAAGGAAACTAAAATAGTCCTTGACACTGTATGACAATGAGGGCAGGATGGTAGAACAAAATGCCATAAGGATGAGCCCAGCATTTTACAGAAATTTGCCTCAATATTCTACATGTTTATCACTCCTGCCATGCATTAAACTATGGCAGAATTTCTGAAATAAATCTCAATATAACTATGTACATCTTCTTCCTTTGCTCTCTTATTCAGGTGAATGAGTGCGAAACAGAGAGATCCCGTGGCAAAGAATCACTGCTCCATCCTGTCCTCTCCTTTCAGGGCATGGCCCAGGTCCAAGATGGACACACAAAAGAATGTGACAGGTGAGCTGCTTAGTTAACATGAAAAGCAAAGTGAGTTAGAACAGGCTAATTTTATGAGTCTTACATTCTCACACTGTGCCGAATATAAGCTTTGTAAAAAACTTTCGCAACATAACTAATAAAGCAGAAGATGGCAAAAGAAATTTCTCTATTTCTCACTATTCAAACACTATGCCTTTCTACCATGGAAAGGTAATCATATTTAGGATTAAAATCTAGCTTTACATTCTTCACCATTTTATTAAAAATGCTTAGAGGTTTTATGAAAATTAAGAATTGACAATGCTATCATGTAATATTGCCACTGCTACTAATAGCTTTCATTCACATTGAAGACACATTAACATTTTATGAAGCCATCTATGCTGTGAGCTTAACAAAACACTAGCAGGCTTTTCACTGTAGGCTAGTACTGCTAGCTAGAATACTGCCAACTATGCAACTAACCTTCATTTCATGGAAGCCACATTAGCACTACCTGGTAGGCTAAGTCACTGGCACAATATGAAAAGATTCAAATACAGTATGCTGCACTAAGAATTAATATAGTAATGAATAATTTTAACAAAAAATATATGTATTCATTATAAACAACATAGCTATAAATTATGCTGGGGACATGACTGTACCATTAAAGAGTATTCCATTAAAAAATATATTTTATATGATAGCTTACACAGAAAACAAACCCAAATTCTTTCTTAAAATTAATTAGTTAGACTATATCTTTGATATTTATCTCAGGGTGGTATCTGTAACTATTGCATCTGGATGGCTTTAACTTGGCACAGTAGAGTCAGGACTCCTTTCCTGCAAGCCTGCATGTCTGATTGTTGTAGAATAATATTATTTAAAGAAAACTCTAATCAGTTGTGGCATGTTAGAACATTTGATGAATGTTGCTGTCCTTACCAACCCTAATGCTAATACTAGCCCAAAATGTAAAGACATCTTGTAAGTAGTATAAATCATATCAACAAATTTGAAAAGGCTGAAGTGGACATAAAACTGAACTGTATCTTTTCATGGCATTCCTGTCCCCAGCATTCCCATTTAAACTTACTATTCAGATCAAAATTCCTTTATTAATAATTATAATTGCTGAGAATTTAGGCATTTTCTTTGTTCGTTACTACTTTACATTATGATACTTACTTTTTATATTTTAAGATTTTGTTCATTGAAATTTGACACAGTCACACAAACACACACATGCTGTCAGGTGGATCCTTGGGTTTGGATTTAACCATTACACCAAGGTTAACATCAGGGTAGTATACATCGCTAATAATTTTTCTGTTTGATATTTTCAAACAGAGTTTATAACTATTTTGCTGAAGAATCAAATTCCTGGGTCAACGGGACATTGTTAAGTAAGGGTTAACTCTTATGCTGTTTTGTCCCAGTCCTGCAATGTTAGAGGAGAGTCAGGATGGCATGGACAGTGGTAGCCTGACGTCTGGCATAGCTCGAAAGGTCTGCATCCAGCGCCACCCGATCCACGGCTTTGGCTTCATTGCCGGCAGCGAACGGCCTGTCATTGTACGCTCTGTCTCTGCGGGTAGGACACGTGTCTCTAGCAGGACCTGGGGACCAGACGTCTGCAGCCCACTGGGACACAGCAGCCGTCTGCTCCACCAGGCCACCCAATCTCATCTACGCTAAAAGTGACTGCTTGTTTTATTTATACTCGTATTTGAATGTCTCAGGTGCACTGTGCAATGCACTTACACTCAATAAACCAAAGCTTATCATTACAATTCTAATTGAGTTGCTATATCATTAAGGTAGAGACGATCCAATTGGTGGCTTCATGAGCAGGTATTAAGAAAAAATGATCTCCCACAGTCAATCTGCATAAAATACACACCCTTTGTTCATTGGCTTTGCAGACGGTCCATCTGACAGCAAGCTCTTTGCTGGTGATCAGATCCTAGTCATCAACGAGGAAAACGTCAGTGACGCGCCCAGGGAGAGAGTCATAGACCTTGTAAGGTAACATCCTTTATTGTCACCAAACGTGGAAGGGGCATTGTTATGATACATAACTGACTCTTTTATGTCTGACGTTTATATATTCTCTATGTCTGCATCAGACAACACGGTTTATTTCAACTATGTTCAATTTGAATTGTTGCATCTTACTGTCTTTCCTCCTATGTCTCTCTTTACAGGAATTGCAACGATTCAATTGTTCTCACTGTGCTGCAGCCCCTACAGGTGATGAAATCATCCAAGTCATCTTAAAACAATATGCTTCTCACTCAAAAGCCACATTCATTGCTAAACCATTTCTTCAAACATTATTGGGAATTTTTTTTTGGTCTGTAATTTGGTCTGGAAAAATTGCTCCATGTACAATAATATCATGATTTCTTTCTGCCAACTTTGCCAAATTATGTGGTCTTGTGCAATAATGCATGTAATGAAACTTTAATGTGAATTCATATAGCAGAATTATTGATCTCCATAATTATGAAAACCCCTTTTCCCCAGCATTTGTTTCATATGACTGTTCAGCAGAGATGGGAGAAACCTCCATTACTTTAAAAAAATAAATAAATAAAATACGTACTAGAGTAATGGTGCAAAAGCATCAAGTGACGAGCTTAAAGTCACATGATGCTTGAGATAATGATTAGTTTCATGATCATTTCAAAACTATTCAGTGTAAATAAACAAAGACAACAATGCCAAATAAATGCATTACCATACTTTATGTACAATATCATCTAAACACCACTTCAAAAAATATATGCATATCATTCTTTGCCAGCTAACTTGTTTTATATAAATCTTATAAAGCTAACTAGTTATACCAGATGAAATAATCCTCTAATCAGTATAAAATCACATTTGACTGTTTTATTTACACGTTGTATGCTAGACTTCATATTGGTTTTGTTGGCAGATTAGCAAAGCTACCATTCACCAGAGGCACTAACAACATTTGCTATAACCTTCCAAGCTATACAGTGTCACTTGAAAGTTGGAAAACTTTTAGAAATGTCTATATAAATCAAAACCAATCAAACCAAAACATCATCAGATGTTGGAGACAAAAGAATGTAAACCTCTTATTAGAGTCCTTCTGATTTTACTCAATGGGATGACAATCAGGTCTCTGTGAGTACCCTGTTTTATTTAAAGAACAGAGATATATTGAAGTCTGGTGCTCTTGACACGTGTTTGTGGAAAAGGATCATGGAAAAAACTAGGGAGATTTCTGAGGACTTCAGAAAAAGTGTTATTGTTGCTCACCAGACTGGAAAAGGTTACAAAATAATCTTAAAGGGTTTGGACTACAAAAATCCATAGGTAGACAGTTTCTGTACAAACAGAGTAAATTTAAGATCATCGGTAACTGTCCGGACCTCTAGGGGACGTTCATTACACCTTGGTGCCAGAACAGAAAAGAGTCTTGTAGTATACTTACCTCTTACCCTGAGAGATGGTGGAACCAGTCGAGCAGTCCTGGTAGATCGGCAGTTACGGGGTGCAGTGCAAGGAGTGATGAGGGCTTTAAGGTAAGAGGGAGCTGGTCCGTTTTTGGCTTTGAAGGCATGCATCAGTGTTTTAAATCTGATGCGTGCAGCTACCGGAACCCAGTGGAAGGATCGCAGCAGCGGGGTGGTATGCAAGAACTTAGGCAGGTTGAAAACAAGCCGTGCAGCTGCATTTTGGATCATTTGCAGAGGACGAATTGTGGTCATAGGTAGACCTGCCAGCAGTGGGTTGCAGTAATCCAGTCTTGAAATGACAAGAGACTGAACAAGTACCTGAGCAGCCTGTGTGGACAAAAATGGCTGAATCCTTCTAATGTTGTATAGAAGAAACCGACATGAGCGAGTCACATTAGCAACATGAGAGGAAAAGGAGATTTGATTGTCCATGGTACCCCAAGGTTGCAAGATGTGGCTGAAGGGGAGATCTGTGCTGTGCAGGGATATAGCAAGGTCATGACCTGGGGATGAATCACCTGGTATGAACAACAGTTCAGTTTTGCTAGAACTGATGAGCAGTCATCCATGATGATATTTTTGCCAGACATGTTGAGATCCGATCAGAAGCTGTGGTATCTGAGGGTGGTGATATATGATGGATGATATATAGATGATGTTGTGGAGCTTTTATTTTGGCTAATGTTAATGTTCATGAGTCTGCCATCAGGGGAACAACAAACAACCTTTTTGTGACGGCGAAGCTGCAAGGAGAAAGAACTTCTCTCCAAAAAGCTCAATGTTGATCATGAAGTTGGCTAAAGATTATGTGGAAAAGCCAGAAGTCTATTGACAAAATAGTTTGTGGAGGAATGAGACCAAAATAAAATTTTGGTTTAAAATGAAAAGCACTGTTTTTGGAGAAAGGAAAATGCTGAATTCCAGCATAAGAACCTTATAAACATGGTAATAGTAGTACCATGCTTTGGCCTTATTGCTGCATTTGGGGCAGGACAGTTTGCAATCATTGATGGAACAAAGAATTCATAATTATACCAGTGATATTTAAATGAAAATGGCAAGACATCTGTCCATGAATGGAATCTTAAGAAAAATGGGTCACACACCAAGACAACAAGCATAAGCAACAATCACAAGTCTGTCTACCAAAGAATAATTAAAGAGGAACAAAGATAATGTTTTTCAATGGCCAAGTCAATGTCCTTTCAATGGCCAAGGACCTGAAGCAAGCAGCTCATGTGAGGACACCCACCAAAATCCCAGTTGTTGAAGCTGTTCTGTACTGAGATATAGGATACAATTCTTCTAAGCCATTGTGCAGATCAACAGTTACCAGAAACTTTAGCTGCACAAGATCTCACAACAGATACTGAATTCAAAGGTTCACATACTTTTGCAAGTCATTGATATGTAATGCTGGATATTTTTATCAATAATTAAATGAAGTATAATATTTTGGCTCATTTGTTTGATTTCATTCAACTTGTTTACTTTTAGGACTTGTGTGAAAATCTGATGATGTTTTGGGTCAAATATAGGAATTTCTAAAGGGTTTACATTGGCCAGTTTGTCATTTATTAGTGTGAACAAAGTGTAAGAGTATCATTTGTTTAAAGTTATTCATGTAACTTGCATGTTGCATGTTATTTCCCACCTCTACTCTATATAATATATAACAAATTAAAACCAAAAACATTTCTAACCAGTTTTCTAAATTCCTTAAAAAAATCTTTATGATCACATGAAATGAAGTCATTCACTTCTTTTTTCTCTCTGTTTTGTTCCCTTAGTCACCTAAATCTGCCTTCATAAGTGCAGCCAAGAAAGCTCGCCTGCGAACCAATCCCCCCAAAGTGCGCTTTTCTGAGCAAGTGTCCATCAGTGACCCAGACTCAGTATGTCCTGCTGCCTGTCACGCTCATCTTTTTCCCAATTCATATCAGTGGTAATGTGCTTGGGGTGGTTTCTGAAATGAGAATCATAAAATATTTACAGTAACACAGCACTGGGATACTGGGGAAAACCTTGAAAGCTTTCATCAATATTGTACACTCACTTGTTTTTAACTGTCATGTGGCCCATGGCAGAATATTAAAATTTGAATGTTAATATGTTCCTCAGTGGTTGGCCTTTACGGTGCCATGTTGCTATCATTTCAGACCCTACTCATCCCATTGCATCATACTGTAGCTCCATTATCCAGGTGACCAAGCATCAATTCAGTCTCTGTGTAGACCCATTCCACCATACTAAGGAGCAAAGGGAAATGATATAGAAGCCTCTAAGGTCTTTTGACTCCCTCTTTTTAACCTAAGTGCTCTTTTGACTTTGAGCTCTCACAGTTCATAGCTGGAAGTAAACAAACTGCATATTTTCTCCAGGTTATATTAAAATATAGGCTTTAAAAATGGCTTGGCTTAGGGTGTGGTCCCAGTGTTGCACTACCCAAATTACATCAAAATACATTAGGACTGAAGCCAGAGAGGGATATTATTAGAATTCATTAATAACAAATGTGTACCTTCCTTCTGTTGTCCAGAAGGTCAACTGAGACAAAACTTCCTCAAAGCTTTCACCACAACTCTAATGTACCTGGCACCAAAATTGAACAGCAGCGTCTGATGTCTATTAATTACATAATGGAATCATAAAGGCAAAATGAAGAAAGTTAAAAACCGTATTATGTGTAATCAGAAGATCATCAGAGAATCACTGCACCCAGCCACAACCTAGTCTTCCAATAGCACTTAATCTTGTTTCAAGGAGTCCATTCATTTGTAGCTTTTCATTTGCGCTAAAGCTACCATTCCCTCTAGCTGGACATGGACATGGGTTCGATAGTGCCCATGTTAACATTTCCTTCCATGGGTTATGTCCTATACAGTCTCATATCTGCCTTGCGAACAAGGAAGAGTGAACACAACACCCTCGGGTGCTGCGAACACCATATTTAAAAAGAGGAGGAATGGGAGGGGCGTGCAGCTCTCCTGGAAGAAGAAGCTCGCTGATCAGGCCTAGAGGGCCCAAATCGGTAAAGATCAAACCACCTCACCTGAGTCTCCCAAATCATTTCAGTCCATCTTGCACTATTGGCAAATGGCAAACTAGGGGACGGTTTCATCTGACTTGCAAGTAGTCCTTTCTAGAGAACAAGAAATTACAAGGGAGTTGATCATGCTTCATTTTCACTCCATTCCATGTTTCAATCCTCACTTTAATCATCAGTTCATCTTGTTATACTTGACTATAAAGTGTTATTAGGAAACAGCTCACCTGCTTCATCACTTACATTCATCACATGACCCTTAAAGATCTTCTGTATGTTGGTGGCACCGTCACGCCAACAGGGGCCTAAAATAAGGCACCTTAACAGAATTAAGCATGAAAAGAATCATTCTTGGTGAAGAAGTAGACCAAAAGAAAGAAAACTTGAGTCAAAGTTTCATGTGTTTAAAGAAATAATAATAAAATCTCTATAAGAACCGTCACCATAACTTCTGATATATTTGATGAGCAGTTAATGAAAATCTTATAGATAGTGAAACTTTTAATATAAATAAATAGTCATTAACAAATAATCATGTTAGATGTTGCTCTAAACCACTATAACCTAAAACATCAACTGAGGCAAAATCTTTTGAAACAATGCTGTTTATCTCTCCAGTACTGTCCGAGAGAATTGTAGAATCAATGCAAAGCCCGACTCATAATGGCCCAACACATTTATAACAGACCTTATGCTGGTTTTTTCTTTAATGTGTCACCAGTATGTATTGTAGTTAATTCTGTGTGTACATGGTACTTATGTATATCACAAATTTCACATCTCATTGTACCATTGAATTACAATCGCATGAACAAATTAGCCTCAGAAGCTTAATGCATTAATACGTTTGTGACACTTTACGGGTGAAATTGAAATGAGGAGACAGGAGGCAGACTTGGAACAACTTAAAAAGAGGCTCTTTATTTTCATCACGTTTTCTTTCACCGTTCAATGATTAATTTATCTATGCTATATATAGTACACACACTGCTCTGTGCTGAGCAGCTCTCTCACCCCCCATGCCTCTTGTAATATTCATTATTATAATTTTTTTTATAAAAATGCATTATTGTTTATTGCATTGTTACTAAGTTTTTTCAGAAATTCTTAATGGAAAATCTATTAGAAGTAGTGTTTAGAAGACATTATTTCACTAGTACCAAAGAAACACTGAATGTTTGCTTAGTGTTGCGCACACAGTGACACGCATTTTTAAAAAATAAATGAAAAGACATTTGAATTCAAAAGTTGAATATGAGAAAATAAATGAGAATTTCAGTTTTTATTTTCTGATATTTATATTACATTATATATTGTAGCATGTAACTGACAGGTGTTTCTTGTTGCCAAGGTGTTCTGTTAGATTGACTGTTTAAACAACTCTGAATGAGTTGTTTACTCTACTCTTGGTGTGAGTCCTGGGTTTTGCCTGTGAGGATTGCATTTGTTGTTAAAAAGGATAAATAAAAATAAGACAAGAGAGCTGTCTATAGGAGAAAAGCAAGCCAAAGAAAACAACAGAAGTTGATCAAATAAGTTGAGACATTCTGAGAGCTGTGAAGAAAAACAGAAGTAATATCACCAACCTCCACAGGGAAGGGGTAAAGGTATCACAATCTACCCTTCAAAGACCTCTTCAAAAGCAGAAATCTAAAGGACATACAATAAGATAAAAAAAACACAAATCAGCAGTAAGAATCAGAAGGCAAGGCAGGAATTCAGAAAGATATACAGAGATGACCCACAAAAGTTCTGGAACCAAGATTAACCTTTATGAAAATTATGGAAAGGCCATGGAAAGAAAAGTGTGGAGCAAAAAAGGATCTGCTCATGATTCGATACTTACTCAGCATGCTGGAGGTAGTGTCATGGCTTGGGCTTGCGTGGCTGTTTCTGGAACAGAACTAGTCTTTATTGAAACTCATGAATGGTAGCAGAATGAATTCAGAAGTCTACAAAACATCCTGTTTGCTAATATACAGAGAAATACATCCAGAATAATTAGGAACTTCATCATGCGGCAAGACAATGAACCAAAATACATTGTCAACACAGAGGATTTTATCTGAGGGAAAATCTGACCAAGTCAATCACCAGACCTTATATATTGCTGTATTTATATCCTGTACACAACAAACAAAGTTGATGATTGAAAGTTGATGATGAAGCAGTCTTTTTCTGTCGTGATACAAATTTTACTTGCTCAAACATTTTTGATAATGAAAATTGATATTTATTAATGTTATATTAATAATATGTTATATTAATAATGTTAATATAAAATGACACCTTTTAAACAATTAACAAGGTTCTTTTAGTAATATTAGAAAATATCTTCTCCAAATATTCAAATTGATGTGGAAGTCATGGAAACAGAAGTAACCTTGAGACTGGATTCTTCAGCATGAATAAATCTAGCTCCATTGTCTGATTGTGCATACATATTAAAAAGATGCACTGGAGAAATTAATTGCTCTTTGATTGTTCCACAGTGTACTCCTGTAGACTCCAAAAGTATTGTTTTATCCTTTATTCTGGCATCACTACTTCAACGAATTTGCATCAGGGGTTGTTATAGGCATTGTCCTTGTCTAAATGTTGTCCTATTAGATATTATGTTGTTCTCCCTTCGCTTTTTCAAGTTATAATTCTCCCATTATTTTCCCCTTACCTTATAACCTACTTAACATCCTTCCTGAGCATATACAGTCACCAACCAGACTTGTTATTAATTCACTTTTCACAATTTCTTCTTTCTTTTTACTTATTCCTGTGGCCTGTTAGACCATGCTTAAGGACGACTCATTGCTACTCATACCCAACGTGCTGAAGGTGTTCCTGGAGAATGGGCAAATCAAGTCCTTCACTTTTGACAGTCGCACCACGGTCAGGGTAAGCCTGTTGTTGGATTACGTTAGGTTTTAAAGCTGCTTTTTATAACCATCAGGGCATTCATTGTGTGTGATTGATGATTAATGCCATACTTAGCGACATAAAGAGAAACTCAGAGAGCAAAAAGCTGCTACAGTAATTCCTTCTTGGACTTAGAATAAGTTGATACAATGTGCCAAGCTTCATAGATGACACATGATGAATAGCACAGCATTTATATTTTATAAAATCTCAGTTTCTGAACTAAAACCTCAAACTAATTAAATTCACCATGTGCCTAATTCTTGGCACAGTAATGTGATTAATTACTGGTATTTAAATTAATCAGTCTTGTCAGTGGCACATGAGTGAAAGTATATGGAAAAAAAAAAACATTAGTGTCTTTCAACTGACACATCAGGAAGACACAGACATCTCATAGCTGACTCATTAGGCTACATTATTAGATATTTTGAAATCTTTTCTTTCTAAAAGAGAGAGATTAGATTTAGACCTCCATCTTAGAGTAAGAAAAAAGCCTTGCATCTGTTTGAAATTATTCCAGATTAGTTTAAAATAAAAATGCGAATTATAAAAATGTATCACTTTGAGCCATCATTAATTCAACCACATCTGCTCCAAAAGCCTCTATTCATAGAATATGTTATGGATCATTGTTCTGAATGGATTCAAGCAAGGAAGATGAACAATCAGGTAGAGCACAAGGCTTGAGTGCAATCTAAAGATAACATAGAGATCAGGGATGATGTTATCTGAAAAGACAAAAATTATGATCAAGACAACCAAATTAGCATTAAGCTAATTGTTGTATAATACAGTATACAATAACTATGTATTATACACTTTATACACACCATAATGCACATGGACACTTTAAGGACAATAATTAAAAACCATACGATTTTATGTATATTTATGTATATACATTATTTTTCACTTTTTTTTTCATATTTTCATATTTTATATAGTTTATTTCTATATAGTTTATACTTTTTATTTACCTACCTCCTTTTGGTTATATTTTTTATCCCAAATTGCATTCCTTATGTTTGAATACTGGACAGATGCAAAAAGCATTTCACTGTATGTCGTACTCTGTTTGTATGTGTATGTGACAAATAAAATTTGATTTGATTTGATTTGAACTAACAAGCAATAAATATTTACCTTAAGGAAAATACATACAGGTTAAGATGTGATGCTCAGTGAGGATAAATTGTGTTTCACTGAGCTCAAACAATAGCATTGTCATTGATTTATCCTTCAGTCAGTATTACCAAAACATGTTATCATAATTTGAAGGGGGAGAGCATTCCTTTAGCATACCTGTGTGTGTTAGTAAATGTGTGACTGTAGGCCAACCAAGTACACATGTAATTATTCACTTCACATCAGTATGGATCCTGATGTACTAAATACTAATGCAACTTTCCTTAAGCCTCAACAGGAAGCACTCAGGGGCAGTGAAGATGCAGCGTTTGCATACAACGCATGGGTCCCTCATTTATATTCCAAGACCTTTTAGCAAGCACAGCCATGAGATACTAAAAGCCCCCACACATCTGTTTCTAAAGATGAATGCTGAAAGCAGTCCAATCGATTCCACTGTTGCATTAGTAGAGTAACTGCCAAACATGTTTATTAGGTAAACACACATTTCTGCCACATATTTTAAACTACATGGTTTTAAACTACATAGTTTCCTGGGAATAACCTTTACATGATGAATATTTTGAAGTGGAAATATATATATATATATATATATATATATATATATATATATATATATATATATATATATATATATATATATATATAATTCACATAACAAAGGGCTATTTTAATACCTGCTTGTCTGCTTGCCCACAATGTGCTTACATTTAAAAATTTCATTATGTCTGTGGTGCCGGAGGATCATGGACATTTTCACACCTGTTCACTAATTACAAACTCATTTGATTAGGCAGATATATATTTGCCCATGGCAAGTAGCTATCCAATAACTTCATCTGACATTTGTTATGTGAATAAATCACACCGAGTTTGCACAGTTTAATACGTCATTAGGCAGACTGACTATTTTTATCTCTGAGTTTGATAAATTGGCTCCTTACATGAAAGTAAATAAAAACATTTTGTTCAAGCATCTTTAGTACACACTTCATCCTGGTAAGTGTTGTGGGGTATACAGAGCCTATCTCAGGAAACCTGGCTATGAGGCAGGAATACTGTATAAACAGGATGGGACAAACCAACACAAACCAACACAAGGCATTATGCACACACATTCATATCTATATCACACGTTCACACTTCAATTATATCACACATATCAATTTCACATAGCCAGTCCACCTACTATAAGGTTTTTTAAGAAATGGGAAAAATCAGTGAACCTATACAAATATATTTGGTGAAATATATTTAAAGTTGATGTGCATGTTCCGAAAACCCTGACAATCTGATGAGTGTGACACATTTTGTTTGGGTGAAAATGTGTAATATTTGTAATATATATGAAATCGGGGAAGTACTTAAAATAATTTTACTAGCATTAATATATGATATTTTACCCTATTATGATACTGTTGACTGACCTTGGAAACAAAAAAAAGGTGATAGTTTCTTCCTTTCTTGTGACAGGATGTCATATCCTCACTACAAGACCGCCTTTCTCTACGCTATATCGAGCACTTTGCTCTGGTTCTGGAGTCTGGAGGACTAGATCATAAACAGAGACTGCACTTTCTGCAGGACAGCCAACCTCTCTCTCATGTGAGTCTGCCTTTGTGTTGGAAATGCCACATGCCACAATACCCATTATTCATATGCACTAATAAAACAACTATTTGAACATTTATTAACTGTTTTGCAGTTAAGGAGGGAGAGTCTTTTACTCCATATTATTAATACAGAAAGATTTTTATGTTCTGGACCTTGCATTTTGTTTTTTTACTTCAGGTGGTACATAGAACCTATTTCCAGGGGATGCGTTGTCTATTCCGGATCTGCTTCTTCCCCAAAGACCCTGCTGACTTATTAAGGAGGGATCCTGCTGCATTTGAGTACCTGTACATACAGGTTGAAGTCCTTTACTTCCTACAAAGAAATAATTCTACTTTGATAACTTGCTTGTCTAAAAGGTTTCAAATATATTGAACAGAGTCGCAATGATGTCATCAAGGAACGGTTTGGAATGGACTGGAAGTCTGATGTGACGCTTAAGCTGGCAGCCCTACACATTTACATCACAGTCTCAGTAGCGAGACCCAATCAGAAGATCTCTCTCAAGCATGTGGAGTAAGTCCTAAATCAAGCTCTACAAATGACCTTTACAATGTATTTTCACCTGCAAACATGGATATAGTGTACCTTTAAAACACTTAAAGTACATACAGTAAATAGATTATAAGAGTAGGTTAACGCTTTGAAAGCACACTACATGTACCTTTATAGGTTAAAAGTACATATAAAAAGGAACGCTCTTGCACCTACCACCTCAGTTACTGGGAAAGGTAGCAATTAGTTTTTAGAGAGTTTAGGGGAGATTTTGAGTAGCTTATCCACCTGTCGGCTAGTTTTTGGAGAAAACCTGAGAACCTATAGACACAGGGAAAACATGCAAAACTCCACAAACACAGTAATCTGAGTTCAGGATAAAACTGTGGAACCTGAAGCTGTGCGGTAGCAATGCTACCTGCTGTGCAAACATGCCACCTTTAAAAAACACATTGTTTCTAAAAATACATGCTTGTGAAAGCCATGAAAGCTTAACTGCCTTACCTTTTTCAGAAAAGAATGGGGTCTGGAACCTTTCCTTCCTCTTACCTTGTTGCCAACTGTCAAGGAGAAGAATGTTTGCAAGAGCCTTTCTCAACTCCTCAAGACTTATCAGCACCCTCCACCTGCTGGCAATAAGGTGCAGACATTGTACATTAAAGGTGATGGTAGTATTGCTGAAACCAAAATGTTCTTTGGAGATTAGGTAAACCATGTTTATGTTTCACTATATAAATAAATAAATAAATAAATAAATAAATAAATAAATAAATAAAAGAATCAATACTAATTCAGAGTACACAATCATAGTATACAGTTTTCCAGAGTATATGAATGTACATGAAAGTAATTAATTCATCAGATTAGGACAAATTTTCCAATGATCTTTGTGCCAATTCAGTGGTGCAGACATGCTGCAAGTGTGTAAGTTGCAAAGGTGTAAGGTGCTCATGTTTTGACTCTGAAGGCCTGAAGATTTGACTCAAAGACACAATTTCACTTTTATCCTTACTGATGTTCAAGCACTTCACTTGTTCAATCACAGGCTTGATAAAATTATTACACACTCTTTTGTAACGTTTGCTTTTCAGATCAAGTTCCTCAAATCAAAGTTGCATTTCTTTTAAATTTTCATAGAAACAATTTTACATAGAAACACTCATTAAACTCCACATGCCATTTTAAAGGATGCTTCTTGAGTCTTTAGTAAAGTTAGAGTAGGAACACATTGCCCCCTATTGGTCTGAATGTTTGATTTATTTATTTATTTTTAAGGTGCCCCCTCTTCAAGGAAAGTTACAGTACATACGTGTGCTAAATGACCTTCCACCATTTGGAGGCTTGTTATTTCATACAGTTGGACTGGTAAGAATAGATTGGGCTTACTAACAATTGCATCTTTATCACTTTTTTCCATTTACAATTCTCCTCTTATCTGTCTCCAAGGATGAAAAACATACTGCCACTACACTGTTGGTAGGGCCAAGACATGGCATCAGTCACGTCATTGATCTGAAAAATAACCTCACAACAGTCTTGGCTGAATTCAGCCGTGTAGCAAAGGTGCAGCTGTTCCGGGAACACCAAGGAGTAGCCCGTGTAGAAGTGGCTATGCTTGAAGCTAAGGTATGGCAATAAACTCAAATGTTTGTTTGTTTTTTTTTTTGTTGTTTTTTTTATTAGAGAATTTATAATAGTTAGACATGTGAGTTATTTGTTGCTTAATTGTTCAGCCCCTGGTCTTACTGATGGAATGGCCAGATGCATCAAACTTTGCCTGTCTGATTTCTGGGTATTACAAGCTTTTTGTGGATCCCAAAAGGACCATCTACTACAAGACACCTGGTCAATCTCACATGATCAAGGCAGGTATGGTAGTACTCACATCCTTGTTATTATTTTTTGGTTTGTTTGTATGTTGGTTGCTATTGTTTTTAAATAAGGACAGAAAACTCAAGCCTTTATATTGATATGTAGCCATGGAGGAGCAGAATTTTCATTTCAATTATTGTTTTAAAGTTGCTGTAAGCATTTTTGGTCTAAACTGTCACCTAGTCCTGACTCTGGAGTGTTACACAGCATTGAAATAAGGTGTCATGGCAATTTCTTTTGTTGTAATAGAATCAGTAGTCTTATTTTTTTTTTTTTTTTAATTTATAGATTTGTGTTGGCTTGTGTTCTTTTTTTAATGCTATTAATATGAAATGACTGTTTCGCTAAATTTTCAGTATTGCAGTTAATAGATGCACTAAACCTCATTTATCAAGCTGGACATGAACAATCATATTTGCAAATCATTCTGTTAGTTTGGAAAAATATAAGCTATAATTAATAGTAATTAGTAATTATAGCTTATATTTTTCCAAACTAACAGAATCATAATATCTTGTTTAAATGTGCCTACAAATGATTTGCAAATATGATTGTTCATGTCCAGCTTGATAAATGAGGTTTAGTGCATCTATTAACTGCAATGCTGTCCATTAAGTGGCAGAGATCCTATTCTGGAATGTGCCACAATGTAGTGCTGATGAGATGCAAGTACTCTGAAGGGCTTGAAAACTTGTGCAACTTGCTGTGTTTTGAGCAGGTGGAACTCCAAAAATTTCAGAAACATTTAGTGTGCAAAAGTAGTTGTATAAAATAAACAACAATTACAAAGGTTCTAGAAACTTCCAGAAAAAAAATCTAAATGTATTATTTTAGTAACAACCAGAAGCTGTTTTGTAAGATTACATAAAAGAAAGAAAACTTGCTGAAAGCACAGACTGCTGCACCTTAATGTCACTGATCTGCACTGGAACTCCAATTATATATTCAGTCTTTAATCAAATCTTTTTGGTGAAGAACACTGTAAGAAAATTTGGTGAGAAAGATGATATAAGAAAAAAGTAAACATATGATGGACCATACCTGTCTAAGCCATTGAGCATAAAAGAAAGTATTTCATTATTCTCTTAAAGCAGGTTTCATCAAATATTCATAATGTAATCATTTTGAAAACAATTGTTTTGCACCTCCAAAAATGTTGTCATATCATAAAATAGGGCAAATGCTAAAAATATCACTTATTGAATGTCACATTTGTTTGATAAAGGACAACAAAGATGTGTAGTTGGCTGTAGATATTACTGTGTACATAATGTGGCATTAGCTCATAAACTTTCCCTCTGTCTAACACATATGTATTCATGTATATATGCAACAAAACTAGATCACTCATTTCTTCTTGCTGTTCTCGATCCTTCCATCTTCATTTCAAATTAATCCATGGATGTCTGATCCATTTTCTGTAAACTGAAACTACATCCTGGATTTATCCATTTCTCTGACCTAAGAACATACATCCATAATGTTCAGCCATACACTGGATGCTATCACCATCTACTCTGGTCTGTAGAGGATGACACCATCACATGACATTCCAAAAGACTTTTCTTCAGGTTCCATATCTGTGGTCTCCCTCGGCCCCTGCTTTTTCCATGTGGACTCATGCCCATCTACCATGTAACCCTTGCCTTTTCAACTCTTCTGATGGTTCTGTCCTTCAGATTTCAGAAGCCCCCATCCTCATTCCCGCTCTGTGTCAAGTAGCAGTCGACGTGAAGAGAGGGATGGTTTGTCCAGAGAGACGTCACAGAAAATATCAGCACCACCACCATCACAACATCTTGGCCTCTGTCACATACATTTGAAAGAGCAGCAGCAGTTACAGGAGCTCCAAATGCAAGCAGAGGAGCAGCTGGATATTAATGAGAATTTCATATCCAAGTCACAGAACCGCTCACGTGCCAAGTCCGATCCTACCCTCAAAAGTACTGAATCAGTGGCTGATCCACCAAGCCCAACTCAGGACAGCTCAGGCTTCAGAGGCAGGGCTAAAACAATGGAAAACTCAAAGCGTACAGGGAAATTCTTCTGTGATTCTTGCAAGGCAAAGCTTAAGGCAGGGGGCATTATGACAGAAAAAGGCACATCTGGTAAACAAGCCTTGCAATGTGCCTCATGTGAAGGTGGAGCTGTTGATCTCACAGCTCTTCCTCCTCCTGGAAGTGAAGAGGATGAAGAGATTGAGGATAGAGGAGAGAAGTTGCAACCTCCTCCTCCTGCAATAGCAGCACCACCTCCAGGGTTTCGAGATAATAGCTCTGATGAAGATGATGCTAAAAAGAATCGTAAGGCTGCTCCCACCACTGGTGCTACCGCAGCATTAGCACCTCTGGCAGATACCCAAGAGAAAGTACCTGTCACATTAATTGATAATGTTGCCCCAAGGACAGTGCGAGACCATGCTCAGGAGCTAGATGATGCTTTAGTGTCCACTCTGCAGGCACTGGAAGCACTAGCTGCATCAGAGGACTACCCTCATCAGCAGCAGCAGACTCAACAGACAGCAGGTGGACATACCAAGTATTTCTAAGTGCAAGATGTACACAAACTACTGGTTGCATACACGTGTTATATGTATTTATGTATATATTAAAATCCAAAATTTGTAAGTACAAGGTAAAAGAATTCAAAAAAGCATCCCATAGTATATATGTATATAATTGTTGTAAAATATAACAACAATGTTTGGTTATATACAATTATTAACACTTAAATGTAATTATAATTCATGGGAGTTCTTTCTTTAACAGTGTAGTCTGAGAAAATATGTTCATTTAGATATCTAAGGATTAGTTATACCCTCACATTATCATCACAATGTATGTCAAACATGATGCCGATTGTGTCCTGTTTCTGTTCTCCCACAGGGTTGATTGTTCTGGCAGCCATTACTCCAGAGTCTTCACTTGACTCTGGACATGAGACCAACTCATCAGAGCTAACTGATGTGTCAGAAATGGTTTCTGCCATGAAGCACCATCAAAATCAGGCATACCTTTTGGCTCATCACATTAACAAGGAGCGCATATTTAGTCGACGCGACTTCCCTTTGACAATTCCAGGCTGCACAACACAAGCAATTGGAGGAGGGGCTTTTTCTATGAGTCAAATTCGTGGTGGTTGTCCACCTAGGTCTGTGATCCTCAGTAAAACTGTGCCCTTGAAGGTCAGTCCTAGTCAAGGGACTACACCCTCTAGAGCTCATGTGGAGAAAGCTAAGACTGAAGATTTGTTAAAGAATAAACAAGATTCAGAGAAAACTAAAGAGTGCTCTGTAGAACATGTGCCTCTGGCA
Organism: Tachysurus fulvidraco; assembly: GCF_022655615.1. Classification (NCBI taxonomy): domain Eukaryota; kingdom Metazoa; phylum Chordata; class Actinopteri; order Siluriformes; family Bagridae; genus Tachysurus; species Tachysurus fulvidraco. The sequence goes on from NC_062534.1 coordinate 9,047,646, forward strand.
GGAGAGGACCTAAAGTCTCTTGAACAGGAGGACACTTCTGATGTCAAGAAAGAAGAGAGATTAACATTTTCTAAAGAAGGTAAACTAAGCTCTAATATCTCTGAAAATATCCAGGAGAAAACTCCTAGCCACACAACCCCAGAAACTACCAATAAAGCCTTACCTATTGCTTTGCCTGTAGACAAAAATACTTCTGCCAAGATTTCCCAAACAAAGATATGCCAAGATGCTGAGATTGCCTCAAGTGAGACAGATAAGCCTTCAAGTTCAAAGGGTCTACTGCCAGTTGATGATTTGTTCTGCACATGTCCAGTCCGCTCAGAACCAGGGCAACAACTCCGACTGAAAGATGCACCGGCCCAAAAGGTAGTGCTGCACTCATCCTCTCCCACTGATGATGAGCGACTCTGTCCCAAAGGACCTCCATTATCTAGCAACAAAGACAGCACAGCTAGGACCACTGAAATAAACTTAGCTAAGCCTAAAGCCCTGCCCCCAGTAAAGTACTCCCCAGTGGTGCCTGTGAAAATGGAAGGGAAAGATGTATCTGAGGTCACTACAGACACCTCCAAATGTACGGGCCTTGCTGAACCACAGAAAAACACTAAAGGTGTGCCAGTCTTAGTAAACACAACACATGTTTTAAGCTGTGGAGAAAAAGGGGCAACTATTCCAGGAGCAGAATATAAGAAGCAAGCAAACAGCAAAGGCAAGTCCCAACGTAGTGCTCCTTTTCTAAGTATTAGAAATCTAATTTCAGCCACATTTCCTGCCCGCCTGCGTCGGGAGACAGATGAACGACGTGCCCAGCTCCAGAAAGTGAGGCAGTATGAATTAGAGTTCCTTGAGGAGCTTCTAAAGCCTAAGGCATCACAGGGAGAATTCTTGTCCCAAGGGTCATCTCCCATCCCATCAGGTACTCCATGTTCATGCCAGCTGCGCACAAGCCCAGTGCAGAAAGTCCCTGGCATCTCGCGAGAGCAGAGACGTAGCTGTGACTGCAAGAGGATGTGTAGGGCAATGCGCCTACCTGATACTCCAGTAGGTTCTACAGTGGAGCACAGAGGCAGGGAGAGAGCCATTTCCAAAACGCCCCCTGCAAAACCCAAATCTCCACACATTCAAGGGACTGCTACACAACCTCAAACTTTGGAAATCAAAACCACTCGAATCCGTTCTACAAGCCTGGAGTCAAGAGAACTCAGTGATACACACACATCCTGTTTACTCACATGCACGTCCCATTCAGAATGCACTGGAGCTCCGCAGTACAAAAAACTACAAAGACGATATAGCATAGGGGAAATTGAAAATGACAGCACACCCCTTTATGCTGAGGTTAAATCAACCAAAACAAAAAGCCTAGAGAAGGAAATGGAAAGAGTTAGGGCTACAGGCCTACGACTACCTACTCCAGTAGAACCTATTCATACTCAAAGTGGGGATTCTAAAAAGAAAGGAGTATTCTTCATCCAGGGTGAAGAACTTGTTCGCCAGGGTCGAGACGGAACTACTGAGGTTCTACTTGGTTTAAGTGAAGAGAATGAGGACAGGGAAAAATGTTGCTCCTTTTGTTTCTGTTATCGCAAATGTGAGGCTGCTGATGAGAGCAGTGAAAAAGATGAACTTTCATATTCCATTCCCCTACAGGTCTTGCCTGGAATGCAGCTAGATTCAAGAGCTATGCCAGTTGTCAGCAAGACTTTGCAAGTGCTTGATGCTGAGGACTGCAGTGGAGAGGAAGAAGAAGAGGAGGAGGAACCACAAACGCAGGAGATTGACTTAAGGGCCTGTGGCAATTTGGAAACAAGCATGGCACGAGTGCAGACACTGCAGGGAAAAACATTCTGTTTACCTGATGGTTTCCTAAATGCACAACTTGATGCTAATGAATTGCTTTCTATTTTACGTCAATGTGCCAACAGTGCCCAAATTGAGGGTGAACCGCGATTGCCACCAGCAAAGTTGGTAGAATACAAGCAAGAACTTGCAGTCCGCTTCAAAGAGTTCAGGGCCTCATGTAGAAGAGTGGCAAGTGTTGAGAAAAGTCCCTCACGAATGTTAAGTGCCGTCACAGCCAGCTTTGAGGTGTTGTGCAGCCTAACTCAGACATTCATTCGGTTGGTACGAGGTGTTCGATCGGAAGCCCAAAGGTTACAGCTCTTACGAAAGGTAGAAGAGGTTGCAGTGAACTACACTCTTCTACTCCGGGCTGCTGAGGAGGCAATGGGACATTCATGCAGCTTACCAACAAAAAGTGCAAGTCTCCCCACCGCCACCAACATGGGTTCTCTTACTCGTTCCATTAAAACCTTGCCCAGCAAGTAACATAGTTTTTGCACAATATATCACTTAAAGTAACTGAACACTCTTGGATGAGCTACTGTTTTTCCATTTTTTTTTAAACAATTCTTACATCCATGTCTACCAAATTACATAAAACTCCATGACATGTTTACAGAATAGTGTCAGCACCAAGTTGCTTAACAGTATCGAAAACAAAGGACCTCTGACTACCTTGCACTTTGTGCCAAGGACAAAGAATTATAGTACCATCCTTTGCCCTCTGCTGTATGGATGATCAACAGGGCTACATACTAAAAACGTACATAGCGATTATCATTATCAAAAGACTGAAGTTTTATTTTTATGTTTAAATACATTCAGTATTACATTATCATGTAAAAACTAACACAAATATTGCAGAGGAATAATATATAACAAAATATATACCTGGGGCAAAAATATTGCAGAGAAATGTTAAGTAGCAGATTCTGTGAATTAGATAGTGAAAGCGATGGTTATTTGATGTGCTTGTTTGTACAATTTTGAATGTTGTGATACGAGATTTAAGTATTCCCTTGTTGCAATATCATATTTTGACCTATTTGGAAAACTAATGTATACATTTGAAACAAATGTTCATGAACACACAATGCCCACTCCGAAGGTGGTGGAACAGAACACCTGCTCAGGGCAGAAAATGTAGCAGATATCCAAATTCGCTATTAAAAAACAAAATCCTTTCTGTTTTAATCATAAATCACTGAGCTTTAACTCCCACCAAAAATTAATGATGAAAATAACTACTTACTTTGGCATGCACAAAACACTGTACATTCACGGTCACGTAAAATAAACTTTTCACCACACCTAGTTTTAGATAGATCAATGTGATCATGAAAATCTGCGATTCAACAGCAATTTATTTATTAAATCAGCTCTACGATTCATGCTTGTATTGAAAACTTATCTATACATGTATAGGTGTTATTATTGCTAAAAGTTTCTAGTTTCTTGACGTTCAATCCTCTACTCTACATCAAACTTGAAATCACTTTGAATTTCCATGTGGTTATTGTGCACTTCAGAGTATATTAAAGAAGCCCAAATAAGAGCGTTTATATATTTTAATAAAATCAACAGCCTTTTTCTGTCTGAAAACTTCTGTCTCCTGCTCTTGCAATTTATAGTCTGAATAATATAAATCATACCGCTCGTATATCACTGTTCTGGTGTCTTGCATGTTAACACTTTAAATCCTTTAGTGTGAATTTACATGAAATGGACACTATAAAGTCAACAATTTGCTGGAAGACTGTTACTGAAGAAGACTGAGTATACAATATAATGTTATTCAATGGAAACCCAAAACCAAACATTTGAAGATTCTCATAAAAGTGTTCCCTTATTTAACCTGTAAACATGTTGTAAATGACATGAGATGCAGCTTAAAACCATTTTGAAAATATTCTAACACTGCTACAGATTTATCAAAATTCTTCAGTTTTTTAAAGCAAAATAGTTTATAATTTATAGCAGTAATGTATCATAGTTACATAGTACCTATATTTTATCAAATATATTCTATCTATATATATGTATATATACACACAGCATGTGACATGTTTATTTTTATAAAAACACATTACAGTGATATTCACTTATGGTTCAGAAATATTTTTGAAGTTATGGCTTGGTTGCCTCATCAAATATGGCTTGTCCACGTGTTCATTTTTTCTTTATGTATATGTAGCCATCTTAAGTTCTTCTGGATCTCTGTCAATGCGTCTGCCCTCACTGTGTTCTGTCTATGTGCAAGGTCATGTTTAAAAGCAATAAAGAATAGTCAAATTAAATTCTTTCATCTAACTTTTGCCAGCAGTATTTGAAATATTAATTTCTTCATAGCTTTAAATATTAAACTTGTAATAGAAGTCTCTTTTCAAAACTACATATAAAAGCGATTTTTTTTTTATGAGGATAAAACAGGTAAGAGAGTCAAAGAGTAATTGTCTTGTGCTCTCACTCTTGTTTATATCATTTGGACATGGAGAAGCAAGTACATAAAATATTCTACCAATAATACTTCATTATTGAACGTGTTAATAACCTGGACTACAGAATTCAGCAGGCTGTACAGTAGGTGCACTAAAAAGGTTAGCACTTAGATCAATTTAAGATAATTCTATCCATTAAATACAGCACACTGCTAAAGGATACATTAAAATGATCTGCCTTTATGCGTCTTCTCAGACAAATTATTAGATTTGTGGGGAAGTGTTTGAGAATGTAATGCCTTAAAGAAGGATTACTATCATGAAGACAAATCGTTTATGAACGGATTATGACTGGGTCTATAGTAGGGATGTTACAATGCACATAATTAAACATGATACAACACAGTATACATCACGCTGCTGCAATTTCATTATTACCGGCATTATTATACAGTCTGTTGAATGTATTTTGGTGCACATACATCTTGAATGGAGAACCTTGTATTGCTGCCAAACAACCCACTGCCTTGTTACAGTCCTAGACTATAAACAAATTTTGGCAATGCAGTAATAATGTGTATCTACGTGAAGCACTGCATTCAAGTTTTTTTATTTAAATCTTTTCAAATTCAAGTTTAATTTTATAGAGAACAGTCCGATTTAAATACTAATTCCTCCCATTCAAACTTATCCCATTTATAATGGAATTATTATTTTTTATCTTTTTGCAATAAAATAAATGTAATACATTACTAATATATAATATATTATACTAATTATTATTATTATTATTACTAATATATTATATTATATTATATTATATATATATATATATATATATATATATATATATATATATATATATATATAAATTGGTGCTTTCATATAATGGGGTCATTAAAAAGACATAATAAAAAGATTTAAACTGGTTATTTCACTTAATTTAAAAAAACACAGAAGACTTTTTTCGTTAAAGGTTTTTGCTTTGGTTGTACATATCTTTTTCAGATTATCATGTGCTGAAGTAAACCATTAGTTATGCAGGAAAAACAACAGGAAAAAAAATCAACAATGTGCAGAACCCCTGGTTTTGGATTGAATTATGATTGACAAGATGATTAAAGTATCTCCTGTGCAAGAAAAGATTCTATACAAATAGTGTGTATGTGATTCCAACCAATGTCTAATTTAAGTAAGACTTTAAAAAGCAAGCTGCAGGCTACCATCAGTCTTTGCTAACTTTTTTTTTTAGCAAAGTCTTTAGTCCTAGACTTGACCTTTTTTCCCCACATTTTTGTCTTTCCTTTTCAACATTTCTAGCCTTAACAAACTAGGAACAATACCGAAATATAAAAAGCATGTACGTTCTTTTGGTATGGGTTTTGGAGTCATTGTTATTTCTGGCAATTCTAATATAATAATAATAATCTGTAGTTGTGTTGTAAATAACAAAGAAATTTGAAATATTTGTGCAAGCATCTCTAATACTTGGATCAACACTGGGTCAATTAATTTTTATGGCAACCTGTATAATAACTGACTATGCAAGTCAACAGGATCCTCCAACTAATAAATAAATTAAGTAGACAAATTAAATCAATACTCTCTCTTTACTATGACTGCCACTTGCCACTAAACTCGACTATTAAATGCACAATTGAGACTTGTTAAAAAATAATCACATTCAATTTACTGAATTCAGTGCAAGAAAAATACAATACACATAAGGCATGACTGCAAATTGGAATTCAAAATGACAATATGTGCACATTTGCCAGTTACATGTGATTATACATATACATTACTTGCAGTGTCATTCACAAGGGAGACAACTAAAAAGGTTTATTCAAACTAAAGTGAATTCAATCCTCAAAAATGTTGGGTAAGAAAACTGACTGGTTGATGTTACAATTTGTGTAAGTGTAAGTGAGCATGTAACTATACCCATATGCGCAAATATACGTGTCTACTTATGAGTGGTACATAAGTAAATATAAAAATAACGGAAATAATTTTACCACAAATGACCAACTGAAACCAATGACATGATTTTGACTGGTGTATTAAAAAATGTTAGCAAATAAGCTAGGCACACTAGATAGTACTCACTAAGGGAGTACACTGCAGCCCACACCAACATGGCTACAGGGAATCCTAAGGGTCATAATGGCCATTTCGTTTCAACCACAGCATATATTTCAAGCTATATTTACCCAATTAACATGGAGGACATTATTTACTTGCAGCTATTCGGCCAGGTAAATACAAAAATATAATGATTTGAAACCCTGGCTGACCCTAGTAATCCTGCTCCAAGAATAGGGATAGTACTTTGAGGGTATTTGAAAAGCCTTTACAAAAACCTGAAGGGGTGGGGAAGTGGGGGTAAAGAGCAATTACCCGACTGAACTGTACCATTCCATTCTGATCATCTGTTCTGTAAATTAGGTGCTAGTTTACGAGGTGGATGGGACAGAAGAGTGTTAGATCAGTGTGTCTTTGTGATGGCGCATTATGTGCTGATTCTTTTCAGAGGGCCTTCTAAAACCCTTCTTGCAGTAGTCACACCTATGTGGGTAGTCTTTAGTGTGAATGGAGATTACGTGGCGTTTGAAACCCGAGGCGTCCGCCGTATTATACTCACAGTACTGGCACTGGTAGACTTTGCGGCCACTGTGAGTCTTCACATGTTTCTTGAGTTCGTTCTGCTGCCTGAAGCCACGCTTGCAGCGTTTGCACTTAAAAGGCAGCTCTTTTGTGTGCACGGACAGAATATGTCGACTCAGAGTGAAAGGGTCTGAGATTTTAAAGTCACAGTGCCGGCACTGATGCACCTTGTTCCCCCTGTGCGTTTCTGCATGCTTTTTGAGCTCTGATGGCCGATGGAAGCCTTTTTCACACACGTCACACTTGTGTGGAAAGTCCTTGGTATGCACAGAGATGATGTGGCGTTTCAGGTCACTCGAATTGGTGCTCTTGTGCTCACAGTGTGGGCACTGGTGAGTCTTATGGCCCTGGAAGACCTCCATGTGCCTCTGCAGGTCCTTGTCATCGGCAAATGCTTGTGGGCAGTGAGCACACTTGAATGGCAGCTCAGCACCATGCTTGCTCTTTACATGAGTCTTTAAGTTGGATGGGTCAGCACAACGAAAGTCACAGCGCTGGCAGCCGTAGGGCTTCTCACCCGTGTGTGTCCGCATGTGCTTCTTGAGCTCAGACGGGTGGCGAAAGCCCTTAGCACACTCTGCGCAAACATGTGCAAAGTTTTTGCTGTGCACAGCCAACAAGTGGCGATTGAGCAGGCCTTGCTCAGCTGTCTCATATTCGCAGTATTTGCACTTGTGCAGCTTGGGTTCCTTGTCACGCAAGATCAGCTTGTTGGGGCTGAGTGGGCTCGCCTCCCTGTAGTGCCGTGTGTACTCTGTGTACTCTGGGACTTTCTCGTTCTTGACGATGAGCTTATGGCTCTCTAGGTGGTTGTGAAAGCTGACCTTCTTATTAGTAGTGAAATCACAGTCTGTACACTGGTACTTCTTCTTAAACATGTGGTCTGGGTGGTTCTTCATGTGCCGCTTCAGGAACCCACGTGACTTGAACTTTTTGCCGCAGATGTGGCAAGGATAGACCGTCAGTGGCAGGCCGTCAGGGCCAATTATTACAGCTGCAACAGAGAGGATGATTTACTTAAGTGTGCACACTTAAATGCTGTTTCTACAGCTTGTTCACTGATACCAGCTTGTTCGATCATACCAGTCTGGCACTGCCGTGTCTCTCCCTTCTTCCTCTTCTTGATCTTCTGTTTGAGAGCGCGGCTTGTACTGATGCTGTCACTGATTTGCAGGTACGGAGTGGTTGCACCATGCTTACTCTCTAAATGAGATTCCAGATTGTTACCTACAGTAAGAAATAGGAGTTGCAACATTTCAACTGGCCATTCATTTTATTAATTATGCTATAAAGTTTGGACAAAAAACAAGTGCACAATGTAAAGAACCATGTGCTAAAATGTTAATAATTTACATTCTAGTGGTTTCCAAAGAGCTATTTGAGAAGAGCAAATCAAGAATTTGAGAGTAGAGGCAGCACCCTCTGATAGAGGCCATGATGGATGAGCAGCAAATAGCTTTGCACACCTGTATCACACTGATGCCAATATAACACAAACACAAGTAACACTCGAGCAAAAAAGCATTAAAGAGAAAGCAAACTACCAGAAAGAAATGAATAACTAAACAATATATACACCTTATACACTGCGCAATGCTACCTTGGGATAACACAGAACAGAAAGAATATACAAAAGACACAATACAAATGCAGGGGAACACAAATGGCAAAATTAAACAGGTCACGTTAACCAAAGATAATTAAGAATGGTCAATGACTATAAAGGCTGAAACTTCTGAAGCTGAAGTCTGCCAAACTGCTGTTTATAAGAGACCAATTCTACTACATCCTGCACAAAGCTAATACAGGACACAATGTGAAACATCCCTGCCCACTAATCCAAACATGTAAAAAAAAGTACAGTTTATCAGCATCACTTATGCTGATGGTTGGTTAATGCTAAGGAATGTTCAGGAAAACCTGAAACTGCAGCACAGTGTTGTTGCAAATGGAAAGAAAAACAGGAACACTTATGACACAATGAAGCTAACTAGCACCTGGGGACGAACAAAATAGTTCACTTAAGGACACTGATCTACAGTACACTTTCTACATCTGCCAAACCTGCGAAACCTGTTCCGTGTGAGTCTGCTACTATACTGGCACACATGCTTGCAAGTAAAGGCCAATTTACAGAAGACAGGTTGAAGTGTTTTTGACAGAACAGGGAATTTATAGAATTTCCAACAAATGTTTCAATCTTAGAAGCATGTATGTTTGTACAATAGTGATACTCATTGTTAACTGGAAAATGGCAAATAGACTTTTTAATCTCCACAGAAGGAATGTCTCCAAATTTAATACTCCCCAAAGTATTATTCGCTAAGTTGCAGGTTTGGGAATTAGTTTTCCTATTAAAGAAAAGCATGCTGTTGCACTAGTAGCATGCTAAAAGCGTGGGTGTGGACTTAATGGAAGGTTGTGGTGTGCCACAATTTCGTCTTCTTCTATCTGTGTTGCTGAGACTTTCATCTCTTCAACTATCTGCTAAATTATTGAAGATGATTTAATTATAAACACATGAATATAAAGTCGACTACTCACCAATGGAAAAGACAACATGTAGTCATGATAGGAAAGATAGATGTAGTGTTTTTAACTCGCTGATTCTAAATAAATTAGCAGGTAACACAGGTAAAGACCTAAAAGTCATCATTAGGGTTAAATTCTAGAAAAATCAAATATCACTAGTAATTAAAAAGTAGCCTTAAAGTGACTTATACTTAATAATAGAAACGTACAAGTTTGTCTCACAAGAGTGAGAAAAATATTTACTTGGCCATTTAGTTTCCTTGTCAGTTATCAGTGTTCTTTGAGAAACATTAGCTAACATTGGCTAGCAAGTTATTATACATCACAGGTGTCCGTTAGCACGGCATTGGCAAGTTTAAAAGTGAAAAACAAAAATAGCTAACACCGTTCGTAAAGTTAGCACTGTTCATCAAATTAATTGTTGTGTTAATCTTTTCTGTTCTTTTGCAATTCACTTCCCCCTGTTTCCCTCCATTAGAGCACTGTGAATTTTCTTTCTTCAACTTTGCATTATTGTAAACTGAAAGGTATGGGACAATTGCATAAAAAAGCAAACATAAAAGGTTTAACATTTGAATGAAGAAATGACAAACCATAGGCAGCAGCCCATGCAACAGGAACAAATGTCTTATTAGAAGGGGACTCTTCCAATCGAGCTTCTTGTATGGCAGGAGCCTCATCTTCCCCAACAATCACCTCCATGTATACTTGGTCAGTCATCTCAGAAACATCTATTTACAAAACAAATGGCATGATTAATGGAACAAACCTTTGGCCTTACATTTAGATTCATGGCACTTGGTGGATGCCCTTATCCAAAGCTACCAATTTGTTCTCATTTATACAACTAAGCAGTTTAGGGATAAGAGCCTTGCTCAAGGGCCCAACAGTGGCATTTCAGCAATTCAGGAATTTAAACTCATGACTTTCTGATCAGAAGCCTCCTTTCTATATCTGTGTGGTTGGTCCGGTAAGGTTTGCCTGCATTTTATTTAAGCAGTTGTGACCCAACAATAGTGCTACTGTACTAGCATTGGCACATACTGTATGTCAGTTGCAGCTTTTAAAAGTCAACATTAAGAGACTCACTAGAAACTTTATTATGAAAATCAGACTAATAATGCAACCCCTCTCTTTGCTCTCAGAACAGCCTTAATACTTCATGATATGGATTCCAGAAGTTGCAAACATTCCTTTATGATTCTGATCCATGTTAACATTATTGCATCATATTACTGCTGTACATTCATCCTGTGAAATCCCTGATCTACCACATTCCATCTGGCAGGTGGAGACAAGTGTAGTGTCATTAATCTCACTGTCTATCAGACCGCAAATAGACATTAAAAGATGAGCAAACTGCAGCCATAAAATTGATGTGCATGGTTAGCAATATAAATCAGATGGGCTGTGGCATTCATACAACACTTGATTGGAATTAAGGGGCCCAGTGATTCATGTGCCAAGAAAACAATCCCTTACTATAACACCATCACCAGCAGCCTGAACGCTTGACACAAGGCAGGATGGTAAGATGTTCAATTTATCAATTCTCAACTGTCCAGTTTACTGCCCAGAGCATGTGCACAGTGTTTACTGCAGTTATAAAGAGTGGTTATTTGAGTTACCTTAACCTTTCTCTAAGGTCAAACAAGCCTGGATATTCTCCTGCGTGCTTTTTGTTTCTTTACAATTCCATGTAAACTCTAAAAACTTTACAGAGTGTTTTATAAATCAGATAAACAGATCAGTGGAAATACTCAAACTTCATATCTGACAGAGCACCCAACCAACAATAATAGACTCTAAATTCACTAATACACACACACACTAATTCTCATGTTTCATGTGAAAACTGCTTGGATAAGTCTGTGAATGTGCAGGTTTGGAGTGTTCCCAATAAAGTGACCAGTGAGCATAGATTTATGAAATTGACTGTGAATTTGCCATTCTTAAATATAAATTTCAACACTGAATTGACAGGAACTTTACATGTGCTTTAAGAACAAGGGTTACTCACTCATATCTTCCTGTCCTTGGCTGGTATCCTTCACTGCCATATAAACCATTTTCTCCCTGGGCAGCCTTCCTGTGCTTGCTGTTGCTGGCTCTAACACCGCATGCCCATTGGGGAAATCACTCTCTGCAACAACCTCCGTTCCACCTACACCATGACCAGAAAAAAAATTAGAATTATTTCCCACAACCTCACAGCCATTTCTTGATTTATTTTAAAGCATTTAAACTTAATCTGTGTGTGTGTGTGTGTGTGTGTGTGTGTGTGTGTGTGTGTGTGTGTGTGTGTGTGTGTGTGTGTGCGAGCGAGCGAGCGAGAGAGAGAGAGAGAGAGTGAGAGAGAGAGATGCAACTATTCAGCATACAAATTGTCATGTATAGTTGTCATGTTAGATTTGTCACAAATTGTCACCTATTTCCACATCTTCATCCCCTTCGGCCTTAAAAATGTACACTTTGATAACCTCAGAGCCAAACTCATCCTCCTTAGATTCATCATCCTGGCCCATTTCCGTGCTGATTTTTATTGGAGTGTCAACAATATCCAACTTCTCCCCCACATCATCCACTGCAATGTGAAGACAAAACAATAAAAATATGTGACTGCACATTCCAAGGCATATAACAACTACCTTTTGTTTTAGAGAATGCCATAACACAGTACAAGTATAACATTTCACTTATTAAATAACTACTGACTAACATGAGATCATGAGGTAGTCTTCCGAGGTGCTCTTGCCATCTTCGTCGTCATCAGTCTTAAGGGTCACACAAGGTGGTGTGGAATCATGTGCCTGAACTATGGCTTCTGTGTCCGCGACCATCACCTCCTCGGACACCAGATCAGTGTCCAGTGGATTCTCCTCATGCGTAGATATTAGATCAGTCACAAACACCTGTTCAGGCACTGTTTCTTCGATAAGTTCAGCAGCCAGGACATGATGGTCATTATCCAGAGACTCCTCGATGGCCACCTCTGCTCCCAGAATGGATTCAGACATGATAACATCTTGCCCAATACCAGGCCCTTCCACCACTTCAGCCTCCAGGCCATGCTCCAGCAGGATGCCCTCATCAGTGTTCACATCTGATATCAGCACAGCTTCGGGTACCGATACCACAATGTGTTCACCATCTATGTGGGCAATGCCCCCCATGCCTAAGAACGCAGAGTCGGAACAATGGCACATTTACATTATACACAGACAGGCTGAAACCCAAATGACATAGCGAAGAGCAGAATGGCCTTGTACACGCCTCAATTTTATTTTATTTTTATAGCACTTTCAAAAATGGACATGGTCATAAACCAGCTATACATGGATATAGACATCCAGGATATAACATTAATTTAAATGTATCCCTATATTCCATCTTTAGACAGAAATTATTAGACTCTATTAGACAGATTACAGACTTATACTTATAAACTTATATTCGCCCTTACCAAAGTCTTGCATTATCATTGTGTGGGGCATTTTCAAATCCTGGGAGTGAAGCTCTAAGACCCCTCCTCCTTGATCCATTTTCTTTTTTTTCACAATGCTAAAATGAACCAGAAATAGAAATAGTCATGACTAGCTGTAATCGGGATGGGATATTTAGATATTGTAATTGTTATCCACCTCCTAAAAACAAATGTAAACAAACCTTCACATTTGCTGACTGTATATTTACTACACATAAACGTGTCAAACATTAAGCAACACTGCGTACGTGTCTGTCATCTGGAAGGAAAACACCTGAAAATAAATAACGTGTCGTTAATAACACGCCAGTGACAACAAGAACTCTAAATGTTGTTGTACACACTGAATGATTATGGCACTGCAAAACACTAACACTTTAGTTCAGACGTGTGGAAAGCTTTTCGTGTATAATGTCACATGAAACACATTTTGCAGGGCGACACCGACCAGACAGCCCAAGGGATGTGTTAAAGTTGTGGAGGGAATTTCCAAAATGACGTAATGACACCGCCTATAATAAACACAGGAAGTGTCTCTGCACCCCAAAACAAGCGCATAAGCGTTAGCGTAGCACTTAAAAAGCCACGATCACGTCTGTCTTCATTTAATATTTAGTGTCATTGTATGTCTAAAAGATTTCATGTTTATTTTTCTCCCCCACAACACCCCACTCCCCTCCTCTCCCATCCCCTCCCTCTCTCTACCCATAGCCCTTTGCAGCAGCTGAAATCATGGCCATTGACGCTTTCCCGCTATTACGTGCGCTGATTCGCCGTTACGTCAACGCTTGGAATCTTTAACGTCGTTTTTTCGCGACTATATTAATGGCCATCAGAAACGCAAACGCCAGTGTAGGGCTTCTAATGTCAGCGCAGTGAAACCGAATACATCTGGCTTACTACTGGTGTATGTTAGCGATTCCTCTGTGTAGCGCTAGTTGTACATTTGCCGCAGGCGCGTCCGCCATCTTGGTTAATGCTAGTTAGCATTAACGACATGATCAAGCAGTGAGGGTGAAACGAAACACTCGCTCAACCGCGTTAGGACGTGCATTTAGTTTATGAACTGGTCCTCTAGGTATTCGTTTGAGTCGCGGAAATCGTTTACTCGACGAATATCTTACTCGCTCAAGTCCTCGAGCCATTAGCGCCACTAGCTAAGTGGCTAAGCGGAGGCCCTTCGACGAGCTTTTGTTTGTTGTGCTGTCCAACGAGGCCCAAACAGGCCGCGGCTCATATTTTAATAACATCCGGACTGAATAGAGACCCTTTTACCTGGTCCGTTGATTCGTCTTTGGCGCGCCAACGCCCTTCTTATTGTACCGAATAGAACATAATCCGATTTTGGCTTTATTTTCCAGCCGTAGTGCATCTGCGGCCTGTACATCCAGAATCCCCGAGCAAGCTTTCGCAGGCCCGGGCCAATCAGGCTGCGCGCAGCCAACAGGGGCGGGAGGGGGCAGACAATGCGCGCGAGGCCTCGCTCACCGCCGAGTCCGGGCCATTTACGTCACCCATAGAGAAACATAGCCGAAGCTATTATGTTATTAACTCGATTAAAGCTTCTGTAAGATAAAAAAATAACAAAGTAACGCTCTAAACAATGGACTATCATGACATTCACACGTCGCGCCGTAATGTTCTTGTTTTTACAACGGAAGGTGTAAATCTGTGCACGTGTGATTTGCAGCGAGGCCTTTGAGGCAGTTCTCCAGGGTCTTAATACACGGAATAGGAAATGCGCGATTATTTTTGATGGCCAATAGATGATTAATTACATTAAAAATAAATACACACGTGTTAAGATGCTTAAAAGAATACAGACAATTTTTTTTTTACAGATAGCTGCATGAAATGTATATTGGCCTATTGGGCCTATATGTAGGATGCTAGTAAATACACCAGGTCTTAGTGACAAACACTCCACAGACATGAACTCAATAATTAGTACTTTCATGAACATAAACTTCTTTTAAAGTCAAACACAGCGGCCAACGCTGGCAAATAGTTCCAATTAAAGGCATGATTTGTATTACAGCATGTAGTTTATTTACACTGTAGGCCCAATATCTCTTTACATACGGGATATAATCATAAATACATAAGAAATATTCTATAGTACAGTAACAGTGTCTTTGGGAACAAGATTAAGAAGCATACACTAATCTGAAGAATGCAAAATGCCCAATCATATATTGGTAACAGACCTGCCAGCTGCCTAATTTTGTAGGAAAACTACAGCTGTTAAGATTAAGTTTATAAATCTGAAATTTGAAAATCAAATGAATAAATGATGAAATGAAGAAAATAACCTGCAGATAAAATTTGTTCCATACATAGAGATAATGGTGGCAGTATTGTGTACACAGTACCATTTAGTAAAAGGTCATTGTTGAAACATTCACTGAAGAAATCCATAAACTTAAGTATCCTGAAGAGTCAGAATGCATTTTGAATTTACTTTAAAATTGTTTGTATAAATATATAATTGTATAAAACCTATTTTTGGATTAAACTTTAACCAGAACCACTATGGAATTCTTGAAATGAAGTTGCAGCTCATATTTGTAATTTGTTACTGTTTGTAGTCATCATATTACTTTATGATCCTAGATATGATGCTGCCATGCTTAAAATAAGTCGAGGGGAGCGGCACAGATTAATTATTTGGAAGGTCAAATTACAAACTAGAGTTCACGTTTTGGCTTTCAACAACTTCATTTGGAAAATTAAAGAACCATTTAAAGTGAAAAAGAAAGTGACGTGACATACAGCTAAGTATGGTGACCCATACTCAGAATTCGTTCTCTGCATTTGACCCATCCAAAGTGCACACACACCGTGAACACACACCCGGGGAGCAGTTGGGGGGTTCGGTGCCTTGCTCAAGGGCACCTGTCGTGGCCGGCCCGAGACTCGAACCCACAACCTTAGGATTACGATTCAGACTCTCTAACCACTAGGCCACGTCTTGCCCCATATACAGTATATAAGAGACACTTTGTCAGAATAGTGAAGAGACACAAGAGAAGACAAAATGTTGGAGACTATTGAAGCAGAAACCAGTAATCTGAATTTTATTATAACTTTTTTTTTACTTTTTGAAAAGATGGAAGACTGCATAGACTGTATTTTTGTGCCATGGGTCAGATAAAATTTCACAACTCATACATATTTTCCTTCATTTTTTCAAGAACAAAGTGAGAGCATCCAATTGTTCTGAATAAAGAGCTAAAAACTTATTAAAACAACATATACATATGTTCTAGGTATTTTATACACTACAGCACATTTTGTCCAACAACCTTTCCAGTTATACAAATAAAGCAGCTTGGCATTTTAATAAAAAAAAAAAAAAAACACTTTAAAGTCTGATGAAAAAAAAATAATTTTGTCTCAAAGGTTTTCCATTAGCATTTCTCTGGCTAATGACTGGGTGGGTGGGTGGGCAGGAGATTCATGCTGGAGTAAAACATTCCAGGCTTGGTGTGTATTGTGCCTTTCTTCTTCTGGCCATATGTCCAACGTCCCTGCGATGTTTTTAAAGGCAGCTTTTGGGTTTTAAGGATGTTGTATAGGAAAATGGCAAAATACTTTAGTAACAGCCATCCTTCCAGGAATCGTCTGTCATCGGGCCAGAGGTTTTTGTCATACCCAGAGACCTGCTGTGAGAAGATGCAATAATTACAGGAAATTGATTATACAAATCAAGCTTTGATTATGCTGAGTCAGTAATAAAGGCTGGAAAAAACTGCTCACTTCAAAGCTGCATTATGAGAGATTATGTTTATCATGTTTATGTCCATCATTTCAGTCACAAGGTGAAATTAAAGATACATACTTACTTTAGGTCTGAAACTGAACAAGGATTTTTGTCCCCGTCACATTACAGTCGTCTGTAATTTGCATTACCACCTGGACACACACCCACACTTGGTGTAGGGGTTTTTTGAGTATGAGCAATATGACCATATAATACTGATACAGTCATAGCTTTTGCTCATGTTTTCATGCTCAATTGTGCTTTGAGATCACAAAATATATTTATAATATTTTTCTGTTTACTTTTTTTTTCTTAACAATTACAACCCCTGATTTGAAGCAGCTGATATTATAGATTATTTTCTCTCCCTGTAATTGCAAAAAAATTTATTATATACAAAAAAAAACAACTATAAATCCTCTTTTTGCTAGATGTTTGGGACCAAACCCATACATTATATTGTTATAGACATCATGTATCTAAACAATGTAGTGATATGTTCTGAGATATTCCTCTATTTTTGTACTATATAATTAAATGTGAAATATTTACTTGATTTCAAATACTAAACAAAACATCTGAGTGGATCTCCTTCAAAGAATTACAGTACAGAATATGAGAGTCAAGCACTACCTTCTAGGGGTCTGGGCAAGCCTGCTTTTTGAGGAAGCTGCAGCAGTAGGTGTCATGCTTCTGCCTATTGCTTGTTTTGGTGCTGTGCTAGTGGTCCTTCCTGCCCCGTAAGCTGCTCCGTTGGCAGGCCCTGGTGACTGCACCCTCCGTGCTCCTGAAGCATGTCCCTGAGCTCCAGCATTCGCTCTTGCAGACTGCCGCACAGCAGCCATGCTGCCCACAGGGCTGAGAGCTTTCACAGGAGCCCGCAACAAGAGCGGTGACTGGCCACTGCCTCGTAATCGGGTGGTAGACACACCTAGAAGAGCAAGTGACAGCCAGCACTTATAGGGAGATTGTACGGTTTAGACAGTGGTCATACTTATCATTTCTAATTTAAATATTTTAAAATGTTCTCTTTGGCCTTTGAAAGTTGTTTTGCATGCATAAACGTAGATGACACAGATCCAAGATGGCACTGAGTATAGCTGCTGTGCTGCAAGCTCAGACACATTCTACTACAATACTTTCTGACTGCATACTATGTTTACATTGTTAAAGTATATATTTTTTTCCTTGCAAGGATACATTATTTTAAAGTACTGACTGTGCAACATCCAGTTTATGAGTTACTTACAGTTTACTATTATTTTTACTTGCTTAGACCTCATTCATTATGTTGCATAGCCTTTTGTTTGTGTTTACCGTTTATAGTTTGCTAAATGCGGTACTTATCCTTTTTGATCTGGGTCTGGGTAGCAGTAAATTCCGTTTCTGTATTCACCAGTAGAGGGCGACACATTAACAATAAATATAGACAACTGCACAATTTTCCCAACTTCATGATAAAAAAATGACTGTCTAAAATAGTACACACACTGAGGCTTTTCCTTTACACTATCAAATATCATAAATAAGCGTTCCTAAATAATGTAGGTAGGTGAATGTTCTTCCAAGTTTCCCAACAATAAACATTGAAATGAATGCAAACACAATCTGTGACCCGTAAACAAGGAGAAAACCAAGAAGAGACAGGATGGCCACTGATCGCCAAAAGTCAAATTAATTCTATTCAAATTTTCAAGCAGTTAAAATATGATTCAGCTGAATTAAGGCCATAGAAAATAATCTGCAACAGATGAAGGTTTAAATTATGTACACTCATAAGGCACAATCGTACACAAACCTTGAACTTTATGTCATGTTCTTTAAATCATAGCTGTACAATTTTTTCAGTGTGTCAGAATGAATTATCCTGCTAATACAGGTCACTGGCATGAGGGAATAGTGTTACTTGTTCTACAGCAATGTTTAGGTAGGTGGTATATGCCAGGACCCAAGTTTTCCTTGAAACATTTGCCAGAGCATCATGCCACATCTGCTGCCTTACCTTTTTCCTATCCTGTTGTCATATCTTCTTCATATAAGTTAGCCAACATGCACTAGATTAACTAGATAAATCAGACCAGGCCACCTTCTTACATTTCTCTGAAAGTAGGGGCTGAGAAGAACAGCAGGCAATGAAAGCATTTCACTGCAGGTTGTACACTGTATGTATGTGACAAATAAAATTTGATTTGATTTGACTGTGTTATGGTACCATCATTATAGCAGGCATCATCCATTTCAGCAATGTGTGTTACAGTAGTGCTTCTATGGGATCAGGACTAGCCTGCACTCACATCGATGAGCCCTGGATCCAACTGCCAATTATCTGGCTGTCCTTCTTTGGACCACTTTTGTTAGGTACTGACGAATGCATTCCATGGGGAACACCCCACAAGACCTGCTGTTTTGGAGATCATCTAGCCATCACATTTTGGCAGCTCAGATCCTTACACTTTTACATTTCTCCTGTATCCAACATATCAAACTGGAGAACTGACTGTTCATCTGTTGCCTAACATAATCTCACCCTTAACAGGTGCCCCTGTAACAAGGTGATTAGTTATTCACTTCACCAGTTAGTAGTTTTAATTGTATGGCTGTTCGAGGTTCAAACTTCACTGCGGAAAGGATTTTTAATGAGATAATGACCACAAACCTACCATAAAAACCACATATAAACAATACAGTATAAACTCATAATAATGTTTTAGAATTAAGTGAAAACCTATGGTTTGAATTTAAGAGTAGAGTCTGGATAAAGTGCAGGAGTAGAAAAGTGGTCCAAATTTTTTCTATAGGCATTATATGTCCACCTCCACTGTCCTGAAGCATATACGTGTTGTGTCAGAGAGGGGGTTTTAGGGGTAAGTTTTGAGTTAGGAGCTGGAGTAAAACTTTCCAGGCTTGGTGTGTTTTTGTGTCTTTCTGCTTCTGGCCGTATGTCCAACATTAATGTGATGTTTTTAAAGGCAGCTTTTGTGTTTCATGAATGTTGTATAGGAGTGTATAAGGAAAACAAAACAAAATACTTTAGTAACAGCCATCCTTCCAGGAATCATCTATTATTGGGCCATATGTTTTTGTCATTCCCAGAGAAAGACTAAGAGTAAGCTTTGTGTGAGGAGCTGCACTGACAGACTGACGTCCCCTTTCCTTTGTATCGTTCTACAGAATGCAAATGAAATTGCATTCTGCATACACTCATCTGGCATGATCATACACGAGTCTGAAGAATAACGGGCAACATATTTTTCAGAATCTGGTACTATCAACTTCAGTCAATGCCTGAAAGCCTTCAATAAACACTTTAAATAAAAAAAGAAATACATAAGTGAAGTGAAGGGATGACAGTCATACAGCCACTCCTACTCTAGGGTGTATGGATGAGGGTGAAGCAGCAGGGGATGCTGGGTACCGACCTGTGGGGGATTGGGGTAGGCGGGACATGCGACTGCCTGAGCTGTGCAGGTTAGCCTCCATGCTGCGGCTGTTTCTCACTGCCTCCAGCGAGCGTAGGCTGGTGCGTGGGGCCAGGTTAGGCATGCTGTGTCTTAACTCCTCTGAAATCCACACACACACACACACACACACACACACACACACCTCAGATTTGCTGTAAAAGGAAAATGGCTACATGCAGTCACCTTTCCTTTTATTAGTGCAGGGTGGAATGACATCTGGAATGCTTTCAGAGTGTCTAAATCAAACCCTGGTGCCTTCACCATCAGCGAAAATCAGCAAAAACATTTCACGAGTGTTTCGCACCTTATATAGCACACAGTTTCGGGTTCATTTAATTGTGTGTCACTTTAATTGCGACATAGTTAGCTCACTGCAGCTGATGTGTTTGTACTTTTGAACTGTTTGTTAAATGATTTAAATAAAAGAATAAAAACAGTGTTTGTATGCTACACTACTATCAACTACCCATAATGCAAAGTGTACAACAAAGTTCCTGTTTTTCAGAACTAATCCCTGCCTTCTCCCTCCCTAATCTCTTCTTTTCTAAGTACATATAAATGTGATCATTGCACACTACTGATGTGGTAGATGGAGATTAGAGTGAAAGACGCAGTATGCTGCAGTAGGCTACTAAGGTAACACAAGGCCCATTCTGTAAACACAGGAACATCTGACAATATAAAGTATTAAATTATCAATTTGTAGAAAACTCTTATTCATGGAAACTGATCCACAGTTCCATGCACTGTATTCATCTTAATACCTTGTAACATCAAACCACTGCTGCTTTAAGCTCTAAACAAATATCTGCCAGGCTTTTTAAAACCAGGCAATTGTATATGCATGTTGTGTTAAGTCCTACCCTCACTCCTAGTAAATTTGAGGAGCTCTGGCGCCATGCCCTGAAGCGAGCACCTGGGCACACGTGTGCCAGCAGCTGGTGATGGACAGCGAGGTGACGTGCCGGGAGAAGGGGAGTGGCGGCGGTGGATGTGTGTGTAAGGCATGATGTCTGCCTCTTCATCCTCCAAGCTGTAGGAGTCCAGCTCCTGATCGCTGTACGTGCCTCGCCTTAACGAGTGCAGTGAAGCTGCTGAGCTCCGCCGGGATGCCGAGGCCGAGCTTGAAGCGTAGTCTTGCCTCAGGCCTACAAATACAAAATTACAGATATTAACAAAAACACAATAAAGGTGGACTGAGTAGCTGGAGGCACAACATGGCCACAGAGCTGAACATGGGTAAATTAACTCTGTACAGTATAAGCAGTCTGTGTAAGATCTGTGTTTTTTTTCGCTGTTAGTTGTAAACTGTGTATGTGAAATAAAATCTTGACTCTCAGATCTTGAATTTTCATGTCCTGTATTCAGATCTTAAAGCTGCATATAAAGGTAATGAAATATGGAATTTAAAAGCTTCAACAGAAATACAAAATGTTTATATTTGATTAATTTTTAGTAAAAAAATATTTAATCAAAATCATTTTAAGTGACACTAATTATATCCTGGTTGCCAATTTAAAGCTATTTAATGCTAAATCACTTAATCTATTAATTCTTGAATTTCCTCTGGGATCAATAAACTCTGTGTCTGTCTGTCTATAGCAAGTGACAGGAGATCAAAGTCAAGTGAAGTGAACTTTATGCAAACATGTTGCTGAACGCACATTGTAAAGTTCTCACATTGCTTCTTCTTTAAATCATGTGACATCATACACATACACACTGGCGAATTTTATATAAAAACACCAAATGCTTACAGAACACTTCACTTAAGCAGCAAGAAAACTGATTTACTGTCCAGTTGAATGCTAGAGGCACGACTCGCTGATAAGCATTATTACTACGGTGACCAGCAGTAAGAATACCTACAGGCGATTTCATAGTACAGCAAATGGTGACTTGATGCAGAATGCAGCTTAAAATACAAAACATAAACCTGCAAAAGTAATTTGAACTGAAACAAACTGTGCACACTGGATGTGTAAAATAACAGACATAAATGTGCACCAATGACAAGTGCACAACTTCACTGCATTGCAAACAGGCAATGATTTGATCTTGTAATTCTATATAGTGTGCTTGTAATTGGTGAACAGTGTTTTTACAAATAGACACAATGCACATTTTTACACATGCACGAGTTATTTTCATTGTGTTGTATGTTTTTATTTCACAAGCACAACTCATTTCTCTGAATTCACAGATTGTATTTACAGAATTTAGCAGATTCTAAATGACTTCATGTCAATCAAAATCATCCTCCTGTTAATTCACAAAGTCAGGGCCTTGCAGCACTCTCAATCTAAAATCCCTGTTGGGGAGGTTAATAGAGTATCAAAGGGAAGGACAAGTCACGGTAAGCTAGTTTACACTTGTGAAGCTTCTGGAGGATAATACTAAAGAAAAAAAAAGACATTTAAATAAGATGATGCACACACGATTTACTTTTGTCATGTAGCAATAGTAGGATAGTGATCATTTAATCCACTGAAGAAGCTGCACTAACATGTTTCTTTACTTTGAAGCCTGTTTTAGATACATGATACATATATATTACGTGCATATCCACTCACTCTCCTCCTGCAGCCGAGCCATGATTTGCACGTCTGTCAGGTCCTGCAGTTTGTAACCCATTGAGATGGAATCGTCCGACGTGCTCAGCTCGCTGTCGATGGACGACTGGGAGCTCAGCGCCGAGTGCATGCTCATGTAACCTACAATCGCAAAACATGCAGAAACAGAAGATCTGTAATTACACTCAAGTAAAACGCCATGTCAAGACCTCGTTCAATTCCATACACGCAAACAGTTCCACTTGAACTCGCCCAGCACTTCTTTCTACGGATTTATAAGTTAAATGCACATGAATGGCACAATCTGAATTATGAGCTGAAAGCTCTGGATTTTCTTTATGCCCATGTCAGTCAAAAAAAATGATGAAATCAATGGATGCAGCATCTGTATGCAGATATTATTAAATAAAATTTAACAGGTTAACCATTAAGCACCTACAGGAAAGATAGTGTGATTATGATACGGAAAATTTGATTAAAACTGTATTTTTTTGTTCTTCATTTTGTAGTTAAATAACATCTCAATCTTGCGCACGTGTGTGAAGAACTTCGAAATCACTAACTCACACTCACACATGCTGATTACTACATAGTAAGTGAGCCAAAGGGTGTCGAAAACTTGTATATGATCGAGGGTTTATGAAGAAGCTGCCAGTCTCAGAGAGGTAATTTGATGAAGATTTATATGGCCTTCATGTGCAAGGAAACAACTGCACCATCACTATAGGAAGTGACTTGCTGAAGCAAACAGCACACAATAACAGAATGTTGTATTTAATTTGCTTTGTCAAGATTTTTTAAAATAAAAATCATAAGATGTTCACTATATCATGACATATACCTTTAGTTATTAGTTCTTATTAGTTACAATATTAGAGTCTGTTGTATTTAGTAGTAGACTGATGGAGGGATTCTGTAATCTTACTCAGAAGTGATCATTGCCCTTTCGCTGCCTTACGCTGAAGGATTTTTTTTCCTTTTTATATTGTAGATTATTGTAATAAGCTCTGTGACTAAAAGTTTATGATTCTTACACGTTTTGTTTAAGATGTTTTATGGAACTTTTATGGAATTTTATGAAATAAAAGAATTATCCGAAAAACAAAAGTAAAACTCTACATCGAGGAAATCCAAGTGCAAATAAATCATTGTTTAAAAGAATTCTAGATCATATAGAATATTTCATGTGCCTAAAATGTAGCAGACATGTCCCTTTTAACAAATGATCTTCAGAGTAAAACAAAAAAAGAGGCAGCAGATTCTATGCTAAGTCCTTCCCTTCAAATGCTTTAATTTTTACTTGCCCGTTTTTCGAATTTGTTATTTACTCAGTCAACATAAGTTCTCTAATGGCAAACATTCAGCACACACCCCATGCATGACATCACATAAATACACAGAAATGGGAAGAAAAACAAACCTTAGCAGCTATACGTGACACCCATAAAGTTATCACAAAACACACTGATGCATGTTTTGTGTTTCTATAGTGCGAGGGACTTTAAAATGCACGTTTTTACGAAAGCAGGAGCGTTTGTGTTAATGTCATGCCGTACCTGAGCTGCCACAGGTTAGTAGGGTTTTGTTAGTTGATTTGTGGTACCCAGGGGAATGAGATGAGCCGGCTTCGGCTAATGAGCCCGCAGAGGTTTGCGATGGGCTGCTGTACATGTTCCTCCATCTCGAGCCTATGGGAGAAACAAAGGGAGAGGTGGCATATAATTTTGCATCTGAAGGAGTATAACGTTGTTTAGGCACCGCTGCTCACTGTATACACTCAACTGTCACTTTAATATGAAAAGATGTGCTGGTTTGTGTATTTCAGAAATGCCTGATTTGACACACACACAAACACAGACACACAAACCAGTCTCTAGAGTTTACACAAATATCAATATATGTGTTGGAGTAGGGGCAGTCAAGCGAGGGGACACCCTTATTAACGTACAATTCATGTACATTTATGGAATTTGGCAGACGCCCCTATTAACAGCGACCTACATTTTTATCCCATTTTATACAGCTGAGCAATAGAGGGTTAAAGACCTTAGTCAGGGCCCCAGCAGTGACAGCCTGGTGGACCTGGGATTATAACTCAGTTATCAGTCCAGTACATGGACCACTAGGCTACCACATCCTGTAAGCTAAAGGTGTTTACATATTTCCCCTTATCAACTTATAATCACTGATGCTGCATTTCCAAAAATAAATTTTAATCGAAAGGTACGTGGGACATTCACATTCTGTAGCATGTAGCCTGTTAAGGACTCACAGAAGGTTCACATGAAAAGCTGGTAAAGTCAAAGAATGTGGACCAGGAAATGCATCACGGTAATAAACCTGAGACTACCTGCAAGAGGGGGTCAGAATTAGATTTACAATGGTCCTGTGCCTTGATTCTCGTGAACACAACTCGTCCTCAGGCCTGCACTTGTCCAGGAAATAAAGTAACCTTTTTATACATTAGATTTTCTTTTATATATTAGATGTTCTTTTTATATATAAGATGCCTAGGACTGTAGAGTCAGCAGGTCATGAGCAAAAACGTATAGAAATGGTATTAATCCTTTAAGTTTGTTTATCATTTACAGCCGTTGAACTTGGAATGGAATCAATAAATGCAATTTTATCTGTAAGCACCAATTACAATTCAGTACATTTTATATTGTATATACTGTTATACTGCAGTGAAAATGTTAAGCATTTTCCATGCAAAGGAGAAGGTACTGTTATCTTTCTTCCTGTCATATCTTAAAGGCTTCATAAATATGCAAGCTAATCCTTTCTTTTACGGAGTTTTCACAATGCTCTTAACCTTGGATTATCAGCGTTCTAAACCCTGCTTTTAACCCTGTGTAGAGGAACGTGTCAATCTGTAATTCACAAGTGGATCATCGCTTTCTACATGGAGAAAGCAAACCATACTCCGAATTTCAGAATTTCACGGCTATAATCGCGAGCCTGGCCTATCAAAGTGTTCACTAAAAACATGAACATTGTTCATGTAATTTGAATATGGTGTATCCAGTCACTAAATGTGCCAGTAGACATGAAAAGGCACCAGTGATGACTCTTGGAAACAATCCATAATTTCCAAGGCATAAATAATGACACTATTGTACTATTAAACATATCTTTCCATGGTAAAAAAAAAAAATACAGATCATTTGCTCTTGTTTTTTCCTGTCTCGTCTTGCCTTTGTACGTCTCAGGAGGCTTAAAAACAGTCACGGAGGATTTACGCAGAGACACTTTTTTCCTTACTGAGAAGGTGTGAGACTGGCTGTTATTTAAAATGGATTCATGGTGAATTTATCTAGTCATGGCTGTTGATGGAGCTAATATGCAAATACATAAAAAAAAAAAATAAAAAAAAAAAAAACACACATTAAGCCAGAGTTTAGGAATATACAATGTGAAACTTCAGATTGCAAATAGGCAGGATTTGTTGTTCGTAAAGTATGAGCATTGTGAAACATGAAACAAGATAAACCCAGGATTCTGTTTACAATGACCTAGAGTTAAATATTTCAAGTGTGAGATAACCCTTTGTAACACTAGAGTAAAGAAAGCAAGCTTCATACAACAGGAAGCTTCAGTGGAACATGCTCAGCTGTAAAACACACACACCCCATGTAACTACACAAACACAGTAATAAACACAGAAATAACACCTCGTTCTGCAGACAGACAGTACAGAATAGTTCTCTCTTATGGTCTGTTTTCTTAAGTTGCACTATTTTCAAACAAGCTGGGTTCCTTAAACGCAAAAAGCATTGCATTTTCAAAATCCTACGTTAACTGTTACTCATACTGACCTACAAGAAACAAAATTAATTTGCTTCTTTGTAAATATAAGGCAAGAATCCCTTGTTCCATATCTCTCCATACACAGACATAGCATCTTGTGTGTTAGTGTGTACTTGTCTAAAAGTAAATGTGTACACACAATGTCAAGGTGCGTAATGCATACTTTGATCCAGACGATTCAGAAGTGTCCTGCAAGCCACCTCAGTCTCAGGGCTCGGGTGATCAAGCACCTTCCGGCACCATTTCAGAGGAGACTCCGGGCCCTGCTCTGTTTGTACCTGCTTCTTCGGAGACACGTACAACCTACGTGTCAGAGAGAAAGAAAAAAAGAGAAAGAGAGAGAGCTGTGTTTTAAATAAATGGAAAAGTATTCATGCTCATCAGGTGTGTGTACATCAAATAAGGCTCATGAAAGAAAACAGAAGTGATGGTCAAATCCTTCACATTTGAAGACATCCAGCTTTTCACACACTTCTAAAACAAAACAAAACAAACAAAAAAAACAACAACAACAACACTACACCCATGATCTGAATGCCAAGCTGAAAAAACAGTGTCTCATCAGAACAGGTTTGTCTCAGATTACTGATGATCAGCGATTTCACAGTGATCACTTGCAACCCAAGGCTGAGTCGAAGAATGTCTCACGATATAAATGATACGCGTGCCTCAAAGACAGAGCCAAAAAAAACACACCTACAGCTAAAGAGTCACATCTTTTTTTTTTTTTTTGAAAAACACAGATAAAAATACAGTACAGATGTAAAAACATTTAACAGCTCAGATTGAAGAGAAAAAACCTATTGTCAGAAGCTTCCATGCTAAACAGACCATGTTCATAAAATCTAATGCTGCTTTCACATGCTATCATAGAATTGATCAAAATATGGTGGATTATTAGAACTCACATAATGTGAGCTAATTTAAAAGACCTTTGTAAGATGGCTTGTCCACTAGAGTGTCAATCGGCATCTTTTTTAAGTGTCAGTGCCTGGTAGCCTTATCCTTCGTCTGCTAAGAAAGAAGAGTCCAACATTCCACACTTTTTCACATGAAGAAGTACATTATGCTGGTGCCTGAAGTTCACTTCTTCTTGGGGGAATTTTTCAACATGAACACAATACTCACTAATATACAAAATAGCATAGAATAGTGGCATAAGTATGAAGTACTTATTTTGCTCCATCATCGCCCAAGCACAGTCAAAAAATGTAAAATTTCTCTGAATAAGTGCGTCTGCCTGAGGCTGTAAATGTAAATGTAGGTATATAATTTGAGGCCCATCTTCAGCGTGTGTTTAAAAGCCAATAGCCTTTGCCTCAGATGGCCCAGTTACCCAACAATTAGCACTTTCTCTTGGCTCTCACTTTAATCTTATCAGACAAAGCCCACAGGCAGAAGAGGAGGCGGTACAGCTCCTCTGATCTACACAATTACTACTGCTCAAATGTAAATGTACTGAGCGAATCTATTGTAAGCCTTTGTAGCACTAAAGAGAGAAAAGTTCATGTAACGTTTAAAAGCTATGGACAGAGTAAACAACCCAAAAATAGAGACACAAAGGAAATAATATGCCCTTCAAATCCCAGATCCAGTTAAGGATATCAGCTAATAAATTCGGTGTTGCTTTTTCTAAAGTTTGTCAGGATTCACCAGGTTTTCCTGTTTCCCCACGTGATCAGATTCTACATAGTTAAACATAAAGCTATCGTTGAGCCACCGCTGCTTTTGCGTAAGCAGGATCACATACTTGTTTAGTATGGCCGTCTTACTGCCAAGCCCAGAGCTTATAACAACCCTAAATCAGAGACAACAAAAAATATGTCAAGTACATATGTGTAAATTAGGATATATGCAATTATGGAACTCAAATACCCAAGCAGGATAACCCGTGGGTTAGAATAGTCTATATTAAGCAACCATATAGAAAAAAGGATTACTGGTACATACCACTTTCTACTACAGACCACCAGACAGACTACTGGTCTTAATAAGTCTCATACACATTCTTTATTTATGTTTACTTTGACCATCTCAGATGATTCATAAACAATGATCTCTAACCCAAGGTATCACTGGTTTACATCTGTGTGATACATCACACTTCATATATGTATAAAGTTACAAAAAACATTCTTATGGCATGTTAGTTCATTTTCTAACTTCCCTCACCAGCCTCCAACTTGAAGTCTACATATGATAGAAAGCACAGTTTTACCATCTGACTGAGATTTACAATGATCTCTTCACAATAAACCTTGTCATATAAATTAAACATTTTTTAGACATCCACTTATATAGATCATCTTCCATATGTAAATGAATTAATGAATGGGGCTAAATTGTAGTGAATTTTGCCCTAACGTCACATCATGTCTACAACTTGATAGCAAGTTTTTCTACTGCTTAAATAAAATTGGCTGGATAAGCATACCTTCTGGCTGAAATAATAATAAATATAATCTGTCATGACATAACAGCAGGAAGAGCATAGAGAGAAACAAACATTCAAACACAAACTGCCTTTCATAACGTTTATTAAAGCAGGCAGTCAATTCACTGCCACAGTTGTATCACTTCAACAGCAATGCTGTTTAAACAACACGTTTCAATTTTACTCTTAGAAACAATGGCAGCAAGACTAAAACAAAAGCCAGGAGCAGTGTTTTGATTAATGCAAACCAGTCGCATTCACTATCCTCCGGGTTGGACGCTGATGTGCAGACAGGCATAAGGAATGAAAGAACAGCCACAAGCACAGCAGTTCATCACAAATGACATCGATATCAACGCTGCAACAAGCCCAGTACTGAGAAGCACAGATCTTAGCCGGCTATATGATGAGACCCTGCACAGAATTCAGGTATCGCCAAATCAATCAGATATGGAAGCTGCAATGTATAACCTGATAATTATACCCATTATTTATCAGCTGCATCAGAACCTGGAATCGTGTCCAGGGAATCTTGGACACAAGACAGGGGGACACCCTGGTCGGGGTTCAAACCAATCACTGAGCACAATAACACATACATTCCATAGAATTTAGAGATGCCAGTCATCCCACACCTCATTTTTTTTTTCGAGGAAACCCCTGAAGCACAGGAAGAGCATAGCATACAAAAGCTGTGCATTCAGGGTAGAGACAGGAATCACACCTCCAGCCCAGGAGGTACGAGGCAATCATGCTCACCACTAAGCCACCATGGGCCCTCAAATTGATCATAATTACTTCCAAACTACTACCATAATTACATCATTTTACATACACCACATAGTTTTTATACAGTTGATTACTTCCATGGTGATGTTTTTGTTTTTTTTTTACTTCCATTTCAAACCGTAAACCTTTAATACAAACTGCACATTAATAGCCAAGAAATCTCTGCAGTTAGTCACTTCCAGTCTTGGATGAGATCTCTCTCCGTGTCTCATGTACTATCTGAGGAAAGCTACCAGCATGTGCAAAGAGCTCTTTCACCAACTGCCATCATCTGTTTGCACTTTCAGCAGGTACTGTACTTCAGGGCCATTTCTGCCTGCACTCTCAGACTGAGGAACGGCTTTTCTCCTCGCTTACAGAACAGACATTAGATTATAAATGCTGACAACACAATTAAAAGCCTTTTGGATAGTTGACATTTTTGCACAGAATAAACAAACAATCAAACCTCAGAGGTCCCAGTGCTGGTTTATGGCCATGACAGAAATGTGTTTGTTAATTGGTTTTGTGTGAATTTCCCACATTACAGAAGAGACATTTCTCAGGTCATATTCATTCATCTATTTTCTGTAACGCATACCTTACACAGGGTTGAGCCTGGAGTAAGTATACTTCAGAAAACATGGGGCACAGAGAGGGTGGCATCCTGGACAGTGTGCCAACATGTCATAAGGGACACACACACACAATTTAGAAGCGCCAATCTTTGGATTGACAGAGGAAACCAGACATGTAAAAACCAAATCCTAAAAGAGCACTGCAGACGAGTGGCATCTGCATGGTTTACGACCATTTTGTGCACACAGCCAGTTCCATTGCGAGATACTGTACAGTGCACCAACATTTCTTTAAATGGCCGAATACATTTTTACATAAACAAACAAGAGTTCCTGTTGAGAATGTTCAGCCTGAACGGAGCCATTGTGATACACCCTATAACAGATACACAATTGTGAATGCTCAAAACAAACAGAGAGGTGTAAAACACAGATTATTATAGACTGTTGCTGCTGTTTATTCCAGCATACATGACAGTGTGCAGATTTTCTCAACCTTGTTTTAATCGTGGCATAACAATAATTTGACATTGGATGCGTCCCAAATTGCTTAATTATGCACTAACCTATGCCTTTTCTTAGTATAAATAGTGCGGGTAGTGTGTTCCCACAAAAAAACATGAAGTGCATTTCAAGTACACAGATGATGCACTTACTGAACTGAAAAGAGAAAAAAAAGTGAGGAATGTTGTAAACTTCATACACAGCTTTGCTCACACTGTGGAACAGGGGCATAGCTAAGAGGCTCTGAGCCTGGATAAGGAAAAGTTGGCCAGGCAACACATTTTAACATGATAAATAAACGTCTTTTAAATTGGCAGACATTGTGGGATTTCATTTGCCAGTTTTTACAGAGTCCTGAAGCTAGGGTCCTCAGATTATATGCATCAGACATCTACCTCCATAGATTGGGAAAGGTTTTATACTTCCAGTTGGTAAAAAAAAAAAAACTGTTCCATTTGAGACGATACTTCACTTCTAAAATTCATAGATTGTCTTTAGATTTGGACAAGGACGTGTCATTAGATGTCATCACAACAAATATTCAGCCAAAGCCTTCTTCCATTCAAGTGTGTTGATCATGAGTACAGTTATACAAAGTAAATAAAGCAACTGGTGGTAGTTTAAAAAAAGAAACCTTACTTACATTTTAGCATATTCGAGTAGTTTGCCACAAAAAATCTAAAGTAGCGTCAAACATTTTTGGCTGCAACACTTAAAAAAAAACCCTCTGTGAAATCCTGGAGGACCTGCATAGTGCATAAGCATAGTGTATAGTATGTCATTTGGGACATAGCTATTGTTGTCAACTGAATCAATGATGCCCTTGAAGTTCCTGTTTAAGCCGGTTTTTGCTTATGCATGTGCAGTGCATGACCTATATTTCAGTAGTGACATTAATAAATCTGCTTCTGAAGTTACTGGATGCTTTTTACAGCATGGAGAATTTATTTGTTCAAGAGGAATAAGCTGAAAACAAAATGTTCACAATGTCAACTCGAAAAGACAGACACGGCTAGTGATTGATCAGACTCCAGTGCATAAATGGATACCTGTAATTGTTTCTATTTGAAACATTACACCACCTTTTTAGAACAGCTGGTTTAATGTTTGATAAGGTGAAACTAATATCGCAAAATAAAAAACATCAGAAACATACCAGCAGTCCTCGTCACCGATATCAGCACAGTCATCCAAATCGAGCACATCCACCTCGTCCAGCGCAGACTGGTCCACACCTGCATCGCTCCCACAGACTGTCTCGAAGTCATAACTATCGGGAGAAGAGCTAGTGTGTGTGTGTTCTTGAGTGTGCCCTGGTGCAGAGACACAAGGGAGATTAAAAACTGGGCTGTGCTGTTCCATCTCCTCATCATCCTCTAGCCTCGTGGCTTCAGAAAGAGGATACATGTCTTTCATGACACTTTCCTGAGGAGGAGACAAAGTCTGGTCGTCCGTTGCTGAGCTGGTTCCAGTGTCCTCGTGCAGTGTTCTCTCGTTATCATTTATGTTGTGATGCTGAGTGCTGCCCCGGTTGCGCAGGCTTTCGTTCTGTACTTCAAGACGCCGCACCAGTTCACGCAACTTGCGGACCTCCTCCAGCTCCACGCCGTCCTGTTCGTCTACAAACCCCGACACTGTGCCCATGTCTGCCTGCTGAGCTCCGCTTCCACTGTCAGGAACCACCATTCTCCTACTCTGTAGGGTATAAACACAAGTTCAGTGCATGTGTAATTTTAATCCTAAGTACCAGAGCTGCATCCCAAATGGCATATTAAACACATACACTATAGACTATGTAACTATCATCTAGTGTATGAACTTTAGAAGGGTCTCAAGACTATTGTGGTTTAGTAAACAGAAATAGTCTTCTTCTACTTTTTCCTGTTAGCGGTTTCCACCTAATTCTATCCTCAGCATACTCTTGCACCAATTAACTTCATGTCCTCTTTCAGTACATCCATATTTTAGTGAATAGAGATATTATATATAATTGTTAGAAATATAAAAAAACATATATTTCCCTCTCAACGACAAATGACGTTGCATGCAACAGTGCATCACACTAGACACACTACTCACACTATTTACTATCTACTACAAATTACTGTAAAACAGTGCATGAGCATGTAATTTGACATGCACCTCAGGGTTGGTATGTATATAAGCCTAAGAATTAAAAGAATGACCCTCGTGTAGACTAAAACTGAAAATATTCTTAGTTATAAGCTGAGGGTAAAACATGTTATAAAGATTGAGATGACTCAATGTACCTGGATGTAAATCTTAAATAAGCAAGACATCGATCAACCACACTGCATTTCCATAGTACAAGCTAGCAAAAGAAAGACAGACACTAAAAGCACTATGCTAGTCTCAATCACTATACATTTACAGAAAACTACTGCAACTCCTAGAACATTAACATATTAGGGAAGCAATGACAATAATACTTCTGCATATGATCTGAATGCCATTGTTTAAATCCACTTTGCTCAAAGTGCTTTAGCTCTTTTGCAAATCTCTCTGGAAACTAAAGAAGCACTTGCAAATGAGCATGGTTTCACCTCATCCTGTCCTATACAACCTCTCATTATATGTGGGAAGGAACAAAAATAAAGCCTGGAAGGAAGTAGCAGAGATTGTTGGCGCTAATGTTGAGCGTCCACAGCTACTAGAGTTAGCCTGCTTTGCTAATCTGCCTGTGAAACTAGTACAAAGACTAGCATGGACCAATGTGAAACAAACAACATTGCCATGGATTGGTGCATTATTTCATTTGTGTTTAGCCACATAGCTTTAGATTCCACCCCATAAGAGAATAAAAGCCACACAAGTGTAGGGTTAGGCTGTAAAGGAGCAAGAGAAGGTTTCATGAAATCAGTAAGATTGAAAATGGAAATGATTTGCAAGTAAACTGGAAAGTAGAGATACAGCCCTACCCTGAAGAAAAACTAATAGAGAAATAAAAACAAAATCCCTATGACTTAATCTATCTGATTAAAACGTGCAGGGATTGTGTATGTTCAACCCGTGTTCGAATGGAAACTATTTAAGGTTTAGGGAGTCCTGTCCAATCAAATTTCAAACTTTCTTGGCGAGTTTTGAATTCAGCTGGAGAAATTTGTTTCAACAATGTATTGTAAGTTTGTGTTCTAAAAAAAGTTGCTCTCTTTGAAGTTCACATCAGTTCTGTGCATAACCAAAAAGCATAAAGACAAACAAATACTATTATGTCCTATTACATTCATATTGGGCTAGATGTCTTTGTTCTATTGTTAGCTATTATAACAGTGTGTGTTAGGGCTGGTATTTGTTGAAAAGGGCAGGGTTTATGCTGTAGATAGGCTGGAAATCATGAATCACTGTAATACATGGTACATTAATGATGCTCACTTGACTTTAAGCCAAGGCCATTGTTACCTGCTGTACAAACATTTGATAGTTAAAGCATTTCGTGTTCACTTTCTCAGTGTTTAATGTGTTTAACATTAAGTAAGGAATAAACCATGACAGGGTAAGAAGTTACACAGAAATAATCAGCACTGTGATGTAATGAGTCCAGTCACAAACCTGAGATTAATAATTGAGATTATGTAATAAATGTGACCACTTATTACAATTCATTTATTAATGAATGGCACGTCATACGTTTTTAACCATCTATAGCTACAATTATGTATTTTTTTATGTAAAAAAATATGTAACTCATTACATGAACTCTAAGTTAGTAATAATAATAATAATAATAATAATAATAATAAATGCACAGCATGTCAGGTTACCTGGAAACCGCAAAGTCCTCTGTGGTGTAGCTGTTGCTATAGAAACAAAATCGGATTAATATGGAATGTCTTTCCCCAGCTCCTTATATCTGCACGTAGGTCAAGCAAACGTGTCTCTAACACAGCTAAGCTAATCTGCCTAAGTCTGCAAATACTGGTGAAGACCAGGAAAGCCGCAAAACTGCTCCTCATGTTACATGTATTCTAGTAACCTGTATATTGCACGTCGTTGATATTTGTCTGAAGTCTTATATTGTCGAGAATTCTATTAAAATAAACATTGAGTCGGTGTACACCGCTACCTAGCAACGAAAAAACAAGCTAAATATAAAAGGGGCCGTTAGCTAAACAGAGAGCTAGCACTGTTGCCGGGTAAACAGTGAGCTACGTGTTTCCCAGTCTATAACCAATATTAAAGAACGTACCTTAAATTACCGCCAGCAACATTTGTATCAACATTTATTTACCGAATAACTACTTTCTGTTCCCAGTGTTCGATTTTCTTGCTGCAACCTTCGCCGGTTAGCTGCCTAGCTAGGTAATTCCCAGGGCTAACCAGTTTGTTGTGAAGCGCCGAGTAGCCCGACTCTAGACCAATCGCATGAAAGGTCCCGCCCCCCTGCCTGTGGAGGTAACTATACATACATCACCGTTACCTTTGGATCGTACGGCTTGAATAGAACTCGCCTTCTACAATATAATTGGCCAGTAGTTTCCAATTACAAGCAGTCTTTCTCTATTAGCCAATCCTAGCCTATCCTAACTATCCTAAAAACGCACGTTGTGTTGTATTGGGATTTAGCGCTCCTTACTGGATAATTTGAGTTCTGTGCTCAGTGCTAATAGAAAACTGTAAATAGTGTACCACTCATACCACAGAAATCAGTCTACCTCTACACATTTTAATTTACTAAAAAATAATTCAATTAAAATGTATTTGTATAGCGCTTTTAACAATGGACATTGTCGCAAAGCAACATTAGAACCATAATACAAAAAAATATACTACAAAGATTAATATAATACAAAAATTCAAGGATAATATTAGACTTATATTTAAATGTGTTTGTATTTATCCCCAATAAACAAGCCTGAGGTGACTGAGGCGACTGTAACAAGGAAAAACTCCCTTAGATGGGAGAGGAAGAAACCTTGAGAGGAACCAAACTTTAAAGAGAACCTCATCCTCATTCGGGTGACACTGGAGGGTGCGTTTATAAATACACATATACATATTCCTATACCAGAAATTACTGTTTATAGCTGCTGTAAGGTAAGTGTAACAGAAATTAACTTCTGGGTCGTAAAGCTATGCTGGCATACAGGAGACAACTCTGCTAACGACTATGTTTGAGTACGCTAACTGGTACATATTCAGGAAGCATGCAAACAATAGTCATCATAACTTCAAGACAATTTCACCTCCCTTCCAGATGCACTGAATTATTTCTACACTTGGGGTGACGAGGAAGACAACCCATCCTCCCAATGATGATGTGCGTTGTTTTACCATAGCTGTGGAAAATGCTACCAGTTTTTAACCCCGGCAGGCTGCTGGACAGACAACATTCCTAACTTAGGGGATGTGCAGAACAACTAGCAGATGTTTTCAATGACGTCTTCGGCATTTCCCTCAATAGCCATTGTTCCAACATGCCTCAAGTCCGCTACCATCCTTCCTTAATGACTATTAACACATTGCATTAACACCCATAGTTAAGAAGTGCTGTGAGAGGCTCATCATGAGGCATTTCAAGACCCTGCTGCCACCCTCACTGGACCCCATGTAGTTTGCATATTGTCCCAAATTCTCCACAGATGATGCCATTGCCATCAACCTCCAACAAGACCATACCCACCTGGACAAAAAAGACAAATACATATAAATGCTGTTCATAGACAGCATTCAATCATTCCTCAGCATCTGACTGAAAAACTGAGCCTGCTGAGCCTGAACACCGTCCTCTGCAACTGGACCTTGGACTTTCTAAATAAGAAAGCACAGTACACCACCACACTGGGTGCCACACTCTAAAACAGCCCCACACTGAGCACTGGGGCCTTTTAGGACTGTGTGCTCAGTTCACTAATGTTCACTCTGATAACTCATGACTGTGCAGAAATGCACCGCTCAAACCACATCATCAAGTCTGCAAATTACATTACCATGGGCGCCAACCAAAATAGATGGTTGTTATATACGGGAAAGCACAGAGCAACCATTCTCCAATGTACATCAACAGATCCTTCATGAAGATTGTCAAGAGCGCAAATCTCATGGCGTACCCCTGGCACAGAACCTCAACTTGTCCCTCAATCAGTCCCTAAACCAACTGGTCCCTCAACTAGTCTGTTGATCATCACCTGAAGCATCTCTACTTTCTGCTAAGCCTGAGGAAAACCCATCTACCACCTCCACTCTGCACCCTCCTGCCATCTGGCGAAAAAGGTATTCAGTATTCTGGCCCTCACAACCAGGCTGAGTAACACATACTCAGTCATATTCAACTGTACATCTTTGGACTTAATTTAAAAACTGCATGATGGCTTTACTTGTGTTATCTTTGACTAATATTTAAATTTGTTTGATGATCTGAAACTGTAAAATGTGACAAACGTGCAAAAAAATAAAAAAATCAGGAAGGGGCAAACACTTTTTCACACCACTGTAGCACTATGGTCATGGAGGAACATTATTTCTTTTCACTGTGTACTGCACCAGCTTTATATTGTTGAAATGACAGCAAAACCTTCTTGACTTGACTTGACAAGCAAGAAGACACTGGACAGTGTGAGACACTGAACAATCACACATACTTGCACACACAGAGAACATGCACACACCACCATGCACCCCCATTTCTTTGTTAAATAACATCAGATTTCAAAGCATTTGTTATTAAGCTTAGATTATTTGGAGTATCCACAATACAGATAGTCTACCTGGGAAATTCATGCCTCATATCTCTGCTGAGTGGAAATGGCAGAACCTGGATGAAACACAACATGCAAATCTCCTCACAGACAGTAACTTGGACCATGGACCATGCACCATAATGCTGCCGCTTTGAGAATTTTATTTACGTTAAATTTGCATTTCAGGCATGTAGCAGATGCTCTTACCATGCTTGGCAGTCTGGTTAGAAAACAAATTGATATTCCTAGTGCAGTTCACTGACAGAAGTGACAGAAGCAATAGGATTCATTGCAGATACTGAATCCAAGACCATTTCTTCAAGGATGTTCAAGCACATTCATTCAGTACAGGTATTGGATCCAAGACGATTTCTTCAAGGATGTTCATTCAGTACAGGTGAATCAGTAAATAACTAATATATGCGTTTTTTGTTGTTGTTGTTGTTGTTGTTGTTGTTGTTGTTGTTGTTGTTGTTTTTAATGCATGATTAGTGTTTATTTAGTTGCTTAATGAAGAGATGGGTCTTCACTGCCACCTGAAGCATCAAAGTGGTTTATATGACCAACATTTATAATTATAAGGTTGGTTAGTGAATATGACTGTGGAGGGTGGTTTGGTCAGAATTCCTTTAGGAGCAGGTCAAACCCAGTAATAGTTGTGCATAATTGAATGGACAGTGCAATGTGGGATTTTTAACATTGATATTTTGGCCATTTATGTAGACAAATGCCAGTGTTGGCAAATCAGCATGGAGTAAGATACTGGAAAATCCAGGAAGACCAGCTAGGATGAACACAGCAAGCACATCACATGCCACACTGTTGACAAACTGATAAATCATGTAGAATATGTTTTGTAAAAATACTTTGTTAAAAGACTACATATTTTGATAAAAAGTATTAATTCTTGTATATAATGGGACATATTTTATAGTCACTAAACAGTACTTACACTAGGCTCTCCCAATGATCACTTTTTAAGCATTAAATATTTTCTTTCCTTTTTCTCACACTAAATACTGCCACTAATGAAAGTGAACAGGGGAACAAGAAAACCTGCATAGCCACGTAAAGATTACAACATGTGCAGAGAATGATGCAGAGGCTGATTATCCAATACAGCTTAGTTGTTAGTGAAGGGGGAAAGGAGAAGGGATAGACAGTGACAGGGTTTCACTGTTTTAAGTGATGATTCCAGCTGAGATTATAAGAGATGTTCAATATGCAAAAATGCAAGCAACATGCTGGGTACCTGAACTTGTCTGAGAAATGTCTAAATGTATCCAGGAGATGGCAGTAAATAATCCAGTTTCAGTTAGAATGCAGTACTAAAAAAAACATATAAACAAAAGTCTTATTGTGGGTGGGTTGTTTGTGTTGGAAGGATGGAATCACATTACATCATACCATTACTTTCATTAGTGGCAGTATTTAATGTGCAAAAAAGGGAAGTAAAATTTGAATTAAAGGCCAAAGGATGCTGAAAAAAGAGATTGTTAGTTTAAAAACGGTTTAGTGCATATAACAGATGTTCCTTTATATAGGGTATATAGGAGAGATTAACACTTTTTAGCAAAATGCTCCCAGTTTGGCAACAGTGTGGTGTGTGATGTGCTTGCTGTGTTTCCTGCGAAAGTCCATTGTAACCTTGCAACAGTTTCCTGATTTAGCCATGAGAATGATTTATTTCAATACACTCTTCTTTTGGCAAAGTCATTCTTAAAGGCTATCTGAGAAAATATATATAATATAAAGTAAGTATGGAAAATTCTGAAGAAAAGTTTTCATTTTCAATAAAAATGATGCATCCACAGCATGCCTGTAAACCTGTAAAGCGTTAAAAACAGCTCCACTAAATGTACATGAGCCTATTGTCTTGGAATGTAAAGGGTTGCATGCGAATGTGTTTAGCTTTCTCATGTCTGTGCATGTGAGTTTCTTCACCATGTTTCAGAAACCTTGCCAGCGTCTCTTGAATGTCAGCATATGAGTTTAAACCCGACAACAACAAAAAACCT
The DNA here is from genome assembly GCF_022655615.1 of Tachysurus fulvidraco. NCBI lineage: Eukaryota > Metazoa > Chordata > Actinopteri > Siluriformes > Bagridae > Tachysurus > Tachysurus fulvidraco. Next base: position 9,087,216 of record NC_062534.1, read on the forward strand.
CCATACATACTGACAGTGGTACACACCTTCATGCACAGCCATGTTTATGCTGCAGTTTTCATTCTTATTGAAAGCTTTTTAGACCAGTTTAGACACAGATTCAATGTTAATATTAATAATTTTACCAGTGTCTCCAGATAAGCAAGAGGAAGTTGGCAACCATTCAGTGTAGTTAAGTGAGCCAAAGAATGCTGCAACAACTTTAGTGTACTTTGGCCAAAGCACTACAGTGTATTGGCTGTGTAGGAGAAAGTTTCTAATGAACAGCAGCAAGATTGCTGCACAGCTAAGCAAGGTCAAAGTGTCTTTCAGTGAGAAACAGAAAGCAAGTCTGCTTCTATTTCGACAATAAACAGACTGTTTATGTGTCCTGATTATGGCTGCTTCATGACCACAACACCAGGAATTACGATTATGGCAAGATACTGACTCAGATATAAAGGTACCTTAAAGAAAATCTGTACTTTCTTCACATTGTGCAATGATCCTATGATACTTTATATGGCTCAGATCAAATGTGGGCTTTGTTTTCTTCATGGGCAAGTGTTAACAGGTTGTTGCAGGTAAAAAGCCTCCTACTCTGGGCTTGATTTACAGATGTTTCCTTGTGAAAACATTTAATATGTCAGAAAATGCATGCCAAACTAATTTATCCAAAATGATGTCTAATTTCAGATAAATGAGTTTGACGGGAATTTTCTGGCATATTAAATTTATAGAAACCCCCAAAAAACATTTGAATAGTGGTTTGTTCAGAGAAAAATAGAAATGATAAACACTTCCTCTTCAACCTGCACTAATTATATATTCAGCACACAATGTTTATTTTTATTTTGGTCACAAGGTTCTAGTGATCATATTTGAATAAAACCATATGGTAATGCCTGTGATGCCCAGAATGCCTGCAGTCAGCTTTTATAACACAATCATAGGCATTATGTAAATATTTTATCAAGTAATACTAGAGAATTTATGCTTACTTGTTTTAAGCACAGATGACTGTGGCTTATATGAAGTACACTGTTTTGTCTTTACCTCGAAGAGAGAAGAAAGAACTTCGAATTGTCTTATTTGGGAATAGATTAATTTACCATCTGCATATTTAGGAAGCAATGGGAAATCTAGCATAAATTATCCATTTTTCACATTTTCTTTGGATTAGCTACTGCTATTGTTTTTTTTTTTTTATATTAGTATGGAATAAAATGATCTTTAACTGAAAAACTATTATGAAACACTGTTGTGATATAGCCTCCCTTATGAAACCTATAAGTCAGCCAAATTAATGAATCGAAATTGGCTAGGTGACCGGGTCAGAGCATCTGTAAAACAGCAGGTCTTGTAGGGTGTTCCTACAACGCAGTGGATAGTAGCTACCAAATGTGGTCTAAGGAAGGAAAACTGGTGAAGGCTAGGCAAATGTACTAATAACTGCTTGAATATTAGTAATCCCTCACCCACCTGGACAATAAAGGCAATTATGCATGAATGCTGTTCATAGACTTTAGTTCAGCATTCAATACAATCATCCCTCAGCACCTTATTGGGAAGCTGAGCCTACTGGGACTAAACACTGCGACTCTGCAACTGTATCCTGGACTTCCTGACTGTGAGACCTCAGTCAGTCCGGATCAGGAACAGTATCTCCAATACCACCACACTGAACACTGGAGCCCCTCAGGGCTGTGTGCTCAGTCCACTGCTGTTCACCTTGCTGACTCACGACTGTGCAGCAATGCACAGATTGAACTATATCATCAAGTTCGACAATGACACGACTGTGGTGGGTCTCATCAGCAAGAACGACAAGTCAGCATACAGGGAGGAGGTGCAACATATAACTACCTGGTGTAGAGCCAACAACCTGTCTCTGAATGTTGATAAAACTAAAGAGATGGTTGTTGACTTCAGAAGAGCACAGGGCAACCACTCTCCGCTGAACATCGACGGATCATCAGTAGAGATCATCAAGAGCACCAAATTTATTGGTGTTCATCTAGCGGAGAACCTTATCTGGTAACTCAACACCAGCTCCATCACCAAGAAAGCCCAGCAGTGTCTCTACTTCCTACGAAGGCTGAGATAGGCCCATCTCCCTCCCCCCATCCTGACCATGTTCTACAGAGGGACCATTGAGAGCATTCTGAGCAGCTGCATCACTGTCTAGTTTGGGAACTGTACTAAGATCTCGGATCGCAAAACCCTGCAGCGGATAGTGAGGACAGCTGAGAAGATCATTGGAGTCTCTCTTCCCTCTATCAGGGACACTTACACCACACACTGCATCCGCAAAGTCAACACCATTGTGGATGACCCCACACACCCCTCACACACACTCTTCACCCTCCTGCCGTCTGGAAAAAGGTACTGAAGCATAAGGGCCCTTACGACCATTCTGTGTAACAGTTTCTTCCCATAAGTCATCAGACTTCTCAATAACTGAACTGAACTGTACTGAGCACAACATACACACATCATCTTATTGACTGCACAGACCTACACGAAATACACACACTTCCAATATACATCCATCAACCTGTTTACATACTGCTTACATCCATCAAACTGTTTACATACTGTTTTGTACACTTTTTACTTTTTTGCTCTTTCCACACACTGTCTAATCATTTCCTTCATTTTGCACATGCTGTACAATAGTTCAGTCGTTTTGCACATACTGTACAATATTTCAGTCGTTTTGCACATACTGTACAATATTTCAGTCGTTTTGCACATACTGTACAATATTTCAGTCGTTTTGCACATACTGTACAATATTTCAGTCGTTTGCTGTTTTTGCACAAATCCTAAACATTATCTCAGGGACCTGCTGATAGGAAACTGTGTTCATTCTAGTATTACTGCTACTATTAATATTGTCTGAACATACAGTATTTACACTGGTCGGTTGGCGCTGTTTCTGTTTATTGTCTTTTGTGTATTGTCTCTTTTGTATTTTTTGTATTGTCTTGTAACTTTTCATCTGCACTCTCTTTTGTTCTGCACTGTCTTGTTGTCTTGTCCTGCACTGTTTGCACCAGGTTGCACATGTGGCTAAGACTACTTACATGTCCTTAGCCCTGTCTTTGTTTTATGTAGCACCATGATCCTGGAGAATCGTCGTCTCATTTCACCGTGTACTGCAACAGCTATATATGGTTGAAATGACAATAAAAGCTTCTTGACTTGACTTGACTTGACTTGACTTGACTTGACTTGACTTGACTCGACTTGACTAAAGGTATTGTAGATATTAAACATTTAATTTCTTAGTTTAAAATATTTCTAAATTCTAAAACTTTCTGTTTCTTTCCTACTGTGAATAAAAACCAATCCCAGATATTCAGTGTGGTCTCAGATGTCTAGACCCACTGTATATTTTAGTATTTAAAAAAATAAAATAAAAAGTCATATCATTTGCCTTAATTAAGATAATTGTTACCTATGTTAATAATTAGGTTATATTTAAAGTTTCGACACCAACTGTGATATGGCCTTATGAAAATAAGTAAATAAATTTAAACAGTACAAGCACCTTCCAATACAATACAATATAATACAAAATGGCTTGTAAACACTTGTGAACATTGTGAAATTCTCAACCTCAAACCTGCAGCACAGGAATAAAAAAATACATCCCACAGAAGTAACAAAGCCTAATTCCATAAGAAAACCATAGCTCTGGCAAAACTAGTTATGGTGATTCATGGACTTTGTCTTTACACCCAAGGATATCATATAAATCCATTTCAGTGTTAAAACAAAACCCTGTGGAACATTGCACAAGAATATAGAGTTGTTTCATACAGTTGAGTCGTAATGGATTTAAAAGTAGTCTTAGTCTAAGTACAGTATTTGCATGGAGCTGCTCTGATGCTATCTGAGCAAGAAACTAGATCCTTTTTATGACCACATGATTTACACACCTAAACCACAAGATTAGAAGACAATATGCCGAAGAAGAGGTATCCACGCTCCAAACACAATCAGATGTTGCAATGTGTTCAGGCCTGGGTGTGGCACAAAATTTACATCAACATTCAGTTTATAAAAAGGAATAAACTGTAAATAAATTTAATTTATTCAAAATCATCCATTAAACAAGTTAACACATTTTCCCCAAGTAAATAATTTAATGGTCATATATTAATCTGAGAATATTGCAGTTACCAGAATAGCTAGTATTCTAGAACATCATATATACACAATGGGATGATAGATATTTGATTTTATATCTTATATGTCTCATGTCATATGTCTTCGTGTCTGTGAGCATTTGTATTGCACTGTGTGTTTTGTAAAGGTTCTGTGGCCTTAGTAGACATTTGGTACATCTGCACACTGCAGGCTTCTTCGTCTGTCTTTCTGTAGCGGTACGGATTCAAAGAACCTCACTAGAGGCATGAATGGAATTTTATTAACTTTATTCAGAGCGTTGTTTGAGTCACAATAATGTTGAACATGAAGATGACAATGAGCTGAGCATGCAGCAAAAAAAGGACCATGAATGAAAGTTGTACAGTATTTCAAAAAGATTGAGTATGAGCTCAATGGTGAATGCTTATGCTTAAAAAAGACATTAAACTAAATACATTAGACATTTAATTTTTAACTACAGTTCAGAAATACTTTCAAACATATAAGGAATAGTATGAGTTAGTGCCTCATGGTTTGTGTTGTCCTCAGTTCAAGTTCAGCTCTGAAGGCAGCCTACGTGCAAAAACACGCCCTGCTGCCATGCTCAAGCAAGTCAATGTGCTGGGAGACATTCTTAGTGGTGCAATGGTCTGACTGCATTCTTCATCACCCACAGATATATTTGTGTTTGCAATTGCTGATCTCCCTATGGAATTCTCCTCACCATCTTCCTCCAGGCTAAGCCAAATGTCCTAATCAAATTGACACATTTGGTTTGATATAAGACTTTCACTTGAGGTTATTTGAACATGCACATAAGCATCCGTATTGGTAGGAATGTTAAGTCATTCTTGTTGAGACGTGTTGAGAAGGGTTTGCAAAAAGAAAACGTGTAATGCATGACTTTCAGATTTGACTTAAAATATGATTTAATATACACATAAAAACTGAGGGCAAATCGTATTCAACACTTCCAAATTTTACTTAGATTTTAATTTGTGAATTTAAATAGCTATCATAAAACTTTATGTATATACTGTTCAACAATTGATTGTAAATTGGTATTTTACAGAATGTCAAGTACAACACTGGAAGTAAAATTTGATGTATAAATACAGATGATGATGATGATGATGATGATGATGATGATGATTATTATTATTATTATTATTATTATTGAGCATTAATTAATGGTGCAATAATTATGTAGAGGTTGTAGGATTATTATGTAGGATTGTAGGTTGTAGGATTATTATTATGTAGGATTTATTTTTCTTCAAGTCTTCAGCTGCATGTGGACTCTAGAAACCTCAAGTTTACTCTAACCCCACCTTTTGAATAACAATGTATGAAAAGAAGGTGTGGGCCAGACTCTTATCAGTCTTCTTAACAGTGTGATGATATAATGACCAACAAAAAAGAATACTCACAGTGTGGGACTTAAGTATCTTAACCCCTGGAAATTTTTCAAATTTTCACAGACATGTTATGTATTGTAGCAGAGCTGATGGAAAGTACATGAAGGATTTAAAGCAGTAAAATCATAATATCGTTTTATTATTATGCTTAATATTGGTCAAATAAATTCAGTTTAGTGTGATAAGATGCCAGTGCCAATGTGTTCTATGATCGCTTTAGGAATATGGGAAATGTACTTGCAGTGTAAAAATATGCATCAGTGATCAGTGGTTGGTCATTAGGAACAGTAGTGATTAGTGATTGACAGTGGTTTAAAATAATGGAGATCAGTGACTGTTTTGTTGGAAATAATGGTGATTAGACCCATTGTTGAGAGAAATGAGAAAATGGAAAATCCCCACAAAGCACAGCTACACTGGCTGCCCAATCCTCTGCCTATATTTTCTCTCACTAACCATGAGAAACAGGCAGGGGTGGTGGTACAGGTCTGCTGTTGTCATGGAGATGGTGTTTCACACCTCTCCCCTTGTCTCATCTAACTATCTCATCTTTTGAATGCCATGCAGTTTCAGTTACCTCTCCAATCAACCTCTTCATCATCAACTACTGCAATCTACTGCCCTGCTGGTCCCTGAGAAGACTTCATAGAAGATTCTGCCCAAGCTGTCATCTGCCCTCATCCCCTTTAACTTTTTGGAAGCGTTTGACAGAGTTTTTCTGAAGCTGGCTCTAAGAATAATAAATAGTAGGCAATAAGGATGTAAATTTGTTTTGAGTGCTGGTTAGAAAAGGAAACCTTGCATGATAAATTAAAGAATAAGTCGATTCTCACTGTAAGCATTTCTGAAGTGTTTTTACTCATCTATACACAGCAGTAGGAAATGCCACTTTCATCAAATTATTTCAATACTGTTAATATACAAAAGTCTAGTAATCAGGAAGAGGTGGATGGCCTTTTTGAAACTTAAATTTTCATGCTACATGATTCTGTGAATGTAGCATTCGAATCAAACTATGAAAAATGTTCTATTGAAAATTTAATAACTTGCAGTTACTTTTAAGGATTAATAATTGTCATTGATGGATTGAGAATGAATGCCACAAACATGCAAGTGTAATAAACATATCAGTTAGGTAGTGTTTCAACTGCACAAAGCACTATAGCTAAACCTAATCATTAGCAAATTATTAGTCAGACAACTTGCAACAGTATACTCTGTAGACTCCAGTCTGACATGTCTAACATGTTTGCACTATAATCTTCAGTTAGTGGAAATGTGGAAGAGAATAATTAGTAATTATTGGGTTAGGTTATTGTTTGTTAATGTAACTAAGATGCATATCTATAATACCTCACCATGAGAGTTTAGTGTATGTTGCATATGAGCCAGCAGGTTTTTTTTTTCTATGCTAAGCTGCCACTAGGTGTGGATGATTGTGTTACTGTGATGAGTGCATGTTAAGGGTGTATCGAGGGTGTACTACCATGACCCTACCTGAAGGCAGTGACTGAAGTTGAATTGAATGAATGATATTCATGATCATAGTTAAGAAAATGCAAAGAATATTATAAACACAATCGCATAGAGTTGTACTCAAAAAGTTTGCATTCCTTGGGAGAATTTGCAAGTTGTGTATCATTTTTTAAAGAAAACACGAGTGAGAAGACAAATTTATATTATTTCTTATAGGACTCAAGTTAATATGTAAAATAAGGAAATAATCCCTGTTAAAAGGTTTGCATTCCTTTTGTAGTCATTGTGCAAACAAAAATCAGTCATTTTCCAAATAAACGACAATGTTTAGCAATGTCGTTCAGGGTATGCAAACTTTTGAGCACGACTGTAAACTGCAATGAACACTGCTACAATGTATGTTTAAAACATCATTTATTTTAAACAAAAATATTTTTTACATGTCATTTACTGGATAATTCATAAAGAATGTTAGCAGATACGGAGGCATGGCATAGATGACAGAGTTACTGACTGATGATAAGAAATTATAAGCTTGTGTTTGATTGCACAGCTGCTCCAATGCCACCTTTTCCACTCTCAGAATGCAAAATAGAAGAAACGTTTAAAAATATGCATAGGTGCAATTATGCAGGATTTTTACCACTCATCTGCCCCTTCAGCTGTATGTCTCTCTGCCTATGGCACTACGAAGAGACTGTGATATGATTTTAACATGATTTTAGAGTGCAGGAATGGGTGATTGAGGAAAATGTCCTAAAATGGAGATGGGAAAAGGGTGGGGATGTTAGATAAAGAGATACATGAAGAATCATGGCAGGCAGGCTTCATTTTCCAGCCTCGGTAGCCTTCTTTTCTTGTTCAATGTCTGTTAAAGAAAAAGGGAAGTGCATGTAAGAATAAAGGTGATGCAACGAATGTTATAAAAAACAGATAATAAAGTGGCAATGACGCTTAAAGGAAACATCAGTTACCATCATCAAATAATTTATTTAAGATAATTATAATGTTATGATTTTTTCTTTTGGAATGCTATTATATTCTGAGGTTACCGATGACCTTATGGTTACATTTATTACATTTATTTATTACTATTATTGCAAGATTTAAAAAAAAAAAATACAGATTCAATAACATTTCGAATATATCAAGGAAGAGTGTATCCCTTATATTTTGACTGATGTCTGTAGTTTTTGGCATAGTTCCATGTATCAGATGTAAACACTGTAATGTGACACTTGCATCAATTTTGGCTTTCTCAGGATAGACAAAGGATTATATGACAAAATTACTAAACACTAAACACTAATAACTGTTGTTCATTTTATAATAATTGCTGGACAAATTAAATCAAAGCTAAGTTGGGATCTTCACTTCACTTTCATAAATAAAACCACAAAACAAACAAAAATGCTCATTCTGTCTGTCTGTTTTTTTTTTTTTTAAACAAAGTACATTCTTTGCTTCATTGTCTTTATCAAAGCATTTTGAGAAACTGTTCATAAGCTGATCATCACTAACTAAAGACAAACTCTAGTATTCGTGCTGATGTTTGAATTTAGTTGTACAAAACACAAAAATATCCCAGGCCAGTCCTGGTTTTTCCGGTATTGTGTGTAACCAGATGCTATAAACATACTTGTACATTAACTTGAACCAACTCTGAACGAGGAAATCGATAGCAGCATGGTTTGTGGTGTACAAAAGGCCTACAGCTATGATAAAGATCCCTCTGCACACATTAGCACACTTCGGCCCTTGTTATTCTGGAGACCGACAGCAATAATAATAGCAATAATAGTATAAACCTACTCAATGTTACATGTTAGTCCATGTTACAATATTTCCTCTCTCTGGGAAATTCAGAGGAAATAAGTTAATAATAACTAAATGATATGGAAAAATAATGGGCAGATTATTCAGGGTTTTAAATTAATAATTAAATCATTATTACCCTAAATTACAGTAATAAAACGATGCACCATGCAACAGGAACATTACAAAGAGCTAGACTGAATCTGTGTCTGTAGATATTTGGAAGGATTTTCTGCTGGCTTGGAGATTGAAGAGATGTTTCATGTTCACACAATAAAAGGACATGCCTTTCTATACTTTGGATCCTTTACTTGGCAGTGTATTAGGCTACAGGTGAATTAAGGACAAACATCCATTTCCACCATTTCCTCTGATTCTGTCCGAGCGCAAAATACATCACATATCTGCTCTTACAATCTGTTGTTTCTGTTTCCTAATGTCACTTAACACAGAAGGTGAATGTGAGCATGTGGCATTTGCTTGAACCTGGGGGAAGTGTGGAAGCTAAATGAAGGCTTCCAGTTTTGCTTACCCTCCTTTGTTGGAAGAGTGTTTTTCTCTGCAGTGTTGGTCTTTTTTAGACACTTCTTGTCGAAGTTCTTCACCTCCTGCTTGACTGGGTGGTCACTCATTTTGGATGTTCTGTTAGAAAGAGATGAGCTGATTTGAATCTTTTAAATCAAACCGGAGAAACTGTGAGGTAAATCCAAGACACTTGTATGACTGTAAACAAACTATGACCGAATAAGTGACAAAACTGTGATGAAGAAAAATTGTAGTAAAATAAATTCTCTCATTCACATTTTACATGGTGAGAAATTAGCTGTTCATTTGCTGCATGACATTAATGAGCTTTCAGAGTTTCATACATCAATTTAAGGATGGTCATTAAACAATTTATTAAGAAACTCTTTGCAAAAATGGAAACCTGCTGATCTTAAACCAAAGTGCAATTAGCAAATGTATAACTGATTTTTCACTTTTTTATTTCTTGTTCCAGCTCCTAAGCAGGCTTGTCCTGTAGACCAGGCCATTCCTTCTCCCTGTTACTACACGCCCTTAACTAATTCCTCTTTTCTGTTGTCTGGACACGTCGTCAAACCCCACCCATGAAATTAAACTTTCTCTTATCAGTGGAAGAGAAGCCTGTTTAAAAAGTACAACGGTCTTTTTGTACAGTTGCAAATTGTCGAGAATAGAGAACTAGAAAAAAACCTGAAGATTTTCACAAGCGGTTACACAAACAGAACCAAGAAATTGCTAAAGAGATTTGTAACGTCTTTACATCGTTTTGATTGGTTTTAAAACATTAACAGGCAGTTGGTACAAAAAAAAAAACATTGGTGTGATCACCAATTACTGTGAATTGTACTATAATAGTCAAGGATTAGAAATGTTTGAACAAGGATTTTAACGCCTTTCTCAAATAAATGCCATAGCCATGCTGAATCTGTCTTGAGGATTTCAGAATGTGCCTTGTTTCATCAGTGCTCATGTGACAGCTCAGCTCAGCCCACACAGTGTTGCGCATTACAAAAAGCCCACTGTTTTAAGCCTGTGAAGTTCTGTTGCATATCAGCTTGATGCAAATCCAGTCTTTCTATCTGCACTCTTTAGGAACATACAACAGTGTTACTGACAGAGTTCCTTATCTACAGGTGCCATTGCACAAGATGTGGGTGTGGAAAACACACACACACACACACACACACACACACACACACACACACACACACACACACACACACACACACACACACAATGGGTTGAGTGTGCTTTTCAATGACAAGCAGGCCTAAGGTAAACATAATAAGAAACACATTTGTCCCCTTGCACTGTAATTAAGGAGGCTTGTGTTGCCTTCCCTGCATGTAGAGGTTGCTGATCTACTTTAAAAAACTGTACTCCACCCAAAAAGTGCATTGAACTGTTGTCAAGTTCACAGACAAATCACATTACATACCTCTAACTAGAATTTTACCTGAGCAAAGAGGTGGAAATGTATGAAAAATATGATGCACATATGACTTACATCCATCACTTTATCTGTGCAACAACAACAACAACAACAACAACAACAAATGACACTAAATCACATATAACACAGCAATTAAATAAGCTCACCTGTTATTTGGATCTAGTATAAATATTGCAACAAGAGCAACACAAAAACTGTATCTTTTGTAACTGTAACTGTATATTTGAGTCATTTTCCTAATACATCTGCACCAATACAGCATGCACCAAAAGGCACTGATGTATTTAATAATCCCATGGTTACATTAACACATCTCTGTTTGTCAGTGCAGTTTACGCCCTGCTATTGCGCAATAAACACAATCTACAGCCTGAACGCGTCGAAGAAGTGGATGTACTTCCTTTATTCACTACATATAACGTTCAGAAAACGAATATTAACACAGTATCCGTTGAAGGCAGATAGATGAAGAAGTGATACTGATGGGACTAAAGGAGGTGAATGCAGGAGAATCTTGGCTTTTAGCCCACTAGGTGGCACTGAAAAACAGTGATTTAACTTCACTTTTAACCCACAAGCAGTTTCGCGTAAAATATTTGTATGCATCATTAATTACTACTAGTTAAGTTAAACTAATCATTATATATATATATATATATATATATATATATATATATATATATATATATATAATCTTGCAAATTAATCACGCTTGCAAATGATATCTCACCTTAAACGGTACAAACTGAACCGTCTGCATTAGAATTCTATTTCGTATATGAGTTATATAGGAATAATACACACAATACTGCTTACCTGAAGCTGTCCTCGCGCCGTTAGTACACCTATGAAGCTATGTGTCTGTGTGCTCGTGTAATCCTATGACTAGCGGTTTAAGTAGGAAATCACGCCCCGATCTGCGCGAGCGCGCTTCTAAACCCCCTCACTCTTATTGGTCAAACGAACCTCCCCCTCCTTCTCATGTCTGTCATCGCATACAGCTGAAGGTTGAGTTCCAAATAGCTCAACTGTGGATAAATTCAACACTATAAATTGTCCAGTGTGGGATTACTTAAGAAGCCGTTTGGGTTTCAGCTACAGTTAATCAGAAATAACAGCAGGAGACACTGCATCCTAATACAGAACCTTACTTTCCTTACATAAGCAATATCTGTCTGTGACAGTGCTTGTGTCATGTAGTGCACTAGATGTCTAGCAAATAGATGCCTATTTCGAGCTTATACTACACGAAGTGATGGACACTGTACATCTTTCACTGACCATTTCTGTTGTTGTGAAACAAGACGCAACAGCACCCTCTTGTGGTTTGAATCATTTATAATTAAAAACAATTATACCACTCTGTGTCATTTATTTTACAGCCTGTCGGTTTAATGTTTATTATAAGCACTTGGTTAAACAAATAACAGTTATTGCTGAGACATAATACCACATTGGGCACCAATTTAAGCCAGAAATCTCCTAATATTTTGGGACGTGGTAGCTTCCTGGTTAAGGTGTTGCCCTACTGTTCAGAGTCCCAGGTTCACTAAGCTACTACAGTTGAGTCCCTGAAAAAGGCCTTTAAACTGCAGTTTAAACTGTTTAAAATGAGATAAGACTGTAAGATACGCTGTAAAATTTCAAATTGCATCCATTTTCTGTACTGCCTATCTTACACAGGGTTGTGAAGAGCCTGAAGCTTATCCCAAGTGATTCCGAAGTGCCCAGTACACAGAGAAAACCAGCAAAACATGCAGATTCCATACACGTGGATTGGAGGGTGGAACCCTAATCCTGGAACAAATACTGAATGCATATGTGAAATGTTAAATGGTAACAGGTACCTCAGGAGATGCGTCACCACAAATAATTATATTGATATTTTATTTGAGCAAGACTGAGAAGAAGTGAGCAAATGAAATCCAGTCAGTTGAGCATTAGGTGGGTATTCATTCAAAAAGATCCAAAGCCAAGGCAAGGCTGATAAAAGTTTATTTGATTATATTTAGAGTAATAGTGTATGAGGTTACATTCACAATTCACTTGATGAAATAAGAGATTCTGCTTCATCTAAGTAAAGTATAATGTAAATTTTGTTACTAGTTCAGCCTTTAAAAGTAACGATCTAATAGCTTGTAACCCTGAGATTAATACCTACAGGTGATTAATGAATTATGTAATCTACATGAAATACTGTACACAAAAAGACAGATTGCATTTTGAGGCACTGTTTAACAATTTACTTTACCTTGTAACATCAATAAAACCTGAGCATGTTGAGGAAATGCACTGTATGATGGTGGATGAGCAATACAGTTAACAATAGTTAGCAATATAGTTAACTCACTCAAGACACTCAGGAAGTCAGAATGGATTGTTTAGATTCTTGTCAGAATGAATAAATAAACAGGGCCAATTAGGCCCCACAATAATACAATTTTAAAAATATGTATATAAACCAAAGTTAAAATACATTTTAAAAACAAGTAAAGTGTCTTTCACAACAGCTAATGTAAATGTTTTAGAAAAATAAAGTAAAAGATTAATTAAAAATCTCTTTAGAAAAGAAAACCACAGTATTTCCTGTACCACTAAACTACACATCATCAAAATACTATAATGCATAATATGTGAATTCATTTAATACTTCATGCTTGCAAAGTATTCCACAAGTTACATGTTCAACAGGAAGTTGGATCATCCAAATTTCCTGAGGATCATGTGAAGAAGAAAAGTATGTTAATTTTTTTCTGATTCATTTTGAATGAGTGTGGTTATTAAGTGGCCAGGTCACCTGTCAAGTGTGACCGGTCAAGTGTTACAGATCACAGGTCAAGTGTTACCCAGATCGTAGAGTGAAAGTAAATTATTCACACACATATAAAAATCAACAACAAATTTTTTTTTAAATTAATCAACTGGAAACTCATTTTGTGGATATGCTTATTCTATGCTAACAATGTTACTCATTTAAGAGCGAAATTCAGACCTGTTCCTCAGCCTGAGCGTTTTGTCAGCTGGTCGTAAATGGCAGTGGTAATGCCCCAGGATATGCAGGAGCGCAAGATGACCAGCAATCCTCCACGGTACAACAATACTAGACTTCGTTGTCGTTTCTGCCACAGCTGAAGCCAGCTAGCTCTCACACCCAGGTTGTCACCCGCAACCTGGGCCTGCATGTTGGCCACCAACACTGACAGTGGATACAAGGGCAAGCTTATCATAATAGAGCTGACCATCCCTGACACAAAAGATGATGCAATGGGGGGACAATCTTTCTCAAGTAACACTCTGGACAACGGATCCTTAAGGCCAAAATAAAGACTGCTTCCTATTGCGTTGCGAGTAAGAGTGGGTAAAAAAGCTCGGTACCACCCATTTGCTAAAGTTTCTGTCCGCATCCGACCGACAATTTTGCTAAGAGTGGGAAGGCTGCGGTCATTACTACTGTTTTGTAGGACACTCTGTACACGCTCAAAGGGGGTAAAAAACAAACACTCCACTACCCCTGTCCCGAGCCCGGCCAGAGCAGGATGCATTGCTTGGGGAAAATATGATTCAGCCCAGGGGGATAACTGCTGCAGGAGGGTGTTCTGGAAGCCAAAGAGGATGGTTCCTTGAAGAGTCTTCATCAGCAAGGGTGGCACGACTCCTCGATAAAGCTTTAGCGTTCCTTCCTTATATAGCTGCACCACAGCCTCATGGATCAGAGTGCCGTGCAGCTGCTGCCGAAACACAGTTTTGTACAAGGGGAAAGTGATGACAGTGCAGACGAGGCTGGACATTCCACCATTCATGTAACTCTGGAAAGAGATACCCCGCTCTGAGACATCATGCTTTCCACTGCTGTCTGCAGGATTTTGCTGCATTTCTCTTTTTGGTGAACAGCACGTTGCTAGGGACAGAAAGAAATGAGATAAAATAATTATTCCTACTTTGTAAAACATCAATATACTGTTGTCACTTGAGTTAATTACTTAGCCATGGAAAATAGCCATGGAAAATTCATGGAAGATCCTTGCAGGTTTTTCTTATTTCCTATCTTTTGAAAAGGCTTTTCAGGTTTAAGAAAATTATGCATGGTTGATTAAGGTACATTTGTGTTAAATTCAGCTGATTGAATACGAGAAAAACATACTGGTTTCCATCATATATAAATAAAAGAAGTTTGTAACCATGTCACCATGCAAACATGGTAGGTCATGAAGGTGTCCACTAATACAAAGAAAACATGAGAGAACCAAGCGGAAGAGAACCACAGAACCTCAACAAAAGGGCCCCCAATGCCCCTGAATGAAAAAAAAAAAAACATTTCTTCTGTATACATATGGCTGATTCAACTTATACACAACTTCCTTAGCGACAGGCAGCAAGTAGTACGGCTGGGCTCAATTACATCCTCTGCTCTTACTATTAATACCGGAGCACCGCAGGGCTGTGTGTTAAGCCCATTTTTGTATACACTCTACACAAATGACAATATCAGCCCTTCGTCTAGCATAAAGTATTTAAAATATTCTGACGACATCGCAATTCTTGCCCTGCTTAGAGACAACAACTCTGTCATGGATTATCACACCACTGTTATGTACTTCACTCAGTGGTGTGAGGGTAACCACCTGAATCTGAATGTTAGCAAGACAATAGAGCTGATAGTCAGTCCCTCTACACCTCAGCACCCTATTGTCATTTAAAATCAACCAGTTGAAATAGTGGACAGTTTCAAATATCTGGGAGTGACACTGGATAACACACTCACCTTTGCTCAGCACATTATGGACATTCAGAAAAGAAGTCATCAAAGACTGTCAGTCATTCGCAAACTCAAAGGACTTAATGTCGCTCCTCGTTTACTATTTCTACTTTATCAAAGCATTATTCAGTCAATTTTACTGTATTGTTCAACGTGTTTTTTCGGCATGCTTTCTGTTAAAAATATGGTCAAACTCACAAAGGTGTCCAATATTGCTGCAAAAGTTATAGGTCTTTCAACACCTAACCTTATAGAACTCAATAACACAGCTATCGGACGCTTTGCCATTTCAGTAGAACTGGATTCCACACATCCACTAAATGAGTATCTAGCCCCACTGCCCTCAGGGCGCAGGTACAGGGCTCTGAGGTGCAGAAGGGCCCGCTTTGGAAGAAGCCTGATTCCCTCAGTCATTAAATATCTTAACAGTAGTCATCGCTGAGTGTTATTCTGAATGTTTCTTGACATGTTTGTATTATGACTGTTTATGTTTATGTTGTGTGTGTCGAACAACTGCAGTGTTGTGAAAAAGAATTTCCCCTTTGGGGACAATAAAGTAAAGTATGCAAGTATGCCTTCCTAATGTCAGTGGTGTGCAAATTTTTTAAAGGGTGTGTAATTACCTCAGCACGGTAGAATAATTATTAGGGCCATTTGTTGAGGAATAAAAACACACAGGCTATGCTCAATTTCATAAGTGCTAAACACAATTGCTTTCGTCATTTCTGAAGTGCTTTAGCAAATACAGTAGGTTAATCAGCATAGACAGTGCCTTGCAAATGTATTCATACCCATTGACCTTTTTCACATTTTGACACGTTACAACCACAAACAAAAATGTATTTTATTAGGATTTTATGTGATAGACCCACACAAAGTGGCACATATTTTGGAATTAGAAGGAAAATGATAAATGGTGTCCAAATTTTTTTTGTATTATCATTTGTATTCAGCCCCACTGAGTCAATACTTTGTAGACTCAAATTTACATTACAGCTGCAAGTCTTTTAGGGTATGTCTCTACCAGCTTTGCACATCTAGAGAGTGAAATTTTTGCCCATTCTTCTTTGCAAAATAGCTCAAGCTCAGTCAGATTGGATGGCGAGCATCTGTGAATAGCGATTTTCAAGTCTCGCACCAGATTCTCAATTGGATTTACGTCTGGACTTTGACTGGGCCATTCTAACACATGAATATGCTTTGATCTAAACCACTCCATTGTAGCTCTGGCTGTATGTTTAGGGTCATTGTCTTGCTAGAAGGTAAACCTCTGCCCCAGTCTCGAGTCTTTTGTAGATTCTAACAGGTTTTCCTCTAAGATTGCCCTGTATTTGCCTCCATCCATCTTCTCATCAACTCTGACCAGCTTCCCTGTCCCTGCTGACGAAAAGCATCCTTACAACATGATGCTGCCACCACCATGTTTCACGTTGCGGATGGTGTGTTCAGGGTGATGTGCCGTGTTAGGTTTCCACCACACATAACATTTTGAATTTTGGCCAAAACGTTCAATTTTGGTCTCATCTGACCAGAGAACTGTGTTTAACAAAGTGGAAACAATTAGGAGCAACAGCTACTCAGCTACTAAGGGGTAGGTCATGTGAAATCAGAGAGCAGGGCCAGTGCATGCTGAGGGCCACAGTGTGCAGAATTAGTTCAAGAACTGTGCATAGAGAGCTTCAAAGTATAGGTTTCTATGACTGAGCAGGTGCATCCAAGCCTTACTTTACCAAGTGCAAAACAATGCACCAGATGCAGTGGTGTAAAGCATGCCACCACCACTGGAGCAGAGGAGACGTGTTTTCTTGAGTGACGAATCAAGATTCTCTGCCTGACAATCCGAAGGCCGAGTCTGGGTTTGGCGGTTGCCAGGAAAACTCTACTTGCCTGACTGCATTGTGCCAAGTGTAAAATTGGTGGAGTGGGATTATGGTGTGGGGTTAAGTTTCAGGGACTGGGCTTGGATCCTTAGTTCCAGTGAATGGAACTCTTAATGCTTTAGCATACCAAGACATTTTGGACAATTTCATGCTACCAACTTTGTGAAAACAGTTTGGGTATTTCCCCTTCCAGTGCACTAAACAAGGTCCATAAAGTCATGGATGAGCGAGTTTGGTGTGGAGGAACTTGACTGACTGATAGAACACCTTTGGGATGAATTCGAGTGGAGACTGCAAGCCAGACCTTCTCGTCCAACATCAGTGCCTGACCTCACAAATGCTCTTCTAGAAGAATGCTCAAAAGAGAAAATTCCCATAAACACACTCCTAAACCTTGAATAAGAATATGGTGACATGCTAATCAGCTA
This sequence comes from Tachysurus fulvidraco, assembly GCF_022655615.1. Lineage (NCBI taxonomy): Eukaryota > Metazoa > Chordata > Actinopteri > Siluriformes > Bagridae > Tachysurus > Tachysurus fulvidraco. The sequence goes on from NC_062534.1 coordinate 9,105,104, forward strand.
ATCAAATCAAAACACCTGCAAAGGTTTCCTGAGCCATCAAAATGCCTCTCAGTTTCACTGAGCTACACAATCATGGGGAACTGATAGTTGTCCAGAAACCTGTTGTCCAAGTGGACAAGCTGTTTGTGAAAGTGACGTGACATACGGCTAAGTACTGTATGGTGAACCATACTCAGAATTCGTTCTCTGCATTTGACCCATCCAAAGTGCACACTCAGGGGTCTGCTGCAAAAAGTGCGTTTTAATAGTGAAAGTATGTTGTTTATACTATAGGAGTGAGTTATAAACATCAAGAAGTTCTACCTATGATGTTTTACTCATTTTTCTTTTGTTTCATTTTTCTTTTTGTTTTGTTTCTATCAGTTGTAGTCAATTAGATGTAAGACACAATTCTCAAAGCACTTTAGTGGCTGGAAAGTAGAAAGTTTGTGCATTTGCAACACTAACCATTGTAGGACTTCTAGATAAGACATGTGAATTTTTCTCAGTTGCTGTAGTTTCTGTGTAACAATATTTACTCAGCATATTCTTGTTTACCATATAGGATTAACTGTCTGCCAGCAATAGATATGTGACCCGTGGCAGATGGTAAAACAACAAATAGGAGAAAACATTTCTCATTTTCAGATAAAAACGTCATCATTCAGAAAACATCCACACACACATCAGTTATTAAAGATGGGAAAGAAGCAAGAGAGATGATGAAGTATAGTGACCAGGTTGAATACTCAAATGAGTAATCCGCTACATGAAGCCAGTTTCAGTCTTTTGTGTAGTTCAAGTAGAATAAACTTATCTTGGCCTTGCTACAAATATGCCCATGCTGCAAATTCCTGATTATACCTTAATGTTTAAATGAGGGAAATAATTTTGTTAACACAGGATGTGGTTTGCCTAGTGCGGGCATCACCAAATGGCTGACCGCGGTCCGGATCTGGACCGAGTGACGGGTCTGCCCGGACCCGTTAAAATTCTAATATTATCATATTACTATATAACTATACATATACTAAACTATATAACGCAAATGAACGTTTTTTTCTTCTACTACAGAATAATAAAGTGCAGTACATCATATTATTTTTTAAATCAGCATATAGAAGGCAGAGATTTAGGAACATTTCGGGAATTATACCATAATATTCTTACCGTTAAAGAACTAGGTGGTGGACGGAACAGAAGGGTGGAGGTTCTTTCGGATTTTATGCACCCGGATGAAATAGCAGGGTGCACTTTATATATCTCTCTCTGCACCGTAGCATCTTCTTCCTTCTACTTCATAATAAGGTTATTTTTTAAGTCACAAGTACCGTAAATCGTACGTTGCCTATATCTCCGTTGTATCTCAGCACTGAAAGATGAAACTGGTGTAAGATGCTGCTGGGTGTATAACAGCTGCACACATCCCCCAGCATCAGCAGCAAGCCAATAATAAGGCGCCGTGTGACGCCCCTGGACGTGTGGTGGGGTGTCGATCTGAAATCATCGATACTTTCTATTTTGATGTATATGAAGTTCGGTTTCTACATATCGTTGCTTTTACGTCTCGTTTGCACGGTACACGTTACTCCTCCATTCGTGGTCCTGACATCACGTGACTTTTACTGCCGTAAATAAAAACATTGCAAACTGTTTTATTGTGTGTAGCAGGTTCAATAATGTGGCAACACCACGAACTAATGATTTGCAGCATTAGTTCATGTTCATTTTTAAAGTGAAATTAGTTAGTTATTATAGTTTTGTTTAGCAGACATTTAAAAATAAATACATTCATACATATTTAGCCACTGTCTAAATAAATGATTTTTAACAATTTAATAATATCCATCTTAATATGGGTACCAAATCTGTTGGTTCCTACATGGTTCATGCATTACATTCAGCACAGAGTATGACTACAGAGTAGCGTCATACAGAAGGGGACGCACCACTTTCCCATTACATCTTTTCCTGTTACATCCTTTATATTTGCCATAGCTTACTTTTGAAAAGTACACAATGGAGAAATCTGGTTGTTCATCACATATATTCAAGCACTAGTTTTAAGTGCTGTAATACTGCAGGAGGACCCTCGGTTTAGATGGTGGTTAATCACATGGTACTGGTTGGCCCACCTGAATTCAGTAAGAATTAGAGCCAGAAGCAGTTTGTGCTTTTGTTTAATTGCACTTTTACTTTTTTTCCCCAGAAACAATTAGTGTGCACTTTGTTTATAAAAAAAAAAAAAAAAAAAGCCAGAGAAGGGTAACGAAAGGGATACATTTTATTTTGTGATATTATTGTGACTGAACAAAACACTAATCAAAATCTAAAAAAAGATTCAGCTTCAGCATAGTTGACGTTTACCTATAAATCATGACAAACTGCTCTCACTATGCAGGAAAGTACATTAGGTTTAAATGCCTGCTTTTAAAAGTAAAAAATTATCTGTATTGGTATTAGTATCGGCCTTGTTATTTACTTGGTATCAGATCGATACCAAAATTTACAGTATCGCCCAGATAATTATTATCATTATAACTTTCTCAAGGAAATGTAGGTGCGAGGTTAAAAGAATAACAAAACAAACAAACAAACAAAAAACCCTGATGCATGTTTCTGTAACCTCTCCGTCATGTGCCGACACCCATTTGCTAAAACCATGCATAGATAAAGCATCCTTCTCATTGGCAGTGGCAGCCGTCAGGAATTTGAATGTGAAGAAATCACATAAATGTCAACGTTAATGTTGAAAAGCTTGTGAATACTGACTTTCAGGACTGTTATTACTAGCCATTTTCATACTGAGCTAATCAAACCATAATCATTTTGTGTATCTCACCACAGCAGAATGATTTATTTACTTAGACTAACAGAGGTGCGAATCCAAATGACAGATGAAGAGAAATGAAGGGTCATTGAAATGAATGCTAATAACCTTCTGCTTTGTCATTTTTATGTAAAAAATACTTTGTTTATATATATATATATATATATATATATATATATATATATATATATAATGTTAAAAACTGAGCTCAGGTTTTTAATGTTCATTTGCTTGCAATTAAACCAATTTGGCATACTTAACATCCTGCAAAGTAATGGATCAGTTTGGTTTTCATTTGTATTACAACAGAATAAGGGGAATACTGTGGCCAAGTAGCCACCTTTCAGCCTTGCACATCCATATATGTGGGGGTTTGATTCCTGAGTATTCCTGTGTATGGAGTTTGCATTTTTCCTTGTGGTTCACATGGTGGTTCCCTTTAGTCCAAAGACATGCATTGTAAGCATGAAATCGCTATATTGACTGTAGTGTGTGATTGTATTTTGCCATCCTGTCCAGTGTATCCCGTTTTGTCCCTTGGGATAGATTACAGACTCCCTGCACCCCTATGCAGTATAAACAGTACAGAAAACACTCCAACACTTTCTGAAAGAGGCAGTTTCAGTATGTTTCAATAAATGGATAACTTTTAATGCAAGCATTCACACATTTTAAGACTTTTGTCAGTCATGTGGTGATTTTATGACATTATAAACTTTCTTAATGGCTGACATTCACTGTATTCTTCTCGCCTCATCCATGCTGTACGTTGAGAATAAAAGCTTGTGACTACATATGTTTTTCAGAGGAATATTTGAGAATGGCAAACAGAGCACTTTTGCCCCTCATCTTACCTGTATGATCCCAAGTACCATGTTTTCTTCCTCACTGCATTTTCTGAAGGGTTTCCTTTGAAATAATGTTCTTGTGGTAAACAACTAAAGCAGTGGTTCCCATAATATTCACAGCTAAACTCAAAAAGGTAAAGCATTATAATGTAAGATTCACTCTTGCACATATGGACTCTGATGCTTGAGTCTCCTTCATGGTGTGTTCACCAGACAGATGCACACTGTTCAAGAAGTAAGCACAAGTGCTTGAATGATATGTTGGCTTTTGACATTGCTGTGCATTGGATCTCCAGCTGGCACGGACTGCTTCCTCAATAAAGAAGCTGATTTAAACTGCACTCCTGGCAGTAGGGCACTTGGGTCTGGAACAACTTGCTCAAGGGCCATTGGCAGCTATGCCAGCACAGTCAAACCTAACTGATGTGTAAAAGACAACCATAAGGAACTTCCCCAAGGATCACTGAGCTCCTCCACTTAATAGCACGTCAAATAGATTTTTTTTTGTGTTTGTTAATTGAGGAAAAAGATCCTAGACTTTAGACCCTGCAACTGCACTTTATATAAGGAGTAGTTTACATATATAGTTATAGAAGAGAAGTTATTTATCATCACACTGATATGGCCCAGATGAGTCTGGTTCCTTTCAAGGATCTTCTTCATATCTTCCCAGTAATTTTTCCTGGCTATTGTCAACTCTGGCATACTCATTAGAAATTACATTAAAAAGTACTGTAAAGCTGTTTTGTGACAATGTTTATTGTTCAAAGCACTATAAAAATGTGCAGGCAACAATGTGAGCTACTGGCCCGATAGACACACTTGAGTTGCTAACTGTTGCTGCAGGAGCTATTCCCTCAGGACAGCTTGAGGCAACAGTGCATCATTCAAGTGGAAAATCTGGGTGATGACAAGCCTAATGTGAGCCAAGAGGAACCTTCCAGGGCATCAAAACACCTGCAAAACTTTTACTCATCCTACATTGTTAGCTCAATCATCTTTATTTAAGACTTAAAAAAAAGACTGCTCTGGTTTCTGAGTGTTGGGTTTATTTTTTTTTAGGAAAAAAAAAACTACTTTCTGAAATATACTGTATTTTTGTTGTTGTTGTAACTGAGGTTATTTGTTTGTTTACAGAAGATGGTGAGCACCAAACAATTGTTATTTAGGCCCTGATAAATAAATACATAGAATTAGGAATAAGGAGAATGTGCTTTCTTTTCCCCCATTTCACAAAACTAAAACTGAAATTCTGATTTATAGGAAGGTAACCGGGTGTCAAAACACTGCCCCTGGAGGTTGTCTGGTTTAAACAGAGAACCATGTTTACAAGAGTGACACATTATCATCAGCATAACCTTCAACAGTGTCAGTTTCTGTATTGCATGGTTACAATATCCAGTGATACTTATTTCCAATTATATCATCAAACTGGTCTACCATTACAAATGTTCTCTCATCTCAGCTGACACAGGCTCTCTTGATTTGGAGGGAAGGAAAAAATAAATATAAATAAATAAAAGCCCCAGCATCAGTATAGTATAGAGCTATTATATTTAACCAATGATAAATACACACTTACCCAATGCTAAAGAACAAACACTTTGATAAGGATGAAAACTGACCCAAAAAGATTAAAGTTCAACAACCAATAGTAAAAAGTTAATGATAATTAGTAAGTGATTAAGTATATTTTCTTTGACAAACACCTCTCCTGATCAAGTAACCCAAGTCATATGCCTTGTTCCTTTTCACAATTGTTTAATAAGAACAAAACTTAGCAATTCGAAATGGAAAAACAACGGAAACCCAACACATATAAAAGAGAAACAGAATTAGCACTTTCGTGATGATTTTCATGATAACTTTCTAGAAAGTATGGCTAAATCAGTTCGGAAAATACATTCAAATTTAAAATAAAAAAGTAGAGTAATGTAAAGAAAGTGTGGGAGGGGATGAAGTGAAAACAAATAGCCTATCAAGGAAGCTCCAGCCTGCAGAGACCCCAAGCAGAGACCCCAAGTTACGATCCCCAAGTGTCTACAAACACAAACAGAAACGGAAAGAAGTACGAAAATAAACTCATTCAACTACTTTACATTTTCTGCCTATGGAGATCTCGCAAGTTACTTACTTATACAAATTAAGCCCAAATAAATTAAAGTGTAATAGGTTGTCACCCGAATCTAGTCGCAGAAGGTAATAAAATGGAGGTGTTTAAGACTAGAATCTAAATGTCCACAGTCTTATTGAGTGAAAGCATCTGAATCCTCAACTAGAGATGAACAGCTCCAAGAGGTGGACAGGGTGATATGATTTCCTAGAATTCCTTTGGGGTCTCAGCCAGGTACATCTTACCGACTTGGGGTCAGGCTCCCTTTGTTTTGGTACTAAAGCACAATAAAGGGACACGTGCTGAGAAGAGGTTACAGGGGAACATGGCTGAAGAGATACGAGACTGACTCGCCGTTGTGGGTTCTCCGAATAGCCTCTGCAAGGATCATTGAAATGTCGATGACCTGGAAAGTGGAAAACAACAGTAACAAGCACTTTAGTAAACGGAGTCTAGTAACATTCATACGTTTTTAGTCTATAAAGTTAGAAGAAGCAGAGATAAAGGTATCACTGGTGTAGTTATACCCACAGCAGTGACAATTTTTTTTAGCTGCACAGAATCTACACGGTTGTGAAAAAGAGCACAGTGGCCCAAATATAACCAAAAAAAAAATCAAGCAGCCACACAAAATAAACAGCTACATAAGATAGAGGTGGAGGGTGTGGGAAAATAATTTTAAGACAATGTTTTATTTCAAGTATACTTTTTTGTATCATGCTGAAGCCAAATCAGGTTACAGTGCTAGTTAAATTCAAACTTTACATTAATCTTGTGGTTCCTGTATCTCCTTAATGTGAAAGGAAAGGGCTACTGTAGGTAACTCAGGATACCATTTGTCCCATTTTTTAAGGTGGCCATTGGTTTCAAGGTCTGAGTCAAGAATGAATGCCAAGCATTAGAAGTAAACTCATTCCTATGATAATGAAGTGGTCTGAGAAAGACAGTTATGTTAATGGAATTAAGGGTGGGTTAAAGTCCAGGATCTGGGGTGGGGCTGTTACATCCTTTTGTGCTTTGATTGTCACACGAGTGTTTTGTCTCTATCTGATGGGACTGCCCCTAAAATGTGTATATTTACAATGTAGGCTCTTAACCCTCAATTGCTCAGCTATATAAAATATTTCGATAAAATATAAGTTGCTCTATAAGGTAAATGTAAATGCTTGTTTTTTTTATGCTACACACTCATCTGACTCACCGTTCTGTCCCACTTTCCCTTCAGGCAGTAAACTGAATGAACGACAGTGAGTCAGCAGATCCTGGTTCATTTATTTCGCTCATAAATGACAATTTACCAGTTTGTTCAGAATCAGTAAATCTATTAATCCAAGTCTCAAAGTAAGGGATGGATTCATTTAATATGTCCTACCGGTTACATGCTCCTTCAAAGACAGCACCTGTTTTTAAAGTGGGATTATTCTTCAGTGCAAAGATATAAAACTTCTCTAAAATGCTACATATTGTGTTCATATTGTGAAACCCAGCACAGACCAGCATGCAGTAGCCCCGCTCCTTTAACCTTGCTTTTCTGTTTTATGTTCATTTGTTATGTAGAATAATAACCCTGTACTAATTCTGAGCACTAATCCTAATTTATTATACTATATGTTTGACATCCAACCTGTATTTTAGGACAATGCTTCATCTTCTCTTCCTGTGGAATGGTGTTGGTCACAACTACAGCTTCAAAGCAGGCATTGTTGATGCGTGATATGGCAGGCCCTGAGAAAATGCCATGGGTAAGGATGGCATACACCTTGGTGGCACCGGCTGATAATAGCCTAGAAACAGGAGAGTGAGAGAAAGAACACTTGCTCAGTTTCAATTTATTGAGCACGATATGTAGTCTCGTACACATGTAGCTTGGACCACAATATACTCTATATATGTGTGTATGGATTCAAGGTTGCCAGATTGGATGGAGATTTTGGTCAGTGTAATGTAGACAGGTGCATTGAGACAAAACAAAAATGTTTTGTTGGACTGAAAATATTTTACACCCATGCAAATAAGAGCTGGAAAAATGCCATGCAGTATTTTAGGTCTGATTCAGTGCATCTGCAGCCTTTAGAACATGAGCATCAAAAAATACCTCTGAATTGGTGAAACTGTAAGCACAGGATACTTGTTTTAAACTATTAACAGTGAAGACATATATATTTAATTGCATTCTATGATGGCTGTACTCATGTTCAACACACAAACGGAAGAGGACTTAGGCTGACTTGGCATGTCTTTGCCCAAACCGGGGACTGAACATTACACACTTACCACATTCATTCATTCACTGAAAGTACATTATTGAACCAAGCCAAGATTGCCAAGATTACACAAGCTTTCTGGGTGAGACAGTGCTGAAAAACTGGTCCTGACTGCAGCTCTACTGTTCTCCAAGAACAAACCACAGAAACTACAATGATTATAAGTATTAAGATAAAGAAGATTTACCAGTCGTAACTGAGTTTCTAGCAAAAATGTAGCTTGTCCATGAAGAGCAGTTCTTAAATGTAACAAAAACAGGATAGAAAATCAGAACAGGAGGCTGGAGATGTTTCAGTGTATTATTATTAACTATTTATATTTAGCATTTTGTAGTTAATCTTGGAAAATATTCCAAATATACATTTTTGTCAGGCAAAAAGCTTGTTTTTTTAAGTGAAAAACTAAAGTGGGCAAATATTTTAGTTCAGCCAAGTATGACAAAATTAAAAGTGACTTGTTCTGTCTTGGCAAAGATCAAAAAACTAATTCAGCTCATGTTCTAAAAAGGTATGATGCAGAACCTTATTCCTTATTACAATCTCAGTGTAAAGAGCAGCAGTAGAATATAGTAGTTACTTGTCAGCAGCATGGCAGGTGGTACCACACGTGTCGGCCATGTCGTCGACGAGGATAGCCACACGGTCCTTCACGTCTCCCACCAACACCATGCGATCCACCTCATTAGCCTTCTTCCTCTCTTTGTGAATGAGGGCAAAGTCAACATTCAGCCGGTCTGCTATAGATGTGACCCTGTAGGTGGAAAAACAATTTAAATTTTTAAAATTTATGTCAACAAACGAGTAAAAATAACATTGTGGGGAAAAAAAACATTTTTAAATATTTTTTTAAACCAAAAAGCACATAGCTGAATTGTCAGTGGAATAAACACACAAGTCTACATGTGTGCGCAAAAAAGTTTGTCTTCTGGCAAATACAGATTTATCTTATGTATACCATTCAATAAAAATTCACATCCTGTTCAAAAGCTACCCCTCTGTGCCTCTCATTGTATCATGAGTTTCAACATTAACTGTTCACACGGTCAATAAATTGTGTTATAGTTGTGTACGTCTTTTATTTGTCCCCAGTGTGAAAAGATGGATGTGAAACGCAAGCCTTCTGTTGGAAAGGTCTCAAATATACAGATGAGGCTGGAAAAGCAAATATTATTTAGTATTTATTTATTTGTTTTTGAAGAACAATTGTGAAGTTTAACTGTTCCGACAAAATAGGAGCTCATGAACAACGAGCACAAAATATAAAAACAATCTTTGATCATCCATGTAACAACACATAAGAAGAATTGAGGGGATTTAAACTTTTGAACTGGTTCATTTGTGTATATTCATTGTCTTATGGACTATATAGAAAAATCTGTTAAGTAAAATAGCTTATTCAGTGCAGAACTAACTAAAGGAAAAAGCAAATTTTATGATCCCTCTTTTTTTTCCTGATGCAAGGCGTATCTAAATGTATGACCCCAACTGCAATGGTTGCAGAATCTTTGTTTGTTTCTGTAGTGTTTTTGATTCCTGTTTTATGTCTTGCAACATTGAGAAGTGAAGCAAAGTAAATTTCCATAAAATGTTCATCTTTAGCACAAAATCTCTCATCAATAAATATTTATCCTGTCCACTGAGGATAACTGATCGATGGCATGACCTAACTTTACAATAAATGTGACAGCTAAAACTTCATGCAAGTAAGAAATAAAAGCCCAACATTTAACATTTCTAAGAAGACAGTATTTGCCATCAAGTTAAAATAACACTATCACAAGACGGAAAAAAGGTCATGAGAAGCTTTCAAAATGGCAGAGAAGACCTTTTGTGGAAGTGAAGAGTGTTCCAGAATTCAGGACCAACTTAATACAACAAAAGGTGGACATTTAGAAGTTTTTGTTTACGAGCTCTGATAGAAGAGTATGGGTGGAAAAGGTCAATTAATGTACCGTGGAGTAGGACCAGAAAAAGCTTTGTGCATATAAATACCTTTAATATTCAATTCTGAACTTGCCAAAATAGGAGAAATATGATCCATCATTTTGGTCCCTAGCTGCTGAATTCTGCATAAGCTGCAGGTGAGATTAAAGCAGTTTGAGGAAGGACAGCAGACAAAGTGTGTATTGAGAGTGTGGATCACCATTGTAGAGAGAAACTGCTAACTAACAAGACCCTTAACACTCTACTGCTCAGCTCTATTAAAAAAAAAAAAAAAGAGAGATAAAATAAGTTGCTCTGGATCAAGGCATCTGCCAGATGCAGTAAATGTACATAGTGTGATTTGCAATGAATGCAAAGGCAGAATAAACTGTAAAAGCGTCAGTGTCTTGATTTTAGACGGAAAGAGTGACACAAACCTTTTAGCTCCTCCAGCATCTGGAGACACAATGGTGCAGTTCTTCCATTCAGGGATATTTTCTTTAATCCACTTCAGCACAGCTGGCTCAGCATACAGGTTGTCCACAGGAATATCAAAGAAACCCTAAAAACACACCACCTTTAGAGAGCAGCATTACAAGTCCAGTCAAATATTAAATTCATGCATCAACCGGCTTTCAGAGGAATCAGTTCCTGAGCTTCACCTGTATCTGAGAGGCATGCAGGTCCATGGTAATGATATGATCTGCTCCTGCGACCGACAGCATGTTGGCCACCAGCTTGGCAGAGATTGGAGCTCGGCTCTAATAACGATAATACTTTCGGTTAATAAACTGTTTTTCTCTGTGCATAAGTCTCGAGACACACACACACAAAATTATGTTCTTTTACATATCTCACATTACAGTAAAATTGAAACCTTTTGGGTTTTTTTTTTTTGTTTTGATTAAAAAAAGGTTGATTAAGACTCACTCGATGTTAAGAGTAAAAGACAAAAAACCAAAACTATCAGATATTCATTCTGATGGGTAACGGGACTCTGAAAACAAAATGGCAACGAAGAAAAATATTAATAATGTGCTTATAATGTGCCATTTATGGTAAGTTCTGTAAGTTGTTGTGTTTTTTTTTTAAAGAAGAAAACTATTTGAATTGGTAAAATTACAAGCACACATTTAATGCATGCAAATTCAAGAAGCCTTTGGCTGAAAGCGTATTTTGGAAATCTTTTGATAAATTGCAATCGCTTCTGAATATTGTTTTTTTGCTTGATTTTGTGTTTATTCCTGTGATCAGATTGATTTACCCAACAGCTTTTTTTTAATAATGAGCAATATAAAATCTTCCATGCCAGAAACACACTGTTAGCAAAAGTATGAAATATTTCTTCTTACAGAAAACTTCATGTTCTTTATAAATAAAAAATGATTCAAATATGATTATTATTATTATTAGTGAAGTAAAACAACTCAGACTGCAACAGAAAACTGACCAATCACTGACCTATAAAAATATCAGCATACTGTTAATACTCATTACAATTTAAAGCATACATGTACATACATCAAGCTTTTTAATGTTCAGTTGAAGTGCACAACTTCAGCTGCGATTCTACGAGCAGCAACAAAATTCAAATACACTTAAAATGATGCAAATTAGTCAGGAGTTAAGGAATCGACATTCTAAATAATCTGCACTGTCCAGTCACCAGTTTATACTTTCACTTTCTACTTCTGGATGTGTGCTTTATATTCAGCAAATAAAGAAGTTAAAGCAAAACAAGAAAGACTCAAAATATATATTCATGTTTGGAGTAACCTTGCACATGAGGATAGTTAAAGCTGTGATAAACTTTCCATATGGCATCAGTGACTCTTTTACTCAAATTATTAACGAGGTTTTGCATCCAACAGCTTTTTAAATTTGAACTGGGATTATAAGCACTGCGCTGTGGAACTCTCGAATGGTCTGACAGGGTTGTCTAAATTAACCTAACCTTTTCTTGTCCCCCTTAGGGGCAATTTGTTTTGCAGAAAAGGAACACACCAAATGCAATGACAAATGCACCAATTAGGTATTAAACATGTAATAAACATTAAAAGAAAGCATCACAAAAAAAAACACAACACAAATTGCACTAAGCTAAGTAATGAGCTAAATCTTGAAATTCATACAAAGACCCTGAAGGCAAAGTATGGAATGCGTCATGACGGGGACGAGTCACACAGAATGGAGTTTGCTTTCGTAAGCAACTGCTTAGTAAATAAATCTGAGAACGCAGCTCTACTGCTACAAATATTTACAACCATCACCAGTGCTTTTACTGTTTAACATTTAAAAAGGCAATGAGAATTTTACAAAGGATTCAATAAGCTCTAGAAAAACAGTCATCAATGTCTTGTCAGTATGGGATTCAGCTCTACAACAGCAGTTCAACTTAATATCAGCAGGTCCAACTGCAGCATTAATATTAATGTGCTATTATGGAAGTGTTGCTATAGTAACATGTAATTCAGAGGGAAGCGTGTCATATGGCTCTAAGGAATCTAATTATCATTGTTATATAGCTTTTCATAGAAAAACCACAACATTTTTTTCATATTTTAAAAGGAGGCTCCTTTATAACATTCTGATGTAAAGCTGCTGCTTTATGTGAGCAGACACAGGAAACTCCTCAGGACAGACTGCTTGTTGGTTCCTTGGTAACAAGCTGTATTTCCTGTTTTCATTAACTTCAAGTGAAAGTGAGGGGGAACTACTGCTTCTAAATGAAAAACAGGAATTAACACGAACATATATTCCATTACTACACGAACTGCTTTTAGTAGATTGGTGTGGTTTAAGATTCATTTCAAGACGTTCTGTTAGTGGAAATGATGAGTGGTTAAAGTAATTCGATTTTGCTTTAGTCAATTATGTCTACAACAGACAGTTGGTCATAAAACGTTTCAACTGAAACTCTCTCCAGAACTTTTGTAGGTGAAAAAGAAAGAAAATTCTTTACTCAGTGCAAAGTATATATAAAAAAAAGCCGTTTTTGGTGAAAATCACAAATTCTTCAGCCAAACAAATTTTATATATATTTGTAGAAAAAAAGAAGCTTACTCAGATGCTACAGTACCATTATGGAAAGTTGCACAGCTTCACATTTGTTCCATCAACTGAAATCCTGAAACCTTGCATTATATCTTTAGAAAATATGGAACATCTTAAATGTTTATTTACAGAATTCAACATTTGCCCTAATCTGCAAAAGTGGCAAGGCTGATTCTTCTGTTTTTGCTTCACACAATAGCTGTTAAATATGAGCTGATAGATCAGAAAGTCAATCTACACGAGAACTTAGAACAGGACACCTTTGCTGACATACCACCCATTTTTTCCGGTGAGAAAAACATAAAAGTAAGTAAATAACGCCATGTTTGGATGTATATTGCTCACAATAACTGCATCATGCTAGTGACCCAGTGACAGAACTAAACAGCTGCATTCTTCTTCTATGCTGCTTTTCCAGGTTTGTACAAAAAGCTTCTTTCACTTACTGCTTTTGGGGAGTCCATCCCTTTGGTCTCCTCTTTAGGAAGAAAAATACTGCTCAATTTGGTTATGGTCCTCTGATTGACTTGGACAGTCTAAAACCTTCCACTTTTATCCTGATTAAAAAGTACTTTGTTGTGTTTTAGTTCAAAATTATTTTGGATGTATTTCTCTGTAAATCGGCAGATAGAATGCTTCTGTAGACTTCTGAATTCATTCTGTTGCTACCATTCATGAGTTACATCATCACTAAAGTGAATGAAGGGAGCCTGTCCAGGAAGCGCCCAAGCCATGACACCACCTACACCATGACTGATGACCTTATGTGTTTTGGATCATTAGCAGATTCTTTTGTTCTCCTCACTTTGGCCTTTCTATCACTTTGGTAGAGGTCCATTTTGGTTCCAGACTTTTGGTGGTTCATCTCTGTTCTTCTTTTTGGGTTCCATTCTTGCCTTCTGCTTCTCACAGCTGATCAGTGATTTTCATTTCTAAAGAAAACCTGTTCTTTAAGAATTCTTCAAAACAGTGGATAGTGATACCTTTACTCCTGCCCTTTGGACGTTGATTGTAATGTCACTGACTGTTATTATTGTCCTGTGTATTAGTGGTTTCTTTCACAGGACATTCTAAATTGGTTCTGCCCATTGCTTGTGTAGTGACAGTGATTTTCTTTCTTTCCTGAGCTATAAAATGTCTTGTGTTTCTCCCATAGACAGCTCTATAGCCTTCTTGTTGGTTTATCCTATTTAATAACAAATTCAGCCTTCGCAGGTGATAACTAGGGCTCAAACCAAGACTGGACATTCAGAGATATTAATTATTTAAGAGTCAATCTAGAACAGCACAGATCATCTTTTGTTCTCAAAGCCAATTCAGTGTATATGTAAGATGTGGCCTTGCTGTTCCAGGACCTTCAAAAGGAACTGAATGTATGGGTTTTCAGTTTCATACACGAGTAACAGGAACTCTGTTTAGTGCAGGGAAACCTGTCAAAATTCTTGTCCATGGCAATGATGTATACTGTATGTTATATAAACATCTGAAAGAAATTACTTATACCATATTCCTTGCAAGGTTCATTACACTATTCATACATTTTTTAAATGCCTTTGTGTTTAAAGACTAAAATTTGTCAGAGAATTTGGGAAATGTTTTTTCTGCTCAATAGAAAGCTAGAAACCATTTAACATGTTTATGAATCCTATTAAGTAATCTACAAACATGGAGGCAAGTAAACGATGTGTAAAAGTTTAATTTTTACCTTGAAATTTACTGCTCTTTTCACTGATATAGCACATGCACCTCACACCCAAAGTCAATAGACTGTGCAAACATCAGGATATTTGCATAGCACTTTTTCTCCACCAGACACCAGCCTCACCTTGTCCTTTTTGTCTTGACGGGCATAAGGAAAACAGGGGATGACTGCAGTGACACGGGAAGCTGAAGCTATCTTGCAAGCGTTGATCATAATCAGCAACTCCATCAGGTTGTCGTTTATCTCACCGCAGCCACTCTGTACGATGTATACGTCCTCGCCACGTACACTCTCTCCAATCTCCACACTGTGCAAAAAAGTGTCCAAGGTTTAGCACACAATGTTGAGTAGAATTTTAACCTGGTAAAATGGTTGTAATCTGCTTTCTGTGTTGTGGATCAGTTGAATCAGAATCAGGTTTATTGGCCAAGTGTGTTGACACACACAAGGAATTTGGTTCCAGCAGTTTGTGACTCTCAAAGGTACAGACATAAATACCACAATACTATACAAGAAAACAATGCAGATGATGAGATACAATGTAGACAGAATGAGTATAAAATGTGGATATAGAATGAATAAAATATATAAAATATGAATATGGAATATGAACGATCAGTGATGTACATAAAGTATGGGAGTGCAAATAATATTGTTCAATATTATGCTTTTGTGCAATATACAGCAGTAGTAGTGTGTAATATACATATGATTTGGTGACTGACAGTCCTGATAATGCAGTACTTATGATAAGAAGCAGTGAATGTAATCTGAGAACATTGGCAAGAAGCAAATTTCTGCTGATCTCCAGGGATTTTCACACTTCATATGTCAAGAGTTTACACAATATGGTGGGAAAGACAAAGACACACACAAAAAAATGTGTGTGGAGGATCTGCAGACTGAAACACCTTGTTAACGAGAGAGAGCGGAGGAGATTGAGCAGACTGGTCTGAGTTTACAGAAATTCTATAGTAATTTAGATCATCTCTTTTTACAACCTTGGTGAACAGAAAAGCATCTCATAATTTACACATAAAACATTGAGGCTGATGAGCTGCAACGGCAGAAGATGGCAACGGATTCCTCCTATGTCAAAAACAAGAAACTGAGTCTATCCTGGGCACAGACCCTCCCAAACTGGACCGTTGAAGCCTGGAGCAAAAAGGGCAAGATAATTTTTTTTTCTAATATCTTCAACAGTCCAGTTTTGATGAGTTTCTGCCCATAATTGCTTCAGATTCTTGTTTTTTCTGACAGGAGTAGAACCTGATGTGGCCTTCTGCAATTCGAACTCAAGATTTGACATTTGTGTACGCCGAGACGAGACCTAATCGGTCACTTAAATATCTCAAAATGGACATAATCCAGCATTTATAGCCTTCTAATCAATCAATGTTGAGTTAATATATATATGTATATGTTGGATTTTACCACACTTCAGAGGAAGCCAGACAGCTCTCTAACAGTACTAGTAAAAAAACAATACTTTAATCAAGCAGATGTCTTGTTTATGAACACTGAAAGATGTACGAGAAGATTCTGTTTATTTATTACAGGGTGCAGCAGACGCTTATGACATTAGGGATGTGTGTGCGATTAGTGTATGATGTAGTGTTGTGTGGTTAGTATGCAATTAGTGTGTGATGTAGTGTTGTGTGAAGTATTGTGGTGTGAGGTAGTGTGGTGTGATGTGGTGTGTAAGTAGTGTGTGATGTAGTGTATATGATTAGTGTTGTGTGATGTAGTGTTGTGTGATGTAGTGTTGTGTGATGTAGTGTTGTGTGATGTAGTGTAGTGTGATGTAGTGTAGTGTGATGTAGTGTAGTGTGATGTAGTGTTGTGTGATGTAGTGTTGTGTGATGTAGTGTTGTGTGATGTAGTGTTGTGTGATGTAGTGTTGTGTGATGTAGTGTTGTGTGATGTAGTGTTGTGTGATGTAGTGTTGTGTGATGTAGTGTAGTGTACTGTGTGATGTAGGGTTGTGTGATGTAGGGTTGTGTGATGTAGGGTTGTGTGATGTGTGATGTAGGGTTGTGTGATGTGTGATGTAGGGTTGTGTGATGTAGTGTAGTGTACTGTGTGATGTAGTGTACTGTATGATGTAGGGTTGTGTTATGTAGTGTAGTGTACTGTGTGATGTAGGGTTGTGTTATGTAGTGTAGTGTACTGTGTGATGTAGAGTTGTGTGATGTAGTGTAGTGTACTGTGTGATGTGGAGTTGTGTGATGTAGTGTGCGATGTAGGGTTGTGTGATGTAGTGTAGTGTACTGTGTGATGTAGGGTTGTGTGATGTAGTGTAGTGTACTGTGTGATGTAGGGTTGTGTGATGTAGTGTGGTGTACTGTGTGATGTAGAGTTGTGTGATGTAGTGTGCGATGTAGGGTTGTGTGATTTAGTGTAGTGTACTGTGTGATGTAGGGTTGTGTGATGTAGTGTAGTGTACTGTGTGATGTAGGGTTGTGTAATGTAGTGTAGTGTACTGTGTGATGTAGGGTTGTGTGATGTAGAGTTGTGTAGTGTGTGATGTAGGGTTGTGTAATGTAGTGTAGTGTACTGTGTGATGTAGGGTTGTGTAATGTAGTGTAGTGTACTGTGTGATGTAGGGTTGTGTAATGTAGTGTAGTGTAGTGTGTGATGTAGGGCTATGTATCTTAGCAGTAAAAGTGAAAACACGTCACCGGCTGCGCGTGACATTCGTGATAGTTCCAGTGTGAGCTGAACACAACACGCCACAATCAAGACAGTGATGTTAAACTCCATTCTAATCAAAATCTACGTGTTTTATACAAATAAAATGGTATTCAAATGCAAAACATTTTAGTACATCTTATTAAAATACTTAGTTGTCCGAATTTAGCCTGATTATCATTAATTGAACCTGCTTATGAACTCCCAAAACCATGAAACCAGGCTAATGTTAATAAAACCGACACAGACGAACAATAATACAGTATAAATATAAAGCACACCAAACGGTTTGCTATATTAGGTAAACGCGTCCCGCGGAGCATTCTGGGAGTTGTAGTGTCCACAGCCCCACGTGGAAAGACCGACTACATGACCGGAACTACATCCTCCGAAAGCAATCGGTTAACGGCATCTTGACAAGATGCTCGTAGGCAATATAACGCGAAAGCAACACGAGACAATTGTACAAAGCTGTGGGGTTTTTACTCACCATGTTTCCTGGTTGCTGAACTTTTTCGTCACGACCTTCCCCAGCTCAAGTCCGAGCCGGTCGGCGATTCTCTGAGACAAATCCTGGTGGGAGCTTCCGCTAAAAATCTTAATATTCGGCATCTTTTCGTGTTCTGGGGCCTCTGGCGTTGCGTCTTTGCTGTACAACAACGACTAATGTTTGAGCAGATGCAGGCTGGTGTGTCGGTCAAACCGTAACTATCTGACGCTGAATCCCCTTGTTAGGTGGAACGTCTTCACTACCTTTCCGCCATAGTTGATCTGTTGAGTGTCCGATGGCGATAGCGCGCGAGAACACACACGCCGTTCCTGCGCGATGACGTCACGCACCCCGCCCACGAGCTCCGATGTTCCCTTTGGCGCGGTTCTTCTCTAACAGAGTAACGGATAGGCAGCAAACGCTGGTTTTATTCATTTGGTGTTAAATGTGAACGTTTAATAATGAAAAAAGTGGCAGGTAATTAGTTTAAAATAAGATTTTCCGACTCTGTAGTAAAAATAAAGCGATGTGGGTGTCGTCACCACGTCACGCTGAAATGCACGAATCTGATTGGTCAGAACGTGTTTAACAGCATCTTTGATAATCTAAAGACAAGCCATTTAACAGACACTTTTATCTAGAGCAACTTACATTATCTCATTTTTATACAACTGAGCGTTAAGGGCCTTGCTCAGTTGCCCAACATATAATATATCATATAATATTCTTCAAATTAATATATATAATATATAATATTCTTCAAATTAATTTTAAACTTTAATTGTATACATATGTTTATTTACTTTTCTTCTTCTTCTTCTTCTTCTTCTTCTTCTTCTTCTTATTATTATTATTATTATTATTATTATTATTATTATTATTTCTTTTTCTCTTTCTTCTGTTTCCATACTTCTGTAAAGCTGCATTGAGACAATGTGAATAGTTAAAAGCGCTATACAAATAAATTGAATCTTTTGAGACTTTTTGAAAGGAGAACTTTATGTAACATGTATAGCAGGCTAGTCTGGCATCAGTGCTGTCTTTCGAGAAAGAAACATAAAAGATGAGAACAACAGTGTATTGTGTCTGTAAAGTAAATTAGATCAGGAATCGGTGAAATGAAATGTAGAAATAAAAGGTTAAAAAGCACGACGTGTTGCTCATTAATTAAAAAAAATAATAATTAATCATTTGCTAACCAGTGTTGTGTCAGAGGAATAAAAGACTTCATGATGTGTTGTTATAAGAAAATAATCCACTTCAGGGTGGTATTGCATCAGACTGCATCACACGACCAGGGTCATAGGTAATTTTCATTTAACAGTCTGGCTTGTTGAGTTTTATTTCTTAAACACTGCACTTTTAATACAATAATGCAATGTAATTATTATTGCTGCTTCTTCATCTTCATCTTTGAGAGAATATATGAATCATAGTGACAAGCAGGTTATCTATTTTGTATATGGGTTACATGAATCATGTTAAATAAAGCATAGACTAGTATGCATTAAGTTTTATTAATTTCAACAGCAATTACTGGAACTTTGTCGCATTTACATAACAGATAACGCATAAGATACTTGAGTATAATCAAGGGAGTCTTATTTATTAAAGGAGTATTTTTTTATTTGTCAACCTTCTGTTACTTTATCATTCAGTGGAAAGGGAGCACCACTGATCACAAATTCTCTGTTCATAAGTGACACTGTGACATCGGGCTTTATGTGGTTCCAATAAGAGTGTACGGTGCATGGAAAAGGACATTTTTAATCTCTAACTGTATACCTGTTAGATGAATAACAATGAGTGAGTCAAATAAAGTGACCAGTAAGTGTACACAGTGTTCAATTATATCAGTGCACAGTTGGCACAGGTGGCGTAGTGGGATACATTGCCACATCAAATCTCCAGGGCCTTCAAGTCAATCCTTAACTTGTGTTATGATCTGTATGGAATTTTGCATGTTTTCCTTACATATGCATAGCATTTAGTTTGGGAGTTTTCCTTGCCCCTTGGTAATAATATACACATATGTAAATTGTTTAAATTCACCACCAAATAAAATGTAGGTGTGAATGTGCCTGTGCATGATGTCATTATCTTTAACAATCTTTAAGTTCTTTAGGATGTCTATTTTTTGCATGATGAGTAATTTTTCCAATTTTTACAGATAGATTGTTGCACTTTTAATAGGCTTTATTACAATTCCAGTGAATTAAAAGTTTATTGAGCCTTTAAACAGCTTGGAAAATTCCACAAAATGATTTTAAGCCTTTAGGCAATTAACCAATTAACGTCTGTGTATGCTAAACACATATTGGGACACCAGTTAGTGTTGATGGTGGTGTGGAGTGGGGAAGGATTTTTAAACACATATTGAGCCCTTTAATGTCAATCAAGTGTTAGTTGAGCACTGTCATGTGCATCTGTCTATAGCCACAATTTACCTTTCTTATAATGGCACCAACTTAATCTAGCTCAATGACAGTGAGTTCATTTTATCATTTTACAATTCACTTCACTGGTCTCCACATTTACTTTTGAGATGTGTTAGAAGAGAAGATTCACATTGTCTGTGATGCAGTGAGAATGTTTCCAACATTGTGGAATACCACAAATAACTGCAGCTGCCCTAAACCTAATCAGTGTCCCAGTGGTGTTGTATTGTTGAATTAACTGATTTGAGAGCTGGAAAACCTGTCATATCTGTGTAGTAGATTTTTAAACCATGTTAACCATAAAAATGACACAATTATAACCACAAATACTACATGCAGGTCTTATTAGCTTGTCAATGAGTACAGTGTATGAAGACATAAAGAACTGGTGGAACAGGAAGATCCTTTAGCGTATGTCAAAATGTCTCTGGAAGGTTCAGTTAAATATCTGCAATTATATAATAGGTTTGTTTTGGCACATAGACAAAAAAAAAGAATAAAATAAAATAATTGAATTTTATTTGTATAGCATTTTTTAATAATGGACATTTTCACAAAACAGCTTTACAAAAATATCAATTTATCCCTAATTAGCAAACCTGATGTCATGGTGGCTTAATGAGATGATACTAGGAAGAAACATTACAGGAAGAAGACACAAAAGGAAACTAATCCTCATCTTTGTGACACTTGATAGTGTGATCATAAATTATTCCCCATCTATAACTGTATACTCTGTATCCAGAAAGTGCAATTGTGTAACCAGGAAATTCATTCTCATTCTAACATGAAGTCTATATTAATGAAGTTATCAACTGATGCAGACTTTGTTCATTGGCAAGCAAAATCCTAAAGCTTTCACACTAATTGTAGTCCTAATCCATCATAGCAAAACTGCTCTTTTAAATTACAAACCAATCCATCTTCAAGGTCTCTTTTTACCATCTACAGTAGTCACATTTCCATTCTCAGAGGCAGTGAGTGGTTTCAAAGAAATTACTGAAGATTTTACACAAATTTTTTTAGTTTTTTTTTTTGTCCAAAATGTTTTGGGCTGCAGATAATTTAATTTCTCAGGAAACTTTTATGGGTTTCATTCATTCATTCATTTTCTACCACTTATCCAAACTACCTCAGGTCACGGGGAGCCTGTGCCTATCTCAGGTGTCATCGGGCATCAAGGCAGGCTACACCCTGGACGGAGTGCAAACCAATCGCAGGGCACACACACACACACTCTCATTCACTCACACACTCACACACTTCCAGAGATGCCAATCAACCTACCATGCATGTCTTTGGACCGGGGGAGGAAAGCGGAGAAAACACCCAAGACACAGGGAGAGCATGCAAACTCCACACACACACAAGAGACGGAGGCGGGAATCGAACCCCCAACCCTGGAGGTGTGAGGCGAACGTGCTAACCACTAAGCCACCATGCCCCCTATGGGTTTCATGAATGTCATAAATTACAGTTATAAAGTGTAGTAGTGTTCAACATTTATCATGTTGTTTCATCTGCTATTTGGATACACCAGCCTATTGACCTATATTTATATTTAATCTCAGTTTTACTATATTTTAAATAACAAAATACATTTTTAGACAAAGTCTTTATATTTCAATAACTTCAGAGCTTAAATTGTTTACCAACTGACCTTAACAAGGGTCCTAAAATGCATCTCATGCTGTATATTAAATATGTGGCTGTACTAACTGTACACATATGACTGTGTGGCCACTTCCAACTCCACCACTATCATCAAGTTTGCTGACGACACTGTTGTGGTGGGTCTTATCTCCAACAACGAAGAGACAGCCTACCTACAGGAGACTGGGATATAGCCTGATTCTTCACTGAGTTAAGACTTTATTCATAAAAAGTGTTGTAACGTACTGAGAATGGTTTATAAGGGTAAAGTTTGGGTTGCCCCCTAGAGGTTGGAATAGTTTTAAGTCAGTTGAGGGATTACTGGGGGTTTGATCATAGGTTCCTGCAATTTGTCTCTGTTCTTGAGGCAAATATAGGAAACGTTAAAAATGAATATATTACCTACATTCTTATACTTATTTCAGTCTCTTCCCGGGGGGTGTGTGTGTGTGTGTGTGTGTGTGTGTGTGTGTGTGTGTGTGTACAAACAACACATTTGCCAGTTTTAATGACCTTTCAGAAAACTGTCACAGTCCAACCTATTCCGTTACTTTCAAGTCCGACATTTCATTCAATCTCAGAGCTCAAATTTTCCTGACTTACCACCTACTTCACTATTGGATAAAATTCTACAATCTCCTACTTCTCCTAAAGGTCAAATTGCGGCAATATATAAGACGATTATGTCCTCAAATGATTTTTTAATTGTCAGAATAAGAGGTGAGTGGGTAAAGGACATAGGAAGCGAAATACCTGATGAAATTTGGGATGAGGCTCTTAATAGAGCAAATGGATCAACCTCCTGTGCACGCCTCAGCCTTATACAACTTAAAGTCCTCCATCGTGCCTACTACACAAAATTTAGACTTTCAAAAATGTATCCAAATGTTGACGATTTATGTGATCGATGTAAAGGTGACAAAGTAGACCATTTTCATATGTTTTGGGCTTGTGAAAAGTTGAGTGACTATTGGACATGCATATTCAAAATATTAAATGAGGCCTTTAGTTTGAATATAAAACCCAGTGTTGAAGTTTTTAGAGTACCAGAACACGGAGTATTACTGACAAATAAAGTAAAAAATGTTATTGCTTTTGCCACCTTATTAGCGAGAAGAAGAATATTATTGGAGTGGAAGTCAACAAGATTGCCTAAAACCTCAATATGGTTATGTGATCTAATATTATACTTAAAATTAGAGAAAATTAAATATTTAATGAAAAGATCTGTCCAAAATTTTTATAAGACATGGCAACCCATGATTACATATTTTGAGAAGATGAAGACTCTCCCACTCTCTGATCAATGTTAAATATTATCACCAATCAGAGTTTTGTTTTATAATTGTGTACGGACCATGAGTTTCCATGTCAGGAAACTTTTATTATTGGCTATGTAATTTGTGTATATTTTTATTTATTTGTTTCTTTTTTATTTATTTATTTATTTATTTTTTAAATTTATTTATTTATTTTTGTGGTTATTAGAAGTATAATTATTGTGTTAACCTTTATGTGATGTATGGTTAATTACTTTGGCGGAAAGGGCTATAAAGGGGGGAAAGCTATAACTGAAACTGTATCAAACTTTTTGTTAATGCTTTGAAAATGTTTATAAATAAATGTTTAAAAAAAAAAAGACTAAGGAGCAGGAGTGGTCATACCAACTGCTAAACATAAAAGGGACCCCAGTGGAGAGAGTGGACAGTTTTCTGTACCTAGGTGTTCACATCACACAGGACCTGTCTCGGTCCTGTCACATCAACACCCTGGTGAAGAAGGCCCGGCAGCATCTGTACCATCTGAGACGTTTAAGGGACTTCAAACTACCCTCTCAGGTGCTAAAGACTTTCTACACCTGCACCATTGAGAGTGTCCTGATGGGTAGCATCACTTCCTGGCTCGGGAACAGCACCATGCAGGACAGGCGAGCCCTCCAGAGGGTGGTGCGGTCAGCTGAACTTACCATCCACACAGAGCTCCCTGACCTGCAGGACATCTGCAGCATGTGGTTCCAGACCAGGGCCAGGAAGATTGTAAAGGGTCTCAGCCATCCCAACAATGGACTCTTTTCTTTGTTGCGTTCAGGGAAACGCTTCTGCTCCTTGAAAACAAACACAGAGAGAATAAGGAGAAGCTTCTTCCCACAGGCCATTCAGAGTTTAAACCAGGAAACACCAAGGATCTAGTACTGGACTTCTCCGTCCGACTTCACTGTTTTTCTGCACACCTTTTTTGCACTATGACACTTTAATTCTGGACTGTCACTTTAATTCTGGACTTGCACAGCTCAGTGGCACTTTATACACTCTATACACACCATACTACACATAAACACTTTAAGGACAATCATTAAAAACCATACGCATTTATGTATATGTTTATGTATATGTATATACATTATTTTTTCACATATATGTTTTTCATATTTTCATATTTTATATTTTTTTATATAGTTTATACTTTTTATTTATCTATCTCCTTTTGTTTTTGTTTTTGTTTTTTTATCACTAATTGCATTCCTTTTATGCTTAAATACCAGACAGATGCAAAAATGTGTATGTGACAAATAAAATGTGATTTGATTTGATTTGATATAAGAGATATTCACCATACCAATAGGAAAATCACAGCTTATTTTGTGTAATTCTTTAAGATCAATAAAATGGATGTGTAACTAGAAGTGCCTATACTATAAATAAAAAAATAATATAAAGGCTGAAAATAAAGAACAATGAAAAGGCCATCTGTGCCATATATTAAGTGTAAGCACTAAGAAGATGCTTTAATTTGACCCCCACGTCTGACATCTCCTTTATAAGATTAAATAAATATAAGGACTGGCCTGAGCTTCAGAATTAAATCTAGAGATTCTATAGTGAGAGACCGAAGAGGCAGAGACAAAATGAATATATACTGTATAGGTTTGAGAGGTTTGGCTTCTCCAAAGCCATTCATCAGATGAAAATGTCATATTCAATTTGATTGTGTGAATGTAATTAAAATGTGATTAGATTATTGAAACAGTGTGTTTGATGTCCTGCTCAACATTGCTATCTGATTTAGTGTCAGCAGCTTTCATGCTTTTTCATGCAATGCCCCTTTGAATTTGAATGAATTTCCGTATCTCTAAGATGTCCTCATCAGTTAAACCAATGACAGTGATAACACAATCAGTCAAGCAATCATCTTTTGTTATCTATACCTGTAACTGCCTCTACTACAAGAGCAGTACATGACAAACCTCTGTATACATAGTGAGATAATTATGACATGTTGGGAATAAAAAAAACATTACAGGCTGTAGTGTTATGGGAAAATAATCATCGGTGGAGTTGTGTGGTGTGATTGTGGACTATTCTTTTAGTGTGTGACTATTTTTCCAATTACGGCATATCCCAGAAAGGTTTGGTCTTCCAACACAGCAAATTGCCAATGATTATTGACATATCATTATTATTACACATTATTATTATTTATTTGTTAATTATTAACACATCATAATTATAACCTTGTGATCATTTTATAGCTCTTAAAAGAAGTTAATAATACAAGCAAATAATAAAATGTAGTTTGTTGTGTTTATGTATCATAACACAGTCCTAAGTCCTGGTTTGGAAAAGGAAACTTCACCATATCAATGTGTGTACAATTTAATCTGTTATACATCAGTATATTTCTTTAAAAACCCATTTAATATTATGTGTATTGTTGCTGCTTTTTATTTCCACATCTGAAGTTGTAGCTTTTTAATAAGAGTTGATCAATTGTACGATGCTCCAAAACAAAGTGAAGACAAACCTCCCATACAATTTTCTCTGGTCTGTTGATCATTGTCAAAAGTACAATGGGGCAGGTAGCATTGCCACCTTGAAGATCCATTGACTGTGATTTAATCCTGAGCTCAGGATACTGTCTGTTCTTGCCTTGGCTTTGTGTGTGTGTGTGTGTGTGTGTGTGTGTGTGTGTGTGTGTGTGTGTGTGTGTGTGTGTGTGTGTGTGTGTGTGTGTGTGTGTTGCTTCTGAAACCAGGGTGTATCTTTTCTTTTCACATCTCACGTACAGAATCAGAATCAGAATCATATTTATTGGCCAAGTGTGTTGACACACACAAGGAATTTGGTTCCAGCAGTTTGTGACTATCAAAGGTACAGACATAAATAACACAATACTATACAAGAAAACAATGCAGATGATCAGATGCAATGTAGACATAATGAGTATAAAATGTGGATGTAGAATGAAAAAATATATAAAATATGAATATAGAATATGAACGATCAGTAATGTACATAAAGTGTGGGAGTGCAAATAACAATATTGTGCAATATTATGCTTTTTGTGCAATATACAGCAGCAGTACTGTTTAATATACAGATGAATTGATGACTAACAGTCCTGATAATGCAGTACTTATGATAAGAAGCAGTGAATATAATTATGGTGAGTTGTTGATCAGGGTGATTGCCTGGGGAAAGAAACTGTTCCTGTGTCTGGCAGTTTTAGAAAGCAAAGTTCTGTAGCGCCGGCCAGAAGGGAGGACCTGAAAGAGGTTATGTCCAGGGTGTGAAGGGTCAGTAGTGACTTCTGGTTTCTGGTTCTTGTGTCGTACAAGTCCTGGAGAGTGGGCAGGGGGGTGCCAATTATTTTTCTGCTGTTCTAACCGTGCATTGCAGTCTGTTTTTGTCCTCTTTAGTTGATGTGATGGATGTGCACAGGACAGATTTAATTACTGCAGTGTAGAACAGCATCAACAGCTCCTGTGGCAGACCATACTTCCTTAATTGACGTAGAAAGTACATCCTCTGCTGGGCCTTTTTGATGATAGAGTTTATGTTGCACTCCCATTTCAGGTCTTGGGAAATGTTAATGCCCAGAAACTTGAAGGACTCCACAGATGACACCAGTCTGTTGGATATTGTGAGGGGGAGTAGTGTTGAGGGGTCTTTCCTAAAGTCCACTATCATCTCCACAGTTTTGAGGGTGTTTAGCTCCAGACTGTTCTGACTGCACCATAGCACCAGCCGCTTTACCTCCTGTCTGTATGCAGATTCATCGCCATCTTGGATGAGACCGATGAGCGTAGTATCATCTGCAACTTTCAGGAGTTTAACAGTTGGGTCACTTGAAGTGCAGTCATTAGTGTAGAGGGAGAATAGCAGTGGGAAGAGGACACATCCCTGTGGGATGCCAGTGCTGATTGTCCGAATGCTGGAGGTGGCACCTCCCAGTCTCACCTGTTGTTTCCTGTCTGTCAGGAAGCTGGTGATCCACTGACAGATGGAAGGGGGGATAGTGAGCCTTAGGAGTTTGGAGTGAAGAATTTCCGGAATTATAGTATTAAAAGCCGAACTAAAGTCAACAAACAGAATCCGGGCATATGTCCCTGGGAAGTGCAGGTGTTGCAGAATGTAGTGCAGTCCCATGTTGACTGCGTCGTCCACTGACCTGTTTGCATGGTAGGCAAACTGTAGGGGATCCAGCTACTCTGAAAATAGGAGCCAGTTGATCAGCACATGCTTTGAGACAGGAGGGGGAGACCCCGTCTGGGCCGGGGGCTTTCCTTGTCTTCTGTCTCAGAAAGAGCCAATTCATATCCTCTTCACAAATCGTGAGTGCAACTCGAGTGCTGGGAGGAGTTGTTAATGGGGTTCCCAGAGGTGTGGTGTCAGTCAGTGTGCTGGGTTGGATGGGAGGTATGAAGATGCTGTTCTCAAACCTGCAGTAGAAGGTGTTGAGGTCGTCAGGCAGGTCTTTGTTTGCTTCAGAGGGTGATGGGGGGTGACTCTGGTAATATGTGATGTCTTGCAGGCCTTTCCACACTGATGCAGGGTTGTTATCTGAAAACCTGCTTTTAAGTTTTTCAGAGTAGCTTCTTTTGGCTATTCTGATCTCCTTCGTCAGTAGGTTCCTGGTCTGCTTATACAGAGTTTTGTCTCCACCTCTGTAGGCATCTTCCTTGGCTTGTTTTTTGAGTTTGGCTGTGAACCATGGCTTGTTATTGCTGTACTTGCAGAAGTGTTCCACAGTCCACAGCACAGCAGCCCTAAACAAGTTAATGCTTTACCTGAAGAAGAATGAATTACATAAACATGATACTCTTACACTAGAAGTAGCCAGTGTTGACAAGCAATACCCAGCCACGCACCACATTATTTGTCCACTAGATGTCACTTTTGCACATAAAAAGCTGCTGCTTGCTCGCCTCAGATTGGAATGATTATGAAGAAAAAAATGTAAGCGTTAAAAATACACATATAGAGCAAACCATGTCTTCATATCTGTGTAAAAATACGTATCTAATATTTTGAGTATAAGGATATCCTTTACATCGCTTTCATTTTCGAATGTGTTTCTATTGAAAAGACCCGGGAATCGGTTCAGAGTTATAATAGTCTTATTTTTTTTATTATTATGAATTGAAAAATGAACATTTCCACTGACTAGATTGTGATATTAATGGATTAAGGAAGTTAACAAGTACACTATGTACGTGACGTGCCTGTGATGTAGGCGGGGCTAAGAGAGAGTGGGCGGGGATAAGAGAGAGAGAGAGAGAGAGAGAGAGAGAGAGAGAGAGAGAGAGAGAGAGAGAGAGAGAGCGAGAGCACAGAGGCAGAGGAAACAGAGCTTCAGTCTCAAACAGCATCAGTTATGGAAGGTGCATATCCTGGCGTGTTTGTTTATATCATTCCTTTTTCACGGTTTCCCTTAAGATTTTTTTTCTGCACTATATTTCATGCTGTCTACAATTGAAGTTCAGCTGGAGAACTGTAAAAGCAAGGGGATAGTAATGGACTTCTGAGAGAGCTGTATGTAAACATTTCTTTCTTTATGAGTGAAACTACAGGACAGAAGGACGGATTCTCCAATTCCTGTTGTACAAATTTCTTCTCTTCAAAGGACGGCTGAATTCAAATTACTCCTAATCCTAATTTTATTTGTGTAGGTTTGAAAAGGAGCTTCTCGTATAATTTATTTCTTATCACAGTGTGAAATTCTGCACCGAGAAGCAAGAGGCTTGGGATTCATACTCCACTGCAAAGTTTTTCCTGCTGAAGGTTTGCCTCAACAGCTAATTATTTCATCAGCATGGCTTTGCCTGATAATACTAGTGGCATTTCAGAGGAGCTGGCCTTTCCAGAAATTATTGAACTCAATGTAGGGGGCCAGGTATACATAACTCGTTACTCAACACTCACAAGTGTTCCTGACTCACTCTTATGGGAGATGTTCAGCCAGAAAACTGCTAAGAGTCTAGCACGTGACACCAAGGGGCGCTTTTTTATTGACCGTGATGGTTTTCTTTTTCGCTATATCCTGGACTACATGAGAGACCAGCAACTTGTTTTGCCTGACCATTTCCCAGAGCGAGGGAGACTACAACGCGAGGCCGAGTACTTCAATCTTCCCGAGTTAGTCAAACTTCTGGCTCCAAAGATCAGCAAGCAGAACTCACTGGGCGATGATGGATGCCAGAGTGACCCAGAGGAATCGTCACCCAGTGCTGATGCTAGCCGAAACCTGGCATCTTTGGGGACAGCAACCTGCAGCAGCCTAGCAGCCAGTGACGGCAAGCGCACTGGGTTCATCACCATTGGCTACCGAGGCTCCTACACTCTGGGTCGTGATAGCCAAACCGACGCTAAATTTCGGCGTGTGGCCCGGATCATGGTGTGTGGAAAGACGTCATTGGCCAAAGAGGTTTTTGGGGAAACCCTAAATGAAAGTCGAGACCCGGACCGGCCGCCCGAGCGGTACACCTGTCGCTACTATCTGAAGTTCACTTTCCTTGAACAGGCATTCGACAAGCTGGCTGATGCTGGTTTTCACATGGTGGCATGCAACTCGACAGGCACATGCGCTTTCACACATGACCAAACTGATGACAAGATCTGGACCAGCTACACGGAATACGTTTTCTACCGTGAGTGAGAACAGACCTGTGTTCCTGACCCTTCTTCTCCCAAACCTACTTGCCTCTCTTTGAGATCATGCTCCCTTAGATGCAGACACTTCTAGCTAACCATCCTTAATCTCCAACCAGACTTGCCCTTGATGCTTCTTGTTATGGTTGACCATTTCCCCTCTCTTCAAACCAACTCTGTCCCCTCAGCTAGAAACAGCTCTTTATACTTATGTACCCATTTCTGGCCTTTGTGAAGTACTGTTTCATGCTGTTGGGTGTTTGATTTTTTGGTGTCTGTTGTTTTAATCTGGAAAAGGCCAACTGAAAGGGCTTGGATGGGGCCTCTCTGTATCTCCAAGTAGCCTTGGCACCAACCTATAACTATAGCATTCTTCTCAGCTGTCCATCACATAAGTGGACATTCATTGCTTTCTTGAATGTTGCTTATCTGTAACATAAGTCATTTAGTCATTATAATGTTAAGCTAAATATTATGGGACCAAGCCATTAGGATACCAGCGGGTAGACAGAATAGGCGAATAAACCATAAAGCTGAGAGACACACACATCATTCTCAATCTGCAGTGGGACTTCATGTAAAGATTTGCCACTATGGCATGAGAAGGTCCAGTGATCTGTTTAGTTTCTGAAAGTACACAGCATAATGTGTTTATAAAAAAGAAATGTGTGTTATGCTGTTGTAATTCTAACTAGCACAAAGCGTTACAGTAGAAGGGGAATTTGCCTTCTTGCCAAAGCACATCAAGGGCTGAACACTGAGCAGGAGGCTTTGGAACACAGACAAAAAAGGATTAAGGTATTGCCCGAAACCTGCTCAGTAAAGCCTCATGATATTTATTATTAGTGACATGAACCATTTTGTGTTCTGCTCTTTTGTGCTCTAAATGGAAATGTTAAACAAAAACGTCATCCCCTTTTTTATAATTTTGTGTATAGTTTTCAGGATTTTTTATTATTATTTTCCTACCATATTTATGTAAGCTTACACCATTAACATTTTCTTCCTTGTAAGAAACAGATCTGCGGATATATTAGCATATTTTCTTTTGTAACAGCTAGCTGAGTTGATTATTTAGCAATTATTCGGGTGATAAAACATATAGATTTATGCACTATGAAAGTCGGGAAAGTTTAGGTTACAACATTAGCAATTGTAGTTACAATGTTAGCAACACGGCAGATTCAAAGGAGAATAATTGGGCGTGAATACAAAACAACTGAGAGAAGATAGAAAACGCATTTTCAGGTCCACCCTCAGGATTTGCACAGCAGTTGTTACCTCAGATCTTTAGAAAGTATTATGGCACAAATAATGAAATTACCATTTTGAGTAAGCATTTTTTTTCACTTAATGCTTTCATTAGCCACATATGTGCTATTGCCTGACAAGAAAATGTTTACATTGAGCCACTCATATCCTTAAATAGGATATCCTGTTATCCTATTCATTTTCTTGTGAAGACATTCTGTGTTGTTAGCAGCAAGTTAGCAAAATAAAAGTGCTAAAAAGCAGCATGAATAAATCAGCAATGTCTGTAATGTGTGGTGAATTTAAGTAATAATCAGTCATGTATTACTTTTTGTAATCACAGTTCTCCATATCTAATGACTGTAAAATTGTATGAAGGAAAAATAAACAATTTGGTTAATAATTTAGGGCCAAGATGTGAAACAAGACCAACAGGTTTGATGATGTTGATGATGTGATCAACTTTGCCTTGATGATGATGTTGCTACAGTGTCTATGTAGTTAATGGTGGAGATGGAAGAAGTATTAAACTGGATTATCATGCACATCTCTGCTGAACATATGCCTCCTATTTGCAATGTGCTCAGCACTTCTCAAGCTTTCTCCTGCTTATCTCTCTTATCTCTCTTCTCTTGGCTTATCATTTATTTCTGTGATGACTTCAAAAGCAAAATGAAGGAAAGGACAATAGCAATGGGGCAAAGCATAACGGGCTTCTTTGAAGCATATCACACAACCCTCATAAACAAATGAATGAACTTTTAGAGTCTATGAAATTGCCATTATTTCATTTGATTTGGAGTAGAGACAGCATGGTAGTGCAGTTCCCAATTCACTACTCTGGGATCCCATCCAGAGTGTGTTTTTGGTTAGAAAGCAACTAGAAAATTTAGTCAAGTAAGAAATCATACCAAAATAAAAATATTGCATATTTCATGTTAATGTTTAAGCTTAATTTTTCCACAAGGAATACAACGATGTCATGTTTTCATGGACAATTTCAGGTAGTCCTTTATTTAGGGTCATTAACACAGTTTATTGTACACAAAACATTCTAGATTTTTGCCTGTTAACAAAAATATCGGCCACTTTTCTTTCGTCAAGAATGAAATCTGAAACAATAAAATCATTTATCATCATTATTCATTTCAGTCATTTCTAAACCTTTGGGCAAACAGTCAAGTGATGCAGGATATTTGGACAGAATTCTCTTTGTATAGTATATTTAATATAAAATTCCAAATCTATTTTCTAATCCATTCATCCTATTGCTTATATTTCAGGAAGTAAACACAACCCTCTGCAACCAGTGTAATTCATCACACTGTCTCTAACCTAATTAACTCTATTAATCAAATTTTCTGCAGCTATGGCAGTGTCCTTGGTAGAATTATGCTTTATGCTTCAAGTAGTTAAAAGCAATAGCTCAAACATTGGTGTAAAAAAAAAAATCTAAGCAAGTTTATAATGAATTCAGTCCAACATATTGGTTGGCTTTCTGCAAATAACCAAGTGATTCATGTTTTTATTCGCTGTTAACCACATTTGGGAGGAAATGTTCCTTTAATCTGGTAGCATATGTAATGAGCAGAATGTGGAGCGAAGTCCTTTTGGCTCAGAAGTTCTACATTTTTCCATTAAAGTCTCACATTTTACATTATAATACCAAACACTGTGCTGCTGAACCTTCTCAGAAATGTATTGATTCCTGGATGCTACATACCAGAAGGGGACCTCAATGAAGGAAACTGTTCCTTTATTGATGGGGCATAGGGCTAACAGAGGGAAAATCATATGTTGTGCTGAGAAACAGTAGTCGGTTCACTTTTCAACCGCATTTCAACTGAGGAATTGTAGGACAGTTAAAGGAAAAATAATTAATATTTGTCAATACATTTATCAAGGTCACTATGGCTTAGAGGTTGCCACATACTGGTTTTGTTTCCTGCCTCCACCCTGTGTGTGGAGTTCTTCCTGTGCTTTAATGGTTTCTTCAGATACTCAATCCAAAGACATGCTTTGTAGGCTGATTGGCATCTCTACATTGTCTATATTGTTTGAATAGGTGTATGCACTCTTATGAGTTGACACACTGTCCAGTTTCCCCCCCTGCTTGTGCCTTGTGAGTCACTAGGATGGACTCCAGGCTCTGGACTCTGTGACCCAGTGTAGGATAAATACATGCATAAGAAAATAGATAAATGGATAGACAGATAAAATTACCTTTAAAGCAAATGTTTCATTCTTTCAAGCTGAATTGTACTTTCCCGCATTTAAATAAATAAATAGACCAATAAGCTTGTTCGTTTATCTCCAGCAACCTCTTTACCTTGGACAAGGTCTTAGTGGATCATGGTATGGTGGGACTTACTCCATCGCATGACACCGTGCATACATGCACTCACACACTCATTCATGACTATTGGCAATCTAGCATAACCCACTGTGCCATCATGCCGCATACCCTCTACCCCAGCCTAAATGAATAAATAAACAGACAAATCAAACAAATAACGAAAGGTGTTGAATGTACAGAGAAAACATCAGGGGGCTAAACAGTTTCTTCCTTCCTTCGCTGAGAGCTGTGTGCAAAAGCAGAGCTAAAAGCAGCCCAATCAAAAGTGCCAGCCTGTTAATTACCTAGCATTCAGCGGCTCTGTGTCAACACGCACAGCAGTGGCCCAAAGCTCAGGGTGTGCAAGGCATGACTGGACCAGGCTTGTTTTTACTCCTTTTTTAAGATTCTGCAGCTGCTTGAGCCCACCTGGTTTCCAAAATCTTTTTGCCTGCTTTGTAGACATTATTAATTTATGTACTCTGCAGTTAATTAATACTATAGCTTTAAATGGTTAAAAGTGACAATAGAACTACAATATTCATATTCTTTTAAAGATACATAAGTATATGATTTCCTGATTTTCTTAATAACTGGGCCTCTGTTTGCATTATTTCACTGTTGGTTCATTCTGTCTCATTTTCCCAATATACAACTAATAAAACATATGCAGTTTCCACAGGAGATGGAATGGCATGCCCCTGGAACTGAAATCCACCACACAAAAAGCAAAATGATCCTTTATTTTCAAACTGTTCCTTTAACCCTCATGTTTCATTCACTAATTAGGAATTAATATTCCACTGTACACAATACACAGTATATTACTATTAATTCTATAACTACAAACAATTAGTGACATAAATGATATTAGGTGTATAGGAATATATGGAAACAAATAAAAAAATCAGTTTCTTTTGTTTCTAATTGAAAAAGATTATAACCTAAGTTTTCACAGGAAGTCTTAGGTCAAAATTAATTAAAACAAAGATTTTGATTTTGCTTGTTTATTTTGTGCCGAGCAGAGCATGATGAATGCATGCTATTGTCAGCCCTGAGAGTGAATGCATGTGTGTGTGTGTGTGTGTGTGTGTGTGTGTGTGTGTGTGTGTGTGTGTGTGTGTGTGTGTGTGTGTGTGTGTGTGTGTGTGTGTGTGTGTGATGCAGTGGGAGGGTTTTATTTCTAATTAAATTAGAGCAGAGATGTAAAACAATGTAAAGTAATCTGTTGTGGTGGTTAATAAGGTTGGCTGACTTGAGAATTTCCCAATCGATTCATTCTGTTTACTCACCTTCACCCCCACCAACCACTTACACTTTTTATCTTTTCCTCACCTTATCATCTCTTCTTCCATTTTCTTGCACTGCATCAAAATTTAACATTCAGTGTAGCAAAACACTCCTTCTTATGAAAGCACCACCAGCCAACAGATGTTTGAAAATCTCTCTCTTTTTCTCTCACTCCTCCACCTCTGAGTAGTGACTGGATCATGCAGCTGCTTGCCAGCAAAATTCAATCTATTACAATTTAATAGTGAGCCATAAGGAAAGCAAGCACAGCACATTCAACACATGGCAACTCTAGAGTCGAATTTTCAATCTAGTTTCATTCTGATCAACAATTGTCTCAACCCAATAAAATCTGTATTGCAGAGCAGCTGTCTTTTGTCTGCCTGCAATAACTCATCCATTAATCTAATATTCAACACTGCACAAAACTGGCTTTAGAAAATGAACAAATTTTAGATGTGTACAAACAAAGGGGGCATATAGGGATTTTTTTTTATTCAATTAATTAAGTATTTCAAAGCATATATCTTTCAATCTCTCTGTCTCATAACTATCTTCACTACAAAGAAAAGAAAATGACAAGCAACTAGAAACAACTAGAATTATTAATCAAAATAAATTGCTTTTATTGTTTATATATTTTTATATATAAAAGCAATAAAAGCTATTGTATGTTCATCATTATTTCTAGTTGTGACATACTTGCCACAGTAGGGAGCTTAATCTCTGTGTTGTAGAGGGGTATTCACATATTGTGTAAAGCAGGAAAGAACACTGAAAGAAGACATACTGATTGTCAACATACAGTATGATTCTATAGGTGGTTTAGCATTATCAGGGCATATTCATACACCCTTATATCTCAGAATTCAATTCATTCAGCTCAGCTTGGTACTCTGAGTTCATTTAGACTCCTGGGATTGATGCCAACCTGGGAACACATGCTCTTTATTATTTTTCTGGGTGTCCTTTCCATAGTGTTCATGTTGCCAGTATTCTGAGGTATAAGTAACACATTTACAACAATCCACTATGATTAGGACAACATTGGGTATGTAGGACAAACAGACCACGAGCTTTATGGTGTTTTGCTGCTTGATGGATTGTGATGGGTAACTACTGAGCAACTGCAAAGGTATTTGGTGTGCATGGAAAGGTCAGGCCACATAATTAGGTAATATCACTGCAGCTGAAGGGCAGTCTTCCACTGGGGAACCTTTGTCAGGGAAAAGTGTGAAGTGTTATGGATTTCTATTTGGTTAGTAGGGGGCATACAACTCCTCTGTCTTCTCTCCTGCCATGAGGAGACCTTTTGTCACTCCACTAATGAGCTGCCAGCTGGGGAAGCCTGATGCACTTATCGCCCTCCAGCTGTGAGCACTTGGGATTAACACAACTCAGGAAGCAGATGTACTTATTGTTTTTGGTGGTTGTCCTGTTGTGGCACTCTCCATGGTTCTGAATTCAGGTTATTTATATATGCTATAGTGGATACACTATTGATTGAAGGCCATCTGAAATTACCACTGATGTGTGGTGCTGGTAGTAGTGTCAAGTATCAAGTTCAACAGCTTTGATGAATGTTTTAAACACTATGTACACTTCGTAGCTACTATTAGTCATACTTATGTTGTCAGTCATAATAACTAGAGATTACAGATAATCTATTTATAATCATAGTCTGTGTTAATTGTCATTTGCACTTTTCAGCAGTTTCTGACAATGGACATGTTGTAAGCTTGTTACTTGGGTTTTTCAATATGTCCTATAAAATGACATATAAACGTATAAATTAGGGATGAGTCCAACTACAAATAACATCCATTTGAAAATTTGGTGGTCTGATACATTAGGTTTGTTCTACTGTATGTTCTTTAACACATCTAGTTACAACTACTAAGAAATAAAGTCTGAAATCCTAAACTCTTGTCTTAATTCCATCTTTTGATCTCAAACACTTTGCTGTATATAACAAACATGTGAATTAGATTTATTAAATTTTATAAGTCACTGGAAGACATGTTTAAAAGAGAAAAGTTGTTCTGGTGCATTCAGCCATTGTAAAGCTCCATAATGGTGATGTGTAACCACAGAGACAACAGACAACATTTTATAGTAAAAAGCTTCCCACATCCCACTCAAGTGTACTGTAGTTCTTAGCTGTGGAGACTTACACTGTAGATCTTCTCACATAGCACTCCATGCACCCCTTTTTGCAATTGAGCTCACAACCATGCCTGCTCTTGAGACAGCACTGTGGATAAGAAAGCAATATTGTTGCTAATTGAAGGTTTTATGAATTCAAATACAAATAAGTGTAATATTATATGAAAGAGGATAAATTCTAGCAGTCCTGTTTTGTCTTGAAGAGAGGACAAAAAATTAAGGTGCCCACTGTGCATTGATGTGTTGGCATATGTTTTTCATACTCACCACAAAAATCTGTGAAATCTTAGTGGATATTTTGAGTGGACTTTGATAAAGATTTATTCCGTTAAAGAGAAATGCACCATGAATTCCTTGCATATTCATATTTCTAATCTGTATGTGATCCTAAGTGGTGCAAAATGTTTATTTTATGATTAAATTCTTAATGTACCTTTTAATGTACCAATTTTTGTTTTTGTATAAAAGTTGCTATACAAATCCTACTGTACATATCCAGCCGATAGTGTTGCCAGTAGCAATCTATCTAAGTTTTTTGCATACTAAAACTTGTATTTTTCATTAATATGATATTGAGAATTGGGGGGCATGGTTGTTTGCCTGTTTGCCCCCACACTTCCTGTGTGTGCGTTTGTGTGTGGAGTTTGCATCTTCTCATCTTGTAAAGGGTGTACCCTGCCTTGTGCACTGAGGCTTCTTGGATAGGATCCTGCTTCCCTGCGACTCAGTAGGAAATACGGTGTAGAGAATGGATGGATAGATGACATTGAGAATAGCAAGCAAATATTTAACCTAACTGTAACTGCTCTAGCAAATTGCAGATAAGGTAAGTGCTGCACACAAGCAAGTATAATGCCAATACAGGCACAAATCAGGAACCAATAATTTAGCCCAACATAAATATTCAATGTGAATATATTTAATGAGTTGTAGGTTGCACTTTCCTTTAAAACATTATGTAAGTCTGATTTTTAAAAGGCATTACTCAAGCCTTGTTGATGAATTTGTGCAGGGGAAATCACACATTCCCTAATGAGAGGCTGGTTCTGGTTAACACATTAGTGCTGTTAATAGCAGTAATGATGATTTTGTAGAAAAAATGTTCAATTGACGTTCCATGGGCTGCATGGAGGAAAAAAGGAAGGCATGCTACGGTGCTTTCATATTTTACCAGACTGACAGGGAAATGGAAGAGTATTTTCCTCTTTACTCTGCACGCCCTGACAGAGAATTGTGGCCCATCCCCCCCTCTTACTCTAGATAATTCCAACAGCACTCAAAAGCCCCCCACACATGCCCACGACTAAAGCCTGTGAATCCCACACACAGCTATTATATACAAGTTGTCTTCACATTCACTGAATGTGAGCCTATATTTACAGTGCCATTGAACAGTAACCATTTGGAATTATGTTAAACTTAGCTTTTACATTAACACTGTTACTCTGACTTCCTCCTTTGCAAACCCAAATTAGTTTTCAAGTGCACATGTTTGGGTTTGTAAATAAATGATGGCAAAAGGATATACTCTTTCAGAAAAAAAAGATTATTGAACTGTTTTTTCGACTGTACCTTTCCTTCAGTCACTGGGGTGGTACACTCAGTGATACCTTTAATATGTTTATTTTCCCTGGAAATGTGCATATAGTCTACTTTTTAAAAGCTAAGTAAACGTAAAAGAGCAGTCCTGAAAAGCCTTACAATCGGTTTGAAATGTACACTAAGTTCATGTTACCAGTACAAACTAAAGGTACTAAAGATGTTTCCTTGAGGGCACCATCCTTATGACAAGGAATAGTACAGTTTATAAACATTTTTTTAGAGTGTACACACTCTATGCATGGACACACTGAAATATTCTGTTCAATCTTGGTGTTACACAAACCAAGCTTTCCTGCACTGGAGCTGCAGGCTGAGCTGGTTATGCTACAGATGAATCCCCAGGTGAGTGAGTGTGTGCTTTTCTTGTATGTGGGTGTGTGTGGTTGGTCTGACTAAAAAGAATTGCTTCCTAAAAGCCAGAGGTTATATTATTCAGTGCTATGTCTTTCTGAACGATGGCTGACCAGGGCATTCACCTCTGCAAACTCAGCTGACAAAGCATCAACATGCCTAAACACTGGAGCAGCATTTTTTACCTAAATGGCAGTCTTCCACACCAAACTGCCTTAGAATCAATATTTATGTATTCTTATGCTCTCCTTTTTAAGTTAACTGACCTCAATCATCCATTCTCTGGTTGGTCATGTAAAATAGATTTTATGGGCTAAACCCCAAATAGGAGAATGTGATCAAATGTTTTGAGTCTGTTGTGCACTATTTTGTCTTTCTCGTTCTGTTTCTTTGTTTGTGTTTTTCATGAAATTGTAGAAATATATATAGACTGGTTTCTTCCATTTATCAAGCTCTCAAGACCATGGAAAACAAAGCAATGAATATTTTTTGTCAGTGTACCTCAAAGTGTAATCTGGGGCCTCCAGGGGTCCTTGAATTGTAGCTCAGAGATCCCTGATATTTTTTCATTTCTGGGTGATAAATCATTCCTATTTATTGTGTTATTGATGTTTCATTATTATTCAGTTTGACACTTAAATTTGGTATAATCCAAACCTCAATAACTCCAGACAAAGAAGTTTGTCTACTTAGACCATAGAGCTCTGTCAGTGGAAAGTTCACGAACAGGAAGCTCTAGTTAAAATAAATATCCCCTGGTGTGAGATGTGGAAAATGTGACTCTCAGTCCATTAGATTTGACTGATATGGTCACTAGTTCTGCTATGTTTGCTTCCAATATTACTAAATTTCTTTATACTTTTATGTATTTTCACAGGTGGCAAATCAACATCACTAGCACGTACACATGACCAAGGTTTTGACCAGCCAGAAGAAAGACCAGAACAAGACTTATGTATGGAGAGGAACAGTGTAGACCTGGACTTGCAAGATGTACCTCCTCCAGACCCGGTTCCCCTTTTAGAACCCCAGGACATAATTGACCTTCCACTTCCCCCACCTCCGACTCCAGTCTTAGAATGCTTCACTCCTCCACCTGACACCTCTGCCAGCCCTCCTCCACTTTCTGATATCAGCCCTGCAAGACCCACCACTCTGTCTCTGAAGACATTGGCCTGCAACAAAGCGAGATGTGGGTTACCAGCCCAAGAACAACAGAGCAAGGAGAAGAAGATAATGGAGGAGGAGCTTAAGAAGTGCATTGAGGATTTCCACAACATTAGAATTCCTAAGCTCTTCCCAGATCGCAAGAGGCACTGGCAGAGTGACCTCCTGAAAAAATACAATGCCTAACTCACATGACTTCAGATCCACATGTCAAACAAATGCAGTGGCTGGGCACCACTAAAGCAGAGACTCCATAGAGTAAACATTCTTATTCCTTCTGCAATGCGTTAGTCTACCTAAGACAGGACCTTGTATCCTCTCCAGAGTTGGTGCCAGTGGAGTGCTGATGAGGAGGAGCTTGAAATACAGAAAGAGGGTGATAACATACTGCAAAGTATTCTCAGCTAGAAAAATACAGCTAGCAAACAATGACAATTTTTTTTGTTACTATATGACAATAAAATCTACAAAGCAACATACATATTGCAGAGCATTAAAAAAGCTACTACATAAAATAAACGCAAAATAGCCTAGGTCTATCAGAAAACTTGAGTCATCAGTTGCCATGATAGGTATAAATACACCTTAGATACACCAGTTCAGCCATTTTACTATGAATACAGTTACCATGACAACACCACAATGACCTAAAGCAATTATATGTGCCTGCTTTACTAACACACACTCATTGTGACCGGTTTCTTTATTTAAAATTAATTTCTGAATGTCCATGTTGAGTGATCTAATGCAATGCAATCTTGAATTTATGCAGTGTATGAACCTTTGTGCTTTTCATGCTTTTCAACCTATACTAAGTGTGGAAACATGCTTAATCTGTGCATAACAGTTTCTCCTTAATTAAAATGTTGCTACAGAACTATACAAACACTAGGAAGCTGATACATTTGCCAAATGTGATTTTTTTTTAAATGTCCTATTTCATCATTAACATTGCACATAAATTTTGACAAAGTCTCTCCCGTTGCTGACCCTCATCCTCTCCATAAGCATAATACTGACAGAAAGACTGCGTATGCGATCAACATGGAATGTACAAAAATTAAACAATGGTATGTGAATTGAACTGTTTTGTCTCTCAGGATTAGTTTGAGAGGCAGTCATGAAAAATATTTAATACTATTGTAATTTTTGTCAAATTTAAATTGTGAAATTGGGAATTGTCAAATTTTTTTCTTTAAAAAGAACATATTCTGAGTAAAAGGAAGCGGAAGGGGGAGCAGGAAGTCAGTGGCTGACTAACTTTGAGCTGATTGTGGCGCATTCTGTCTGGCGTTTGCTGATTGCAAATCATAGCTGACAGAAGAGTGTTTGATTGTATCATTACACTGAAGCTAAATAAAGAACATGTGTTTAAAGGGCTGTTCAGGATCTGCATGTATTTTAAACTGAATAAATGTGTCACATGAGCATGGTACTGTACAGACTGATATTCATCATGAGCTATTGTTTACGGTTTACTGTTGAAATAAATTAAAAAACCATGACTGAAAAACATCAGATGGTTTCACAGAAATACATTTTGGTCTTTTTAGCTTGATTTATTTTAATGGAATCCACACCAGAGTGGTGAATTTAAATATTTTATCAATTTACTCCCTTAAAACAGAGAAGAGAATGATTTTGATTTCATATCATGTTCAGGCTGGGAGAAATTCTTTGAACTGGCAAGAACTGCCCTGTAGCCTTCTCCTCTTTAAATTATGAAGCATAAAAAATAAAAATCTCTGACAGCTTCTCCTGCACATTTGAGTAGTTGCGGTCATGGCTAGTTTTATAAATTTTAAAGAAATGCAAATTTAATATGCCCAAAAACTCTCATCAATCTAAAATAATATTCCAATTGAAGCAGTGAACACAAGGTTAGGAGCTAAAGGCAAATTTGCAGTGCTGCTCTGTTTGGCCTTTTCCAAAAGAGGATTTTTTATGTGCTTCCAAGCCCCTCAGAGCATATTCAATCTTCAACTGTCAATTGGTTTCAAGATCCACTGTCCTCATTCAGTACTGCAGTTCATCGGGAAGTATCGCCTTATCAGCTCATTTTCACCACTTTATATTAGTATGCTGCCTGGTGTCCTGGAGCAAAAGGCCAAAGCCAAGTCATTAGAAAGGACAACTATCGATCAAGAACCTGCTGCTGAAAGTAGAAATAGCACAGTGATTTACACACATACACATACACATCAATAATGCACACTGAGCTGTATTCAGAGTTGAGTTAAGTGTGTGTAGAGGGGATAAATTACTGAAATTGCACACATCAGTATTCAGATCTCAAATGTAACTATAGAATTCAGCTTTAACTCAGACACTTCTACAGGATTAGTCATGAGGCGTTTGCAGAAAACAGTTTCATGTTTCAGGTACATCTGAGTCTGACCTTGGATTACTGTGTTTTATTGCACAGGAAAGTTTAACACAATGTGGGTGTGATTTAAAAAATATGATGATTTTGGGCTTTAAATGTATTTAGGAAATTGTGGAATATTATTTAAGGACAATAAATTATAACTGATTAGTCTAGGAGTTGTTTTTCAATTTTAATCATATAAATATGATTAAAACATGTTTTAATGAATAAAAAAAGCTAAATGTAGAGAATGCACTAAATTAACCAAAATATTGCTATTATTTTATTAGTCTGATAAAGCAAAATGGAAAAAAAAGTATTATAAAATAAATTATGTCTGGTACGCATTACATGAAGATATGTCGCTTTATTAAGTTGCATACAACTAACACAGCCTGATGTAAAAAGTAAAAATGGACAGGATGTGCTCCTGGATCAAGTGCTATTTTGTAAGCTGATGAATAATGAAGACAACAAGGAGGTGTGCTGTGGTACCTGGCACCAAAACATCCAGATCCTTAAGTTGCCAGCAAGTCCTATAAATTGTTAGGTTGGACCTCCAATGATCAGACTTGTTTGTACAGGAATGCTTGATTGAATTAACATCTGGATAGACAGAATAACAACAAAAACACCAGAAAATGCCTTTCAAAAAAGAAATAAATTGATTTGCATTTTAATTGAAGTAATTTATACTGACATACGTATCCTCTAGTGACACCTGTTTTCGGATTGCGTAGGAAACCCTTCCACAATCCCACTAAAGGATGTGTCCTAGTTTGTACAGGTTAGTATTGAAAACGCAAGATCAACAATTAGAGTTGCTCTTACCATGAATGCAGGAGTCCTTCGAAGTCCCTCGGTCTTCTAACAAAGGTTCCGCTCCAAGTTATTCTACCTATTCTATTGATTGAATCTTTAGATGAATGAGTCAGACTTAGACCTTTTTGTCTTTTCAGGATCCTCACAATGGGAGGCCTTGTTTTTATTAAAAGTAGTGTAATACAAATAGATGTGTGTAATATATCAACCCAGTCTCACGGCAGTTCGTGACAGAGGTCACGAAATGTAATCTGTTTGATTCGTGTTCGTGGAGACGAATTTTCCTTTTTTTCGTGTCACTCAGCACGGACTTTCGATCTAATGTATTTCAATAGGAAGCATCTTTCGTGTCTGCACCACGTTTTTTTCTGCCACTCGGAAGCATTGTTTTTGCTCATTTGTTAATCATTTTTAAACTTTAAGCACTACATTACTCAACATTCAACCAGGAGATTTTATCCTTGTTTTTGTTGCTTTGTGCTATGGTCTACTTTTACTGTGTTGAAGACGTCAGCTAAAACTACATGAT
This sequence comes from Tachysurus fulvidraco, assembly GCF_022655615.1. Lineage (NCBI taxonomy): Eukaryota > Metazoa > Chordata > Actinopteri > Siluriformes > Bagridae > Tachysurus > Tachysurus fulvidraco. Next base: position 9,148,898 of record NC_062534.1, read on the forward strand.
GACCCACCGCCAATTCTCTTTTAACAATTCTAGCGTAAGTAGAAATTTAAAATGCAAAGATAAAACAAACCAAGAAACAAGTGTAAGCCTGAGTTTGTTCTCCTGATGCACCCTCTATAAGCAATACCAAAGTATAACACAATGAGCTTGCCTCAAGGTGAATGCACACCGATAACTGGTTCTAAAACCCTATTTATACCATTTATTAGTATGATGTCATAACGTCATTCTGCTTCTGTCAGCATATTATCAGGTCTCTCATGATCTCATGCTTTTGTAAAACATCCTCAGAAGTCTCCTAGGCTGCATGGCCTATTGTGTGTTCTTATGCTGCTGACACAAAGCTGCTGACACAAAGCCTTGTGATTTCCTTTTAAGCTTTCTTTGTCTTAATGTCTTAACCATGTGTACGTTGTATGGCAGTTACATGTGATATGGCAGTTACTCCACTCCTAACAATTCTGTTCACATAATAAGTGATATAATTATTTGACCCCTTCACAAGTGACCCTTGATTAGTACTTGGTGGCAAAACACCTGTTGGCAATCACAGTGGTCAGATGTTTCTTGTAGTTGGCCACCAGGTTTGCACACATCTCCAAGTCATCAAGGTTTCGAGGCTGACTTTCGAGGCAACTCAAACATTCAGCTCCCTCCACAGATTTTCTATGGGATTAAAATCTGGAGACTGGCTAGGCCACACCAGGACCTTAATGTGCTTCTTCTTGAGCCACTCCTTTGTTGTCTTGGTGTGTGTTTTGGGCCATTGTCATGCTGGAATATCCACAAACCATTTTTAATGCCCTGGCTGAGGAAAGGAAGTTCTCACCCAAGATTTGATAGTAAATAGCTCTGTCCATCATCCTTCATAGCAGTTGTCCTGTCTCCTTAGCAGATAAAAACCCCAAAAGCATAATGTTTCCACCTCCATGTTTTTGGGGTCATATGCAGCATTCAGCCTCCAAACACGACAATGAGTTGATGCCAAAGAGCTCGATTTTGGTCTCATCAGACCAAAACACTTTCACCCAGTGATGTTTCAGATGTTAAATGGCAAATTTAAGACAGGCTTGTACATGTGTTTTCTTGAGTAGGGGACCTTGAAGTTGCTGTAGTATTTCAGTCCTTCATGGCGTAATGTGTTACTAATTGTTTTCTTGGTGACTATGGTCCCAGCTGCCTTAAGATCATTGACAAGGTCCTGCCGTGTAGTTCTAAGTGTATTCCTCACCGTTCTCATGATCATTGAAACTCCACGAGGTGAGATCTATGGAGCCCCAGACCGGGGGAGATTGGCAGTTATTTTGTGTTTCTTCCATTTGCAAATAATAGACAACCAACTGTTGTCAACTTCTCACCAAGATGCTTGGCGATGGTCTTGTAGCCCATTTCAGCCTTGTGTAGGTCTACAATCTTGTCCCTAACATCCTTGGAGAGCTCTTTAGTCTTGGCCATGGTGGAGAGTTTGGAATCCGATTGATTGATCGCTTCTCTAGACAGATGTCTTTTATACAGGTAACAAGCTGAGATTAGGTCTAAGATCTCTTAAAGGGCTTGTTACCTGTATAAAAGACATCTGGGAGCCAGAAATCTTGCTGATTTATGGGGGGATCAAATATTTATTTCAGTCATTAAAATGCAAATAAATTTTTAACTTTTTTGAAATGCGTTTTATGGATTTCTTTGTTTGTTATTCTGTCTCTCACTGTTAAAATTCACCTACCATTAAAATTATAGACTGATCATTTCTTTGTCAGTGGACAAACATAAAATGAGCTGGGGATAAAATAATTTTAATTAATTAATTAATAATTCACTATATACATACATATACACACTCATTGTCCTTCAGGATTTTTCGGTAGATAGCAGAATTCATGGTTCCATTTATCACAGGAAGTCTTCCAGTTCCTGAAGCAGCGAAACAGCCACTGTCCATCACACTACCACCACCATATTTTACTGCTGGTATTATGTTCTTTTTCTAAAATGCAGTGTTTTTACACCAGATGTATGGCAGACTTTTATGCCAGATGTAATGGTAAACACACCTTCCAAAAAGTACCCCAATAGGTAGATCTCAGTTACTTTGTTTCTTATTTGTACCTGAATTTATTAGGATCTCGGGATGATGTGTATCTTTTGAGGATCTTTTGGTCTACTTCACTTTGTCAAGTCAGGTGATTTCTTGATTGTGAACAGGTGTGGTAGTAATCAGGCCTGGGTGTGGCTAGAGAAATTTAACTTAGGTGTGATAAACCACAGTAAAATTATGTTTTAACAGGGGGACAAACACTTTTTCACACATTGCCACGTGAGTTTGGATTTTGTTATATATATATATATATATATATATATATATATATATATATATATATATATATATATATATATATATATATATGATGGGTAAGGTAACAATGTAATGCAGTGATCCTTATTTTTTTCATTTTAAAAACCTCTACTAGAGATAAAAAGGAAAGCACAGTTTGTAAAAGTTATCTATCTATTTATTTATTTGGTTGTTTATTTGTTTATTTATTTATTATTTAGTAATATTTCTGGATGTGAATTCTCTTCACAGCTCCTATTCTGTGCATTTCAGACAGAGAGAGTTGAAGGAAATATATAATGAAGGAGACATGGCTCTTAGCAGCATTACAAGTTCCATTTGCATCATTAAAACCTGCACTCTTACCCAGGCTGATACTTTAATCTTCTAATCACCATAAAATATACATGATCCTGATTTTATATCCAAACTTGAGTTTTGAAGAAGATGGACAGACCTTTTAAGGCAGTGAGTTGAGAAATGTGTTTAATGTGTTTAAATTTTAACATTACAAACTGTAATTGTGATTAGTTTCTAAATAATAGCCTTGTTGGGCCTCACAGAATAAACATTAACGTAAATGTACTTAACAGAGCTCCCTTATAAGGTAATGGTTTTATGCATAGTTTTCATGGGGGCATGCTTTTTTGGTTAGCTTCACTTCATGATAAGCAATGAGTCGCCTACTGAGAGACAAGGTTCAGTAAGCAGTGCCATCTGCTGTGATTGAGTGCCACAGTCTGTGTTGTAAAGCATGACTACAATGATCTTTAATCTTCAGAAAAACAGCCAAACTGAAATGGCTTTAGCTCAGGCCATGTCTACACTAATGATGCCTATAGTGTTCACTGCCAGGAAGATGGGATTACAGATTTCAGGTTCACAGAAACATGTACAAATGCATGGTTATGCTTGATCTGGCAAAATGTCTTACCTTGAATATCTTCCCCAGAAGCTTTAAGCTAAATATGACTTTAATAAGGATATATCCACCTGTTAACAACAGTATGTAAGAAATAAAAAGCAAAAGGGCTTGCTGTTATAGGAAACTAATCCATGACAATTCCTGAAGGTATAGTTATAATCATGGATGCATTGTCTTTTCCAATTACCATCAACACCATTGTGTGGCAATGAAAGAATCTTGAATCTGGTTTCTTACACTAAAACTCTTTCTTATAGCACTGTTTTTGTCTCTTGTGTAGCCAATAAGACAAAAATGCAGCTTGTCATGTAAGTGAAAAGCCAAAAATCCCTCTAGGAAACTATAGGAACATTAAAATTTAAAATTAACTAAAAGTTAGCAAAGCATATGTACATCTGAAATTAACGTTTATAATGTAATATAATGTCCCCTTAAATATCTCTGTACAGCACATCTGCTATAGCAATTTCAATTAAATTTTAAATGACAAAAACCATAATGTAGAATGAGTGCCTAATAATAATGTAGAATAAGCCATGCAGAAATTAATCAACACCATTTGACCAATCACAATTGAGCATTTCACCCAATCACTGTGTTATAATGAAATTCATTGCTTAATATTTTTTTAGACATTTTGCAACATGCATTATGGATGATGAAAGGAAAAGACTAAAATATAGATTATTATGTGATATTATATGGCTGAATTTGACTGATATTATCATACAGATAATTCAGGTCTAAATGTTCTGTTTATAGACTATATTTAGTTCACTGTCTCTGGCAAACCCTATTTCTGTATATCTGACTCCTCCAAATGACAAAAAGAGTTACAAACACTACAGCCAAAATTATGTAGACTTATTTCTCCCTTTTGCTGAGTGTTCAGTGGGGTTGAAGCCAGGGCTCTGTGAAACACACTCAAGTTTTTCCTCTCAAAAGATGTCTTCATGGAGTGTCAAGATGAAGAAGGCCTCTAAGTTCCAGAGAAGTCACATCTTAACTCTACAGCATACAAAGAAATTCCACATGTGTTTGCTTCCAGTTTGGAGAAGGCCCACATATGGGTGTGATGGTCAGGAGTTCACCAATGAATTGTGCAATATGTATGACAAAAAATCCCACCCTGATTATTTTCAGTTCAAGTCTTCATGTCCAACTTCAATCTTGTAGAGCTGAAACAGCCATCTTACTGCTGCTAGGTTTATCACTTTCATCACTCGTTTAAACTGAGCCAAATCTCACTCTTTGGTCTCTTTGCTACTTACTGCCCCCATCAATAATACGATAAAGAAATGCCTACATACACTCCCACACAGTGCCTTCCTGCACTGCTTTTATAGTTTCACTCTTTGCACAACAACAAAGCAGAACAGAACAGCTATCTATACAAATAAATCAAATGTAAAATAAAACAAAATAAAGAAATTACTCACTTCTATGTTGCTCATGTTGCTCCTACAAAAGTGCAATATAAGAACGGCCCAGTCCCCTCAGCTGCATAATATATTGTATACTAAATATATAAAGGTGACAAGCAAATGTTGTAATACAGCTATCATTAAAATCAAACAAAAATATAATCATTAACAAACCATGAGCTTTAGAAGTAATAAACCATATGTAATATTAACAAAGCAAGAATATTAATATAAAAGTTTTCTTAACACATACATATTAATGAATGTTAATTAAATCATTCTAACAGTGAGTAAAAAATTCTGTATAAATTAAAATAAATCAAAGCATGTTGTACAATGTTGAACTCAGGTTAGTGGGTGTGAATATTAGAGCTCACCATTCTTCCCCTCTGACAGATAATTAAAACACTAGTTCATGTTGGTGACTGTGAATTTATTTATCTGTGTAAAGTAGATAAAGTTGTAGAATATTCAGATTTTTTATTCATTATTAAGCAAAATATTATTTGACATAGACATTCATTACTTTGTTGAGTATAAATTATGAACAGGTTTTTTAATTCTAAAGTTATTTGTATAAAAACGTGAGCAAATATTCTAAATCACATAGGCAGCAAGGTGGTGTGGTGATTAGCACTGAAAGCTCACAGCTCCAGGGTCACAAGTTTAATCCTATAAGGTTCCTGTAGAAATTGTGTTTCTAGACCAGAAATTCTGCATTATTTTTAATGGGATCCATTTGGGTTCCTATTTAGGTCTACATAGGAATTAAATGGGATTTGTTTAAGAATCCTCATGGTGCACTTTTTCCACTTTGTCTTTAGTTTTTTTTCTAAACAAATAGAACCCTTTTTTTTAGCCTGACAGGGTCTCTGCTGCTTAAAATAGGCTCCGGATCCACTGTGACTATGCAGTTAATGAAGATATATGAGTGTAAATGTAAATAATTTTAGTTAACTGTGTTCTGCAAACATCTCTCTCTCTCTCTCTCTCTCTCTCTCTCTCTCTCTCTCTCTCTCTCTCTCTCTCTCTCTCTCTCTCTCTCTCTCTCTCTCTCTCTGTGTCTCTGTCTCTGACAGTGTTGCATCTTGTTTGATAGATGGCCTACTGCAGTACTACCAAACTCACCTGAGATCTGCAGATCATCCTCTCAGATATCACATCACATATAAATAATGCTGAAAAACACATTTTATTAGTCACATACACAACCACACACAGCACAGACACATAACTATTTGTGTCATGATAATAAAATAAAATAAAATAAATAGACTTTAATAAAAAATTAGACATTTATTGAACTGTACAAGTTAGAAAGGAAAAAAAGTCTATATTCTATACATAGAAAATATAAAAATTATTTATATACTATATACTCCAGTTGAAGTAGTGGGTGTTGTGAAGACCAGAAAAGTCCAAGTTGAGAGCCCGGATGGTCTGTTGGAAGAAGCTCCTCCTCATTTTCTCTGTGTTTGCCCTCAGGGAGCAGTTGTACTTCCTTGAAGAAAAAAAAGAGACAATTGTTCGGATTTGGATTGCTGAGGTATTTTGCTATCTTCCTTACCTTGGTCCAGCACCACTTGGCTACAGATAAACTATAGACTACAAGTTATGGAGCTCAGTGTGGATTGTGTGCTTGGCTGATTGCACCACCCTCTGGAGAGCTCATATTTCCTGATTGGTGCTGTTCCCCAACTAGGCTGTGATCCTACTTGTTAAAATGTTCACAATGGTGCAAACGTAAAAGTTCCATAGCACTGCCAAATTCGTGGTCAATATCTCGTAATCTAGTTCTTAGCTTATGATGATCTTTGATTTGTTTGGGTCATTGTCTGTTCTTAGTTTTAAATTAGACAGAACTCTTGCAGGACATCTGCATCATACACAAAAACCTCAACTGGATTTATTACTCCTTGGAATCCTTTCTCATGCTGTCTCATGCCTTTCCTCATGGTATCTATTCTTCTAGTGTTTATTATTATTATTATTATTATTATTATTATTATTATTATTATTATTATTATTATTGTTGTTGTTGTTGTTGTTGTTGTTGTTGTTGTTACCAATTTGGAGATGAGAAAAACAAAAAACTGGCTTGCAACAGATAGCAGTGCGTCCTGTTTAGTAAAATCTACTCTCAAAGGGCAAACCATCAAAGAACAGAGCATCAATACACTCCCACACCAAGGACCCTTTAATTCTTTACATGCACCAGGCTCTGGTGCAGTGGAAAGCCAGAAATTATGTCTCCAGACTATCTAAAGTGAAATAATATGACAAAAGCTATGTTTCTAAAACAAATGAAGCACAATCAACAGGAGAGTATACAGACTACATTAGACAGCATCAAATATATTGATCTAAATGTACAAATATATAAACTGTACCGAAATATATAAATATATATAATTTAAAATAAATAGCATGAGCATGCTTCTATAATATGCTTACTCACACCAGCTGGATTTGAAATCATTGACTTTTGAAGTACAAGCCATGTTTGAGATTAAGTCATAAGTATCTCAATTATGATTCTTACCTTCATAAAAGTTAAAAAATCTGTAGTTGCACTGTTTGTTACATGACTTGTCTTTTCTCAAAATCTAAAATCAAAATCATCTCTTCTGTCAGCATGTTTGCTTTGCTACATTGTCCAATTTCCTCCTACACAGACCATCTATTGTAGACCACTGCCATTAGATCTGTGGAAATTAAATATTTCAGGCAAGGTTGCAAATATTTTGGGCAAGGCAAGCTTCATTTTGGGTGTTTTTTTTTTATTCTTACAAGTTTGGCAGAAATGCTCTTTCACAAACGGTGAGAGAGGACTGCAAACGCACTTTGACACTTTTAATAAGAGCAAAGGAAGAGAAATCCAAAATGTTAGGCACCATCAAAGTCAAAACCCCGGCATGGACCAGGCGATGAGCAGACAGAGAAGACTAAAGGCAAAACAAATTTGTGAATCAAGAAAGAGGCAATAATCCAAAAATTATAACAACATTAATCAATGACAAACTGTGTGGTCAAATCAGGCACGGGAACTCTGAGAGTCTACTTCACAGCTGTGTGTGATCAGATAGATGGTGAACTTGGATGTGAATATCTATGTTGGTGCTGGGTGTAGTACTCAAATGCAACTGGACACTGAACCCGGCATTGACATGACAACAATCTTAATGTAAGAGATAGTCAAAATGCATTGGTCCACACATCTAGAGAAAGAAAGTTTTTATGCATAACTGTGTTGTATGGAATACAAGTGGATAATTTCTTCATTAATTTGCTCTCTAGCCTTAAATTGTCCTTTCAATTTCAGCTCATTTTGTGGATAAGCAACTGGTATTGTTAAGCCGTCATAGAGTAGAAAATGTATGCTGTACAAACTAGATGATTGGTTTGGTAACATCTAACAGGTTAGATTCCAACTGCAGAGCTGCTCTCCATCACTGTGAACTGCCTTATCAATGGCACCTTAAAATCCTGCCGTTATCTGCTTGGATTTAGCAGCCGTAGGCAGATTGTGAATAGAGTGCAAGTTCTGCAGTGTCAGGCTGAGTCACACTTCGACTCTGTGCAGTGCCGATGGGGGCTACAGGAACACAGCAGCCTTATACATCATAATTCACTTCTATACGGCACCTGGCCAGCCCCCATGCACCCTCAGGGACTCTCCTGAATAACAGATACACACTGCAGCATGTGCACAACTTCTCATCTGCCACTCTATAACCACTACAGAAACAAGCAGATAAAGCAGAAAATGGGAAACATGTTTCAAATATTTGTAGCTTTACACAAAATATCAGAGTAATATAAACATAACTCGAACCTTAACCCCACCAGATCTCTGTCCCCTTAAAAAAAATTGTGTTGTGGGTACCAGCCAAATGTTCTTACCAAGTAAGACTAAAATTTTACTAAAAAATTCCATCCATCCATTCATCCATCCATCTATCTAAGCAATCTGGGTACACCCTGGAGAGGAAAATGGCACAACAAATTAGAGATGCCAATCAAACTGCAACAGATGTCTGTGGACGGAGGAAACCACAGTACCCAGAGGAGACCCTGAGGCACAGTGAGAAAATGCAAACCCCACATACAGTGGGAGCAGCACCCCAACCCTGGAGGTGTTAGGTTTCTGCTTCAGGTAAATAATTGTATAGCAAAGACTATTAATGACATTTAATGTTATACAGCAATGTTACAGGATCTGTACATAAAAATTTTTGATACAGTGGAATCGGCCAGTGCTGTAAATACTTTCCAAGAATAACACATGGGCTGATGGGATGAACTGTAAAACACATTTACAGTATCACGCTGGTCTGATCATGCTTTTTTTTTTTTTTAGAGAGGGCATAATATCACTTTTCCTTTTCTGTCACACTTATTGATATTGACGCTGTTGGGAATGAACTGATCTTATATTATTTTCTTTAAAAGCTTTTATTAGAGTTCAGACAAAAATGTCCAAATCTTCAGATGGAGAACAGGCTTGTGGTTGATCAAAGTACAAGCAAGACAACAAAAGGCTAGGTCATAGACCGAAAATCCAGGTCCAGGTTTTTTACAGTGCAGAAATTTTACTGTGTATTTTCAAAATAATCATAGCTTATCTTTGTGTTAGCTCACAGCAACCTTTAACCAGCTTTGGGATCCATGAGGTGTAAGGACAAAGATGTCAGGCTGTTAGATTTTTTTTTACCATTTTTGTTTGTTAGTGATCGTCAAATATTGGAAACAAAACAAATGACATCTAAATTGAATTGCAACCTTTAAAGCTGCTGAGTTGCAGATAATAATTTATTGTTGCAAGATAATTACTGGAGATGAAAAAGCTAGTTCTATTGAAAAGTTGACCTTTTAGGCCATTGAGTACTTTTAAATACTTTCTACAGAATGAGGATTGCTTATGTAATAAAATAGGGATACATTTTTTAAACCAAACATCCTCTAAGACCGTTTATAATCCAGCTGGCTGAGGCCCCAACAGGCCCACAACTAGACTGACTGCAGAAGAACAAGTGTGGGCTGCACTGCAACCGAGGTGTGAATTAGAATGATTTATACACCCCATGCTTGTGATCGGAAAGTAAACAGAAACCTCAGCAGAATCAATCAACAGGCAGTCCCCCCGAGAAGCATGCTCCTCCATCACCCCACTGAGACCTGCTGAGCTCCTCCATCACCCCACTGAGACCTGCTGAGCTCCTCCATCACACCACTGAGACCTGCTGACCTCAGCGCTAAATGCTAAATACCTACCCTTCTGCCACAGCAAAAATGATTCTCAAATTGAGCTGTAAGCAATACCATTAATTTAAAATTCTGTAAGTCATAACTCTGACTGTGTGGCAGGGAGGACATGCCTGACAGAGGAGACTGCTTGGTTAAACATATGAAACAGTGTGCACAAGATGAAAAAAAAAGTTTTTGTATGAATTCAATTAATTATATCTAAAAAATGTAATCCTCCATTAAAATATATGTAAGGCAATCTCCTCTAATATGTGTCTCTGTAGATCATGTTAGAATCATACATTACTGTTTTTGTGTCTATTAACACAAACTACCTTGCTCTCATTGTTCCTTATTTATGACATTACATATAAGAACATTTTTGTTGTTGTTGTTTTGGTTGAAAGAGCTGTTTTGGTAAAACTTTATACATCTATGCAGATGTCTGAAAAACATTTTATATAATAATGGCTTTTTTTTAAACATTCATTCATATCCGAACTTCTCGGGTCACGGGCATCAAGGCAGGATACACTCTGGACGGAGTGCCAACCCATCGTAGGGCAGACACACACTCTCATTCACTCACACACTCACACACTATGGACAATTTTCCAGAGATGCCAATCAACCTACCATGCATGTCTTTGGACCGGGGAAGGAAACCGGATTACCTGGAGGAAACTCCGAGGCACGGGGAGAACATGCAAACTCCACACACACAAGGCGGAGGCGGGAATCGAACCCCCAACCCTGGAGGTGTGAGGCGAACGTGCTAACCACTAAGCCACCGTGCCCCCCCATTTTTTAACATAATTAGATCAAAGATTACAATTTATAGAAATGTTAATCCTTATTTGAATTGGTTTAATTAATTCTCCTAGAACTAAAACAAGCAATCTTGTAGGAACATTTGAGTTGAAACAACTGAAGGTTATACCAAGGTTGCCCCTCTACCAAGGGGGAACTTGGCCTGCAACAATGTTTTTGGTAAGAAATACATGTCAGTGTAGCATTCACATTAATGCCAGGACCCAAGATTTAACAGCAGTATAACCTTCATAGTGCACCCTGGTGCCACAGGGAATGGTGACACACTTTCACCTGGTTGTCCACATGATGGGCAAGTCGTGGCCTAATGGTTCGAGAGTCTGACTCATAATCCTAAGGTTGTGGGTACTAGTCTCGGGCCGGCCACAACTGCAAGGCACCGAACCCCCAACTGCTCCCCGGGCACCGCAGCATAAATGGCTGCCCACTGCTCCGGGTGTGTGTTCATGGTGTGTGTTCACGGTGTGTGTGCACTTTGGATGGGTCAAATGCAGAGAATGAATTCTGATTATGGGTCACCATACTTAGCCGTATGTCACGTCACTTTCACGTCACTTTCACGTCACGTCACTGATGTAAAATATAATGTGATTAATCAGACCAGCCCACCTTCTGCATTGCTTCATGGTCCATTTCTGATGCTCACATGCCCATCGCAGGTGCTTTTGTCAGTGGTCAGGGGTCAGCATCCCTGCCCTGTGGTAACTAACATAAGATGCACTGTGTTAACTAACTAACTAACTAACTAACTAACTAACTAACTAACTAACTAACTAACTAACTAACTAACTAACTAACTAACTAACTAACTAACTAACTAACGGCACTATCCTACTACTTGACAGGTTCCAATGTAAAGTGAAGGTTTAGTGTCATGGCTGATCTGTGTAGATCAATCAAGTAATCAAATATTACAATAATTACAATAATATTCCTTAACTATTAAATATTTTTATTTGCCATGCTACCTGTCACCCTTACAGTTTAAGATGTGAGTCAATCTAACTTATTGTGACTGGCTATAAAGATTTACTAGAGGATTTAATTGTGATGTACATCAAGAGACACAAGTAAATGAAATGTGATTGAATGCAATCACTTAACACAGTACATAGTTTAGATAAAGCCTCATTTGTGTAAGTGCTTTATCGCCCACCCTCATTTTGTAAGAGAATGCAGAGAAGAGGGATGGAGCAGGGATGGGAACAGAGGGTGAAGGATAGATTAGCTGAGAAAGAAGGGCTTTTGCTACATTGAACTGCACTGTTATACATCTGTCTGTGCCATTAGGTTCACTCCATGTATTGTATCAGTTCACTGAATGTTAAAGGGGAAAATTCAAATTTTTGTTGCTGCAGGTCATGGAAAGCTGAATGTAGACAATTTATTTCACAGTGAGAGTCATTTTATGTACTTTAAAACCCATATAGTTACAGATTGTAATTTAAACTCACATCAGACTTGCTTAAAAATTTAAATCCAAACAACTCTCTGGCTGCGTGCAGACTAGTGCTAGGAATCTGGATAAAGCACAGACAGGAAAAAATAAAGCCCAAACAGCAAGCATTAGGATTAACAAGATCTGGCTTCTTCTAAAGCTAGTCTTGCCAGAGCCTAGAGAACTATATATATATATATATATATATATATATATATATATATATATATATATATATATATATATATATATATACGGGGATAAAATAGACCCAAATGCAGGATAGCATAAAATAACAGGATTTAATAACTAAAAACACGAAACAGGAACACAGACTAAAGACTAGACAATAATAACAGGGGATTCCAGGGCAACAGGGCCAACGCAGCTCAACTAAATACTAACAACAATTAATACATGAGGAACAGGTGTGCAGAGGCAGGGAGAACGAAGAAGGGCATCACAGACACGTCAACACAGAACATCAACAAAAGCACGTGGCCAAAGTCTGGGCTGAGTCCTGACATACATGTTTAATTTCAGAAGTGAGTTTAGAGCACTCCTCTGCTTGAGATACAATGTGAATAATCCTCAGGATTATTGTATGTATCACTATATATACTGTATGTATATGTGTGTGTGTGTGTGTGTGTGTGTGTGTGTGTGTGTGTGTGTGTGTGTGTGTGTGTGTGTGTGTGTGTGTGTGTGTGTTTGTACTTTATGTATAGTGATACATACAAAAATCCGGTTTCACATTGTAAGTTAGGCAGAGGAGTGCTCTAAACTCACTTCTGAAATTAAACATGTATTATAGAAGAAGAAAATAAGTAAAGAAGTGCACCCAGAGTTTCAGTGGGAATAATCATTTCTCCCTCCTGACACGACAAACACAAACAGAGGGACCATAAATGTGATTGAGATGGCACTTAGGTGATGTGGCTGCCTGCCTAAAAGCTCTGTTCCAGCCAGAGATTATAGCTTCATTCACTGCAAACAGAGTGACATTTACAGCTGCAAATCTGTGGGCAGAAACCAAGCTGTTTTTCGAGTAAATGCACTATTACCCAGCATTTAGGTCACAGGAAAAGCTTGCGCATCTAGTCAGATGTCATGTTGTTTATACACTACTGATTAGGTCTTGCCAGTACAAAAAAAGGAATTTGATCAATAGGAGATTCCATACAAATTCAAATGTGGTGCTTTTATTGCATTAAAAAGTGTATCTACTATCTAAGTAAGCTGCAATGATATTCAGGCTTTCCTTTTGTAAACATATCTCAAATCTAGGACTGGAAAATAATTTGTGCAAAGAACTGGCAGGGGGTTCATTTTCTCAGTGTTTAATCCCAACTGCACTCTGTTGGCTGTATGCAGTACACTCTGCAGTACTCCCCTGCTATTCCAGAGAACAAGAATGTAGAGAAATACAAGCTCTGTTAGCTCTATATCAAGTATGATTATCTCTGCAATCTGAAAGGAAGATTTTTGTTTATATTCTCATAGCTGCATATGCATACAAAAAGCTCCATGCCAAAAGATGCTTATCTCTGTTGCTGGAATAATCACTACACAGCGCAAACTTACATAGGAAATTAATGATCACCTGTAGCTTTGTCACTTAACGCAATGTAAACACAATGTGAAATTACAATGCATATTTCTTTTGTAACATAAGGCTTTTTATGAGTACTCGTGTCCTTAGTACAGTGAGGTCACTGTCTCCAGTTGTTAATAATTAAATACTGACAAAGTTTGTTTATCACTAATAAATGTTTAGTTACTTGAATGCACACATTATAGTTGATTCATGGTCCTTTCTCACTAGGGCTTAATTACCTATTTAATCCATAAAATAAATCCTCATCTTACAATGCACATATTTTATTATATTTACAATGGCAGACTGATGAATAAATACAGGACACCTCCATCAAACTACTACCTTCTGCAGTCACCTCATGCTGAACCTATTTTGTTCTTTTCCTTTTCCATTTGTGTCATATTCAGTGATGCCAACCTATAAAACATAACATATCACCAATTTTATCTGAGTGAAAGAAGCAGTGAAGAAAGCAAGAAACCAGAAACCAGGAAGTAGACAGCTTACATATAGGGCTGATATTTTTCTTTACTGCTAGATAGATACATTTACAAACACAGTTTGTTTTAATTTGTTGAGATTTAGGTTCAGTTCATCATTTACCACATGAAACCACATGAGCACCACTGCATACAGCAGAAAAGTATCTCAGTCAAGTGGCTGCTATGCATTTTGAGCATTAGGTAAGAAATGACTGTACTGAAAAAACAAAACAACAAAAAAAATCGACAATGGTCTATCTGTGGATATTAAGCACCATTTGCCATGATAAAGATGTGGCTACTAGTACTTTTAATCTCTTTGGGTCTAAATTCCATATATTATGCAAAACAATAAATAATAATAATATTAACCAGAAGGAGACTAAAGGCAGTAAATGCAAAATTGTGTGTAATTGTTGTCATTTTAAAAGTATAATACTTTAATGTACTTATTATCTCATAGTGATATTTTGTAATTTTGCAAATTTGTCATTTACACCTTGTGTATTCTATTCTGTCTTTCTTATGTCCTTAGGCTGCTGAATTTCTGAATCTTGAATATTATAGTGTAACAAAAGAATCTGTCTATTTTATTGTAACAAAAGAATCTATTTCACAAGGAATCACAACAAGTACACAGTGGACTACTGAATTATTGCAGTAGATTTAATCTGATAGAAAAGCAATGGATTTGTCACCTCCATAATCTCTCTTTTCAGAGTTAGATAAAACAAGAATGCAACAGAAGCAGCATTTTTGAGGCTATGCCAACAACACGTCTAGACATTCTTGTAACTAATTCTGCTAAAAAAAACATTAAAATATACATTAAACATGAGAGACGCTGTTGAAGAAAAATAAAAATATTGAAAGTGCTTTGACCTTAAACCTGTTTGGAATCAGTTCATCTCCTAGTCACCTCGATAAATCCACATAAATCCTACAAACATCCGACCATTAAGATATAAAACTTATAAGAATGTCAGACAACCCCATAGTCACACTTATGGATGGAAAGATCGATGGATAGATGGTAATAATGGTAGCTAGTGATGAAAATAATCTCGGGTTCCTGATCATGACAGGACAGGAATCTATTGAAGAAAAATGATTTTAGATATTTGACCTAGTTGTGATCTTGATACTGTTTGGTTTGATTTCAAAATATAATCAGTTTATCTCCTGGTTCCGAAGATGATGCCCTCTAAATCTTACACAAATTCTTCCACTCATTCTTAAGATATCACATTAAAGAAAATCTCAGGCAGATGGACTGACAGACGAACAGTGTGAAAACATAATTACTCCCTCACTCAATGACAGAGGCTTAAAAATACATTATATTTTCATTATCATATTATCATTTTCATTGGGTTATGATGACATACAATATGAGTGAGAAGATTGGGAGAAGAAAATCTAATAGAAGTCTAGTATATTGATAGAGTATAACTGCATGAATTGTCCTACTTGTATTTAAAATATCAACAAACTGGGTTTACCCCTCCTTGAACCGCCACCTTATTGTGGTGGAGGGTTTGCGTGCCTGAATGATAATAGGAGCTATGTTGTCTGAGGCTTTCTGCGCCTGGTAGGGTCTCCCAAGGCAAACAGGTCCTGGGTGACGGGCCAGACAAAGAGCGGTTCAAATCCCCCTTATGAAGAATTCAAAAGCAAAGTCTGTGACATCGCCCGGTATGACGCAACTGGGGCCCCACCCTGGAGCCAGGCCCAGGGTTGGGGCTTGCATACGAGCACCTGGTAGGCCCACCACCTGCAGGAGGAACAGTAAGAGGCCGGACACGGAATCTGGCTATTGGGACATGGAATGTCACCTCGCTGGGGGGAAGGAGTCTGAGCTGGTGCGGGAGGTTGAGTGATACTGACTATAGATAGCTCGCCTCCATGCACAGCTTGGGCTCTTTAACCCAACCCCTTCGCGAGAGGCTAGACTCTTTACTACTCTAGGCGGGTTGGTGTGGGCTTGCTCAAAGCCCCCCATCTCAGCCGCCATGTGTTGGAGTTCACCCCAGTGAACGAGAGATTCGTTTCGCTGCGCCTTTGGGTCGGGGATAGGTCTCTTACTGTTATTTGTGCTTATGGGCCAAATGGCAGTGTAGAGTACCCGACCTTCTTGGCGTCTCTGGGAGGGTGCTGGAAAGTGCTCCGCTCGGGGACTCCGTCGTTCTACTGAGGGACTTCAACGCTCACGTGGGCAGCAACAGTGACATCTGGAGGGGCGTGATTGAGAGGAACACCCCCAGACCTGAACCTGAGTGGTGTTCTGTTATTGGACTTCTGTGCTAGTCACAGTTTGTCCATAACGAACACCATGTTCAAGCATAAGGGTGTACATCAGTGCACGTGGCACCAGGACACCCTAGGTCAGAGGTCGGTGATCGACTTTGTAATTGTTTCATCTGGCTGTATGTCTTGGACACTCGAGTAAAGAGAGGGGCAGAGCTGTAAACTGATCACCAGCTGGTGGTGAGTTGGATCCGATGGTGGGGGAGGAAGTTGGACAGACTTGCCAGACCCAAACATACTGTGAAGGTCTGCTGGGAACGTTTGCAGCGTCTCCGGTCCAACCTCCAGCAGAGCTTCAACCAGATCCCGAGGGAGGTTGGAGACATTGAGTCCGAGTGGACCATGTTCTCCACCTCCATTGTCGACGCGGCTGCTCAGAGCTATGGCCGTAAGGTTTTCGGTGCCTGTCGTGGCGGCAATTACCGAACCTGGTGGTGGACCCCGGAAGTAAGGGATGCCGTCAAGCTGAAGAAGGAGTCCTATTGAGCCTTGTTGGCTCGGGGGACTCCGGAGGCAGCTGATAGGTACTGGAGCGCCAAGCAAGCTTCAGCCTGGGTGGTTGCGGAGGCAAAAACCCGGGTCTGGGAGGAGTTCGGTGAGGCCATGGAGAAGAAATATCTGGCAAACCGTCCGGCGCCTCAGGAGGGGGGAGCAGTGCCCTGCACACACTGGGAATCTGCTGACTTCGACTGGGGACATTCTCGGACAGTGGAAGGAGTACTTTGAGGATCTCCTCAACACCACTGACATGTCTTCCACTGAGGAAGCAGAGGCTGAGGGCTCAATTGTGGACTCGTCAATCCCCCAAGCTGAGGTCACCGAGGTAGTTGAGAAGCTCCTCAGTGGCAAGGCACCGGGGGTGGATGAGATCCGCCCTGAGTACCTCAAGTCTCTGGATGTTGTGGGGCTGTCTTGGTTGACACGCCTCTGAAACATCATGTGGTGGCTGGGGACAGTGTCTCCGGTCTGGCAGACTGGGGTGGTGGTCCCTCTGTTTAAAAAGGGGGATCGGAGGGTGTGTTCCAACTACAGGGGGATCTCACTCCTCAGCCTTCCCGGAAAATTCTATGCCATGGTACTGGAGAGGAGAATTTGTCCGTCAGTCGAACCTCGGATTCAGGAGGAACAATGCGGTTTCCGTTCCGGTCGTGCATCACTGGACCATCTCTATACCCTCGCCAGGTTGCTGGAGGGTTCATGGGAGTTTGCCCAACCAGTCCACATGTGCTTTGTAGATCTGGAGAAGGCATTCGACTGTGTCTCTCGTGGTGACCTGTGGGGGGTGCTCTGGGAGTATGGGGTCCCGGGCCCTCTGCTAAGGGCTGTCCGGTCCCTATATGACCAGAGCAGGAGTTTGGTTCACTTTGCCAGCAGTAAGTCAGACTTGTTGACCCTCACCT
Organism: Tachysurus fulvidraco; assembly: GCF_022655615.1. NCBI lineage: Eukaryota > Metazoa > Chordata > Actinopteri > Siluriformes > Bagridae > Tachysurus > Tachysurus fulvidraco. The sequence continues at coordinate 9,166,884 of NC_062534.1, forward strand.
ATCATGACCGAAAGGACAAGATCCCGGATACAGACGGCTGAAATGAGTTTCCTCCGTAGGGTGGCTGGGCGCTCCCTTAGAGGATATACTGGTCTGTTGTGGTGAAGAAAGAGCTGAGCTGCAAGGCGAAGCTCTCTATTTACCAGTCGATCTAAGTTCCTACCCTCACCTATCATGACCGAAAAGACAAGATCCCGAATACAGGCGGCCGAAATGAGTTTCCTCCGTAGGGTGGCTGGGCGCTCCCTTAGAGATAGGGTGAGGAGCTCGGTCACTCGGGAGGAGCTCAGAGTAGAGCCGCTGCTCCTCCACATCGAGAGGAGTCAGCTGAGGTGGCTCGGGCATCTGTTCCAGATGCCTCCTGAACGCCTCCCTGGAGAGGTGTTCCGGGCATGTCCAACCGGGAGGAGGCCCCGGGGAAGACCTAGTACTCGTTGGAGGGACTATGTCTCTCGGCTGGCCTGGGAACGCCTCGGTATTCCCCTGGAAGAGCTGGAGGAAGTGTCTGGGGAGAGGGAAGTCTGGGCATCCCGTGACCCGGGCCCGAATAAGTGGCAGAGGATGGATGGATGGATGGACAAACTGGGATTAATTTAACAATATAGCTTAAACCATGCTTTTTCAGCAGCTTATTAAATAGAGCTTGATTTAAGACATCCATTTATTTGACAATATATTTTTTTTTATATTCCGTGCATACAGTTAATTGTATGCACAAACTAATGAATCCGCTAGTCATTAAAATCAAGGTCATGAAATCCTAATGTGTTCAGGATATAGGCTTTTTAATCAAGCTCCTAATTTGTTATTTTGTTGTTGAATTAATAAATTGTTTTTGTTTTATTTGTTTTATTAGCCAGATAATGATGATGGAACTGAACAAATGTGCCATGATCAATGTATTAAGACTGCAGCAGCATATTCTCAATAGATTTATATTTACATACTTGCCATCTATTCATTTTTCCATCATCATTAGAGTTTTTTCATTTTCATTTTATGCTACATCACAAATCATTATAAGTGAAAAGTAAAAAAAATATTCAGGCCACATCTAGGCTTCAAGGCAAGTGCTTGTTTATGAATGTGGTCACCTATATTCATTCATTCATTCATTCATTTTCTACCGCTTATCCGAATGGTCACCTATATGCTACTGGAAAACCCTGATATTTTTACTCAAGAAAAAGCCAACTTTTGTGATGTCTATTAGAAAGAAACCTTTATTGGTCACAAAACAATTTTCTTTTGTATATCCCTGCTTGTTAGAAAGTGTAGAGTCCATGATCCAACATCCCAGGAGTAGAGAAGGGCCCTGCTCAAGAGCCCAACATTAGCAGCGCTTTGACTTAATGCTTTGACTTAACCCCAACCGAACAAACTAGAGCCTTAAGCATTTGTGCCATGCCTTATTACATGCCCTATTACTTGAGATCTGAATTGAGCCACCCATAAATTTGCACTTATATTTCAATGTACATCCTTTTTTATTACTTAAGCACTTGTTTCACCTGGCTCTGAATACAACTAATTGTCTTCATGTAAATACTGACATACTGCAATGCCAATAGGAGTTAAGAAGTTAAGATCATAAGTATGCATCATATGACAACTTTAAACAGCACATTAAAACTTCATTTAAATATTGTGTTCCATGTGATGTCATTTCGATCAGTCTGCAAATTACACAAATTAACATACTGTAAATCCGTGTTTCGGTTCATTACATACATTTTTCATTTTAACACAAGTAATAATGCAGTGTACCTGGTGTACATATTAGCTACTCTAACGCAATATAAGCATTCGATTTTGCACTTGTGCTAGTCTATCACTAGCCTCCAAGCTCTTTATATATTCAAATGCTGTTCTCCACTGGACTGTGTTCAACTTGGCTCTTAATCAATAATTCAGGCTCAGGCAGGCAGAGGCACACAGGTCACCCTGCGGCTTTGAACAGAAGGGCAGGCCATGCTGGCATTAATTTAATCCTTCCGTCCCACCCCCTTGGAAAAGGCTTCTTCCCATGGTGGCGGCATTCATTAGGCCTTTCTACCCAGCAGTTTGTTCCCTTCAACATCACCCACAAGACCACCAATCATGCACTCAGAATAAATAACTGAACATATGCCCTTTAAGATACAAAAGGAAAGCCTGTGCCAGAAATTATCCAAAACCTGCTTGTTTTTATTTACAAATTATTGAAAATGATCCCGAGCCAAATTGTATACTTCCAATTAACTCACAAAACCTGTTTTGGTGAATTAAAACATAAATTATCGTGCTTTCATTCTTAATTCTTGAGAGAGAGAGAGAGAGAGAGAGAGAGAGAGAGAGAGAGAGAGAGAGAGAGAGAGAGAGAGAGAGATTCATCTGGGAGACACCCGAATTAATTTGTGAATCATCCCGTGAGCTGTAACCCCAAAATGGCCTTGAAGCCTCTCCCATTTCTTACTTGATGACTACCAGAAAGTTCATCTGAAGCACCAAGGATTTCATTTCAGGTATAAGATGGACTATCACTTCCTTGCATGTCCACTCGCTGCTCTCTGTATTGCATTTACTGCCAAAGCTAAAGCTATAATAGCACTTGAATCACTATTTTTTTCAAGACCTCGATGTAACTTTTGTCAGTTCAAAGCTCACTCCAACTGTTACTTCACTTTATACAGAACTGGTTTGTACCCTGTATTGTATCTGCTTAAACCCAGAGCTGTTACCTGTTAGAAACAAATCAAAGGTCACACCCAACATGCACCTGATGTTAATTGCTTTCAGTCCAGTTAGATTTGTTCACTGGTCTCCACTGTGGTCGATGTGTAGGCTGACAGATTACAGAATCTATTTTAGTGCTGGAGAATAAGGAACAAAGCCTGACATATGATTACTGCCGTCTCTGCTGATGATGCCGGCCCCTGCAGTGAGATAGATTGCAAGATTCTTGTGCTGCAAATGTTGAAGGAGACAGAAAGCATGGAGAAGAATGCCCATGAATATTTTAGACTGATGACTAACAGACATGAATTGTCTGGTGATCACATGCATCGCTACACATCATTCAGGGTGTTGAGACATGCATCACTACACATCATTCAGGGTGTTGACTACAGAGGGAGAGTAATATTTTATCAACCCCAGAGCTTACAGAATAGAACATAGACTAGGGCTACAATCTAGAAGAGACAATCAATTATGGGTTATTATGTTAATGATTTTTTAAAATTAATTTTGTTTTAAATCATGTGTCTAATCCTGCACTAGACCATCAGAGGCGGCTGGACTTACAGCAAAATCAGTAGTAGTTGCAATGTACAATAAAATTACATGAACTATCATGGATTAATACTGACTTAAATATGAACTAAGGCATATGTTAAGGCATGTAGTTATATGAACAAATGAAGAGCAAACCTTAATTCACACATGAATAACAACCACCATAAGTACATGTTTGTTAATGAATGTTTTAATGAACATGTAAGAGTAAAATAAACATTCTATAAGAAAGAATATAAATTCTACAGTATCCGGGGTGAGATTATCCAACGTAACAAGGGTAAATCTTGGGGAATATTTAAGGTATCTATGCACAACAGAAAGCTATTCACAAGTGCAGAAAGCTCCATGCAGACATACATCATCAATATGAGTCCTGAAGAGCATGTAGAGCCTAAGAAACTGTTATCTTCTCAGAAATAATAGTTAATTTCTAAGTAACGAATGATTAAAATAGTTCACTGTGAACATAACAGAAACAATGTTTCTGTTTGTCTTATGTTTGTCATGTAGAACTATAGTTAACTATGGCTTTTTAAATTAATATCTATTAGTTAATCACTTATGACAACATTATTAAATCCCATCTACAGAGTCTTACCTTCCTTTCGAAACTCTAGGGACAAATGTACTTAATTCCAGCACTTGGCATCTAAAATTCGTAAATTGACTGTAAAATGACAATCTAAAGTAATTCAACAGATATATAATTACAAATTCCACATAAATCTTTGACATTAGTAGCTATACTGTTTTTATTTGTTACATTTCTGTTTATATTGGTAATTCTCCTAAGGTTATGTTGTTTTTTCTTGCCTTTATGAAGCTCTTTGACACATCTATGACTGCATCATAATCGAAACCATTTGTTACCCTTTACAGAACTGTAAAAAGTGTTTGATATAGCAAATTAGGTTTTTCATGTATTAGACACCAAGAGATTATGCTTTAGTCATCTAAACACAACATTAAAATAAATAAGCTTTTGAATGTAATGTGCTTAAATGTATAGCCAGAAACTTGACTGAGTGCAGTCCATTCACTCACTGAACTAGCTGTTCTTGTCCTGTGCAGAGCAAATAGCCACTCTTACAGGCATCAATTATTAGCAGCTCAGATGATTTTGCAAGCTTTGCCAGGTCTCAGCCTTCATAACCACAAATTACAGCCTGCTCACAGTGTGATTAGGGGTCAAGGCTGGGTTATTCTGATTCAATCAGCCTCCCTCGGATACTTCAGGAGATTATAAACCTTTAGTGTTCAGTCTCCGTGGGAGCATCCTACAGTTCCTCTGCCTGGATTATTTTTTTTTAAATTATTTTTATTATTACACATAAATAGTGTTAAAACATACACAAAATGGAATATATTGCAATATTTTCCAATACACTACTGTGCAAAAGTTGTAGACATCCTAAATCATCTTAAATGTTTCTGTACTATCATGTACATTCATATGTCAAAAGAAACTACCAAAATTTGATGTTTAATAATTTATTGTCATATAAATAAAATGTCTGAATGCTTGGTATGCTGTTTAATAAGAGAGAATATCAAATGCTGAGCCATTATTCAAATTAAAATACAGTTCAACCTGATCGTAATTTCCTGAAAAATCTGAAACATGTGAGACAGATGAAGTCTATAAAAGTTCTACAGGAAGTTATTTAAAACGCTTGAATAACCCAACCACCCAATTCTCTTATAAAACCATGTACCAAAGAGAATTTAGGAAATTTTAAAAGGTTTTGATTTAATTTAGAGGGAGTTTTCAGTTGGGTCTATGGTTACAGCATTTGGCAGACACACTTATCCAGATCGAGTTACATCTATCTTATCTATATAACTGAGCAGTAAGGGCTTTGCTTAAGAGCACAGCAGGAGCAGATCGATAGTTCTGGGATTATGCTGCATGTCATTTTTATTTAATAAATGAATGATGATAATACACAAGGGTCTGTATTCAAATTTCTATACCAAGTTTTAGATCATCTGGAAGCCTGCAAAAAGCATGAAGCATAAAAAGTGCAGAATGCAGAATATATATATATATATATATATATATATATATATATATATATATATATATATATATATATATATATATATATATATATATTAATTATTGTATTTACAGCCTAAAATATATTACATACATTTAGCATGACATATTATTGTCACCTCAAACTGTCAGGCAGCAGAAGCAGACTTAATATGTTCCTTGCTGAAGTCAATGTTGAAATTGACCCAAGTTGTGTTTTTGTCACAACAAATAACTGTGGTTAGTCTGAGGTCTGACTATTGATTTATGCAATTTTTGTATTAACTGAATATTTCTTCTTGTTTACTGTTAGTCAGTACAGTCAGTGTATTATATATACATACTGTACATATATATTTTGTGCTTTATGATCCATAATATTGTCCCATAAAAAGCATTAGTTTTAACCATATTATTCAAAGTTTGTTTGGTTTGTTTATTTTGTAATTTAACATGTATAAAAACAAATGACTGTCTTAGTAAATGAAAGTGTTACTATTATTTTACTAATGTATTGTAATAGGAGGTGCACACAGTAGCTTTAACATACGTTTTAGTTTAAGCACAAAAGACATTAACTAGAATTTATTCCTAGGGTTCAGTTAAGTCTTGTTATAATGATTAATTATAAGTTTAACGAATGAATTAATGAATATATTTATTTTTCAAAAGACGAAGAATCTATTTGCATATAAAATGCTTTAATCAAAAACAAAATCGAAATTTGAAAGCCAGCATTGCATCCAAATTTAATTACCCTTCACCTGTTATGCCTAAGAGAGACCTGATGTCCTTTAACAAGTGTCAAGATACACTTTTGTGCTTACATGCGCAATACCAGAAGCTGCTACATTTACATAATACAGTATGTACTACTGCAGCCTATCTGTCAAGACACATCGAGTATAATCTCAGTAGTATTCTCAAAATATAGTTACATTCATATTAAAATAGCATTTGTAACACAGTTTAAAATTTTAAAAGCATCAGTACATTTTTATTGCAAAATAAATCTTAAATGGTATTTGTGTATGTTTCTTTTTTCATTAGAAGTGCAGCTTGAGAGAAATAATAGAAAAGATTTTCTGAATGGAAAAATACTGTTCTTCTGCATAAGGAATTATGTGTGTCAGTGTTGGAGATAGCAGCTACATAAGGTCAACTGAGGGTGTAAAGTGACAGCAAGCGTGACCTACTCAATATGACAGAGATGCAGAATGGATTATGATAGCCTGTGTACGCACACCATGTTATGTGGGTTTATCTGTGATTCAAACAAAAAGCACTATTGACGTAAAGGCTAATATTTGACTACTTGACTATGTGCTTGCATGCATGATAAAGACAGAGAGAGTATGTGTAGAAGAAGCTGTGTGTGTGTGAGTGTGTGTGTGCGTGTGTGTGTGTGTGTGTGTGTGTGTGTGTGTGTGTGTGTGTGTGTGTGTGTGTGTGTGTGTGTGTGTGTGTGTGTGTGTGAGATAGAGATAGAGAGAGAGAGAGAGAGAGAGAGAGAGAGAGAGAGAGAGAGAGAGAGAGAGAGAGAGAGAGAGAGAGAGAGAGAGAGAGAGACAGTGAGAGAGTACACTGTTTTGTAGCATCTACTCTGCTGTTTCCATGGCCACGGCAAGTAAGCTGTCAGTCCTGGTTGAACACTCGTTGGCACTTTTCCCCCCACACAAGATTAATTGTACATGATGCTTTCCTACATGATTGTACGTTACCAGCAGATAATCACTAGTATGAAACATCATCAATAAAAGTTTTTAGAAGCATAAAATGCAATCGCATGTGTTGCACACAATACAATAGGCATTAACTAAGTTTGTTCCTGTGGCTCACTGAATCCTAGCAACCGATTTATTTACATGTGTCTTAAAATATCATAAAAATATAAATGATTTAAAAGATACCCTTGTTTATTCTCTATGTGTATACTGGTCAAGGAGGATTTAAGTCAAGAGTTTCCATCCTCATATACATAAGCACTAATTTTTCTCAGGTCACCTATCTATCTGTCTGTCTGTCTGTCTGTCTGTCTGTCTGTCTGTCTGTCTGTCTGTCTGTCTGTCTGTCTGTCTGTCTGTCTGTCTGTTTATCTATCTATTATCCAGAGGTCAAATCAAAATTGCCAGATTGGTTTGAGCTTCTGGGAAGGATATAGCACCAGTCTGGCCATTCTCCTCTGATGCCTCTCATCACCAAGGTGTTTTACCCAGAAGACCCTCCACACTCAGAATGTTTTTTACAGCATCTTGTGTAAACTAAGGAAATACTCTGTTCTGTGTAAAACACAAATACAAAGAGCTCAGATACTCAGAATTTCTGAAATACTCAAACAAGCCGATTGGCACCAACGACCATGACACAGTTAGTCACAGAGATCACATTGTGATGTATGATGTGAAGCTCTTGACATATATTGGCATGCTTTTATGCATTGTGCTGCTGACACATGATTGTCTGATTGGAGAATTGCATAGGGCTACCGTTGTTCCTATTAAAATGAGGGTATATAATGAACCATGGGGTGGGGGGAAATGTAAACCATGGATCAATTATTTAGTGTTGTGCTGTGCTAATTCTGGGTGATGATCCAGCACTGTGCTCATTACATCATGGTCCAATGCCATCTACACACACATGGGGTGCCGAACTGGTGAAGCTGGGCTTAATTGCCCTCTCTTTAACATCCCCACTGAGCTCAGCTGGTGGCAAGAGAGTAACAGAACTTATCACCATAATAAAAAACAGCTGCTCTTGCTGAGTGACGGAAAAGATAGGACAGAAAAAACAGGAAATGAAAAGCTTGATGAGTGTCGAGGAGTTTATCTCCTGCACCCTTGCATCATTCCCACTTTAACCTCTCAAAAGATTCTTTCCTGTTGCCTTTTTTATTCAATGTTTACAAGATTCTCTACATTTTCCTCTCAGCTGCTTTTTCTAGTTCTCTCAGCCTCAGCACTTTATTTTCAAGTCCATAAAAGCTGAGTGCCAGTGACTGTTGATATACTGTTCAAAAGGATAAAAATGAATCTAATTTCCATATAAGAGCAGTGATCTGAAAATCTAATCAGGTGTTTGTTTTCATATTTTGTATTCTCAGCTTGCCTTTGGAAAAGGATGGACGTAAGTCCCAGAGCCAATAACAACAGACAAAGCCTCACCAAAGCCCCTTGAATCATCAGTCCACAAGAAGTTTATATCATAATCTGTAAACATCAGAAATATTCTGCCTGCATTCAGTCACTCTGCTTAACACAAGACAAAAGTGCATTATGTCTATGTCTTTAGAATCACTTTCATAGCTGAGTTACCTGAGAAAATAAAACTTTTATTGAATTATGGGTTCAAGAAAAGCTTAGATGCTTGAGACATGTGCACCCCAGACCTTTGGTACACTTACAGTACATTTAAATATGTAAGCAAGTGTTTTAATGTATGCTTTGTTTTAATGTGTTATGCTTTTGTTCAGTTCTCATTGTTCCCAGGATAAGCTCCAAATATGTATTAAAAATGAAAAATAATAGGATGTGCTGGATCAAGTGCTATTTTATAAACTGTCAAAGAAAGAAGAGGTGGAATTACTGTTCAATTAAACCAATGTACAGTGATTATTATGATATTTACTATTAATATTTATGCTACATTAGACTGGCAGTATACTAGCCTTTTACTAAATGTTTAAAGTTAATATTTGATGATTAGCAAACTAAATAAAGGTGATTTGCAAGCAAACTGGCTTAAACACATTCTATAATAGCTAATAATAACTAGGGATGTGACTGAATACAGCAGATATAGTATTCGGGAAATTTGCCATACATGAATATGAACACAGATAGGTGAAGTATTTGTTGCTTTGCGAAGGTTTGTCAGAAAGTTTCAGACTAGTGCATTGAGATCCAACACAATGAAACAAAGAAAGCTTTCACTTTAATGTGGAGTTTTAAAGAACAGCTCATGAAGAGTGTTGCCATTTCAAACTAAATTTCTCAACACTCTACATTTTAAAAATTGTACAAACTATTTTGACGTAGGAAAAAGTGGATGTATTCTTTTTCTTTTTCCCTTTCCTTTTTGAATGGTGTACATTTCTGATCTGCAGTGTATATCTGAAACTTGCTAGCATTAGAAGAGGAACTTGGCAATCCTGTAAGCAGAATATGAAAACAGAATAGAATTTAAGAGATACGGATATAGATAATGGCATTACACCCTAAATAGTTATCTATCTTTGTGATTCAAGCTGCCAGTTGGCTAAATGATAAATTACTCTGAGCATTGAGGTGGTTAGATTCAAATAATTATGTAATGAAATAAAGCGTAACTGTAGCCTCAATGTCTGACAAATATCTAGTGATTATACTTGTAGTGACCCTGTGCCCTCTATCATAATGTAGAATAGTGGGTTGATTCATGTAACACACCAACTTGTACCAACCAGTGAACTACAACAGCATAAAGTGATGTTCTGTGTCTTATGAGAAAATTTCAGAATGGCCCACTCTTGTAGAAATATGGCGGAAAAAAAAAAAACTGTTAAATTGTGCCGATTTGGAAGGACACAAAATGACAGGCTTCCTATCTCAACTGTCTAGGCTGGGTTAGTTTGTGCCATATCAGCCTCAGTTTCTTGTTCATGGCTTACAGGAGAGGAACCTGATTCTGCCTTCTGCTGTTGTGGCTCATCCACCTCAGAGTTTGACATGTGCATGTTGAAGTGCAATACTTTACAGTTGTAAAGAATTTTTGACTGTAGCCTTCCAGCCTGTCCATTCTCCTCTGACCTCTCTAATCAACAAGTTTCTTTATGCAGATCAGCAGTTGCTGAAATACTAAACCGACCCACCTCAGATACTAGCTCTGAAATCGATTTCCTAGTAAATGTCCTGAGTTTGTTATGCAATTATAAATCTTTGTAACTAGTTTTATTCCTGTTTATTTGTACCCATTTTCTACTTGCATTCTTAATCCTAACTGGTTTGACCTTACTCTATCTCACGTTAATGATTTTCCTTCCGATGTTCAAGTCTTCCTGTTCATAGATCCATGCTTAAAAGGATTTTTTGAAAGCCTAAATAAACAGGCTTGGCAATTACAATTACAACCTACTGCGTCTGCATCCTTTGTAATATCGAGCTTTATATAAATGCCATTCAAAGCTTGTATTTCCTTTTATAAGCCTTACATATTGTTCCGGTCACATTTGACCCGTTTTTAGGATAAAATTGCCCTAGATTTCATTCTTGTAGCCTAAGATTTTTTTCATAAAGTGACCCAGAATGAAAATGAAACACAAAATGAAAATTGTTTTAAATGTTATACTTTTTACAGGAGCTACAAATTGTTGTCAGAGGGTGCCTTGACACACACACACACAAGATCTACATCTGCAAGCACAAGCACCTGGAATGCAAAGAAATGATTGAAAAATTAATAAATTAGACTCCATTTATTCTGAGTTTTCAGATCAAACCAGAGAAAAAGAAGGGCTGTGGAGTCCTAAGCTTTTAAGAGTAATTGGGCTGTGTTTGTGTGTGTGTTTGTATGTGTGTGTGTGTGTCTCTTTTGAAAATCATATCGCCCATATCACAAAAACAGCCTTCTTCCACCTTAGAAACATTGCCAAGCTGAGAAACATCCTGTCTGTTTCTGATGCTGAGAAGCTAGTTCATGCATTTATGACCTCTAGACTGGACTATTGTAATCCATTACTAGGTGGTTGTCCTGCATCTTTAATAAATAGGCTACAGTTAGTCCAAAATGCAGCTGCCAGAGTTCTCACTAGGACAAGAAAGTATGACCATATAACCCCAATTTTATCATCTCTACACTGGCTACCTGTTAAGTTTAGAATTGATTACAAACTGCTGCTACTTACACACAAGACTCTTAATGGTTTAGCTCCCATGTATCTAACTAGTCTTCTAATACGTTACAGTCCTTCGGTACAATCTCAGATCACAAAACTCATGAAGTCTGGTAGTTCCCAGAATATCTAAGTCCACTAAAGGTGGTTTTCTTATTTAGCTCCCAAGCTCTGGAATAGTCTTCCTGATAGTGTTCGGGGCTCAGACACACTTTCCCAGTTCAAATGCAGATTAAAAACTCATCTCTTTAGTCAGGCATACACATAATAAATAATATTGTGCACTATTACATTAGACTTGCACATTTTTTATGAACAGCAGATATTAATCCCTCTACACTGCTTCTCTTTTTCTACCCATCCCGAGGCATCCAGACATTGTACCAGCTCCGATCATCTTCCGTGCGATGAAGATTTTGGACCTCCACTGAGATGAGGCCGACTCTATGAGAATCCTGAGACATCTACCAGCTCCAGTTGGACTCTGATACTAAGAGGAGATCTGAACTCCATGTGATCCTTACACCAATACAACATTTGTTTGACTGTATATTTGTAATCACACCCTCTAATGTCACCCAAATGAGGATGGGTTCCCCTTTGAGTCTAGTTCCTCTCAAGGTTTCTTCCTTTACCAATTTAAGGGAGTTTTTCCTTGCCACTGCTGCCTGAGTCACCTCAGACTTGCTCATTGGGGATAAATACATATACATACATACATACATACATACTGTGAACTATATATATCTTGAATTTTTATTATATAAATTTTTTATATTACTCCTTATGTTTACCTTCTGTTCTATGTTTATATTCTGTAAAGCTAAAGAATGTCCATTGTAAAACGCGCTTTATTTGTGTGTGTGTGTGTGTGTGTGTGTGTGTGTGTGTGTGTGTGTGTGTGTGTGTGTGTGTGTGTGTGTGTGTGTGTGTGTGTGTGTGTGTGTGCATTTTAAGAAGATGTCAGGCTAAAGGAAGAAGAGACAGTGGGTAGTGGAGGTGTGATATGAACAGCGTACGAGACAACGATGAGGACTATCTTAGAAAAATTGTTGTTCAGTTATGATATGAAGGATCTGTATGCCACTTAAACAAGTCAAACTTTCTGTAAAACATGTCTTTGTTATGTATATTTGTTTTTACTATTCATTAGTATTCATTTTATACAGGCATTGTTTTATACAGTAAACATTCTTGGTAAATAATGTTCATAGAAAGAAAAACAAGATTTTTTATTTTACTGTGTAGTGTATTGTAAAATATCAGAAATACAAGAAAAAAAATGTTCTCATAATAGATTGTAAAAAACATAAATTCTGTTGATTACATACTCAATCATACGAGTTTCTGTTTTATAAAAGATATAATCATAAAAAATTGGGTAAAGATGGGGATTAAAAAAGTAATAAGATTAAATAAAAGATTAAAATACAAATAAGATTGAATAAAATAATTTAGAGTTTAAGTGTTTAGAAATGTGCATAATATAGAAGCAAATGAAATAAAGTGGCATGAGGAAAAATATGTAGACAAAATGTGTATAAAAATGCGGCATTTGAAACAGTTACTGATGAAATTATGTGCAGTTTTTGCGCATGAAAATGTAAAGCGTGCAGTGAAAAAGAACTAAGCAAAAATACTATACTAGAAAATAGTGTAATAAGTTCATTAACATAGCTTTCCACATACTCAAAACAGAGTTAATGTTTTAGACACAAGTCATTTTTGCTCATTTAAAACAGGTCAGGCAGTGAGGCTGAGCTCAGCAGATAGTCCACATAAAAAAAAAATACACAAGGTTACACAAGGACTTCCTGCCAAAGTACACTGACAGCTACCAAAGTAATTCATGTGATGGCTAAGCAGATGTTCCCTGTCCTGCTAGCTGATTGAAGTAACGTCAAGGAAAGAAATATTATAACTTCATTTATTTGATACATTCACACTGTTCTTCGAAATCAGCTAATCCTGAGATTCACTCAGATTTTATGCTTTTATTAAATCACTGAGAAGCCAGTGTGAATATATTTTACCAAAAAAATTGAGTGAGGTCTCTTGTTGGTGAGATGCTCATATAATAATTAGTTTCTATAAAGGCCAACTCTATGGCTTCTTTCAGTTCCAGCCTGAGCTGCCTCAACTCGGACCTGCCACTCTACATCTACCCCAACCCTCAGTGATGGAGATTGATGAAGAACAATGCTTCATCTCATCTTTCCAGCCTTCTCAACATGGCCAGCAAATGCTGGCTGAAAGGAAGCTGTAAGTAAATATTTCAACAATTCACTGTTAGTCCACCAGATGGGAGAAACTTCAGTAAGTCATGGAGAAGAAAGAGAAACTTGAGGAGATCTAAGAAAAGAGGGAAACATTTTTAAAAATGAAACAAAAAAAAAACAAAAAAGGAAACAAAAAGAGGAGGAGAAGATTAAGGTTGTCCTGGAGCAGAGGGAGAAGGTTGATGTTAGGGAGCAGAAGAGCCAGATACAGCCTATACATCAAACATACCAAGATACAACATTAAAGTCTGTCTGCAGATCTTTACTCAACACTTCCCCTTACTCTCTCTCTAGAGATAAGTGTGTAATGGGGTGTTTATTTAATACACTGTATAGCTGCTGTCTGAAATGACCCTTAACACAGAAGACATACACACGGACTATAGGGGTTCAATCCCAGTTCCCTGATACTAAAATACCACAGTGTTTTTCTGTTTATACATGTGTGGCTCATTGTTTGAACATGTATACCTCTCCTTGTACTTTGTACTTGTTGAGTTCCTGAGCACAATTTCCACAATGTTTGTATGGGTTTCCTCCAAGTTCTTCTGTTCCCTGCTTACACAATAAAGTGTCCCCGTGTTTGTGTGTATTCATGTATAGTGCTGTAAACAGGGTTGCATAAACATTACTGACCAAAGAAAAACTTGAGAGCATATTTCCTTTACTCTTTTCAGAGAAAAAATTGAGAAGATCTTGTTCACATGGTTGAGAAGCCAGAGACACAATCCAGATTATGAAGCTGCTTAGATTTGAAGCTGCTCAAACAAACGAGAAAACACGCAAGACATCCATCATCATTTATTTCTTGCAAACATTCAACTGAAGCACAATAAAGTGCTGAAACATCTTGAACTTTTTAATAAATTAAAATAATAATAAACTATTACCAATATAAAACAAATAAAACTAATACCAATATAAAACATGTACAAGCATCAAAACCTGTCTGCAAAATCAGAAGCACATCAACATTAACTAGTTGGGCATGTGGTAGCCTACTGGTTAAGGTGTTGGGCTACCAAACAGCAGGTTTTGAGTTTGATCCCACATCCCCCAAGCTGCCATTGTTGGGCCCCTGAACAAGGCCCTTAACCCTCAATTGCTCAGCTGTATAAAAAAAATTAGATAATGTAAGTTGCTCTGCCAAAAGCTGTAAATATAGTTCTGATTGGTTACAGTCAGTCTGGAAATGACTGGGATCACAAGAAACTGGTTTTATTAACGTTTAGGATGGTTTTGAATGATCTCTAAACTAACCTGAGGTCAACACATACTCTTGTAAGAATAAACTTTTTATGCTGAATTTTCTTATTTCACTTGTGTTGCTCTTTAATTAAGACAATCTCTATAATTACTTAAAATGTTTAATCTTTAATCCTTAATCATCACTACACAATGAGGATCCACGTTGAGCAGCATTTTTTTATTTAAAGGTGCAGAATGTAAAGATTTATTTTTATGATCAGCACTCTAAATCTTAAGTGAGTTTGACACACATTCTTGCCATTTTCTCAAAAAGAAAATCTATTTAAATCATTATATACAGTCAAACAAATGCTCTTATGTTATGATATGTTAAGTAAATCAGGACATGACAGTGGATGTTTTTCTCCAAAAAAACAAGTGCTATAATACCTGAAATATACACCTTCCCTGCTCTTTGAAACATTAATTAATCATTCATTTATTATTGACATAGAGGCTTTATAGATTTAAATAGATCTGCAGTTTAAAATTTGGTATAGACTTATTACAAGGGAATTCTTTCCCAAAATGGTCACAGCCCATACAGTGAAAGCATGAAATATGAACAGTGTGTAAGGCTTAACTGACAGACCCAGTGATGGCTGGTATGATTATTAGAGAGGAGGCCTAAAAACAAATCTATTAATAACTTGATTATAATAGAACTATTACGCTGAACAATGTGTTATATCACAAAGCTGAAATAATGGCCTAGGCATCTGAATTGAAGAACTTTGATTCTCATGTTCTTTCAATCTTTTGTAAAGAACTGCTGGGTTCCTGCCTTGTACAGTTACCAGCTAAACTGTAACCCTTTCATTGTAGCCAAGAATTCTCACACTTATTCCGTTTTGCTCCTAATAAGCTCCCCTGTTTAGGTTCTGTTTGCTGTCTACTTCTTTGTCAAGCTTGTGTTGTTGTCATTGTTTTGGTCCTGTGTGCCACAGCCTCGATCATCATCTTTGCTCTTGCCTTGTAATTATGTTGGCTCTGTAATTATTTAAGCTTAGACAAAAATGTATCTAGAGTAACTCCTCCTAGGGCTTTCGAGCCACATGCACCAAATTTGGATATGTTGTAGACCCTGGTCTGAAGTTTGCTGCTATTAATTTTCTAAGCAATCCTTTCGAACTATCTACACCAAACTCGGCCAGCTCATTTTGGGGTGATTTTCATGGCTACTGTATTTATCCAGTAATTTATCCATCTTAATTAATATTTAAGCATATTAAATACGTCATTATAATCTGTTTACTTCCAGATAAAATGAGGCCCACTGGCTGTAATTGTGCAGTGTATTACATAAATTACAACACTACATAATGGTATCATTTGGTTGATCCAGGATTATTATCATCATCTACAAATCAAAAACTAGTAAAATTTTGTCAAATATAATAATACTTTAATTGCTTAAAATATCTTAATGTACGGTATGTGGGATTATGTTAATACAACATAGTGAGTCATTTGAGGGTAAAAATATACTGTATAATATGATGTTCCTGATATCTTGTGAGTCACCCTGATGATCTTCTAATAGTAATTAGCAGTCAGTGTTGATGGAACACAGGCGACTCTGTTGGACCAAATTCGTGAAAAATAATATGCATACGTCATACGGCAACTCATCACACTTTGACTTCAGGCAGAAGACTCAGGCAATCTGAAAGACAGCAATAAAGAGTCCTTTTAGTAAAAAAATAAAATAAAATAAAATAAAAAATAAAAAAGTATAAAAATGATTTATTCTATAATTTTGGATCCATGATACTGAGTTGAATTTTCAGTGTGAAAAGCCCTAATGGGTTGAACAGGCTACAGACCTGGGGATTAGTCACAGGGTTTCACCAGCTCATCTGGTTCCAATGCTTCCCAGTCCAACCTTCCTAACCTTCTACAGACAGAATGGATTGGGAAGCTTTGGAAGATCTGGTATGTAGCCAGTTATAAATAACAGTTATAACAATTGTTCCTGTTACAATCATGTGAAACAAACTGGAAATAAAACACAAGCTACTTCTGGGTTCTCCCTGCTATACTTCCCACTCATAACAATCTCACAACAGACCTAGTGTAAGAGTATACATGAGCTTTTCTATTTGTACTTGTGCCCTTGGCATAGTAGATATAAACTAATGTATCAAAATAAATCTCTCTCTCTCTCTCTCTCTCTCTCTCTCACACACACACACACACACACACACACACACACACACACACACACACAAGTTCAGATTATTGAGTTAATACAGAGAGAGAGAGAGAGAGAGAGAGAGAGAGAGAGAGAGAGAGAGAGAGAGAGAGAGAGAGAGAGAGAGTTCACATAAAAAATAAGCTGGACATGCCTCAGGTGTGTTGCATTAGTCACTATGACTCTACTTTCCAGTTCATAGCATCAGTAAACCACACTTCATCTCCTCCTCACCCCCTCTGGCCATTCTCTTGACCCAACTGAAACAGGTGTATCGGTTGTCCTCCAGAGAGTTGTTGAACCATTCTACTTCCTTTCATTTCAGACTGCCAGAGCAGTTTCATTCAGAACTAAATGAGACCGTGTATCAAAGTCATCACTAAGCTTAGCAACATCTTCTGATGGCACTGACGACCACACCAGACTCTCCCCAGATAGACTCCTCATAAACTAGCCAAGACTATATTTTACTGAGACTGAGCTGTAACTCATCGCACAAACTGCTCTTGGCATAGCCTACCTGCACTCACAGTAAAGAGTAAATTGTAGTTTAAAGCTGATGTGATGGAAGAGGTTAAAAATAGAGATATCAATAAAGAGGTACTACAGTGTTCAGCTCTGAAGATAATGTGTTAATAAAATCCCATCCATTCTCTACACCATTTATCCTCAGTCACAGAGGACCTGGATCCTATCCCAAAAGGCTCAGGGCACAAGTCAAGGTGCACCATGGACAGGTTATCAGTCTATCACAAGGCACAATTGCACAAACACTAAAGACAATTTAGAGACGTCAATCAGTCTACAACACATGTCTTTTGACTTGGGGGAGGAAAGTGGAGGACCCAAAAGAAACCCCTGAGACAAGGGCAGAACACACAAACTCCACACACACGGTGTTATCCCCTGGAGTTATGAAATTAACATGCTTACCACCAAGAAACCACCCTATGATAAAATATGTTTTTTTAATAAAGTTTAGACTTTATTGCCAGAATTCAAAGACACTACATACATTTTACTTCTGGATTTGGAGGCAGACAAACTTTTTTTCTTAAAAAAAAAAAACCCCACAAAACATAAAAACCCTACAAATGAAATAATAAATAAATAAATAAACCATTAGCCTCCTGCTTTGAACACAGTTCTCAGTTTTCGTCAAATGAAACGCTCTCATTTCCTTTTTTCAAGTACAAAGTGGTCAGATTTAATCAAACTTCATACACTTACAGTAGGCCTGAGCAATTCTTATCCACGTCACCTACAAACATTTGTATATATTAGATTGTATATTAGATTTATCCTCAGAAATGATGAAAAATTCTTGAATACAGTACAAATTAATCCCTATGGGTATTTAAAAAATTCCCTGCTGTCAAATTATATGATTTAGCACAACTACAGAAATCAGACTGAAAAGTCATAGCAAGTGTTTATGATAAGATAGCTGCCCTGTTGTAGTTTTTGATATTATTTGAGTAGAAGCAGTTTTAATTTGTCTCATATATATATATATATATATATATATATATATATATATATATATATATATATATATATGTGTGTGTGTGTGTGTGTGTGTGTGTGTGTGTGTGTGCGTAGATCTATATAAACACACAGTGAAATCCTTTTCTTTGCATAGGATATAGGAGTTATTAGGTTAAGGTCCTTGCTGTCTAGCTGTCACTTCTTAGTGCCTACCACCTAATTCCTCCATCAACTATAATACACAAACAATACCTTTATTTAATGAACTTGTTTTTAAAGATAAAAACTAACAATATCATCCATGAAGCCGCGCTGCCTAATGCAACGCGGCTCACATATATAGCGACACGGACAATCACACACAATGGGAAACAGGTGTGATGACCGGGGAGGAGCAGACGTGGACGGGGCAATCACGTGACACAAACAAACAACAAACGCACATGGCACCAAGTCTGCGCTGATCCCTAACGGATCCGCGCTGATCCCTAACATAAAGCTTTTAACATGGATGATTGGTTAATTAAGGAATAAAACATGACACATCATGCAGTTATAGGAAAAATATCATGTGATGAAGCAATTTACCACTTGACAGATTGCCTGTAGTTTCTGCCATACAAGTCCCTGTGTATTAGATGTTACTGTGAAAACAATTTGTGTTTAAACTTTTTGTGTTTAATAAGCTATATTTTAAAACACATTTAATGGCCCTTTATCTAAAATCTATTTTAAAACGATAGGTTTGCAGAATTGCTTCGTAATATATAAAGCACCATTTATATTTGTATTAAAATATGACACGAGGTACTGCCATAATTAAAATATGACGTGTTACTGCCATAATTGTTACCATAATTACTATTACTTAATTTTATTAATCATTAGTTTTATCCAAAGCATCAACTTCATAATTTGTGCAGTTTATATTAAAACATGCATACATAGTGGTTTAATGCTTTTTATGGACTATATGCATTTGAAATATGTGTAAAATATTTTTTTATATGTTTAACAACCTACTAGTTTAGAAAGTTTTAGACACACAGCTAGTTGCTAAAAAAGAACTATAATGAAAGTCATAAATTTTGGAATGATGTTCTGTACTATGGAGATATAAAGGGCCAACGCACATTTTTATGGCAACAATTTTTTGGCAAATGTGCAACTGTGGACCTTCTTTTTTAGAATTTAAAGACATCTTACACAAGACAGTATATATAAATACTTATAATGTGTCAGCTATGAGCTACAATTAGAAAAGTCTAACCAAGTTGTCTGCATGTTGAAAGTACATTACTGTTTTGTAATCAAGTGTAATCAATCTTATTATGATTAGCATAGCCTGCGTTCCCCTGCATGAAGCTCATCCAGTATCCTCATTACCTCTGCTATAGACTGTGGCTAGTTAATTTTCCCAACCTGGGTACCCAGTGCATAAGTAATTAAAATGTTGTTGTTGTTCTCCGGTTGCATCTTCTTTGGTGTTGTACTGTGGATCTTAATAGCATAGTTTTATTTCCCACATGATTTATCCCGGATGCCCTTCCAGTTGCAACCCTCCCATTTACAATAAATACAGTAATAACACAGACTAAACTGGTATTTAGATTTTAAAATGGGCCATTTTATCACTAGCATTTAAAAGTATAATTCAAAAGCCCATATTCATTCGCCTGCTTTTCATCAGATAGAAAATAAAATCTGTAGAAAGATGGATTCCTAATCATATAGAGGAATATATTAGTCCTGTGCTCTGACCATGCATTTAAACATCATGCCAAACTGCACAGTGACCCTTTCCTTGCTGTAAGAGCTCACAACTTACTGAAAAGGGAAGGATACTGATAATTTGCTTAGCACTGACTGCAGTCAGTTGACAGAAAAGTAGCAAAATAACACAGAGGGAGGTACACTCTGTCTGTTTAGGATCTCAGAAGCCCTTTATTTTCCGTTTGACAGCTCATACTGGAAAATGTGACAACATGAGGAGTAGTTCCTAATTGGGCTAAGAAGCTAAGGAAGATGAAGAAAATGTTCAGACCTGTTCTGAAGAAGCCTTGCTTAACAAACAGTGGATGTCAGGCCTAGATATGTTTTATTGCTGGGTCACTGCATTGCATTACAGAGATGAACAGAAACAGATACACGATGTTAGCAGTCTGTTGAGGTGTATAGATAAATCTACTTACTCATCCATTTTTTTTTATTATTTTTTTTATACAGGATAATATTAAATCTGTAAACACAAAATTAGTGCAGGACCCTCTTTACACAGATGACAGCTCTCAGCACACCAGCTCAATTAACAGCTAAGTGATTGTAGAGCAAAAGGCTGCAAAGATCCACCTGCTCATGACAGTGAATGGCTCTCTGGGATACAACTGGTTCCCTTCACTGATTGATATATAAATTTAAAAATAATTTGATCATAGACTGTGTTGGTGAATATTGGGTGTAATAACTCTACAGTTTCAAAAGCACTTCAAAATAATAGAAATAAGTATGGGGTAATCTAATACATACACTCTGAAAACACTGATTGAAATAGGTGAGCCTCTATAAAACCAAACTTTATGCTGTCATACATTACTGATTCTAATATCAAGGTTTGAACCCAGTTAATGTTATGTCCAGCAAAATATTGCCTTAAACAGTTATCATAGAAAGTCAAACTCAAAAAATGCTGTTAAAGTTCACAACTGGATCCATTGAATGTACAGTGTCACTTGAAAGTTTGTCAACCCTTTTGAATTTTCTACATTTCTGCGTAAATATGATCCAAAACATCATCAGTTATAAAAACAAGTCATAAGAGTATGACAATGTGAACCCAATCAAACAAATCAGCCAAATATATTGTACATGGAACTTTTTTATAGGAAAATGTTATATTTGAGCACAACATTATTCACTTATTTCTATAAATCAATACAACTAATTAACTAAAACATTGTTGCACAGTAGGTACCATTGCTGCCTTATAGCTCTAGGGTCCCCAGTTTGAACGAAATTCCTTTTGGGCTGAAAATAAATTTAAAAATAAACATTTCATTTAAGGTTTTGATGTCTGGTGTCTGATCCAAATAGCACTGTAGGGCACAAACTGTAAAAGGTATAAAATTTCTCTTTGAATGCAGAATGCTTAACAGACTTAATTCCAAAATCCAGAGCATACAACTATCCAACTTCTTTAACTGAATAGACTGCTAGCAAAAGGCTAGTTTTCAGAGACATATCAAATCATCTTCATGCACAGACTTATAAAGACAACCATTAAGGAAATCCAGCACAAGGGGAGGTCACACACCAGGAACTTAGCAAAACATGTGCATGAAAGAATCTTGCCATCTTTATAATTGTAGCAGTAACTCAATGGGATCCTAAATAATTGGAATCCATGGTGCTGTGGTGCAATTTAGACTAGAATGGGAAGTGCTGCTTTCAGCCTTCTCAGAGGGCATCTCAAAATCCTAGGAAAAATACAGGGGTCCAGTCAAAATGGTGAACACCATTCACAGAAGAACCTCCTTAATGGAGTACAAGGCACATATGCTAGTCACCATTGCATTTAAAAGTGTGTCATGGGCATGTAGTGTGCAGTCCCAGTTGGCGATTCAATCCAAATGATCTGAGCTTAAAGATTTAGCAAGCCTAATGGGATCACTGATGTTGATGCTATAATTAGTCCTTACATCCTCTACAGATGCCTATACTGCATTTGGCAGCCTGGTGAAATCTAAGTGGCAAGCAAGATTTACTTTGATCACTCAGGGTTATTTGTGTGAAAGTATGTCTTTATATTTGTGTTACCTTTTGGCTCTCTTTTCTAGTTCTATAGTTCATCGCTAGATCTGGCAGAATCTCTACTTACACTCAAAATGTGCAACCATTTCCGCAACATTTTGTTCCGTATGATCCATTCCTGTTTGATTCCTCCTGCATCTTCATGTGGGGTTTTCTGCATGTGTGAGTCACCTCATTTAGTCATAGGTAATCTCATGTGGACCACCTAAAGACTGAAACTTCACAAAAACTGTGTATGCCAATGACTCACCTGCTTTGGCTATTGTACCCTTGAACCTGTAGACCTACTGTAGACATGCTGTGATCAATGTGGTTGTATAAAGAAGGTTGTTACATGCTTGTTTCTGGATTCTCATGTCCAATATGTTTATTCTAAATACTGTATAATATCAATACTTATAGGGATCTAGATCTGTATCTGTATTTTTTTATTATAGCTGCTTGTTAACACTACTAAGAAAATAATCTTGGACCGAATAGTCCATGGGAGGCAGGCCACATTTAAGCTATGGTAGATGGAATGATAAGGTCAATCTAAATGTGATATGATGGTGAAGTCATGAAACCTGCTTTCTCCTATTGAGGGGTTCTTTGGACACAAAGGTCCTGTACTGTACATCATTCAGAGCTGCTTCATTACTTCTTCATCCAGAAGTAATATGCCAGTCAGCTCCCTTACAGGGGGACAAGAAATGCATATTGGATGCAGAAGACTGCAGATGAATAGTGCATGTATTGCCTGTGAATTATCAGTGTGTCTGTACTCAGCCCTTGGACAATGCAGTTCTGGATGTAGTGCTCTGTCTGGTGTGACCAAGGATAGGAAAAAAAATCACTGCTAATGATTCATCATATTAACCAGATCATGCAGGTGTGGGTGAGCTGGGACATGCTTGAATCTTCATTAAAGCTGTCATTGAAGTCCTGGCACCGTGGTACCTTGTTGTCATTGGTGTTATGCAGAGGACTATGTTCAATGGACTGCAACCTGCAATCCTAATTGAGCCACAAATATCTTTTGGGATGACTGTCACAGCTAGCTTACAGCCTGCCATAGTGCTGGCAGAATTGGAACCAGACCCTTCCCTATACATTTCCTGCAGAGAAGTTAAAAGTTGCAAGTCAACTGGTAGGTCTTTTCAACCTGAAATTCACTGTTGTTGACAAAGCAACCGTGCATTCATCTGGAGAAGGATGACTGATCTTTAAACTATATATAGGAAGGGACTTTCTTTTTATATGCAGCCCAATGGCTAAATGGCTAAAGCTCTGCAATCCTCAAAATTCCCCAAAATAGTATATCCTGGTGGCTCACCATTACACAATACCAATAAGATGTGAGCTAAGATATAGATGGTCACAACTGATACAACCAACGGACTTGTGGACCTTGCAGACATATTTAAAATGCACAGGCAGCAGACCATATTTCCTGTGCTTCTTGCTATACTCGCTTGTCCTGGCCAGATTTAATTCTGTCAAGACACCGCCAGCTGAAAATGCTATTTCAGCATTTCACCACAGTCGGCACAGGGGCTGTCTGAGTTAGACACAGCTTTCTTCAGATGATCAATTACATACACTGACCTTTACATACACTGAAAAAATTTTGATTCCCCAATGTATTAGCAATAAGTAAAATAATCATAATCAAAAATTAATATAATTCCACCACAAACACAACAAAATATGTATAGGAATTCACATTCAAATACACAGCAAATAAGACATTGGAAATTATCATTTCTTAGGACAAGAAGCAATTTAGGGCTCTATTTGGCTTTGTTGTGTATTAAATATTAATTAGACCAAGTACAAGAGAACAAGAACAATGGAGAATTAA
Source organism: Tachysurus fulvidraco (assembly GCF_022655615.1). Taxonomy (NCBI): domain Eukaryota; kingdom Metazoa; phylum Chordata; class Actinopteri; order Siluriformes; family Bagridae; genus Tachysurus; species Tachysurus fulvidraco. The sequence goes on from NC_062534.1 coordinate 9,190,929, forward strand.
GAGTAAATACTCTCAGCCTGAATGTATATATATTCTATATTATTCTAGACAAATTATTTATCGCAGTCCAGTAGTTGCTTGGAACTGCTTTGGTATTATGCTGTAAATGCAGACGTCTAAATCCTTAACATAAACAAAAAATGCATAATTAATATAAGCAACATTATCTCTATTCCTAACATCAAGATTTTTACACAATACAATAAACAATAAAAGTGTGTTGTTACCTTTCAACACCTGGCATAATTACAGCATCATTATGTATAACGGTTTACAAAGTACAATTCTGTGTGTCAGTAATCTAATTAAGTTTTCTTCTGGGATTTTTCAAAACATTTTGTTTCTTGCATTCATCTTTATATCATTATTATGATTTGCTATGCAAATGATTCCTTTCTCACTTACGATAGTATCATTTCTAGTTTATCTGCTTTGTCTCCAGAATTTATATCTATATTTTTATATATATTATATATATATTTATATACTATATGAATTCAGAATCCAACCCTCTTTTTAGTCATGAAAATCTCTGTGCATTATAAAATTTGTCTTGCACTACTTTTTTAATGGCTGCTCCTTTAAAAGAACTTTGCAGAGCATGCAATCTGCAAGTCATTTGAAATAAAGCAGAACAACTTCTTAATTTAAAGTCCTTCCTTTGCTCTTTAGGCACGACTCTTGTTTCTTTACCTTGTTTGGTCTCCAGTAGTGATCACATCCTCTTAGCCCAAGGGCAATCTTTCATTATGCTTACATAAAATCTCAGTAATCAAAGCAATAATTAAAGTGCACCTTTTGAACTGGTCTGAAGTAGAGCCTGGACAATTGCAATACTTTGTCTCACATAAATTTCATGAATAAATGAATATTTTAGGCCTTTTCATGCTCATGCATAAAAATCACTTGCTCATAATACTCAAGAGTGGTGTTCTTTAGGATGACACATTTTCCAATATTTGGAATGTCTTTGGGATTGATGTCTTGATCAGATGTATTAGCATGTCTGTCTTTCTTTCTGACTGATGAAAAGAGGAGAAAACATTGTTGCCAGAAAAGGTGTACTAGCTACATATACAGTGGTATGAAAAAGTGTTGGCCTAATTCCTGATTTTTTTTTTTTTTTTTTGCATATTTGATTACAGTTCTGGTGGAACAACCAGTTATTAGGTTTAGGGGCAAACACCTTTTCACACAGGGCCATGTGGGTTTGGATTTTGTTTTCCCTTAATAATAAAAACCTCCATTTAAAAACTGGACAATGTGTTTACTTGTGTTATCTTTTACAATTACTTAAGTTTGTTTGATAATCTGAAACATTAAAGTGTGACAACCATGCAAAATAAATAAAAAATCAGGAGGGGGGCCAACACTATTTTTTAACACCACTTTGCATTTGTCATGCAGTGCTAATGTTTCCGAGCAGCTTTCTATACAGAGACGAAGAAATCAAATAAGCCAAACTGAGGTTTCTGATTTTCAGTGTCAGGTTTTGGGTTAACTATATTTTCATGATGGTTCTGACTTCATGTTGGTTTGCAGGAGATTTTGGACTCAACTGTGTGTTTTTCTCATTACGATAAAGTGCTTTATTGCCATCTAGTGGACTTGGTTCTGTGAGCTACCTTCAAATATGATACACAAATGCTCCAGAATATGTTATATGTTTGTAAACATGTGTTGATGGTAAGTAAACTATTCGTTAATTTTATTTGTTTTCATCTTTCTGGTCGCTCAAAGTGATGAACACTCACAAAAGTCTTTTGCATTGTGTCATGGCTTTTTATTTATGCACTCTATAGCCAAATGTACACTGACATCCGAGCAATCACACTCATGTTTTCTTTTTTTAACACCTCCCACTTCCTGTGCTGTTATAATACCCTCCATACTTCTGGGAAGGCTACCTAGTAGGTTTGGCATGTGGGCTCAAGGAGGCATTTGAATTCATCTCTAAGGTGATGAGGTCAGGTGTTGAGTCTGTCCTCCTTTGCCTGGCAAAGTTTTTCCCAGATCTGAGTGCAAAGGTTAGTCCACTGGGAATGTGCACCGCCTCTAGCATGTGCTCACTGCTCCATAGTAGTGGACCTGATAGGTAAGTTGCTCTTAGTGCTGAGTGTAACTTAGAGCTGGTAGACCCGAAGGACACACACACACACTCCGAACCCAATTTCTGGAGCAAAGACAAGGTTTTGTGAGGATGTACTGTACATGCCTGAGGAAGGACACACTAAGGCCAGATATCACGTCTCTCAAACCACCAAGCTCTGATGACTGTGAGGGAAAAGGAGTGAATTACACACATGATCCTATCCTTTGATCCTTTAATGATGATTAAGTAAAGAAATAAAGAAAGAATAAAGAAACTACATTAGAAAGGCAGCAGTAGCTCCAGTACCAATAGCAAGAATCTGGTCATATTTCTGTGCACATAGTAAGTAGAGAAAATGAGAAGCAGTGATGGGGTGTGAAGGTACTGTACAGTATTTACTTGACTCTATTTGCTCAAGGTCTTGGCATGAATGTGCACACCCACAAGAGGTTAGAAGGGGTGAAATACATTCTTCCTCTCTCTCTCTCTCTCTCTCTCTCTCTCTCTCTCTCTCTCTCTCTCTCTCTCTCTCTCTCTCTCTCTCTCTCTCTCTCTCTCCCTCTACCATTCTACTCCTGATATACCATTGTTCTTGACCCATCCATCCTGATGCTCTTCTTCTGGTTGGGGTTCTTATCTGCTGAAAATGGCTCCACATATACAGCCTGGAGATCCATGAGATTGCTGTAGAATAGTATCACCAATGAGATGGCTTTGGACTGCACATGCCACAAACAGTTTTGTCTCCTTCACTGAACAGTTGAAACTTCAACAAAATAGAATTCATATTAAAACTAGAATGAGCTTCTTTGTTACGCAATTGCACTTTTTGTTCATAAAGACAGTTTTAGAAGGGAAATTATTTATAATCTCATGCAGATGAGGATGAGTTCCCTTTTGAGCCTGGTTCCTCTCAACATTTCTTCCTCGTATTGTCTTTTTTTTTTATTGATATCCCAAATGTATATATTTATTTATATAATTGTAAATAATGTCCACTGTTAAACATACTGTACAAATCCTCAGTTTCAGAAAGAAAAATGAACAGATAACTAAAAGCTTTCTATATTTGAAAAATTGACTTTTAACTAGAAATTCAGCAGCTTAGATGAACTTGCTGCTCTTGTGCAGGGCAGGAAGAAGATGCTACTGAGCATGTGCAGAGTAAGTGTGAGCACTGTAGCTTGTTGCTGACTGAAACAGTTAGTGCTACAACTGACACTGATACAACTGCCCAAACTTTCCTCTTGAGAGAATATGAACCACAGTTCTGCATCTCTGTGCTGCCATTTTAGCAACGGTTTGAAACACCACAGTGGTCATCTTACAGAGCATTTCACCTTGGAAGGACTTAGTTAATATTATAATATATAACTATTAGCGATGTGTTCATAGTTAAATATTAATGATAAAATGCTCCTATACTAACAGCACTTGTAGAGGGTTCATTTAAAATATTACCAGCAGATTTGAGGTGGTTACATCTATATGTCTGCTATATTTCTTCTATATTTGCACATTGGTAGAAAACAACTTATTTATTTATAGTACAAATTTTGGCTCGTGATACCAAAACTATTGCAGCTTTTGTTGCTGAACAGAACAATTGTCAGTCAATGCCTCAAGTGCCCCTTATTATAAATAACCATACTTTCCTCTTGCGAGAAAAAGAACTGCAGTTGTCAGCATGTTTATGTCTTAACATTCTCTAAACTTTTACTTCTAACTGTTTTATAGGATATCACAACTCATCAGAATCAGAATCAGAATCAGCTTTATTTGAATTTGTTTATAGGAATTTGTTTTAGTGACAGAAGCTCCACAGTAACTCATGACACTTTGAGCTACTGTTGCATCAGTCAGTAAGGAATCAGTTTTGGGTCTGTGGTGAATTTGGAAATTGTGCTGACTAGCACAATTGTGCGCAGGAGCTCTTGGTTGCTTAATTCCACTCAATAATAAGCCATTGTTAAAAAAGACATTATTTACATTTACATTATTTACTGTCCAGTGTCGCCTAAATGAGGATAGGTTCCCTTCTGAGACTGGTTCCTCTCAAGAAAAGTTTTCTTGCCACCTTTGTTGATGCTGAGAAGCTAGTTCATGCATTTATGACCTCTAGACTGGACTATTGTAATGCATTACTAGGTTGTTGTCCTGCATCTTTAATAAATAGACTACAGTTAGTCCAAAATGCAGCTGCCAGAGTTCCCACTAGGACAAGAAAATATGATCATATAATCCCAATTTTATAATCTTAAGTTTATAATTGATTTCAAACTGATGCTACTTATGTACAAGGCTCAAAATGATTTATCTCCCATGTATCTAACCAGTCTTCTAACACATTACAATCCTAAACACTCTCTGAGATCGCAAAACTAAGGATTTCTGGCAGTTCCTAGAAAAACAAAATCTACTAAAGGCGGTAGAGCGTTTTCACATATAGCTCCTAAATTCTGTAAAAGTCTTCCTGATAGTGTTCAGGGCTCAGACACACAGTTTAAATGTAAATTAAAAGACACAGTTTAAATGTAAATTAAAGACATATCTCTTTAGTCAGGTGTACACATAATACTTCCCATAATCTTGTGCTCTAATACATCTGATCAAATACATATTATCATCTAGTGCTTGTTAATATTATGAACAACAGCTACGATAATTCCTCTCCACTGCTTTTCTTTTTCTACCCATCCCGAGGCATGCAGAGCTTGTACCAGCTAAAGTTGTGTTCTGTGTCATTAAAGGTTTGGACCTTCACTGATAAGAGGCCAACCCTGTGAGAATCCTGAGGCATCTAGAGATGTACCAGCTCCAGTTGGATTCTGCTTCATGAAGTACTCAGACATTCTAAGAAGAGATTCCAACTACATGTTCTCTGAGAACAACAACCACTCCTTCGATACACAATTGTCAGACTGAATATTTATAATCACACCCTCTAGTGTGCACCCAAATGATGTTGGGTTCCCTTTAGAGTTTGGTTCCTCTCAAGGTTTCTTCCTCTTCTATCTAAGGGAATTTTAACTTGTTACAGTCACCTCAGTCATCTCAGGCTTGATCACTGGGGATAAATACAAACACATTTAAATATGAGTCTAATATTAATCTTAAATTTTTATATTACATTGATCTTTGTATAATATAATTTTTTTTGTATTGTTTCTTATGTTCTGTAAAGCTGCTTTGAGACAACGTCCATTGTCAAAAAGCACAATACAAATAAATTTAAATTGAAATGATTTATATTATACTATACAAGAATGTCAGTTTTGTGTAGTTGAATGCTATTGCATGCTATTGTGTGAGGGCCTTAGATGCAGATTTTAAAAATAGTCAAAAGTATAAAAATATACACATTTGTATATGAAACACGTCTATATTCACACATCTCTTACATGTAATGTCATATATAGTACTGAAAAGAAACAGCCACAAGCTCATCTGGCAGTTTAGAAGATTATCATTTGTTATTATTATCATAATCATTCCATATCATAAATATTTATGGCATATTCATGTACGTCTGACAAATCACATTTTGCCCCTGATTGCTCACACGATGAAAGAATGTTTTAAAGTTTGAAGAATGAGAACTTTTGTCTGAGAATCAACTCATCCGTTTTGATCAGCAAGCCTACCGTTTAGTTATTGTGATTGAGTGAAAACTTCAAGAAGGTGTACTGTAATAAGCTTTTACAAGGAATCACAGGATCATGGCTACATTGCAAATTAGTGTGGTAAAAGAGGAATAAAACTTCAGAAAATAGACCAATAACAGTTGGCTGAGGAGACCCTATGTTAATTAGAGCTATTGTATTTTTCTTATATCATCACATCCTGAAGTGTTTTATTCCTTGTATAATCAGTTGCGAGGCTAGAACATGAACATTGGGTGGGTCTGAGTATGACAGGGTGGCTAAGAGTTTGAAAAGAAATCTTAGTCATTCAAAAGAACTTAAGTGATTGTAGAAAATGGACAATGAGTCGAAGGCTATCACTTTATTTTATTAATAACCACAATGACTCACTGCCTCATCAGATTTGTATGACATCATTTCACACACACAACCACAGCAAAAGCATAAGATTTTGAGTCCAACAACAGAAACCAGACCTTCTCAAATTCCTTACTAAAAATAATGTCTAAAGTGCAACATCAACATTTTGTTAAACAGTTAAAAAGCTGTTTTAGTGTTGCTATGTATTCCTCATAAACTGCAGCTGTCTTTCAGCTCTCAGATTCTGCTCTCCACTCTGAAGAAGCCTTTATTCGTCTCATATACATTATAGTAGGGGGAAATTATTTTCTTTGCATATCCCAAGCTGGAGTTAGAACACGGGTTACTGCACCCTGGAGCAGAGATCATTAAGGGCCCTTGCTCAAGGGTTCAACATTGGCAGCACTCAAGACACATACATGTTTCTTATATCATGTGATTACAGAATAGGAGAGGCAGGTGGAAAAGGAATGGTGTGGCATGCGTTTCTCTTTATTGCACGGAGTTGCAACACGACTTTCACATCACACCTATACATTTAACACTGGCTGCTAAACGGGTCACTGTGCGTAGCTTAAAGTACTTAAGCACCTTAAGTTTCTCTTTGTTGGGTGAAACCAGGTCAATCTGTAGTATCACCACTGCTTATAATGCAATGGCCTTTTTATTTATTAAGGAAGACATGTCATATGATTTGCTCCATTTATAGACACATTTAATATTGTTTTCATCATGTGCAAAACAATTGCTTTAGAACAAGTTTTTTTTTTCACTCACTTGCCCCTTTTTGGCTCTGATGCAATCAAGACAGTAAAAAAAAAAACTCGGCTGATGTTATTGAAAATTACTTCATGAATAAAAGAACGCTTTGGTAGTACAGAGAAAATCAAAACATCTACAGAGAATGTTTTTTTCACAAACGTGTGAAAAAAGCGCCAACACCTTTTTCCGTCATTTGCTTCCAGCAACCTAGTTAAACTATTCCATTCTTTAGGTTTCACATTCATCACTAGAACATTATATCAGATGATGATCAGAAAATTTTGCATCGTCAGTTTTTATTTATGCATTTTTCATTATTACATTATCATTCCAGTTGGTCACAGTAACGTAAGTAAAGCACAGAAACCAGATTGTTTCCTTTGACACAGAAGTCTGCAGTGATGTCTATGAGGAGCAAGTGAGGTGTTGATATTGTTTGCTGCAGCAGCTGATGCATGTCAGCACCTTTTCATGTGGCTTTTTTGCACGAGAGCAGCGGAAACCTGTTTAAATAACGACAAGCTTGTGCATTTAGTCACAGCTAGCAAAAAAAACAAAACAACAACTACATGCCACCCAGCTTACTGATCAGTTTCCTCTTTGTAGGCAATCATATCCATTCTTGCTCCTGAATCTTTGACATTCGTCCTGTGAGCTCTACAGAAACAGAACCATAAGGGGAAAAATCCACAATGAACTGTAAATTATAGTTTTATTTAGCATAATTTAAAGTCATTACACTGTTAGTTCATTTATACAAATGTTTGTTATAAAAATGACAATTTTGTCAAAAAAAAATCAAGTTCCCAGTGTATAAATGCAGTACCAAATACACCAAAGCAGACAGACCAACAAAGATGTGATGCATCCACGGTTTTCTGAGGGCTTTTCCTCACTGACAAAACCAAAACCGTTCAATAGTCTTAGCACAGAGGAATTTGTTTTAATAAAGACTAGACTAAAGGCAACAATAAGAAACGGCTTGGATGTTTATTACGCTTAGAGTACAATAGAACAGGTCCGCTGTCTCAATGTGCTCTCAGTCTGATATCTTTGTATCCAAAGGCACTCTTTGGCTGAGTATTGTAGTCAAAAATCTAAATTAAAAAAATATATAAAATTATAAACTATTAGCATTCGAGAAGCCTGACTAACACGGAGACACAGCAAGTAAGCCTTGATACGTAGAGAAATGTGCAACATTTTCAGCACGCACAAAACAAACAAAATAATCCAAGTACCACTTCACTTTTGAAACCACGCTACTGTTCAGCAATGTCAGTTCTTTGCATCAGCCACAAACCCAAGATGGCGATTAAATGTGCAGGCGCTGTAACGTGATCAAGTTGCAACCACATGGTATTTATAATAAATGCTGCTGAGATACATCAAAATAAAGGAATAAAGCTTCACTCATGCATAGGCTTATGTAATGCAATTTGTCCAAAAAAAAAAAAAAAACGTCAACCGCTAATTTAACTTTTTTTTAGCACATAGCATATTCGGAAGAAGAAAAAAAAAACAAAGACAATCTGAATTATTTCACAAGTACAGATGATCAATTGGTGATTTTTGGCTTTTAATGGCAGTCTTAGTGAAGCTGCTCTTTACAGAGCACACATAATGAAAACTTCAGAGTGTAAAACCCCCTGCATCCATACACTCATTCTTTTGCTAAGCAAAAGCTGAATCTTGATGTTTGTATTATATTCTAATACACACCTAGCTTTACACAAACACAGCAGCAAGCACTCGCCATCATTTGCAGGAAAGTGAAACTTTAACGAGAATATGGACTGAAATGTCAATTATCAATCAGAAAAAAATAAGTGAAACAAGATACTTAATGTGTCAAAAATCATTCTAGTTGTGACTGCTTTTGTAAGCTCTACAGGCATTTGGAGACATTCCTGTTTCTCCAAATTTAAGCATGTACAGTATGAAATGAGTTTGGTGTATTTGAATAATGCCTATGGAAAGAAATGCATGCTGTCATTCATACCTGCTGGGGCTAAGCACTGACTCACTGTGAAAAGCTGTGATTCAGAATGAATCATTACTAAGGGTTAAGAATGAAGCAGTCACAAATGCCTGGCACTAAACCTTTGAATAGAGAGGACAAACGCTCTATTTTCTTTTAGTACTTTGCTTGTCTCTCTGTACAGGGCACTGAAATGTGTGCTCACTTGTTCACAGGATTCAAGGACTCAATTCCTAGATGAAGCGACTCGGAGTCAATTCCATTGTAAGGCTTCTGACGATTCACAGGAAAAGGCGGGATTATGGATCAAATCCAAAATCAAGTCAGGCACTTGGAATTAAAGTAGTGAGGCAGCGCTAGACACAAATATGTCAGTATGTCATGTAATAGATTGACACTGTTTTGTGTGATGGAGGGAAGACAAAATAGGAAGTGTGAGCTTCCGGCATACAAGGATCTGATAACACTAATCATTTTTACAAGACAAGACTTGTGAAAAATCTTTAACTGTTTGTGTACGTTCATGTAGCCACTGTATTGGGTTGCATTTTCTTTTGTTTCATTCAAAGATGGTGTGACCATGTTTATAAGACAAATATGTCTCAATATAATGGCACACCTTTCTAATGCCTCATTTCACAGAAGCCAAAAAAAAAAACATTGAAAAAAAAAAATAAAAATAAAGAATATGACATTTTGGGTAATAGTAAAATACAATGTCTAAAGAGGTTTTTGCTTTATTATTCTCAGTTGTTAAGATCCCTGTATGTGTATAAATATTACATATAATGCCTCATATTGTTTTTTTTGTGTGTGTGTCAGGATCTGAGCTAACCTGCGAGGCACAAAAAGGACAAAAACTTCAGGCAGTAGAAAAAGTTGTTTCTCTCCTCAGACACTGCTCGAGTCAGAAGCTTAGGTAACTTTGTTTCTGTATTGCTTTGATTCATTCTAAAAAAATATTGCCATGTATCTTGAAATTCCATTTTTAACCATGAGGTAAGTGCGAGAGATCTTGACAACCAGAGCGTTCCAAGGAGACAAAGGAGGGCAAAAGGGAAAGTGGTTCTGAAATCAACAGCTGTTTCTTCAGTTCCAGTAAAGAGTGCATAATTTGGTGAATGTTGAAGAAAAATAATTCAGGGAGCCAAAAACAATACCTAGAGTGGTTAAAAACAGAGAAATGGAGAAATGGCTACCAACACCAGGATCATTTGTCTGTCCACTGAGCTCTCCAAGTCCTTTCCGCCTGTCCCCTAGGCCAAACTACAAGAGGACGCATTTTTTGGAATTCTTTTTGGTGACAGGATAGAGAACGGCACGCACAGCCTCAGCAAAAACTTCCCTGACGCCTTCCTGTAGCAGAGCGGAGCACTCCAAATACTTGACGGCGTTGATCTGCTTTGCCAGCGTCGTGCCCTGCTGCTGTGTGGTGGGCGCCAGGTTCTGCTCCTTTAGCTTCTTTATGGTTTCGGTGTCGTTGCGCAAATCGCGCTTGGTTCCCACAAGCAGCACAGGCACGCTGGGGCAGTGGTGCGACACCTCCGGGAACCACTTGTGTCGGACGTTGGCATATGATGACGGGCTACCGATAGAAAAGCAGATAATGAACACGTTGGTCTGAGGGTAAGAGAGTGTGCGCAGCCGGTCGTACTCCTCCTGACCCGCTGTGTCCCACAGGTTCAGGCTTACGGTGCGTCCATCAACACTCATCTGGGCACTGTAGTTGTCGAACACGGTGGGGATGTATTCTTCGGGAAAGGCATTGGTGGTGTACGAGATGAGAAGGCACGTTTTCCCCACCGCCCCATCGCCAACAACGACGCACTTTATTGTCTGCATCCTTCTTTAGGCCACACAGCCAGGGACACCTAGAGTGCAGAAAAACTGACTCAGTCAAGGTCACTGGTGAATTAACACAACCTTTAATTCTTCTTAAAGTTTGAATTTTGAACATGTTTATGTGAGAAAATAACATATTGCATACAAATGTAAACGGTATCTGCACCAAAAATGTAAACACACACACACACAGTCAGGTGTATAACAAATACTCCATTGATGGGACCAGTTTTGGGAAGCTGACGCAGGTTCGGAAACAAAAACGTGAATTTAATCGCTTTTAAAAAGATTTTGACGAGTTCGCCTAAGTAACTACACATGAAAAAGACACTTGGACTGTTAACGTTGACGGAAGGAAGTTCAGTCAGCAAGCAGCTACACAGTACAGTATTTCCGAAACTAGGCTAACTTTTACCGGCTAACAGCAGCGACAACAAACAGCCTGCTAACAACTAGTTAAATCGGATGAATGGCTAACAAGTGGAAGATGTAAAAACAATAACAACAGCTACATAAACCTGGTAGTCTGTACAGTACCACTGCCATTTTCGGCGTTTATATACATCAGTAATTACCCAAGCCAGGGCCAGAGATAGCTAACTCAGCGTTAGCGCGGCTGCTAACCCTACCCAGCTAATTCATTTCCGCTTCCTTTGCAATTCAAAGCTGTTTAGCTAGCTAATAATAACAACAATATACACAAACACTAAACAGGAAACATTTTACTTTCGCCTCTTATAACAGAAATGTCTATCAAAACATGCACACTAACAGCTCACTAGACCTAACCTACATCCAAACCTGCTCATAATAACAGGATTAAGGTTTCCCAGCTACAGCTACATTAGCCAGCAAAGGTTAGCTCTTTGGCTAATTACCGAGCTATTTTGTTGTTTTTCCGAAATTTAAAGTCGGTTTTAAACAGTGTCACAAGTTGTCTATATAAATAAACAATAACTTTATTTAACAACCAGAAATCTAGTGAACCTGGTAGAACCTCCGCAAAACTGTTTTATAGTTTCCGTAAAAGTTTAAATGAAATATCTCACCGCCTCAGAGATCCTCCCGCGCCCTGATGTAACGCCGCTCCAAACTGAACACAGGAGCACAGCGACACACAGACTAGCGTCGGCGCAGCTACTTCACAATAAAAGTCCAGCTTTCACGTCAGTGTAGGGCTCAAAGGTTCACTGTTTTTATGTTGTCTAGTAACCGGGTGTGGCAGAATGCAATTTAGATAACCGTTTGTGTAATTTAGTTCATCAGGATCTTATTTGATCATATTAGAATCTTATTGGAGCTTTAATTGTATTTTACTGGAAATAATGTCGTGTTAGTGGAAAGTACAGATGGTGCTTTGCTGTTTTTATTTCATTACTATCTGACCAATATTTAGAATGTAATGAGAATAAAACAAGTGATTTATGTATAATCAATACATTATCAGTGCTAATGCTGTTCCCAAAATAATGTACTATATGTGGCATGAATATTAAGAGTAGTTTGGTTTTATATATATATATAAATAAAACAAAAAAGTAAAAAAGTATTATATATATATATATATATATATATATATATATATATCCCATTAAAATATTCCTGCAGACATCCATGTCTTGACCTATGAGACAATTCCTAATTAGAATATATATAGGTTTCTTATTGAAAGAAACCTATATATATTCATCACTGCACTGAACTTGGGCTAAACTGGAACGCAATCAAATCAATCACTAAACAGTATTTGGTGCATGGTTGTAATTTGAAAAGGAGAGAAGTGTCTGAATTTTTTTTTTCCAGAAAGTGTAGGATTCAATATTTTTATTTGTCATGTGCAAATATGTGATTTGATATAGTATACAAGTTGCAGTGAAATTATAATCTGCTCTGTTCTCCAAGACTGTGCATATAAATCATTTTAATTCAAGAGCCAGATCTTATCCCTTGTATCTCTGCCACAGCTCAATGCAATGGAGACGTGTCATTAATATTATTTAAAACAAGTGTGTGACACATGCCACTCGCAAATGTGCCTCTGCCCACCATTCCCAAACAGGCCCCATTTCCAAATAGTTATAAAAAAAAAAATACGTAAAAAAAAAAAAAGAATATTAATGATGAGAAAGAAAATAAGGTAATCGAATGAATAGTCAATAAAGTATGTTTGCATGTTAAATGTAGTAGCATGATACACAATTATGTAGCAGTGAGGAGCATTTTGCCCTGAGTGTCTAAAATTACAGAATATAAAGTGATATATTACTATGCAGATGAGTTACATGCAGTAACAGGTGAATCATTACATTATACAGCTGAAGAAGTGTAAAGTGCAACAGAAGTAAGTGTGGTGAAAGGATGGTCCGTATGAGCATCATAGTGTTATGCAGTAATGATTACTACAGCTGTCTACACTATCCAGCTAATAAAAATGGATTAATACAATAAGCTATTATACAATATTTTCTATTTTTGGCTTGCTGTGTGTGGAAAGTTAAGAAGAATGCATTGTGGGAGAGGAATTAAATAAATAAAGCAGCATGGCATTTACACATATTCAGTTGATACTTTTATTCAAAATGACAACAAGGGATCAGCAATCAAAGAAAAAGGCTGACCAGAAACTTCACAATAGCTGGATCAAGAATAGAGAGAGAGCCATAGCAAAGCCAACACACCCAAACCTACACACTTACATGCAGAAAGAAAGAAAGAAAGAAAGAAAGAAAGAAAGAAAGAAAGAAAGAAAGAAAGAAAGAAAGAAAGAAAGAAAGAAAGAAAGAAAGAAGCTAGTTGGTTTCTCTGTAGGGAAAAAACACTAAATATACAGTGCATTTACATAGATAGGGCAATAACTATACATGAGCCTGAGCCTATAATAAGAGAAACATCAAAAGGCCATAAAGCCATATAATAATTAACACTGGTCATGATGTTGCCAAATGTAACTCTAACATAGCCAAAGTAACTACCAAATATAAACCATTATTTAACAAGGAATTTGAAAAAATTGAAAATTAATAAACTTATAGTTCTCATGGGAGCCACAATGAATTTCATTTACTGTTTTCTATCTTTTTCAGCAGGATAAATGATAGCTAAAATGTTATCAAAGATTGAAAAAATTACCTAATCTGAAATTGTTTTCAAAGCATTAGTTACTAAGTTGATAACATCTGTAGCATTAAAAGCATATAATATTTTCAATTATGTAGTAGCCTTCAGGATCTAGCTAATTGAAGTTAGCTACAAACAAATTTTATTAACTTACCTTTTCAGACCAAGTAGCCTACCACATGCTTATGTGTTGTGACCTGCTGTTATTGCTGTATGTACGATATAGAAACCTAGCTGCAATTTTAGCTGCTGTTACTAACTATGCTGTTTGCTCAAATCCATATAGTAACAGGTGAGATCAGAACCATTTGTAATCCAGTTAAATGCTTTGTTACAGAGATCATACATTTCTGCATATCATAGTAATGTAAATGTATTATAAATATGCATTGTTCATAATTTGATTGGTAAACAACTGGAAATGATCCTGTATTATCATAAAAGTAATCTCTCAATCTCTATGAGATCTTTGAGCAATCTCTCTGGTAGTCTTCACCAAATCAAAATTATACTTATTTAAAAATAACTATATAAACTATAACCTAATAATAATGTAGCAATACCTATTTTACAATAAAAGGATACCAGCATTAATATATTTGGTTTAAGTTTTATATAAAATATATAATATATCGTTTACATAAGCAAATTTACTTTTTAATCTTGGAGTTTGAGGACAGCACTCTTACTGTTTAGTAATGGACCTGGGTCAACATGTGGCAGGTCACAGACACAGCTGACAGGCTTCAGAATAGGATTGACAGCCACAGTTAAAACTGTTGGTGACTCATTTCAGGTTGGACATAGCAACATAACTCACAACGCTGAAGGTCTTGTACTCACCTGTCCTCACAGAGTTCTTTACACCTCAGTGAAGGACAGAAAGTGACAGGTTTATCTGCCGCCTTTAGTAGTCTGAAGTTCAATCAGTTAATTAGTTAACTAGTTAATCAGCATTAGTTAATAAGTGTTAGGGCTGTAGGATCTACAGTACAGACCAAAGGTTTGGACACACCTTCTCATTCAAAGAGAACATTTAGTTCATAACAAAAAAAGTGTGAAACAACTGAAAATATGTCATATTCGAGGTTCTTCACAGTAGCCACCTTTTGCTTTTATTACTGCTTTGCACACTCTTGGCATTCTCTTGATGAGCTTCAAGAGGTCGTCACCTGAAATGGTCTTCCAACAGTCTTGAAGGAGTTCCCAGAGATGCTTAGCAAATGTTGGCCCTTTTGCCTTCACTCTGCGGTCCAGCTCACCCCAAACCACCTCGATTGGGTTCAGGTCCGGTGACTGTGGATTCCAGGTCATCTGGCACAGCACACCATTACTCAGATTCATGGTCAAATAGCCCTTACACAGCCTGGAGGTGTGTTTGGGGTCATTTTTTTCACACTTTTTTGTTATGTATATAATTCCACATGTGTTAATTCATAGTTTTGATGCCTTTAGTGTGAATCTACAATTTTCATAGTCATGAAAATAAAGAAAACTCTTTGAATGAGAAGGTGTGTCCAAACTTTTGGTCTGTACTGTATAAAATGATTGTGGGGTCTTCTTACATACACCAACAGAAAAATACAAACAATCCATAAGGTCCTAATTGAGCATACCAGATCCATACTATATGTTGAAACCCAACCCTCTGCCACATAGCTCTAGTTCCACCATTGGGGCCCAACCTTCTCTGGACATAAGGGTTTATTTTTGTGTTTGATCATGGTATTGTTTTTTCCTCTGGGACAGAGGTGCGATCAGTAAAGTAGACCCCAACATTCAGAACAAAAGGTGTCACAAATCCAGACAGTCCAATGCAAGTGCAGAAGTCTTTATTGATTAAACAGGTAAAAACAAATAAAGAAAGGATAAGAACCACAACATAAAACTGAAATGAAATGAAAAGACTAAGGCACTCACCACATTGCATCATTTTGTTATTAATAGTTCATTTAATGTTAACACCAATGAGACTAAAGTCCTCAGGGCAGAGCAGTTTTCTGTAATGTGACATCTTTTGTTTTTGGCTCATTAACAACATAGGCGATAACAGGAACTAACCCCTTTGCCTTGAAACCTTGACGGTTACTGAAACAAACCACTGACACTCCTTCCGTAATGTTAAATAAATGTCACCTAACGCAAGTCTTACACACCACAGCAATCAATTATATGCATTCCTTTGTTATTTAAAAGCATTTTATTGGGTTTATTATTAGACATAGATCATGTGGAGCAGCCACCGTAGAAGTCTCTGTGAACAAGCTGTTATAGGAGCATATTTTGTATTGGAACAAGAATACATATATAAATCATTTATATTACAGACATAAATATTTAGATCCACACTGCTATAAAAAAAAATTAATGAATACATTCTAACCAATATGCTGCCTAGTGCCTATTGATTTAGCCTTTTTGCAGTGAATGCTAAATAACAAATCCCTTATGCTAATGTAGCCCATTTCAGTTCATCATGCCACAACAGATGGCTCCTTCTTTAGAGCTCATAAGCTCAATTTTGAAAGAATTTATATGATTCCATCTGCCATGCTACCCCATGAGTCTGGCATGAATTGACATACCTCATGTTCCTCATGTTCTCTCTCTGAACTCATGTTAATCTAAATGGTGTATCATTAAAAACAGCCTCTCTGCTGTCAGGCAACTCAATAAGAAAGATAGGAGAAATTATTTACATTTACATTTAAAGCATCTTATCCAGAGTGACGTACAAAAGTGCTTAAGTCTCTAAAAAAGTGCTTTAGTCTGTAATCTTTGGTCCACCTGCATGCTTTAGTGACTGGATGATTTTAGTTCAATCTCTGCAAGGTAAATGAACTTGCAGAATTTTTCAGTGCATGGCCATTTCATTGGACCAATTATTCAACTGACATGTTGCACAATGTAATGCTCAACTGGGTGACAGGAGTAAAAACAGGCTAGATTCCATTCCATTCCATTCCATTCCACAGTGACTATGACCATAGCTTTTCCTGACAGTGTGATGATCCTCTCTGAAAACCTTTCCAGTTTGCTATAAGTGATCCAGTTCCTAACAGCCTTATGGTAGCGGGGTATCTGGGTGTTCAGCACTGCCCCTGATAGTTAGGTTAGGTGAAATAGTATGCTAGTTACACATTTCCCTTTATTTTTACATCAAATTTTCCTAGCATTTTAATTTTTAGCTGAAAATAACTTTACAAACTATATAAATTTTAACCACCACTTCACTATTAATGGTTATTCTGCATAGATAGATAGATAAATAAATAAAGAACAAAAAAAAATAGTCTATACAGTGTCACTTGTAATTTTGTAAACTCTTTAGAAATTTCTATATTTCTACATAAATTAGACCAAAACATCATGAGATTTCATCATCGGAATTCCTGAAAGCAGACAAAGTAACAAAATCAAAAACCATGGCAAAAACAAGGGAGAATTCCTCAGAAAAAGAGTTATTGTTAGTCATCGAGTTTACAAAATCATCTCAGAAGACTTTGGACTTCACAAATCTAACTTTTTTGGTTTAAATGAGAAGTGTTATTTTTGGAGAAAAGAAAATGCTGCATTCCAGCATAATAACCTAATGCCATCTGTGAAACATGACCAATCATGCTGTTCTAAGACAATACACTAAAACAATGATCACAAGCACAAGTATGTGTACCAAAGAATGTTTAAAGTGGATAATGTTTATATAATGGCCAAGTCAAAGTCCTGACCTTAAACTAAAAGAAATATAGGACCTGCAGCAAGCAGTTCATGTGAGGACACCAACCACAATCCCAGTGTTGAAGCTGTTCTGTACTGAGGAATAGGATAAAATTCTTCCAAGATGTTGTGCAGGACCGATCAACTTTACTTGCAGTTATTGTGGTAAAAGGTGTCACAGCAGATACTGAAAGCAAAGGTTCACATTCTTGCAAGTCACCGATATGTAATGCTGGATCATTTTTATCAATAATTAAATAAAGAACTATAATATTGTTGGCTCATTTGTTTGATTGCATTCACTTTGTTTACTATTTCTGTGAAAATCTGATGATGTTTTGTCATATTTATGAAGAAATATAAAAATCTGAAGGTTTCTAGTGACACTATATATATGGAGGGAGTTCACCATAGGGCAGGGAGTTCACCAGAGCATCAGGGGTTGCCACTGGAGTCCTCTTCCACTCCTCCATGACAACATCACTGGATTCACGGACCTGGTGGTTGTTAGAGACCTTGCACTATGAAGTCTGTATGAAGTCTGCTTGGCCAGTCCCTCACCTTTACCCTCAGCATCTTTAGCATGGCAGTGGTCGTCTTGAAGGTGTGTTTGGAGTCGTTATCCTGTTGGAATACTGCCCTGCGGCCCAGTCTCCAAAAGGAAGAGGATCATGCTCTGTTAATGTTCTTCAGTTTGCGGGCTTTCTTATGCATCATCTTTAGAAGAGGCTTCCTTCTGGGATGACAGCCATGCAGAACTATTTGATGCAGTGTGTGGCATATGGTCTGAGCACTGACAAGCTGACCCCCCCCCCCCCACCACCACCACCACCACCACCCCTTGAACCTCTGCATCAATGCTGGCAGCATTCATACTTCTATTTCTTAAACTCAACCGCTGGATATGACGCTGACCATGTGCACACAACGTCTTTGGTCGACCATGCTGAGGCCTGTTCTGAGTGGAACCTGTCCTGTTAAACCGCTGTATGGTCTTGGCCACCGTTCTGCACCTCAGTTTCAGGGCCTTAGCAATCTTCTTATAGCCTATGTCATCTTTATGTACTGTAGAGCAACATTTTTTTTTCAGATCCTCAAGAGTTCTTTGCCATGAGGTGTTGAACTTCCAGTGACCAGTATGATAGCGATAACATTTAACACCCCTGCTCCCCATTCACACGTGAGACCTTGTAACACTAATGAGTCACATGACACAGAGTCACAAAATATAGCTAATTGGGCCCAAATTGGACATTTTCACTTGAGGGTGTCTTCACTTTTGTGGCCAGCAATTTAGACATTAATGGCTGTGTGTTGAGTTATTTTGAGTTGACAGCAAATTTACACTGTTATAGAAGCTGTACACTCACTACTTTACATTGAATCAAAGTGTCATTTCTTCAGTGTTGTCACATAAAAGATATAAATAAAATATTTACAAAAATGTGAGGGGTGTACTCACTTCTGTGAGATACTGTATATACACACCTGCACCCACTGAACACTGTACAGAGAGATGTTTTGTGTACGGGTCTGTAAATGGATTAACGCTGATCAAAGTCCACCCTAGATAACTGGCAGCATCAGGAAACAGCATAGTGACAGAGACCTCATTCACGTTCATCGCTTTTCATTTGGCTCTCGCTTAGGGAACAAGAACAAAGGGATTATTGAAATTTGGGATTATATTACAGTATAAGAAACGTTTGGTAATTTTCATGATTATGACCATGATCATCAGGCAGGGGGCGCTCATTGCTTTCTGTTTCTGTTCGACTGTGATTGTGAGCAGGGAGGAGCAGGTCAGTTGACCCTGTTTTATTATTATTATTATTATTATTATTATTATTATTATTATTATTATTATTATTATTATTATTATTGTAATATTACAGTAATATTATTGTATATGTAAACCGTTAATTATTTTTATTTTTGTTTTTTCAGTTAAAAACACTCACCATCCATTTTAATAAGAACGATTGTTATTTGTTGTTAGTTGTTTAACCCTGACAACCATTGCTTCTGTTTGAGTATATCAGAAACTGCTGATCTCCTGGGATTTTCACACAGAATAGACTTTTCTTTAGAGTTCACACACACACACACACACACACACACACACACACACACACACACACACACACACACACACACACACACACACACACACACACACACACACAAAACATCCTGTGTGTGGAGGAACTGCAGACTGAAACTCTTGTTGATAAAAGATATCAAAAGAGAATGACAGGAAGCCTATTAACTTAAATGAGTACCAGCTACGCTAAGTCAACCGTGGTGAGTAGAAAAGAATCTTAGCATTCACAACACATTGACCCTGAGGTGGATGAGCAACAACAGGTCATCTGATTTTCTAATCATCAGCTGTCCAGTCTGTGCTAATGATAGCCTCAGATTCTTGTTCTTGGCTGACAGAAGAAGAATCTGATGTGGTCTTCTGCTGTTGTAGCTCATTCTCCTCAATGTTTGATGTGGTGTGCATTTCAAAATGTTTTCCTGCTCACCCTGGTTGTAAAAAGTGATTATATTCATTAATATAATTAATATATAAAATCTGGTCATTTTCATCTGACATCTTTGTCATTCACACACACCATTCTCTGTAAACTCTAGCGCTCTAGCGGCTATTGTGTGTAAAAATCCCAGAGATCAACAGCAATGGGAACAACAACAACAACAACAACAACAACAACAACAACAATAATAATAATAATAATAACAATAATAATACCTTCTTTTTCCAAACCAGGCATATTTTGCAGAAACATTTGACACAAGCCCATTGGATAGGTAATGTTCATTTACCTAACGATTTTATAAAAATGCATGTTATTTTTTGGTAATCAATCATTTTTGTTGTCAGAGCCGAATAATAGTCACATCTCATCTGTCTCATCTTTGTTTGTGCTGAAGAAAATGGGTTATTTCCCAGTCACTGAAAGAAGGAGACTTGGACATTCATAAATATGATGGTAAGACTACATTCACTGCAGAGATTAATCAGAATAATTATTTATATACTTATTGTTTGTTTTTTATTTTCTTTTTCCTATTTTTTTTACCTTTTTATTTAGGAAAGTGGCTTTTAGAGGAGGCAATGAATCAAGCCTCCACAGGAAATAAGGGCCTTGTCCTTAAGTCTCCTGGCCGTCACCATGCTATTTCTGCATACCTACGGACAGTCTACCACTTCAGAGAAAATCCTCTGTGTCTACAGTAAGACTTTTCCTTTATGCAGATTCATTAATCACACCTTAAATTTATTCTTACAAATGACTGATCACACATTGTTTTGCTGTGACTTTGATCAGGTTTATAGTAATTTGCTCATTCTAATACATTATCATTTTTAGATTAGCAACTTATTTACAGTGACTAGTTTGGAGGACAGTACGGAATAAAAGCATTAAAAAATGTTGAGGATGGTGAACTGTTCATATACTGCTGCAAAAAACCTTACAATAAAGGAAATGTTATGTAACTCTATGATATCATTACATATAAAACCATTGAGCCTGTTTTGAAAGATGTTTACTGATTTCAAGCTTTAAATTGGTTTATTCTTTTGGTGGGTTTTTGCTTCTGTCAAGAAATAAGTGCTTGAGAAAAATATAGAATAAATCCAATTCAAACCTGAAATAAAAAATGTAGAAATAGGCCTTATAATTTTGTCATTTTCTAATAAAGAGAAATATTAGTTAGATTTGCATGTGGAAGATAATACTTTGTGCACTATAAAAGTTTTACATTACACAATTTATATAATACACTAATAAAATATTTTAATAATCACCCTAGTTTCACCCAGATGAGGATTACTTCTCTATTGTGTTAACTACTTCTTAAGATTTCTTTCTCATATCATCTCAGGAACTTACTGTTACTCACTGTTGCATCTGGTTGCTCATGGAGGATATTTCAAATGTTAAATTTATCAATAATATCCTGAATTTCTATATTTCTGTTGAACTAATTTGAGACAATGTCAATTGTGCTATAGAAATAAATCTGAATTGAGTTGAATGTTTAGTTATGATAACATCAGCAAGACCTATCTGACAGCAGGACCTATCTTGTCCTGCACATGTTACACACAACACTATAAACAGTTGATAAGAACAACACATCAATCAATAATATATTATAAATTGTAATAACCGGAAAATTGTTGTAGTATATGAGGAATAAAACATAAAACACTTGTGGATGTAGCGGTATATATGTATGTATATACATATATATACATATATATATATATATATATATATATATATATATATATATATATATATATATATACATATATATATATATATATATATATATATATATATATATATATATATATATATATGGTCATAACTCCATGCTCCTCAGCACACATTCTGTTATTGATTATTTTCCTTTAACTGCATGTACAATCATTATTCATTATTTACTTGATTACGTGTTTAACTGATTTACACAGGTATGAAGTTTTCTTCCAAAATGGCATTGACTGTGGAGGAGGCTACATAAAGTTGCTGTCTGATTCGGACGACCTGCGATTGGTGCAAGCATCACTTACATCACTAGCACAGTTTATCACAAACATTTCATCATCACATAGACTGAATGTGTTTTTTTATATATATATCCATTTAGAGTCAGTTTAATGATGCCACACCGTACACCATCATGTTTGGTCCAGACAAATGTGGAAGTGTATACAAAGTACATTTCATCATCCGCCATCGGAACCCACTGACAGGCGATTATGAGGAGAAGCATGCCCGGCAGCCTGACACTGACCTGAGTGACTATTTCACGGACCACAACCCTCATCTCTACACTCTTAGTGAGTATTTATAAGAGAACAACATTTGGTTTGTCACTGAGCTGGTAAAATCACTAGCTGGATTGAGATTGCTTTATAGTAAGGCAGCAGCAACAATATCACCATAAAATAGTCCAAATAACTTTCACTATGATAATATGAGAACTAGAAAATGAGCTGTTAGGAAACATTTTAGTTTTTAGCTAATCTTTATAAAAATTAGCATTTTATTATGTCATTATTTGAACATGCTACATATATGCGAGGACCAATTGTATATTAAATATATAATATACATTATATAGGTATATAAGAGGACCAATTTTACATAAAACATGCATATTTTTCAGATTTGTATCCTAACAACACATTTGAAATTCTAATTGACCAAACACTAATCAATAACGGCAGCCTACTAGAGGACATGGATCCCCCAGTGATGCCTCCACGTGAGTTAGAGGACCCGGAAGATACTAAACCCTTTAACTGGGATGACAGGCGTTATATTCCAGATCCCACGATAACCAAGCCTTATGACTGGTATGCTTATTCTTTTTTGTCTTTTTACTATTCAACACTATTTTGTAATTGCCTACTGACTACAATAGCAATATAATTATTGAATATTAAATTGCTCATTTACAATACTCAGTACATCCTAAAAGAACTCCCTCTTTTAAAAAAAAAGAAATTAATATTTTTTTCAGATTTACAATTTGTATATTTATCACTAATTAATGGCAGATTAATTCATTCATTCATTCATTCATTCATTCATTCATTCATTCATTCATTCATCTCTAACCAAATTATCCTGAACTAATTTAAAATCATTAGTTTTACTCATATCTTATTACTTTCAGGTCAAAATGGCCCGAACCTTCCGTAATATAACAATATGAATTTTAATGATTTTTCATGTTCATTAAAAATACAAGCCTGTCAGATTTTCTTTTTTTTTTTGTCTTAATGTTTCTTAACTATTAGTAAAACACATAAAATGTCTGTTGCTAAAGATAACACATGATCTGGATCTAATAAAGCTAATCCATAACAGTTTAATCAAAATGTTTTGCATATTTCTGAAAGGGCAGTGCAAAAGAAAGGAATTGATTTTGCCTACAATTATGCTGATGTTCTCCAAAGATCATGACATAAAATTTGAATCTTTAAACACACAGACAGAATGAAAAACTTACTTAACAAAGTGAGCCTTAACAATGTAACAGGCAATAATTTAAAAAAAATTGCATAAATTAAAATGGCAGATTTAGTCACTCTCACTCGTGTGTGTGAAGGGATGAAGAAGCACCTCGGCTTATTGCTGACCCCACAGCGCAGAGACCTCATAGCTGGATAGAAGAGCAGGAGCCCTTTGTCCCTGATCCTGAGGCTCAAGCTCCACATGACTGGTGTGTAAAGCAACTCCACCATACATGACTGTGTTCACGAGTCACACTTTACACACACTCCCTCTTTTTTCTCTGTGACTATACAATACATTTCACGCACCCCTCTTTTTACCCAGTGTTAATAATACTATACATTTTTCACACACTCCCTCTCTTTACCCTGTGCCTATTGTTGTGGAAGTTCTGAGGTTCGAGAGATTTAAAGAATAAAGTATAACACTGGTAGACACGCGCAAGAGTAAAAAAGGTTACACAATTTACTGTGCTCAGCTGCGCAGCAGGACCCAACACTTCACATGTAGCATGAGAGATGAAGGGCCAAGATCATTGATTACATCAAGGTTTTATAGACAGAACCCAAGAAGAACAGAAGATATGTAAAAGCAAAACATCATCAATCATTGGCTCAACATTACCTCATGCATCTCCTGACCAAGCTAATCTGACCAGGCCAAGGTCTTCTAGAGGACCTATAGGACATTGTTTATGGACATCTGCCCTTGTCATAATCTTAACAAAACTTACTGATGACGATGTCAGTCTCTGGTTATGATGCACACAGGGTACAAGCATAGAAGAACAAAGCCTTATGAACATCTTAAGATTAGAAATTTCCACCACACTATACTATAGACTTTACACACACTCCCTCTCTTCATGACTATACCTTACTCTTTACACACACTTCCCTCTCTTCATGACTATACCTTACAATTTACACACACTCCCTCTCTTCATGACTATACCTTACTCTTTACACACACCTCCCTCTCTTTATGACTATACCTTACTCTTTACACACACTCCCTCTCTTTACCCTGTGACTATACTATAGACTTTACACACACTCCCTCTCTTCATGACAATACCTTACTCTTTACACACACTTCCCTCTCTTTATGACTATACCTTACTCTTTACACACACTCCCTCTCTTTACCCTGTGACTATACTAGACTTTACACACACTCCCACTCTTCATGACTATACCTTACACTTTACACACAATTCCCTCTCTTTAAGACTATAACTTACTCTTTACACACCCTTCCCTCTCTTTACCCTGTGACTATATGATACACTTTACAGTCTTAACATTTCACAGCAATACATTTACCAACCAGTGTTCTGGTTTGGTCCTGAGTGCAGATTTCTGTCTGTGAGGAGTTCTGCATGTCCTCCCCATGTCACAAAGGATTTCTTCCAGGTTTTAGGGTTTTCCCCACCTATTAATAACATGCAAGTCAAGTCACATTTATTGTCACATCACCACAGCACATGTGCCTTGGTGAGTGAAATTCTTAGGAGCAAATTGCAAAACAGTTATACAGATAAAGATATAGATAATGAGTTGGCATGTGAAAATGTGCAGTATGCTCATACATATAGTTAGTGCAATATGTGTACAATATGTACAATTAACAAACAGATAATAGTACACACAGTGTACTATTGGACATCCTTACAGTAGCACTACACATTATGTGCAATATGTACATGTAGTTGGACTGACTACTTAGAGTGCACTTAGATGTGAAGGCCTGTGTGTGTGCCTGGTGAAAGGGCTGTAAAAGACTAGAACCTGATATAGGATGTATAGTCCAGTGTTCCTTAGTTAAGCACCAGATACACCAGGACCTTGGCCGGGATAAAATGCTTACTGAAGATGAATGACTTATGGCTTTTTTTCTCCTTTTTTTTAAATATTTGATTGTCTTTACTATACGTTTTCACTTACTCAACCTCAAACGAAATTAAAAAATTAATCAGTGACGGTTGTTATGTAAATGTGATTTTTAAAACTTATTTATGTTTGTTCCTTTAAATAAATGTTAGTCCAACACTGAAGTTCATTCCTTTGGCTAAACAGGTCAGTGGAGATGGATGGAGAGTGGGAAGCTCCACTCATTGATAACCCTGCCTGCTCCCATGCGGCAGGCTGTGGGCCGTGGAAGCCTCCCATGGTGCCCAACCCAGCATATAAAGGGAAGTGGAAACCACCTATGATTGACAACCCAAATTATCAGGTAGGTCTGTGCTGCAAGTGCTCTCCAGTGTATAGAGCCTTGATATTATGCAATGGTATACTGAGACTGAGGCATAAGTGAAATGTCATGTTCTTGTCTCAATTTCACTAACGGCACAATGCTTGTGATTGTGGTTGCTTGCTAGTTGTGTCCATCTCAAGAACACCTCAGGGATGCCATGTGATCATAGTGTGTGCCAAATTACTTCTTGCATAATCCTATCAAATGCCTTTTCCAAATCCAGGAATGACGTGTGTACTGGCTTCTTCTTATCTCTAATAAACCTGATTTTTTTTTTAAATAACATTTATCAAAAATTATATAATACCACATGAATGGGTTGTTCTTATATCCCTTTTCAAAATCTCCTAAAGACTTCCAATTAGAAACTTTTACAGGATTCCACTGTACTTATTTTAGTAAACAAACAGGACTTTTTGACTGTGTCTTGTGAAGAAATTAACTATTTAAAATCTTGTGTTCCCTTGAGAAAATACTAAAGAAAGAAAAGTCTAAAGAAAATTAAGAGTCATTAAGAGTCAAACTTTCAAAATGAACCCAGCTTGCTGCTATATGTATTAGGGAAAATGGCAGGCACGAATGATCCCTAACCCAGCTTACTTTGAGGACACTCAGCCATTCAGAATGAGTCCTGTGTCTGCAGTAGGCTTTGAGTTGTGGTCTCTAACTGGAGATGTGCTGTTTGACAACATCCTGTTGTGTGATGACCTCATGATCGCCAGACACTGGACAGAGGACACATGGGGACAAAGTCAGAGAGTAAGCTGTTTTAAGATCCTAAAACATTGTTGCATCCAATAATAGAAGCGACTTACTGTAAAATATAGATGAAATGAACTATTGACATATTGGTGTTAAATGGATTAGATCACGACATCAAGCATTTGGTATGTGTCAGGTAAGTAGAGCTGTAACAGATTTAAATGCAGTATTTAGTCTTATTGAAGAAACTGGCAGACAAATGCAAAATATTGTCCAAAACCTTAACCCATAACAGGCAGAGGTCAGGTCATCAGCAAACATCAGCAACGGGGCCAAATCCAGAATCACAAACAAAAAGCAAAAGTTAATAGAGTTAATACCAGAACATTAACACACACAATATGACTTGGTAAATTACACTGCAGTGAGAATCTGCCTATATACAGAGTGTCGTCATTGTGTACAGGAATGTGTGATCAATAATCAGGTGACTGTGAACGTTACATGGTCCAGGGTGGTGGGTTCAGGAGTTGACCTGACAGTATGAAAAAAGACAGTTGCAGTAATCATTATATCCTGTTAACAGTTGCAGTGGATCTGAGCCTATCTTGGGAACACATTCATTCATATCTACTGGTAATTTTGTGGAACCAGTCCAACTTCCAACATGTTTATATTAGGTGGAAGGAAACAGGAGAACAAAGAGAAAATGGAATGAAAAAATAGAAACTCCACACACAGTAACCCAAGTTCAGGATCAAACTTCAGGAAGTTATTGAAGCTATTGTGTAGCAATGGGTCTGTAAACACCCAAGCTAACAGTGGGCTAAAATGGGAAGTGACTGGAAAGTTGGCACCTAGCTGGACTGGCATCCATGGCACATGCAATTTTTGTCTCTGGAGCTTAAGATATTGTAAATAAAGTCAATATCTAGGCTCAAGATTCTGAAACAATGTTAATGTAATCACACTGCAAATCCATGACATAGAGCAAACATCACACAATGTGCAAACATCTTGAATTAGTGCAAATGAACCTAATATATCACATAAGATTATTATTAATTAATTTTAAGATTATTCAGATTGTTTTTACTTTGTTTCCAGCTTAACATTTTAATAGTCCATTGACAGGTCATTTTGCTTTTTTTATAGAAATAAATATTTTGAATGAAAAAAATAGAACAAAGCAATTTCAAGCATGAGATTAGGTTTAGAAATTGGAGTAATAATCTTATATTTGGTGTAGTGTAAACTTATAACAGGAAATACTAGATAACTCCGACTATATTCAAAATATTTGAACTTGTTATGGTGCCAATTCTTTTGTAGTGCATCTGCAGGTAGTCTTTAGTAGATCAGTAGAAAAAGAGAGGGAAGGTTTCATGACATACTCATAGACTTTTATGCTTCTTGTAGCCTGGAGTTGTGGAGAGGTTACTGCTTGCCACAGTAAAGCGTCCCTGGCTCTGGGGTGTGTACGTGTTCACCGTGGGCCTTCCCATCATCCTCTTTATTAGTTTCATGTGGCCTGATAAGGTAAAACCTGTTAGAAATGTTGTATGTAATTTGCAGTGTTGTAATGTA
Source organism: Tachysurus fulvidraco (assembly GCF_022655615.1). Classification (NCBI taxonomy): domain Eukaryota; kingdom Metazoa; phylum Chordata; class Actinopteri; order Siluriformes; family Bagridae; genus Tachysurus; species Tachysurus fulvidraco. The sequence continues at coordinate 9,219,036 of NC_062534.1, forward strand.
ACGGAGTAAAAATACTTCGTTACTGTACTTAAGTAGAAATTTCACGTATCTGTACTTTACTTCGCTTTGTAAATTTATGTGACTTTCACTATTACTCCACTACATTTCCTAGATAAAATGTATACTTTTACTCCGTTATATTTCCATTAAGCATCTTTGTTACTCGTTACTCGTAAAATAAAATCAGAAGAAATGTGTGAGACTGCAATAAGGGAGGTTTGGCGAATCACTACTCCTAGATTGTATAACGCACGTCCGCATGCACGCTCTATGGAGAAGCACAGGCACGCGCAGTCAGAGCTGGAGGAATTTATGTATAACGTTAATCGGAAAGCTGCAAAGACGCCAACCAAAAGCAGTGAAATTTCACTATTCTTATTACCAGAGTTGATAGCACAAACAAAATATTAATGCAAACAATCAATTCTATACTACATAAAAATAACATCTATTGATTCGGTCTTTGTCTTGTGAATATTGTTTTTTATTAATGACTGCATTCATTGGACACACTGTTAGTAGAGAATGCACACATGCATGAACTGATTTGATTCAGGACTGGCATCATTACATCATGCATAAAATTTTGGTGTCCACTTTTGCCATTTAATAATACCATAACTTTTGGCTTACTATGTAGTCATATAATATATAATATATAATATAAAACTCTTCTTGTTTTAAATTCTCACCTAAAGATGATATCATAGAACCGCCCCTGTTCTTATGCCTACCGAAAATCACTGAAATTTTACTTTTTACTTTTACTTCAAATACTTAAGTACATTAAATATCAGAAAATGACTTTTGATACTTAAGTACAGTAAATATCAGATACTTTAAGACTTTTACTTGAGTAATATCCTAAAAGGTGACTTTCACTTCAAGTATTGCTTTCTAGTACTTTATACAACACTGGTGATTTGATTGGTCTGATGGAATGGTTGAACAACTTCAGCTAATAATTCTTTAAGAAATATCAGGAAAAGTTCATACGTGACATCTTTTTTTGTTTGTCAGCGATTTGGCCCCTCGGATCAGGATTATTACTACAAAAAATGTGATGAGCCTCAGCCAGACAGTCCACAGGATCCAGAGGGCAACACCACAAATTTCACAGATAATGGTAGTAACTTTCGATTTGAAACATGTTTGATTTGTAGTGATTAATTACATAATTTTCTTGAATTGTGTGTTTATTTATTTTACAATGATCAAGGACCCAACAAATCTACTGGCCTGAGGAAACGGGAAGCCAACAAAGCACAGAAAAAATCAGACTTGGAGTTAAAGGTTATTATTTATTTATGGACTTACATTTTCAAGTGTTTGAAAAAAATACATTTTTTAAGGTTCTTCTTTGTTCATTCCTGTCTACAGGTCTTCAAATAATGCAAGTCAAAGTTAACCAATGGAAGACAAAACATTTACTTAGACTTTTATACATTTTAGACATTTATTTAGACTTACAATATACTATACTTGAACTATTCACTGGACACTCCAGAGGGAAAAAAATATTTTTCCCCCCTTTACTTCTTAAAAAAAGTGATCATGTGATCATGTCAGATAAAGTGATGGAACAGAAAGTTCATTTTGTAAGCTTTCTTTTTTCATATTTACTATTAAATACTAAATGTAGCACATTAAACTATCTGATAAATGATAGAATTTAATGGTGTTTTCCTATTGCACTTGATTTGAGAAGAACAGTCACACTGTTAGCGGTCAGCCCTGACAAAATCACTTGAAAGTAACAAAACTTGTGCTGCTTTTTTTCACCGTTTTTAATATATGTAAGTATTCCATCAATAATCATAGTGCCATCTTTGGCTTTGCACATCTGGATCCTATGTCATCTGGAGCTCTGTCAGAACAGTGTGTGTGTATAATTATTCAAATGTCCATGCTTTTAAGCCTTTTAAGTAAAAACAATTACAGAAGACTCTGGTATACATCGATTCCTTTATTTTTCATGCTCCTTATCCTACACATTGTTGCAGTGAGCCAGTACAGCCTGACAATGCATGCCTTTGGACTGGGGAAGAATCTGGAGTATCCTCAGAAAACCCCTGAAGCTCAGGGAGAACTCATGCTCACTCTCGCTCGTTCACCCACTCCCTCACTCACTCTCACACACCCCAGAAGTGTGAGACATGCTTAATACTAAGCCCCTGATGATTCAGATGTGTCTAATCTAAGTTGTCTCCTGCAACTACAGGCAGGAAATATTTAATTTTTATTTTGTAAGTGTTTATAACCTCATTGTTATATCTACAATATGGTAACCATTTATCCAAAAAAAAAAAAAAAATGTTAATGTATTGTGACAGATGTCTATTATCAGCCTCCAAGTGAATACAGTACAAGTATTTCAGATAGAACTTTATTCTCTTCAATTTGATGAATAATTAAACAATTCCACAATTCTTGGCATAATAATAATCACATCATTATGGCGAAAAGCAAACAAAAAAGTGCATTCTGGGTGAAAAACAATCACTTGACACATATGTAACAATCAACCAGGGAGACTGAACTCTCCTCCCACTCACCAGTGCACTAGTCCTTAATGTCTCTTGTGAAATACTCCTCGTGTATGAACTGTACATCTGCGTTTGAGCTCAATATGAGTCGAGGCATTTACATAATCAAACTGTGGGTAACTCGTGAACTTTGACCTGAAGAGCAGTTGTATGTGTCATAATGTACATCACTTCTGTCAGAAATAAAAAATAGAAAGTAGGATATTATACATTATCTCTAGATCATGTTTGAGCAAAAGTAAAACTAGAAACTTTGAGATAAAGTTTTGTTAAACTTAGAGAACTCATTACTGCAGATCAGTATGGAATAGATATCTATGTACACGTTTAAAAAAAGCATATGGCCTGTACAACTGTGACAGTATTTAAGGTTTGAGCACATGTATAGGTCTGGATTATAATTTTCTGTTAAAAAACATGAAGATGTGGTACTTATACCACGATCCATGTTAGAACCGTGCATTAGTTATTTATCTTCTAAGAGGGAAAGAACTGTAAATCTGTATCTTTGAGTTTTATACACATACTGATTCTTCTTGTTTGGATTTCAAATATTTACTAACTCGAACTAAAAGCGGCATTTTTACATTTCCCAAATCAGCACATATATCATAGCGATCATAATACAGTGTATTTATTGTCAGCTACATATACATAACATAACAAACATCATTTATTTTTATTGTGCGAGATGAATTTTGAACACTGGTATATGCATTAGGCTACTGAGTAGGACTACCTGTACGTTGTGATCAATGAGCTAGTGTGTGGTGAGCTGAAAAGAAATCAACTCTTCACCTCACTAGTGTGTGTGTGTGTGTGTGTGCATAAAATTGTGCCTTGCTAGTAAAGGTTACATGTTAGAACTTGACATACATGTTCGTCATTAACTGAACTGCTTCACAAGATGGGATAAAAGAAAATGTTCCGGGGAAGAAATCACAGTCGCAAACATCCGCTGACTCGATCGGAACACTCCGAGTTACTCTGGAGTAAGATGGAGGATTTGAAAGAGTGTTTAATTTCCAGGCTCTCTCTTTTGTGAGTGAGTGAGTGAGTGAGTGAGTGAGTGTGTGTGTGTGTGTGTGTGTGTGTGTGTGTGTGTGTGTGTGTGTCTGTGTGTGTGTGTGTTTGTTAAAAAGCCTGCAGCTGTGAGAGACAGGCTTAACAGAAGAGAGATCAGGAACACCAGATAATGGTTTAGTTTCCTTCCAGGTCGGTCAGCGTGACAGCAGAAGCTCTAGCTCTGCTTCCTACTTGCTCCGACAGTTGGGCCAAGTCACACCTCCACATGCTGCTGTTACTATGATGTACAGCACCACCTGAAAATGCAAACATTGTATATTCCCATATCAGCAAACTATATAGACAAAAGGATATGAACACCTGAGCATCACCCACCCATATGTGGCTCTTCTCCAAACTCTATACAACCATACAGAATGACTTTATATTCTGCAGCATTATTTCCCTTCAGTAGAACTAAAAGTCCCAAACCTGTTCTAACATGAACAGCATGCACAAAACAAGCTCCATGAAGACAAGCTTACACGTCGAAGAATCAAGTTTCCTGCACAGATGCTGTTTTGCATATGCTGTCTAACATTTCAGTTGAATGCTGTTTTGTACAATACTTTACAATACCTCATGCAACTGCTGCTATAATACTGTGTTCATACCAGTATTTCTGCACATGCAATATTGTTGAACACACAGTATTTACACTGTTTGGTGTGGTTTTTGTGTATTGTCTTTTGTGTGATGTCTTTTGTGTGATGTCTTTTGTGTGATGTCTTTTGTGTGATGTCTTTTGTGTGATGTCTTTTGTGTGATGTCTTTTGTGTGATGTCTTTTGTGTGATGTCTTGTATTTTTTGTCTGCACTGTCTTTTGTCCTGCACTGTCTTTCTGTCTTTGTGTCTTGTCTTGCACTGTTTACACCAGGTTGCAGAGATGCACTTTATGTGGCTAGGACTGACTAACTTAAGTCTTTAGCTCTGTCTTTATGTAGCACCAGGGTCCTGGAGACACATTGTCTCATTTCACTGTGTAATGCAACAGCTATATATGGTTGAAAGGACAATAAAAGCTTCTTGACTTGACTTGAGATTCCTGACCTCAACTCTAATGAACACCTTTAGGATGAACTGAAACATTGACGGTACAACAAACTTCTTCTCCCAAAGTCCCTGTGCTCACCCAGTGCTCACCCAGTGCTCACCCAGTGCTCACCCTGTGCTCACCCAGTGCTCACCCAGTGCTCACCCAGTGCTCACCGTGTGCTCACCCAGTGCTCACCCAGTGCTCACCCAGTGCTCACCCAGTGCTCACCCAGTGCTCACCGTGTGCTCACCCAGTGCTCACCGTGTGCTCACCCTGTGCTCAATGATATTCTGATTAATCTTGCAAATCCCCAATGTTACGGTCCAAAATCTGGTGAAAAGCCTTCCCAGAACAGTGATAATTATTGTAACACCAAAATGAGATTAAATGTGGAATGGGATGCTTTAGCAAGCACATATTTGTGTGAGATGGTTGTGTGTGCACAGACTTTTAACCATATAGTGTACAAGTGTCAGACACATTTTCACATTTGAAAATCGAAATCTACTCTAAAATTGTACACAATCTGCCTGCACATTATTCATAATAGTCCTTTTAAGTCTAATAGACTTTTCTACCTGAATTTCATATTTGTTTAACAAAGAAATCTTGATCGTTTTAGCATTTACATAAGGAGCAGTGATAATGGGCTGACTTTTTATCATTCAGATGTAAGCCTGTAACTATTTGCTGAGCTTTTAGCATAGGACATTTAGCATCTGCAGGATGAAGAAACAGGATTAATGCTTCCGTGTTTCTCATGAACATAACAATCTGCGTATTAACTGCAGAGTAAAAGTCTGGTTCCAGGTTATACAATATCTTCTATGAAGTGATAACTAAGTAACTGACTTCTTTTGTGGATGTTGCACAAAATGAAATGTATCTATAAATGGTGTTATTACCATTCACCAATAAATGACTTATTGTAATCTGTGGCAAAATGCAATGGTAAATAGATTTGTTGTAAAATGGACTCAAAACACAGGCATCATGATTGAACAGAATTCTGCAAGCCCTCTTGATTCATAAGCACACTGATCTTATAAGATGTTCCTGCAAGACACCATAAAACGTTCAATGTTTTACTCACAAGTGATACAATTATGATGATGATGGTCATCTTCAGGTTCTTCATACACATGGCACGAGCCAGGTTGCGACTCGTTGTTTTGAAAGTGACAGACTGTTATAAAAGGAAGAAGAAACAAAAGTAAAACATTGTCACGGTCACTTTCAGCAACATTTAAGAGTTAAGAACACACTCACTGAGTCCACCAAATTCTCAGTCTTGTCAATGAGAAGTTCCAGCTTCTCTCCTCTCTGTGCCACAAGATCTAAAATGAGAAGATTCAGCATTGTGAGATACTTTTCTGCTCACCATGAGTGTAAAGAGTGCTTATGAGTTACTGTAGCCTTCCTGTCAGCTTAGACTAGTCTGACCATTCTCCTCTGAGCTCTTTCATCACAAAGGCTTTTTCCACCTACACAACTGCCTCTCAGTGGATGTCTGCTGTATTTTTAGCACCTTTCTGTGTGAACATTATAAACTGGTATTTGTGAAAATCCCAAACAGATCTTCAGTTTCTAAAACATTCAAACTATCCCATCTGACACCAACAACCATGTCATGATCAATATCACTGAGATCACGTAGCGAGGTATGATCAAGGTTGTATACACAGTTTCCTCGGAAGGTACATGAATGACAAGGCCTTTTTTTTTTTGCATTTGGTTAAACACAGAAGACATTCATGTTTGAAATCAAGAGGTGAATAAGAGATGAATAAGAATTTCAGTTTCCATTTAATGCTAAATGCTGTAAATGTAATGTACACATTTAATGCTATAGATCTGTTTTTTTTTTTTTTTTTAAAAAAAGACATTTTGTTTGAACCGAACTGGTGTTTAAATTATCAAAACTATTGGAACATGTGACTGACGTGTTTACAGCTGCTTTGTTAGGATGATAATTTAAATCCTGAAAATTTTGCATGTCTATTCTTAGCGTGTGTCAAATCACCTACAGTACAGTGCGTTTCAGTAGTTACTGCTTTGACAGAGTACGTACTGATCGGTAAATGTGTGTAGCACTTCTTGTACTACTCTTTTGGCACTGTGCTATACAATAATAATCTATAGAAAAAAAAACTATTTCTTCTTCAAAAAACCTAAGTTTTTTTCTTGTTTAAACCGTCAACAAGTTACACAGCTTTGGTATAATGGCATTCTTTAAATAAGTTAAACCAGCATGAAGAACAGAGAGCTGTGGGATTCTCTGAGATCTGTCTGAAACTCACCAATATTCCGGACCATAATGCCTCTCAGGTCATCCACCTGCATCTGTGTCTCTGTCAACCGATCTGAACTTCTCGGATCTGAGTGGTGTTTCTGTGATGAGATCATAATAGAAATAAATACAGGTCAATGCATATGGGATTGCTGTGTAGAACAATATTGTTGTTGTTATTATTATTATGCTTGTTTTTGTCACACCCGTTCTGTGTGATTGGTAATCATGGGATTGTACCAGAGTACCTGTCAGCTCCCTGATTAAACCACTTATCAGCTCTTACCAGTCGCAAGGCCTGATCCCAAAACATCTTTACTTCATTAATCTGTAACTGTTCTACCAGTTTATCAGCTAAACGTGCTCAGCAGAGTTTTACTGCATTTGATTCAGTAGCTACTGCTCAGCTCTGCTTGATGCAGTATGTATATAAATATAAATATATATATATATATATATGTGTGTGTGTGTGTGTGTGTGTGTGTGTGTGTGTGTGTGTGTGTGTGTGTGTGTGTAGTATAAATACAATCCAGACATATTTACATCCACCATGTTGGCATCGTCAAGTGACCCAAGACGTCATTATAACAGCAAAATTGTTTAACATTTTTTCTCAGTTGTTGTTAAACACGTACAATTTAACCCACGAGGAACAGCATTTAATACCTATAGCACTAAAAAGACTAAACAAAGCCTTCCAATGTGTTTGATTCTTCAACGCCGGCCCTGTTGCTTTATGGAACAGTGCAGTGTCTGGATCTCAGCAGCTTTTCCCTGCTCTAACAGTAGAACTGCTAACTGCTCTAATATGGTCAAATTCTCTTCATTTCTGCTTTATCATCTCTATTGCCTATTATTTTTATTTGATCTTAATTAACTGCCACTTAGATATAATGCTGTTCAATGTAGCTTTTCAAAAGGTGACAGTTTTGATACGTGCCATAGCAGCGTCTCTGACACCAACAGAACATGTTTCTTGGTCTACTTGAGTTAATTCAGTCATCATGTCTTACAATATGAAGGAATTTATTCAGGATTTGTGATTTGATTTTTTTGTGCATGTGCAACACACTCCCTACAGAACTGACTGCAGTTAACATGATGTGTGTGTATGTGTGTGCGCACAGGACAGGAAGCTGGAGTGGGGAAATATCGGGTTAAACGTCACGCACCATTTGTGCAGCAAGAGTGCTGGAGAACTCGCTGTTCATGGCGTAGGGTAAAGCCGTCTGCGCCCGAGAGCCGTAGGTGGTCTGGAAACGTTTCTTGACTTCGTTCAGGAAACTGAATGCACGCGACCTCTCAAATCCCTGCACACAATCCACAGAACTGTCATCTGTCTCATCTTGAAAACGCTCAACATGTAAAATAGCTTAACACATGATGCCATTTTTACACTGAACATTTCAACTAGAACTTTTCATTTCCAACCAACTTTAAAACACAGTTAGAACAGAATTCACCTAAAACAAGTGTGTGCTGTGCCCTTAAGATTACAACAACCAACAAGCTCAGAACAGAAACACAGTTGTTCTGTATGGGTCGACATGAAGGGCATCAGCAAACCGGTTTGCTACTGTTGTGCAGTGGGGAAAAAAAAGCCTGAGCGACCAGGGAAATTCCACAAATCTCATACTCACTTCATCTGTGATGCATAAATAGATAATTCGGTCGTGACAGATGTAGTGGAAGAGATATCTGAAATCAAGAGAGATTATGTCAGGCATTATATTTAAGAAGCTGTTCAGATTCAACAGCAATGTAAAGGAGCCTCCATGGTTCCTACCTGCCATGCGAGTAGGTTAGTTTGTTGTTTTCAGATGGAATCTTTGCCAGAATTTGCTCCGTCACCTCAAGAAAGTTTCCTGCAAACCAGGCATGTTTGGCGAGTATTGTGTTTCCACGAGCTACCACAGCGAAAAGGATCGCCATAGCACAGAGCTGGAGAGTGCAAAAACAACGTTGGTGGTCAATAACTAGTGAGCAATTACAAGGACAACATGTATCAGTTTAGTGTACACACACACACACACACACACACACACACACACACACACACACACAGGAAAATCATTGCTAAACCAGTGGGGATTACAACACTAACATCAGTTCCAATCTTACACCATCTGTCACACCAGTGACCGAAAATATTCTCGTCCTGTAAAGTTTAAAAGTATTGTCACTGCATTTGTACTAAAAAATAAATATGTCTTGTTTACATGTGAATATTAATGTAGGTAATGACAATGTAGGTAATGTAGGTATCGCATCAAAGTGCACAAAATGGCGTAAAAAAAAACAAAAAAAACAAGTAAAATGTTACCACTTGGATACAAGAAACTGTTTACTGCTGAGATTTGAATTGTAGGTTGGAGGCCCGTGACTGGGTGTTGAGAATCCCTGCTCTCCGTATTATACATAAGGGATGGAACTGCATATAAACATGTTAATCAAAATGGACAGAAAATGTGTTCTAACTTATGATGCATATACAGAAACTAAAGAGTTTAAGCGTCTTCGTGCCCATTGGTAGTCGCTGCTCCATGTCGCTCTGTATATTATTCATGTTCACACCTTCAAAAAATTTGCAGCCACAAATCAACTCAAAGAAATTTTTTTCTATTATTGCAGTGGTGGCACAACTGGTTAAGGCTCTGGGTTGTTGATTGGAGGATCAGAGTTCAAGGCCCAGCACAGCCAAGCTGCCACTGCTGGACCCTTGAGCAAGGCCCTCAACCCTCCCTGCTCCAGAGGCGCTGTATCATAGCTGCCCCTGCACTCTGACCCCAACCTCCTCAGTTGGGGTTTGTGAAAAAGAGAATTCCACTGTTCTGTAACGTATATGTGGTGATAATAAAGGCTTCTATGCCCCCGTTCTTCTATTATCCCTCCAGAATAGTTCAATTTAGGGTAAAGAAAATGCAAGATAAATTGCTACATTTGAAATGCTAGTTTATCAGCGCAAGCCAATGATAGACAATATTATGATGAGGGATGTGGTAGATTACTGACCAGAAGGTAATGAGTTTGAATCCCATGTCCACCAAGCTGTCACTGCTGGGCCCCTGAGCAAGGCATTTTTCATCTCAATTGCTCAGTTGTATAAATTAAAATAAATTGTAAGTCACTCTGGATAAAGGTGTCTGCTAAATGTAAATGTATTATGACAATTGGTAGTTTTTCCTCTGTAGTTCTCCATTTCTCAGTGATGTGATCAACATGGCATTTGGCAGACACTCTTATCTAAAGCAACTTACATTTATCTCATTTTATACAACCAAGCAATTGAAGGTTGAGGGCCTTAGAAACTGAGTTAAGACGTTAAGAACTGTGTTTTATGTCCATTTGTACGCAGCAAAGGAAAACCCGCAGATAATTGAGCATTAAAGACAGAGAAAATGTCTAAACTATCACTGAAAATATAATGATGGAAAGCAGGAAAACAAATGGCAATGTTTTGTTGTTAAACAGTAAAGAGACATGTCAATAAAATCCCCTGATTACTCAATCAGCTTGACTAGCAGTGTTATCTACTGAAAATAAAACCTGGGAGACTGCTAAAACTTTCATTCCTCTCTGTTTTAGTAGAACTAACTCATCCCCTGATCAATCATTCACCAAATACATCACGTGTAAACCACCAAGCTTCCAAACAACACATAAATACGACTTATTTGTCGCACCAATATTCTGACAAAACACGCCCCATGTATAGCGATTGGCTATCAGCATCCAGCCTGGATTGGCTAATACGCCTGTCACTCACAAAATGGGCCAATCTGCTAAGAAATAACAGCTAACCCTATCAAACGAGGCGGGCTTTAAAGGAATACGGGTGGGGAAAAATAACCCTACTGACATTAGCTATTTAGCCACTAGCATAATATGAAACATTTTTGTAGATAAAATAGCTGAGGCAAACAAACCGACGGAAATCTCGCCTTCTAGAAGTACATGCATTTTACAATTATAACCCTGTATGGGTTGATAAATTATAATAAACATACCTGATACCGTTAAAATCAAGACTTCTAGGCTTTACTTGCGTTGTAAACATTAAAAGCTTCAAAGCTGCTGAAAGTTCCTTCCGCAAGTTCCAGTAACTTCCGCCACACTGCATCCCGGAAATGACGTTATCTCTAGCGTTTCCCACGAAGTCTAGTAATAAATAATTGACAGTGAATATTAACACTGTGTTAATAAACACTGTGTTATCTGATGTTTGTAGAAAGCTTAAGGCATAAATTATTGAAAAACTTTCTGGTTTAAATACGTTCTACGTATACTTTTATAAAAACGTACAACACAGTAACTAAACCTAATCACGAAATTTGCTATTTAGGTACATGAATGAGTAAGTCCTGAAAATGTTGAGTACTGTTATATTTAGGTCCGATTTTATACTGAAAAAAATATAGTTAAACAAACAAACAAACAAATAAATAAAGTGTCTGTGACACCAGTTTGTATCAATGACCCAAACACTCTATCATCACTGTCACTACTATTAGAGAAAGTCTTTTCTTCACATACTCTATGTTGTTTGAGTAGTTGAGAATTAAGAAACTTACTCCATCATTACAATACTGTCATTTAATAAGATATATTTTGTTTTGGGGCAAAAATGAGACTGGTACCACGAGGCAAACAAAGGTGTTTTTTTTATTGTTACTATGATAAACTGGCGAAATATTTTCTGTCATTTCTTTACGCTTCATCGAAAAAAGCCCAAGATTTGTCATATAGTGTATAGGGAGTAACTATATACCCCATGGAGCACACTGAGAAATACGAGGTCGTTTGGGATTCGATCATTGTTTTGGTGGCCTGGTAATGAATAACAAATGACGTCATGTGCCTGCGTCGGTATCATAACGTCATCTTTAAGCGACATCTTCGGCGTTACAAGCATGGCTGGTACTGATACAGAAAAGAAACCGGTTTTGGAGATGGTGAGTTTAATAAAGTTACCCGTTTAACCTTAAAATGTTTTAGTGTATTCTTTACATTATAGCAACAAGGAGATCAAAATACAATATTACACGGATCATTTCAGCAGACAGTAAAGAGCCCACTAAACAGTAGCTGATTAGTTTTCTTTACCTTATATACTAGTTTGGATAGTATGCTAAGCTCTGTGAAATATTGCAGCTTCAAGAAAAACGGCTATGGCTGTTCGTTACAACAAAATCATCTGATTCTGAATTAAGCTTGAATCAGAATCAGAATCAGGTTTATTGGCCAAGTGTGTTTACACACACACAAGGAATTTGGTTCCAGCTGTTTGTGACTCTCAAAAGTACAGACATAACACTATACCATACAAGATAATACAGACTATACAAGATGTGATACAATAGACATTATGAGTATTAAATATGAACACAATATATGACTGATCAGTTATGTACATAAAGTGTTGGAAGTGCATAGTGCAAATAACAATATTGTGCTTTTTATACAATATACAGCAGCAGTAGTGTGTGTAATATATACAGATGATGTGAAGACTGACAGTTCTGATAATGCAGTACTTATAGATATCTCTCACTCATTTTCTACCGCTTATCCAAACTACCTTGAGTAACGGGGAGCCTGTGCCTATCTCAGGCGTCTACTTATAGATATGAAGCAGGGAATATAGTTATGGTGAGCTGTTAATCAGGGTGATTGCCTGGGGAAAGAAACTGCTGCTGTGTCTGGCAGTCTTGGTAAGCAAAGATCTTTAGTTCCTGCCAGAATGGTGTTGGGGGTTCATGTTGGGGGGGCTTTCCTAAAGTCCACTATCATCTTCACAGTTTTAAGGGTGTTTATCTCTAGACTGTTCTGACTGCACCATAGCACCAGCCACTTTGCCTCCTCTCGGTATGCAGATTCATCGCCATCTTGGATGAGACCGATGAGCGTAGTATCATCTGCAACTTTGAGGAGTTTAACAGTTGGGTCACTTGAAGTGCAGTCATTAGTGTAGAGGGAGAATAACAGTGGGGAGAGGACACATCCCTGTGGGATGCCAGTGCTGATTGTCCGAATGCTGGAGATGACACCTCCCAGTCTCACCTGTTGTTTCCTGTCTGTCGGGAAGCTGGTGATCCAATGACAGATGGAAGGGGGGATAGTGAGCCTTAGGAGTTTGGAGTGAAGAATTTCCAGAATTATAGTATAAAAAGCCGAACTGAAGTCGACAAACAGAATCCGGCATATGTCCCTGGGCAGTGCAGGTGTTGCAGAATGTAATGTTGTCCAATGTTGACTGCGTCGTCCACTGATCTGTTTGCACGGTAGGCAAACTGTAGAGGATCCAGCATCTGTTCTGTTTCAGTCTTTAGGTGGGCCAATACCAGCTGTTCAAAGGTCTTCATGACAACAGATGTCAGCGCGACAGGCCTGTAGTCATTCAGTCCAGTGATGGAGGGTTTCTTGGGGACAGGGACTATTGTGGGGAGTTTAAAGCAGGAGGGGACTTCACACAACTCCAGAGATCTGTTGAAGATATGGGTGAAAATAGGAGCCAGATGATCAGCACATGCTTTGAGACAGGAGGGGGAGACCCCTTCTGGGCCAGGAGTTTTCCTGGTCTTCTGTCTCTGAAAGAGCCAATTCACATCCTCTTCACAAATCGTGAGTGCAACTTGAGTGCTGGGAGGAGTTGTTAATGGGGTTCCCAGAGGTGTGGTGTCAGTCAGTGTGCTGGGTTGGATGGGGAGGTATGAAGATGCTGTTCTCAAACCTGCATTAGAAGGTGTTGAGGTCGTCAGGCAGGTCTTTGTTTGCTTCAGTGGGAAATGGGGGGCGACTCTGGTAATATGTGATGTCTTGCAGGCCTTTCCTCACTGATGCAGGGTTGTTATCTGAAAACCTGCTTTTCAGTTTTTCAGAGTAGCTTCTTTTGGCTATTCTGATCTACTTTGTCAGTAGGTTCCTGGCTTATACAGAGTTTTGTCTCCCCCTCTGTAGGCATCTTCCTTGGCTTGTCGAAGTTTTTTCAGTTTGGCTGTGAACCATGGCTTGTTGTTACTTTGCAGAAGGTTTTGGTTGACACACAAACGTCTTCACAAAAACTGATGTCAGAGTGTCAGTCAGTTCATCCAAGCTGTCAGTTCCAGCCTCAAATCAGTGCAGTAGTTCCTGCAGTCTTGTAGTTCCTGCTTTGCCTCTCTGGTTCATCTCTTCACTGTTTTTACTACAGGCTTAGTAGATTTTAGTTTCCACCTGTATGTTGGAATAAGGTGAACCAAAAAGTGATCAGAGTTCCCCAAGGCTGCCCTGGGTACAGAGCGATATGCGTCCTTAAGAATTGTGTAGCAATGATCCAGTGTATTTTTCTCCCTTGTGGGACAATTTATATCCTGTCTGTATTTTGGAAGTTTAAGTGTAAGTTTTGCTCTGTTGAAAAGAAACAGTTCTTTTGGAATGGGAGCGCAGTTCTAAATCCCCTCTGTCGTAGCTGTAAATGGTGAGACGGAGCAAATTAAAGCCAGGTGTTCTTTAATAGAGATGTCCTTCTTTTTACCTGCAATTCTGAGCATGGACTTCCCACTTCCATGTTCAGTGAAATATAGTATGATTTATAAAAGTAAGTGTATGGAAGAGTAATTCAAATACTTGCAATTTAAACGTTTTCTCACTAGAGGGCGCTGATAGTGTACTACTGTATACTGATGCTTCCTAGGTTTGACTACTATTCAGTTTGACTGTAGTTTTAAGCTTTATATTAAAAGCATGTTAAAGTAAATAAAGTTACAATGCAGAACAGCTGATGTTTTACTCATTCATTTTTATTTTGGTTCAGTCTCAACAAGTCTAACTAGTACTTAAATGTTCGTTATATCATCTAATATTTTTATTTATCATTCATTAGATTATGGTCTTATATGAATATGGACTTATATGTGGCTCTCTGTACAAGAGCATCTGCCAAATTGTGTTCCTAACCAATGTCAAGATATATTGATGCTGTTTGAGCAGAGACAACTTTCTGTTTTAATTTAAGCAGTTTAGCTAAAAATATTGCATTAACTATATAAGAATTGATGCCTTTTTTTTTACACACACACTCCATTTTTGATGACTCAAAAGTAATTAGACAAACTTACATAATTCTAATATAATGATGTATAATAATTCTAATAATAATACCCTAAAAATAAGAATTATGTTTAATTATTCACTGCAAATCCTTTGCATTCAATGATCGTGTGTCTAAAACTCATGAACAGCAGGAGATGCTTTGCCTTAATCTTTACTACATATATCTGCCTTCAGATGCTGCTTGTTTGAGTCTTTCTGCCTTTGGTATTTTTGTCTTCAGTAAGTGAAAGCATGCTCAGTTGGATTCAGGTCAGGTGACTGGCTCAGCCATTATCGGATATTTAATTTCCTTTCATTACCAATGTATACTGTGAAGTGTTGTGCTATTCATTTGGCAGCATTAGACTGACTCTGAGCAGAATATAAAGCTCTCTTCAAATTAGAATTCATCCTGTCAGTGCACACACTATCAATAACTACATTACCTCATACATCATACATGCCTATGTAAAACAGCCTCTGCCATGTTTGTCAGATGATGTTATGTTTGTATTATGAACCCTTCCTTTCCTTCATTCTCCTCTCCTCCTGTCAATCTGGTACAGGATTATCTTGGTTTATTATGACTGAAGAATCTTGTTCCAGAACTAGGCAGGCTTTTTTAGATGTTTCCTAGCCAACTTTAATCTAAAGATTTTTGTTAAATCCGTTAAAAGCCTGAAATTGAAAGTCACGTCTTGATTTCTTCATTTCAGATCTATTGTGGTGGTGTATAGAGGCAAAATGTTGAAAATTCTGTCACTCGTTAAAAACATAATGCAACTGAATGTATGTATGTGACATTCAAATCCTGTTAAAATTGTGTAGTGAAGATGTGTGTACTGTATATAAGAGAGAGAGATGATAATCCGAAAGGACACTGCATGGTAACAAATCTTTCAGTGATGAAATTTCTACTAATCATTTGAATTTCCTTTGGTCTGCTGTTTATCTGATGAGCAGAAATTAAAGTGTTACCATGTTAATGTAGCTTTAATCTGTCACCGCTTTATTCTTTATCTTCTTCCAGTTTTGAGTTAGTCTGCCCCTCCTGTCCTGTGTCAACAGATACTTCCGTCCCAAAAGCGAAACCTCTGATCAGTGCATTTCCCTGACTTTTCTGATCTCTCCACCTTTCCTGTCGTCTGTTAACAGCTGATTCTCCTCAGTGATTTGGAGCCAACATTAGCTTTTATTAGTTATTAATTATCAGGTGTTTTGGCTTGCAGTTTCCCAAAGTCTCGTTGTCCTTTAGATCCTTAGAAACACTTTAGAGCATGTGGTGATAGTTATTCCTATAGCGATATAGCTTCATCCTGGATTACAATGTTTTCATGATGTTGCTGTGACAAGTCTTTCGACATGATTCCTTTGAGATTTATTTTATTATGGTTACATGATTGTGGTATGTTTTATAGTTCTGAATGTCATTTTAGTTTGTTGGTATTTTGTCTCTTGTGAGCAGGATTAGTAGCTACAGTCAGGTCTATCAGTATTTACACATTGGCATCATTTTTGTAATGTTGCCTCTACACCAACATAATTCATTTTTAAATGAACATCTGGAGTTGGTCTCCTTAACATCCACACTTGGCATCATCATTAGTTACAAGAAACCCAAATCAACCCAAGAAACAGATAGCAGAAACCCAAATCAACAATTCGGTAATTGTTAAAAAGAAGCAATGCACTGGTGAGCTCAGAAACACCAAAAGGCCTGGAAGATAATGAAAGACAATTAAAGTGGGTGATAGCAGGATTCTTTCCTTGGTGAAGAAAAAATTGC
The DNA here is from genome assembly GCF_022655615.1 of Tachysurus fulvidraco. Classification (NCBI taxonomy): domain Eukaryota; kingdom Metazoa; phylum Chordata; class Actinopteri; order Siluriformes; family Bagridae; genus Tachysurus; species Tachysurus fulvidraco. The sequence continues at coordinate 9,235,830 of NC_062534.1, forward strand.
TTCACAATGTCTAGCCAAATCAGGAATACTCTTGAGGAGTTTCAATGTCTAGTATCAAAAGAGAACTTCATGAATGTAAACACAAAAGGTTTATAACAAGATGCAAACCACTGGTAATATTCAAGAACAGAAAGGCCAGATTAGACATAAGGAATTCTTCTGAGAAATTAAACAAAGATTAACTTGTACCAGAATGATAGGAAAAGACAAGTATGGAGAGGAAAAGGAAGGGTTCATGATACAAAGCATACCACATCATCTGCCAAACATGGAAGAGGATATTTTACATGGCCATGTATGACTGCCAATGGATCTGGGTGTGCTAATATGCTGATCCCTGTCTACCAACGAAAGCTCCAACAATGGGCACGTGAGCATCAGAACTAGAACACATGGCACCAGGATGTACTATGGGAAGAAGGCAAACCGGCAGAGGCAGTGTGATGCTTTGAGCAATGTTCTGCTGAGAAACCTTGGGTCCATTTGGTGCCGTTTATGCGGATGTTACTTTGACAAGTACCACATACATAAGCATTGTTGCAGACCATGTACACTCTTTCATGGAAACGGTATTCCCTGATGGCTGCGGCCTCTTTCAGCTAGATAATGTGCCCTGCCAAAATTGGTTCAAGGATGGTTTTAGGAGCACAACAATGAGTTTGAGGTGTTGACTTGGCCTCCAAATTCCCCAGATCTTAATTCAGCCAAGCATCTGTGGGATGTGCTGAACAAACAAAGTCTGGTCTATGGAGGCTCCACCTCACAACTTACAGGACTTAAAGGATATGTTACTAACTCAAACCAAATGAGCATGCATTTCACTTACTGAAGGTAAAACTGTATACAGAGAGACCTACAAACAAGCAACCATTGGAGATGTCTGTAGTAAAGACATGGTAAAGGAAACTTGGGTGATGTCCTTGGGATCTAAGCTTCCGGCAGTCACTGACTGAAAATGATTCACCTCCAACAATGGAAAGAAAAACTGAGTCTGTAAAAATGGAGGGACTATAAAAATAATTGGTTATGGTTTCTAAAACTGTTAATGCAATGGTTTTCTTAAAACGAAAGCTGAAATTCTACACTTCTCTTGATGGCTTCATTTTTTTAATGCTTTGTGGTTGTGTACAGAGGCAAAATGACAAATTGTGTCACTGTCTAAGTAACTTTTTTTGAACATCCCATTCCATATTTAGACCCTTTTGCTGCTATTATAACCCCCACTCTTCTGGGACGGATTTCCATTAGATTTTGTAATGTGGTTATGGGGGTTTGCACTGATGGTCTGTTACAACTACATTACTGAACTCAGGCAACAGTGTTGTGTGAGGAGGTCTGGGGTGCGGTCAAGGATGAGCTTGAGGTCAGGGACTTACTGCTGGCAGTTCTTCCACAGCAGCTTTGGCAAACTGTGTCTTCTTGGACATTGTAATGGAAATTGTAACGCTACAGCATGCATACAAATGACATATGAGGCGAATGTGTGCATCAAATAAGTGTGATGGTCAGGTGTCCACAAATGTCTGGCTATGTAGTGTATCTTAACTAGTTAAACACAAATACGCACAAATGCATTAATCAGTGTTCATACACAGGGTGTGTTGGCAGATTAGCAAAGCAAGCTAATGATAATGGGTAGATACAAAGGATATAAAAAATCAACACACATCTTTGAACATTGCAGATTGTTGTGATATAAAAATATCCAAAATAAATTTGTTTAATAACGTAAAAAAATGTTCAAGACAACAGCTGGTGCTTTAAAAGAATTCTTGTGTAGCTCTAGGTATCGCATGTCATCTTCCAGAGGGAATCTAAACTGACTCAAAGCTGCCATTACTGTGTTCTGTATTTGTAAATAGGTCCAAGCGGATGGTGCTGATGAAAGCTGTGTGACGTTCGTCCTGCATGAAGAGGACCACACACTGGGAAATTCGCTCAGATACATGATCATGAAAAAGTAAGTAGATTGTTCCCATTTGTACAAGCACCCCTTGTTTTCAGGAAATAATGCCATTTTATTTAAACATTTATTTAGGAGATAGAAGCAGTAATAATTTGTGGAAAGATACAGTTTATATATATATATATATATATCAATCAATCAATCAAATTTTATTTATAGAGCACCTTACAACTGCCAAAAGGAGCACAAGGTGCTTTCCAGTAAAACAACAATAAAAACAAAATAAATAGAATCAATAAGAACACAATGAACCATAAAATAGCAGTTGAAACCGGGTCTATGCGTTAAAAGCTTGTATGAATAAATATGTCTTCAACTGCGATTTAAAAACACTCAGCACAGTGATGGATCGTAAATGTGCTGGAAGTGCGTTCCACAGCTTTGGTCCCTTGATGGCAAATGACCGGCCTCCAAACTTCTCATAATTGTATTTGGGAATGACCAGAGAGGTATGTCCAGAGGAGCGGAGAGATCTGGCTGGTTGGTAGACCTTTATTAATTCTGTGAGATAGGCTGGGGCCAGACCATTGATGGCCTTGAACACACAGAGAAGGACCTTATACTCCACCCTAAACCGCACCGGAAGCCAGTGAAGCGAGTGGAGGACAGGGGTGATGTGTGAGCGTTTGGAGGTGTTGGAGAGAAGACGTGCTGCCGCATTTTGTACTATTTGAAGCCGATTGAGAAGTGATTGATTAAGTCCAGTGTAGAGAGCATTACAGTAGTCAATCCTTGAGCTGATGAAGGCATGTATAGCTTTTTCAAGGTCAGCTTGAGACAAGAATGATTTTACCTTGCTGAGTAGTCTTAACTGGTAAAAGCTCGCCTTCACTACTGCACTGATTTGCTTATCGAAATGCATTCCCTTGTCAAAAATAACACCCAGGTTACGCACGGTAGGAGCGTATATATATATATATATATATATATACTGTATATATAAATTAGAGAGAGAGAGATAAGAATAATTTAATGCCTCAAAGCATATTGACTTTCAAAAGAAGAAGAAGAAAAAATGTGTGTGTATATGTCTCATACAGTACAGACCAAAAGTTTGGACACACCTTCTCATTCAAAGAGTTTTCTTTATTTTCATGACTATGAAAATTGTAGATTCACACTGAAGGCTTCAAAACTATGAATTAACACATGTGGAATTATATACGTACATAACAAAAAAGTGTGAAACAACTGATAATGTGTCACATTCTAGGTTCTTCACAGTAGCCACCTTTTGCTTTGATTACTGCTTTGCACAATCTTGGCATTCTCTTGATGAGCTTCAAGAGGTAGTCACCTGAAATGGTCTTCCCACAGTCTTGAAGGAGTTCCCAGAGATACTTAGCACTTGTTGGCCCTTTTGCCTTCACTCTGCGGTCCAGCTCACCCCAAACCATCTCGATTGGGTTCAGGTCCGGTGACTGTGGAGGCCAGGTCATCTGGCACAGCACCCCATCACTCTCCTTTATGGTCAAATAGTCCTTACACAGCCTGGAGGTGTGTTTCCTGGGATAACATTATCAATCAAATCTGTGGCAAAAAAAAAGATCATAAATAAATATATCCCAGGAAAATGGGATATATTCATTTAACTTCAGTGGGGCACAAAGTGTCTCTGGGACCTCATCAGCCTTTGATTGACCCCAAAGGAGTGGGCCATAAAAGTTATCTGGCAGTTCACTTGGCACATGTATGGTGGGTGGCTTTTTTCCCCCTGGTCTTAAGACTGATTGACAAACTTCATCAACACTTGAATGGAGGTCGAAAGTGACCCACTGGAGACCTTTTATTGTCTGAGGTCACAATAGGACTGCCTTGTTATTTGAACTTAGCAAAGAAACAAGAATACTGGGGAAACTGCTCTAGTTTTAAAAGTATGATGATGACGAAAAAATGATGTGGAGAACGAAAAGAAGTTTGGAACAATATCTCCTCTCCTTTTGTAGAGAACCTAGCCATCAACTCACAATGTGTTAATTTTTTGTGCTTAAAGAAAAATAGATAAAGATCTATCTATCTATGTGGTGTGGTGTGGGTTTATTGGATCATATAACATTTATAATCACTATAAACTGCACATTTCTATACACCTGTATACGATATTTGTATGACTCCTGTAGATCATTCCATGTTGTTGTGACTTTCCAGTGACCTCTTTCTGTTTTCACAGTCCTGATGTTGAGTTCTGTGGCTACAGCATCACACACCCATCCGAGAGCAAGATCAACTTCCGCATACAGACAAGAGGTGAGGTTTAGGCCCTCGGAAATACTCTAAAAACTAAAAAAAGATTGCCTACCATTTACTTTACTTCAGTTCTACTACAGTAGTGTTCACAGTAATTATCTTTAGCTGCCCTTTAGATTATAATGCTCTCTTCACTCCAGCTTTCATTTGCAGCATTTTATGTAGAGACAGTTGGACATCGAAGCACATCTTTCCTTAAGTCTAGGTGTCTTGGGCTTGAGATGAGTTTGTTTCATGTTAATTAGATTTTGTTGTTTTGAAGCAGGCTAGACCAAGAATAATCAAATCACTTCAGTGGCATTGGAGCAGGCTCCCAGGAAAGAAGACACCCCCCACCCCAGACATCTGTGTGTAGCGTCTCAGAGTCCACAGATTATAGCCTGAAATAAGCAGAAACAAAACACACCTAAAATTCCGCTCATAAATGCCATGAACGGCACTTAATGCAAGTAATCTCAAACAAAATTCAATAATCATCAGCAGGATCAGTTAATGCATTATTAATCCTCTTGGAATGCAAGATAAGTGTTTATGACTTTTCTGGAATTTTTGGCCCAGAAGCTAATTGGAGTCTAGTGGTTTGTGTGTGTGTGCGCGTGTGTGTGCGTGTGTGTGTGCGCGTGTGTGTGCGCGTGTGTGTGCGCGTGTGTGTGCGCGTGTGTGTGCGCGTGTGTGTGCGCGTGTGTGTGCGCGTGTGTGTGCGCGTGTGTGTGCGCGTGTGTGTGCGCGTGTGTGTGCGCGTGTGTGTGCGCGTGTGTGTGCGCGTGTGTGTGCGCGCGTGTGCGCGCGTGTGTGTGCGTGTGTGTGCGCGTGCGTGCGTGCGTGCGTGCGCGCGCGCGTGTGTGCGCGCGTGTGCGCGTGTGTATACAGCTAGTATTTCAACCCAAATGCTTCATGCCTTCATATAACTGATCAACAGCATACATAGAATTTTTCACTTTGTGGACAGAAAAGAATGGATATGATGGATACAAGTCATAAAACTATATTGCTCATTCAATCCAAGTGCAAACAACAGACACACAATCAGATCAGATCATTTGGATGGCACTTTGGATCTGATGATCTGTGACTATATCTTTGTTAAAGCTTTTTGTTTTACAAGATAACAGGAATAGATTTTTTAGGAAAGAAAGGGAATAATAATAATAGTAATAATAATAATAGAATCTGTAATGGATGCGTCATATTGGTGCCTTCACTCAGTTTCTGTCGTAAAGGCTGCACAAGATCATCCCATATCCAATTATGTTTAAGAACTTCAAAAGCACCTTTGACACGAAAGTTTCACACCTTTTACTTACTTAACTATCAAGGCAGACTAAAGAGTCGTGTCCATGGCCGTATGTAGGACATTCTTTATTTTATAGTTTCTAATACAATACACTTTTAGTAGTCACTGATTAGACCACACACAATTAAGGTTAAATCTTTAAGCTAATTACTAATCTTTAAGCTAGTTCTGTTTCACTATTCACTATTTCAATAAGAGTGCCATGTTGACTAAACTTTGATTGAGCTTTATCTGAGAGAGATTTTACAGAATTTCCTCATGTAATGGAAAATATTCATTTCAATTTTATTTGTGTAGCACTTTTAACATTAAACGTTTTCACAAAACTTGGAGACTCTTAGTTTTAAATTTGCATATGCAGTTGAATGCCATTTTTCCTGTGCTTTTTAAGTGGTACTATCCACAGCAAGCTCAGGTATCTCCAGGCTGTCCATGTGATGCTATCCTCAGCAATAACCTCTTGCCCAAGACCTCTCAATATGTGCTCCCTTAATTAAATAAATTTATCTGTATAGCACTTTAAAAACAAAAGCAACTTTACCGAAGTATAGAAACAGAAGTTTGAAATTAGTTTATTGTTTATAACTTCATCCTCATTTGTGTGATAATGAATGTAAATGTAAATAATGTCCTTTTTACATCAGTTTATATTTGAGTGTAATTATGCAGCCAAGAGCTCCTGAGGAAACAATAGTTAATTCTTTCCTGCCAAAGTTTCAAATATGCACTGATGGCACAATGGCAGTTTGAAGACAGTGTGATCGTGTCCAAGTGCTTCTATCCCCAGCAATCCCATGGGTCAAAACTATCCCCAGCTGAAGTGTAAAACACTTTTTTCACTGTCTACAATTTTCTTAATTTGCTAGGCGGTCTTCCAGCAACCGAACCTCTGCGCAAGGGCTTGAACGACCTAACCGATGTCTGTAAACATGTCCTGCACACATTTGAGGTAAGGCTGAACCCAAACACACAATCACACATCACACCACCTCAAATCAAATCAAATTTTATTTGTCACATACATCTGCACCTCATACATCTCCACCTCTGTAGCTCACTGCCACCCCTTCTACCTCTTTTTGAATGAAAGAATTTTGCATAATTTGATTTGACGGTATGCAACTAAAATAAAATAAATGAGCTGATCTCATAAATGTGCTTAGTGTCACTAGTAAATCAGTTCTAACTAAGCTAACTGCTGAATACATTATTCTACAGGCACAAGTGAAAGACTACAGAGAACGGCAGGGAGAAGCCATGGAATAATCCAGAACAAAGAGGATTGTCATATGAGTTGCATCTGTTGCTGGACATGATATAAAGCCGGAGAAACTACTCAAACCTTTTGTCTTTCTCGTATAAAGATATTGTGTATATTAACTGTGCTGAAGAGTCTGTCAGTTCTTGTGGAAAAGATGCTGATGAAACGCTGCCATTGTGAGAGTCTAAACCACTGCAATGGTCACACTCATGATTTGGAGGATTTGTGCACAAAAAGTCAAACCATGCCAGTGATGTTTAGTATCTCTTCTCAACAAACTACAGCACTGCAAGCACTGGAAACATCGATGTGATAAAATAACATTTATTGCAGCATTTTTGCCAATAAGTAGGTACAATATAAATGCATTGTTAATAATGAAAAATAAAACCCTTTAAGAAGGAAAGAAAATGTACACAATAGGAAAAAGTAAATATATCAAATATCTGAAAATAATATAGAACAGTTTAGAAAAATTAAGACATAAATGTTGTGTTAATTCAGATTAGTATTAGAGTTGGAAATAGCAGAAATATGGCATGTATGGAATAAAAAATATAATCCTTATCAAGTTTGAAAATGAAAAAATTAACAAATTAAAATTATAATGAATATCATAGCCTACATAATAAAAGAATTTATTAAATGCAATACAAATCAAGCTGCTCCTTCTGTTCATACAGAAGTGCGAAAGCACAGTTCCACCTTTTGACATACATTTGACATGATTTTATTTAATTTATTTTTGGTAGGACGTAAACCGATAGCTCGCATAATATTGTCAAGTCCCATGTAGTAGTACAAGGTAGGTGTGCATCTCAACATTTCTGTTCTGACATCGAGGTGTTGGAAGGAACTTTTCCTAGATGTTAAAACATCCGAGTCACTGACTGCCTTTAAAAGATGGATGAAAGACCTACCTCCTCAGGAAATACTTTAACTAGCACTTGTTTTACTAAAAAAATTGTTTTTCTACCTGCTGTTCTTCCTGTATTTCCTACTAACAGAAGTTTGACTGATGGTATTCTTAGTATGAGAACCTATGAACCAGTATGAATGTATTCATTGAGTTACACTTTGACAGATCAATGTGGGTGATTTTGGAAAGACTGCAGGGATAACGTTAGTTAGCTAACTTTTTCCATATGTGCAGTAAGAGACTAGTCAGCTCAATGTATAGTACAACTCTTGTGTAATAAAAAGCAGCTCTGCCATTTTTATGTGAGACCAAAAAACTCCTCAGTCCTGATTACTTTTTTCTTTCTCACTTCACAGACGTTCATGAATTCATAAAGTAGGCAAGAGCGGAAGTAACCGCTACAAGAAGCAAATGATCCACCATCCTGCATCAGTTCCTATTCACTGACTTGGCTTTTCTGCTGGGAGTTTTTGGGGTTTTTTTTTTTTTTGCCTTTGGTCTGACTGATGCTTTTGCTTAAAAAAAGAAAAAAAGGAGTTGTCTCCCATAACACTGTAGCAATGATTCACAAATTGTAAAAGCCGCGGCTTAACCAGAGGTTAGCATCTTTTGGACATTAGACATTGTCATTTATCTTTTAACTTAGGAGGTGCCAGTGTTTTACTCTGAATCAAAGTAATAATACCATGGTGGTTTCATTAGTGATGGTTTCACTGCAATCCCACGATTGAAAGATGTACCATTTTTCTGATCAGTAGTTTACACATTTCCTTTCAAATTAGGCAAATCAATTACACTGTAGATGAGATGATGCAGATGATCAATGCAGTCATGTTCATAAAATAGAGTCCTAAAATATGTTAATATTACAGCTTGTGCCATTTATCACAGTGTTACAAATAGCGTTTAAACATTGCTTTCTTTTATTACTGATTATGGCACATCATCTGTGCTGTTCCACCAGTAACGCTTCATTAGTTTTATAGAAGTTCCTAAGCTTTAACTAATGTAAAGATGGACATCAGCAATGAATAGAGCTTTACTCTCACTTCAGTGCAATCTCAGTATTTCACTCATCATGAGCTGCTAAAGTCCCCTAAAGTGTAGCTATCCAGTGGCAATACTATTTTCAGAGCTCCAGGATCCAGCCTGCATGGGCCACAAGTGACGGACAGCTTACAATGCTCAGCCAGTCTGTGATTATCCTGTAAATTTGTTCATTGTGCTGGAAATCTTCTTGAAGAGAAGTGATTTGGTGACTCCACTCAGCTGTTCTGGTCCACACTGTAGTTTTTGAGTGGAAGTATGATGAGAATTTGAGTCACCAGGAATGATGGGAATCAATTATATGGTACAGAGGGCAAACCTGGTTGCTGCTAAGCCCAGGAACCTCAGGTTTCATGGAGTAATTAGGAGGAACTGTACTTCTGACTAGACCGCGAGCTGGACCGATCCAGACCATTACCAAGACTTGACCCTTTCCAGCGGAATCCTGAGCCATGTTCGATGGCTGGAGAGTTTCTCTGGCACCAGCAACAGAGGCATGACTAAGAGATTAGTAGGAACAGACACAGTTAGAGCATAATCAACTGTTCTGCCATGTAAAATGCAATGAAAAGTTTCATTTCATACCTTGAAACAATTTTTGAACTTCTGGCTGACAAAGTAGAGAGCCACAGGGTTGATGCATGAGTTGAGGGAGGCCATATTGATTCCAATGTAGTCCATCACAAGAAGGAAGCTAGCAATGCAGACAGGGGTTAACAGAAGAAAGGAGAGGGAGAAGTAAACAGCACGTTAGCTGTGGGAGTGCATTGAACTGTACTGCAAATGGCCTTGTGGGAAGATCTGCTGATGGTGCACTATTTATCCAAAGTCACTACTGATAAGTGTTCAGCTATGTCTTTCACAACTTAATTTGGGCTGTCAACTGGTAGAAGGTAATGGAGAAAGTAAAGAAGTGTGTTACTACCTTAGGAGCTCACAGCGGTTGGGGTCATTCGGATTGTAGATTGTCTTTTTCAGGATGCGGCTGAGGTGCAGGGGCAACCAGCAGAGAGCGAAGACTACCACGAGGCAGAATACAGTTTTAGCCACTTCCCGTCGCTTGAAGAGGAGGCAATACAAACCATAAAAGATCATAGGAAAATGTGATAAGGGTGCCTAAATTTAGAATTTCTAATTACATTCCAAAAGACTCAAAGGGTGCCAGTACCTGCTTCATATGATCATTGAGAGCAATGCGCATTCCTTTTTTCCTTTTCAGCATCTCACATGACATGAGGGTGTAGAAGACACCAGTGCAGGCCAGTGGTAAACAGAAGTAAAAGCCAAACAGCCACCAGTCCTTTATATCCTGATAAAACTTTGGGGTAGAGATTCAAAATATTCAGTACATTTGAAGAATTGAGTAAAATCCACATTTATGTTTCAGAAAGTTTTGAATGTCAGAAATCAGATCTTCTGTAAAGTAGTAAGATAACTAATAAGATAATCAAGATAATTATGGCTCCATTGAATACGAACAAAAAGGACACCCTTAGAATCCATCTATGCATAACCTTATGGTTAAAGATATAAAATCCTATTTGTGATTGAATGCAGGGGGAATGTGGTAATACCTGCAGGAACTGTGTGGTCTGTACAGGATGGAGCAAGCACACCAACAGTTTCTGGCCTCTATAAAATGTCTCCATTATGTCAAAGGCCAAAGCCTCGGGCACCGCTAGGATCACCGCTAGCAGCCAGATGAGGGTTACTTCCACAGCTTTCCATAATGGAATCCCCATTCCCTTCACCCGGCTCCATGAGGTCACAGCATGATATCTAAATGGATAGCAACATATGCTTTAATACAAGTCATAATTCATTCATGCATTCTAGGGTTTTTTATATACTTAGTATACACTTATAGAATTATAACATCATGATGATGAAGAAGTGACTTTGACCATGACATTTGTGCTGGTCAGAAACCGTTGATCTCCTGGGATTTTCCATGCACACGTGTCTCTATAGCTTAAACAAAATTGTGCAAAAAAATAATAAATATAAATCGTTTGCAGAAACACCATGTTGGTGAGAAAGGTCAGAGGAGAATGACTAGACTGGTTGGAGCTGACAGGAAGGCTTTGGTAACAACATGCCAAAACGTAAGGCAGATGGCCAAGCCAAGAATAGGAATCTGAGGCTGCAGTATCTTTAATTGTCCAATTTTGGTAAACTGACAGGATACCAATGTATGTGAAAATCATAGATCATGAATTTATTTATGCAAAATGATTGGGTATTTGCTTGAATGAATATTTGAATACTTAAGACTGTTCTCTTTATCCAATTGTTCTGAATGAAATCCTGTGTTCATTCATTTATGTTTCAGGTACACAACTGATCTGATTAATCAGTTAACATATTTCAAAATAATACAGTACTAATGCCCTTTACATACATATGCTTTGGCTTTTCATACTAACCTGTCAATACTAAGTGCGCACAAGCTAAGAACTGTGATGCCCACTGAGGCTTTTTGGATGAATGGCATGAGCTTGCAGATGCACACACCAAAAGGCCAGTCTTCTGCAAGCAGCTGGAGAGAAAAATAATATTATATTATTTATTATGGAGACCAGTACAAGCAAATTGGACAGTAAAGGCATTTATACTCTGACAGGTTATAGCATGTAATATATGAAATGTAAAGAATATGTATATATTCATATATTTATAATAATTAATTATTATTATAATGAATTTATATAACTGAAGTTGTTTAGATCGTTAACGCTTACACTCTGCTTCTAAGCCTTTTTACAGTTTCCTTAGTATGGAGATAAAAAGCACTCGCTTCATGTTTATTTTAAGTTGTTTGAAACAACTCAATTGTTCTGGTGTGTGTTAATCCACACAGCTTGTTCTGTGTAGTTTCCTATTAGAGGAATCATATGAATACCAAATATTCAACTATTCTTGCTTCCATGTGCAAGGCGCTTAACTTGATTTGTGGAGGGAAAAAAAACTTTTTATAAATTAATGCAATCATTCTAACATGTTGTTATCTCTATAGTATTTGTTCATTCACATTGTTTTACAGTATATGGTGGTATTAATGGTGGCAAGTAATTAACAGATTCTTAAAAATGAAAGAAAAAAATCAGGATCTGACTTGTTTCTTATAACATTACATGTAACTTTAAATGGATCTAATGATGGCCTGTTATGTGTTGGTAAAAAAAAAACACATCACCCTGTAATAACAACCCTCTTATAACATCATGTGCTTTTGTCTTTATTTATTAGAAATGATACTTTACTTATCATGTCTATCAAGTTTAAATACATATGTGATATTTTGGGTTTTTCTGACATTGTACTAGGTTGCCGTAAAATGCTGTAATGAGTGCAACGTTTTCCAAATGATGTCAGAGATATATGGTTCCCATTTCCTCTTAAAGCACACTACTTGGCTGAGCTCTACGTTCAACCGCTGTCCAAGTTTCCTATACACAACGAAGCAATTCATCATTCCAGAGTTAAAACTTGAAGCATTTATATCCACCCATCCTTAAGCCAGAAGCCAAAAAAAAATTGCCTCTGTGAACTGTCTTACAATACGCTGTAACTTAAACTCTTTTATGTATTACAGCTAACGTTTTTTCAAGCCTGTGGTCTAACCAAACTTTCATTTTGAGACTGTAATTGATATTTACAAAGTGGATGGCACTAATATAAGTCAGACACGACTTTTTTTGATTACATTGCTTGCATCGTGTGTATCCTACCTTAAACACGTTGATAGGGATGGCAATGAGTATGTAGAGAAGATCTCCTAAAGCTAAGCTGCCAATGAGCACATTCGGTCCATTCCTCATGCACTTGTTCTTGTAGATGATACGCAGCAGTGTTGAGTTTCCGATGATTCCTACCACAAAAATTATGCAGGATATGACAGTGTTGATGTATTTAAATGTGTGCTTTATCTCACTGGGCCTGACACACATAGGTGGGAATGGGATACGGGGCGAGTTCCTTGACCCAGCCTGCTCTGTACTGGAGCCATTCCAGGCTGAGCTCTCTACCTCCTGATTGGGAACATCGCCGAGCACAACTTTGGTTGAGTCGCGACTGAAACGGGAAGCCCAGCTGCAGCCTGTCAGGAGTAAAATCACCAGCCACACAAGTTTCATTCTCTGTTCTCTGCTGAAACACTGGAATGGATGAGGTTGTGGGTTTATGAGGTTCCTTTGCTACTTTGTGATGCACCTGTAACAAAAAAAACATGTGTTTTTAATAATCCAACAGAACGACACATGTAGTGCATTATACACAAAAATCAAGACAAGATCTTTGCTGAGGGAAGTCATTTTATTTGTGTGATAAAGAGTGTTTCCGTAAAGAGGATCTGACTGTGTTTCAGCTGGATTAGTCTATGGTACATCCTAACTTACACAAAGCAAAATAACAGCATGCAACTGATCTGTTTTCCGAACTAAAGTCTTAAATCTTATCAGAATGGACCACCACCTTTTACACTGTCCTTTACTTTTGTATCTTATCTGTAAACATACACACAGAGGACAGCTTCAAGATAATGGACTTGTGTCATTCAGTTCAGTAGACTGTTCAGAGAAATATCAAGGCTTCTCTGAGAATACTGAAAATTATATAATTCTTTTCTTAACCATTCTTGTTACCATTCTTGTTGCTTGTAAAAGTGGTTGTACTGTGACATACTTCGTGACTGTTTTGCATACTCTTTCCCATAAAAGTTCCCCCTCCAGCCACTATATATTATTATATTATTTGCTGAGAGCTGGGAAAGCTGGGTGGGACTATAGACAGAAAGGTCCTTTCTCTTTCTAGTCTTAAGGGCATAGAAGTCATGTGAACCCCCCAGTATGAATAGCTGAATTGATCGACCACTAAGGCATATGTGAGACAATTTGACAAGTGGTAAGTCAAATTAGTAACTGTTATATAAGCTGAAAATAAGGCAATTGTAAGAATGTGGAAGTGCTTCTAGGGTTATCACCATATGATATTTCATGATAATGTAACATCAAAAAAGCACACATCATGATTCTCTCTAGCACTATTCTAAAATGCACACAAAAAGGGTTAAAAATAAAATGAAGAATAAAACCATTTCTGCTATATGAAGAAACAAATTCAATGGAAGACACTGAACTCACCAGCAGTTGCATAAAATTTCAAGCTGAATATCTCTAAAATTATGGTAAATGTCACCACTGAGTATTATAAAACTGATACTAATTTCATAACCAGGCAAAAACAGAAACGTAACAACAAAACAAAGGAGTCAGTGTAATGGTCCCACAATGGGTAGTATGTATGAAGAGTATAAAGCTCAGAAACAGAGGTGGAGGGCAAGGGGCATAACAAGGGGCAGACATTACACAGATTAGTATAGACATCAAAATTTAAGATGTTTCGGGAACGAAACATAATACAACAGCTGCATTGCTCACATGTACCATTTCAAGTCATCCCATAGTACCCTCAGGGAAATATTGGGTTTATAAATGCTTCTTTTGTATAACCACATGAACTTTCAGAGACAGTGTGCTCACACATGACTAGAACAGCCCAGTGAAAGTCATCATTAAAAAAAAAACATAAATCTTACAGCAAATCAAACCATGCAAAGATAGATCTCATTTATTACAGTGATAGAAATGAATTATTATTCATTTCTCATTTCAGCTAATTATTTCAAAAGCTGTACAAGTTTAATAATTGAATCATGAATAAAAATATCTTGAATTTATTGAAGAAATGATTTGCAAAATTGTTGTTTTGGAGAATTTTTGCTGAATGATTTTTTTTTCCCCTTTTCCCCACATTATTTATTATTATCATTAATTATTTTCCATTTTGGCAAGAAGATATTTTACAGTTAAGGGTGCCTTCTTATCTTGTATGCCTACCTTTAAAATCATTTAAAAAATATTTTTAAATTCTCAGTGTCATATTTTATTTTTTATATATGTTAAAATCATTATTTTTAATTTTACGGTTTAAACAGATTAGAGCAATCTTACAGCACGTCTAAACAGAATACACTGAAGATTGCAGCAATTTGCAGATGAAAATCTTTTCTGAACAAAAATCTCCACTTATATAAAAGCGAATATTAATGTGTGGAAGAACAATGCATGACAAAATGGGTCATAAAAGTCCAGAAATGCCATGAAACGAACTGAACATTTCCAGAAACATTTCATACGACTGAAAACATTTTGATAGGAACCTTTTTTTTTTCTAAGTAAACACGTTTAAACGTCATAGCACAGTGCATCGCTCTTCTTTGTTGATCTTGTTGGATGTATTCAATCAGTCATAAATAAAAGAATTTCTGAACATGAGAACACATATTTTCGAATCTTACCTTTGTTCTAAGTTACTTCTGATCTCTGTTCCTGTAGCAGTCTCCTTTTCTGTTGTGTGAATGTTTCTGATCAGTCGCTGTGTTCACACTTTACGCACATCTCCTGCACCGACGGATATTGACGCGCACTAGTCACTGTGCGTTTCTGGGGCTCAGTGTGTGTGTGTTTCTGTGTGTGTGTGTGTGTGTGTGTGTGTGTGTGTGTGTGTGTGTGTGTGTGTGTGTGTGTGTGTGTGTGTGTGTGTGTGTGTTGGTGCTGCTGTTATATACGGGCTGATGAGGGCTGTGAAGAGCCGATGAGTTTCATGCCCTCCAGCCGCACTCATCTATTCACTCGTTTCCATATCCATCCCTCCAGACCACGGGTTCTCAAGCAGCTAGAAGTCAATTACAGAGTAAAAGAGTTTTATTCCTATATGATTCCAGGCCAGATTGCATTTTTATAAACAATAGGTACAGCAAATATATATATAAAAGTATATATATATATATATATATATATATATATATATATATATATATATATATATATATATATATATATATATATATATTGAATATTGAATATATATTGAGGCATTAGAGTTTGTTATTTCTATACATTCCACTCATTCTGAAGGATTAATAGAATAAATATAGAATAACCAACACCTCTAATGATAATTAATAGTCATTTCCACCACTAGCATGTTATTAAAATAACAACACCACCACAATCTGGGAACGCATGCATATACATTATATCACTTAAAACTAAGGTTCTAACATGGTAGGGGATGCTATGGAAAAATGTTGCCCTTTTTTTATGGATGATATCTGATTTGTTTTCCAGTTTTACAGATCTCTTATGCAAACAGTTAAAATAAGGTTATAAAAAGTGTATAGTATTTAAGCATCACCAGATAGTTAAATATGAGTATAAATACTTTTTTTCACGTTTTGTAAGACTGCATGCATCTCTGGAGCACTTATTTCTCTGTTAAATAAAAATTAAGAATGCATATGCATACTCACATATTAAATATTAGATAGAAATACTTATTTATATATAAAATTTTTTAGAGGAACTGATCACCTGGATCAAATTCAAGCTCCAATTTACCTTTTGTAATCCAGACAACTCTTAAAAATCTGGTTAAAACTTAGAACCATGGAGGAAGAAACAGCTGGTCTTGTTCACATCCTCATTATCAGTATCTATTAAAGGTAAAGCTTTCTTAATTATACACTGAGGTATGCAAACACCACACACAACCATCCAACCTCCCACACACACACACACACACACACACACACACACACACACACACACACACACACACACACACACACACACACAGAGCTAATACGCTTGGTAAACATTATAGACAAACAGCAAAATCTTCCTTTGCTGATCTTGCTCTCTGTTGTGCTTTTGGTTTACAGAGACCTGGATGCAAAACATTTCATATTAAATTTTATCAAACTTAAAAATATTTTTAGGTTAATACTTCTTCTTCTTCTTCTTCTTCTTCTTCTTCTTCTTCTTCTTCTACTACTACTACCACTTATCATTTTTTTTAAAAATGTTTTAAATCCAAATGAAACATTTTCTTCATATGCCTTCACTTGGTCTGAGATTATTGCTGACAGTGACACTGCCGACTGCTTTGGATGTAACAACTCCATGACAATTTAGGAAAAGAAAACAGCACCCAATGACAGCACATGACTTCTAAATAGCTTTAAAATGAGCATGGGCTGTTTCCAACAAAGGCAGCCTGTTTTTGGCCTCGAGTGCGGGTGTAAAATTCACAGAAAGTGCCTCAAAATAGCTTGACGACTTGCTAAATATAGTGAGATGAAGCCTTAGGCAAGACAGGCATTAGGGTTTATCTTTAATTCTGCATGTGGACAGCTGGGAGAAAGGAACCCAGGTTACTTCTATGTCCGGTGCAACTTTAACCTCAAAGTGATCACCATGACACAACAATGTGCATTGTTGGAAACAGAGGTATGCTAATAATAGTAAGCACACATCAGAACTGTGGTCCGAACTGTCTGTTTTAGTCCCAAGCCCAGTGTTTACAGGATAGACTCCATAGCCACAACAATCCAGACTATTATAAAGCAGATATTGAAGGTGGCCAATTGAATTGCAGATATTGAAAGGCCAATTCTTTTGTTTTTGCTACACACTAAAGACATTTGTGTTTCAGACCAACAGATGAATATGAGACAATAAATAAGAAATTCAGCTTTCATTTCATATTTAGGTGTAGAAGTGTCAACAAAAAAAAAATTATGGCAGACCACCTAAAATTTAGGTGAGCAAAAATATAACTTGTACACTTAAAGTGAATTATAGTACAGACTTAAATTAAAGCATAGACTTAAAGTAAATTAAAGGAAATAATGTTAGATATCTGGTTGCCTACTTTTGCTAACTGCATTAAGCCAGCAGCTCACTGATACAGCAAACTGCTGACTTTTTTCTAAAAAGTTTCCCAAGTTTCTACCACTGCTTCATTCAGATGTTTGTTTTGGGGGTTTCTCCATTCAGTCTCCTTTTTACTAGGTGAAATGCTGCTCAGTTGGGTTAAGGTCTGGTGATTGACTTGGCCAGTCTAAAACCTTCTACTTTTTTCCCTGATGAAGTCCTTTGTTGAGTTGTCAATGTTGTTACAGACAGAATGTTTCTGTAGACTTCTGAATTTATTCTACTGCTACCATCATGAATGCCACTGACTGTTTTTTGGGGTTTTTTTCTTAAAAGTAATCACATATTAACTGCTTTTTTTCCTCCACCGACCTGTTCAATGTCTAGTTGTTCATATACCAGTGGTATCTTTTCCCCCCAAATTATAGTATAGGCTCTTCACAATGCACATGTATTGGCACTGATCACTTTTCCCATCTTTTCTCAGCTTCAAAATGGCTTGCTTTTGTCCCATAGACAGCTCTCCTGACTTCATTTTGGTTCATCCTTTTAAACAAAAACATGTAGTCTTTAGAGGCAAAACCAAAAGTAAAATTTTAGGCCATTAGCTATTAGTTTGGCCCTGTTAGATTGTAATTTAAGCAACCATTCTAACAGGAAACACCTGTCAGTTATTACTAACTTTCCAATATTTCTGATAATAGAAAAAACATGGTTTCAAACAAAAGGTGTCATGCTGTTTAAAACATCTAAATGTAAATTTCTGGAAATGAAAGGTGAAATAAAGATATTTTGTCTCATCTTTTGATATCAAAACCAAACTATATGCTAAAATCAAACCTCTCCTTTATCCCCGAAATAGTAGAAAATGTTGTATCACAGGAGTTATGCTCATATCTATATAGGAATAAAATTCATGAAATGTCAGGCATTTCTCATTATAGCACAGACACAGCACTGGTTAAAGTGATAAATGACCTACTACAAACCTCTGATCAGAGTTCTGTCTCCTTGTTTGTGTTGCTTGACCTTAGGGCATTTTTGACATCACTTATCATACTATTCTCTTTGATGGACCAGAAAATGTTAAGGAATGAGTTAGGGAAGTGGCTCTTTTCTGGCTCAAGTCTTATTTGACCAATTTATATCAGGTTGTAGATGTAAATAGAATTTTCTATGCAATATAGAGAAGCAAGGTTGTATTTCAGGCCCACTGCATTTTACACCTGGGTAAAATTATTCATAAACATGGTATTAGATTCCACTGTTATGATGATGGTCCATGGTTATATGTTTCAACAAAGCCAGATGAGAGGCAACACGTTAATAAAGTTATGGAATGTATAAATGACATTAGATACTGGACACTTATTAACTTCCTTTAAGGACAAATGTTCTAGGACCAAATGCAGTTAGACATGAGTTTTCTGATTACATCTCTGCTTTTTCTGTTTTATCATTTGTAACAATAAAAGGCATTGGTGTGATTTCTGACTTCGGTTTTCTTTTTGAAGCACATTTACATAATCTTACTACAATAGACTTTTATCATTTCAGAAATATTGCTAAGATAAAAAAAAAATATAAGGTCACTATAATGTTGTGAGATAACACAAAAAACCCACACATTGTGTTACCTAGACAAGCTCCATTTTAGTCCAAACTGCACAGGTTCCCAAAAGATTTCACATTAATTAATAAAATATTACCGTTAAGCTACAACGTATTGAATAGTCCCAGACCACGTGTAATGTGTCTGTCTGTGTTTTCCCCTTGTTTCTGTCTGCCGTCTCTCCCTGGTATTAATTGTTTTGCTCCGCCCACTCATTGCTCACCATGGACACTAATCACATTCCATCTCTTCCCCAGGTGTCTTGTCTTTGTCTCTAATCGTCTCTGCTTTGTTATTGGCTCCTGTCCACTATATCTACTCTGTCTGTTCACTTCCCTGGTGTTGGTCGTTGTAGGTGTTTGGTTCATGTTGTTCTCGGTTCCTGTTCCGTGTCCTGATCTGTTTTGCCTGCCTGTATGTTTGTTTCTTGTTTTTGTCCAGTAAAGTCCTATCTGCATTTGGATCCTCTCTTGCCTTTTGTTTCACCGTGTCACATCGTGACACCATGGTAGCTGCGCAAACTTTTTTTTTTTTATGAGCCACCATAACTAATTTGATCAAAATGTGCAGGCTATTTGTTGGTACCTCGAGTATTGAACTGCACAGCAGGAGGCAGAGCTTTCTCTTCCAAAGTCTCACAGTTATGGAACAGCCTTTTTATTAGTGTTTGGGACTCAGACACAGTCTAAGTGTTTAAGTCTAGGCCAAAAACAGACTTGTTAAGTTTAACTGTTTAAGTTTAGTGTCAATATGTTTTCTTAAGTAAAGGAGCAGATCTAGATGCGTTTTAACGAAGTGATGCCCTCATGTCTGTTATATTCTTGCTCTCCCTTTAAGTTGTGGTGTCATAGCTACTCTTGCCAGAATCCTTGCATTCAGTCTGCACACAATGTACATTGTCCTTAAATGTCCTTGTTTGTCCCCCCCCCTCTCTCTCATAGTCAAGCTGCTACATATGCAACACATCCCAAGATATCACTTACCACTGATACTGACTTCTTCTGCTTGATCCATCTGGATGCACTTCTGGTTGGAATTCTTTAGAAACCACTGCCTGTTGCTAAGGATTTTCCCACATGCAAAATCATTTAATGTCAATCCTATATGAGATTACTGTGGCTTTGGACTGCAATTGCTATGAAAGTTTTAGGTCTTCAATTTTCATGAACAGTTTTTCCCTCATTTGTCCGTTAGTGAACAAATGATTCAACAAATCTTCAACAAAATAGATTTCATGTCAAGTCTGTATGAATTTCCTTGACTTGTAGTACACAATTATAGGTAACTATATAGGAACTATAGGGTTATAGGCAATTGCAATATCCAGTGTCACCCAGATGAGAATAGGAGGCACAGGGTGAGTCTGGTTCCTCCCAAGGTTTCTTCCTTATTGTCTCAGGGCTCACTGGCTCATTAAAGAAAAAAACAATTCTGAAAGTCTGCTTTTTGGCAATGTTAACTATTAAAAGCTTTATACACATTAAATCAAGCTCTATTAAATTCTGTATGAGAAAGGAACATATGCTGTCATATGAATATCTTGAATGTGTACCAGGATTCATTTCTTTCCAAATGCAACTACAGAATGAGATCATATAATGAAATGATTGTCTGCAAAAAAAAAAAAAAACATCCTTTAATGGAGCTCTATTAATTTGAGTGTTGTATGTGAGATCAATTTGAATTAATGCTGCTTTGACATTATTTGTGTTGGATTGGCCATTTTAAAATTATTTCAAATAATTGTAATTAATTAAAAAAAACCTAAGTGTAAAACCTATTTTATTCACAATTTCACTTCACTGGGGCCTGATAATCTAATCTACCTATTTTCTCTAGTTGCTCTCATTAACTGACGTAACTTTCTCTTGTGTTTATTTATATAAGAGATTCGGTAACTCTCATGACAAAATGTTTCCTGAATGTGTCTTGCACACCATCAGTCAATTCATTACTTAAGTCATTAACTATGCAGGTCTAACCTTCCAGGACTAGCCTTGTGCTCCACATTTCCTTCCTCTGTATCAGTAGCCCACAAACTTGCCTATACTTCAGATTTATAACTTACATTAGAACAATAGTACAGCTGTCAGCCAAGATGCTGAGCTCAGTGCAATCAGTTACACACAGAAATAAGTGTTATGTGCAGCGTGCAAACTTTAGCCAAACTGCAGCTATGGTTTATGTAGCAGAAAGGAAATGTTTAATGTTGTCTGGTTGGTTCCTACTTTTTCTTTAACTCCTGTCTCCAGGTACTGTAAGCAGTTTGAATTTTGAATTAAAAACAATATTATATTATTTTCCAGGAAATATTTCTTTGTCAGCAAGTTATGGTTGACCACAATTATGTGAAACTTAAGATCACCACAGTAATGAATGTATGAACTGTATGCTTTTTCTCACAAATTGTAAGTTACAGCCAAAAGAATTGACCAGCACACTATCACATCTCCACACTGTTGCCACAAATTTGGAAGCACACAAATGTCTTTATATGCTGTATATGCTTTATAAGCTGCATTTAGATTTGACTTCATTTTAACTTAAGAGTTTCTAACCTGTTTCAACATGACAAGGGAAGGTATGTTGAGGAAAGATCCATCAAGACATGGTTTCAAAGTTTGAAGTAGACCTCAAGTGTCCTGAACAGAGCCCTGACCTGAATCCCTCATCCAACATCAGAACTTTACATTACTCATGCTCTTGTAGCTGAATGGACAAATCCTTAATGCAACAAAATATAGCCTATAGAAAGCCCTCCTAGAACAGTGGAGGTTATTATAACAGCTGAGGGAGCAACTTGTACAGTATTAATAGCCATAGTTTTCACTTGGGCACACATGGGTGTCCACTAATTGGACACATAAGATTTTAATAAATGTGCTGGATAGGCATGAATGAAGATGAAGTTTATGAAGCATGTACTGTATGAAGATGAAGTTTATATTTTATTGGGTGTAATGTAATCTAAATTTATCAGACTTTGGCATTCCGGACAAGTCATTTTTCATTTAAATACTGAATCAGTATAAATCAATAACACAAGATCAAAAATAAGAACATAAGAGTGATGCTGGCACTGCAATAATGACAACTAACTCTATGTATTGAAGTTACCGCTTATCATCCCAGTGTCAACTGCTCAGCAGAGCACTGCTGTTTGGACATACAACACTGTGGATACTTGAACATGCACTTACAACTTACTCATAAGAACTGTCATGCAGTGTTGAAAAATCCTCCTCATTTAAATTATAGAACATTTTTTATATCTAATAAATTTTAAACAGAATTCAAAACAGTAACTCTTGTTCATTCATGCCATGAACAGACAACTACAGGGAAAGGAACAGTGACATTCATGAGAGCTACAAAGCTGAAATAGCAACTCACAGTTTTAATAAATTTAGTAATACACACATGATTCTTTCGGGAAAAAATCTGTTAGCAGAGAATTTATGATTTTGGGAATTTCAATAAATATAAAATCTGTTATGTATTTGTATGCATGAATGTTTATGAACTAAATTAAACAAATAAATTTGATAAAATTATTTTTTTTAAATAAACTAAATGACTTTCACTTAATTCACCCTTATGAAAGTTATTTGATTGGTTATCTGATCAGGAATGTATCATAATTTTATAGTATTTAATTAAAATGTGCTGTGTTTTTTAAACTGACAAACAAGTAAAGTGTTAGGTTTATGTAGAACAACTAGTATATACAGTACTGATCAGTTTTGGTTTGGTGGTATGTATCTAACCTATCAATTGTTAGATATACAGTACAGTCACTCCAGAATGATTGAAGACCTTCATTGAAAATGGACAAAAATATAAATATATATAAAAAATGGAATCCGGAATGACAAACCTTTGTCAAGGATCTTGATAAAATAGATTGCTTTGATCATCATATTTAATACATTTATTTTATGCATTAATTAATTAATTCCCTTTCCTTTATCAAACAAAATTCACAATAAATTCTATTTAATTTTCTCTTTGGTAAAATAAATTTGCAATCTAGTCCTGTAAGTGAAAACAATGTAGACAGAAAAAAGTCTGGTTTATTTCCTTATTTACAACTGTATTTCCCTCACTGAGAAGAATATGGTAACTATCAAAGCAAAGCTTTTTGTTTATTAGCTAATTGATCTTTAAATTCAATCAAAACTGTGTTAACTGCCTTGTGGATTCAATGGTCCCTATATACAAATAGCACTATAGGACTGTAAGACATTTCAAGTTGGTTAAACCTAAAACGAAGTTTCAACTGCTACCTTAAAAACATAAGTAAAACTCAGCTTGAGATTGTTCCCAATATGTGTTTCTGCCCACAGGGGGGTCAACAATGGATTAATTTCATTTTTATTTTTAAAAAGCATGTGTATTGTATTTTTTAAGCTTGTGTTCAATATCCAAAACCTGTCACTACACTTGAAGTTAAAGAAAAAAATAACTGAAACATATTTTACAATGTACCACTATTATTATTATTATTATTATTATTATTATTATTATTATTATTATTATTATTATTATTATTATTATTATTATTATTATTATCATTATTATCATTATTATCATTATCATTATCATGATAATGATAATAATGATAATAATGATAATAATGATAATAATAATATCTGAATATTCATGTCTGCCCGTATATATGCCATCAGAGGAAAGATTTTGTATATTCCCATAAATAATGTGTGCATCAGCATTAAATGAGGTGCTGGGGGGGGGGGGGGTCATTTCATTCATAGCGAACAGTTGGAGTAACATTAGGAGTAAATGTCTTCTTATAGTTAGCCAACACCCATAATGTCAAGTACAGTTCAGTTGTACACATCCCTGCTATTTGTTTAGAACCACATGGAGAGGCCTCATGGGGAAGGGGATAAAAAGGTCAATTTTCCTGTCCAGCAACAATATAAAAGAAAAGGAGAGAGACTCAGGATAGGCAGGCACTTCCTTTCTCCTGTACTCTCCATGAGAAGCTGAAGAGTTCAGTGAGAAAACAAGTGCTACGGGAGGGGTCCGACCTCACGACAGAGAAGGACAGGAAAAGAAAAGAAAAAACTATGACAGGAAGCATTATTCATTATGTAAACTGGGTTCTGTGCATGTAAGAACAAAACAAAACAGAGTCTGGACAGTATGTCTGCAGATACCTGCTTTATTGTGGTGTTTTTCTAATAATTAACTCTAATATCATATAAAAATCAATCATATACAATTATCTATAATTTTATTATCACCTACAGAGAACAGAGAACACCTGGAATGGGCAAAAAGACAAAAAGCTGATTATATTCCAATTTTAACACTGAAACCTAAAATTTTACCTCTCTGCTTCAACAAAGACTTCCTTTGCTTAACTGCCTTTATTTGCTTTCTCATCACTTTATTATTATTATTATTATAATTATTATTATTATTATTGCATAATTCCTTGTTGGTGTTTATTTATTGTACTCATTAACCTTAATAAACCTGATAATTTGTTACTGTCAGACATATATTAAAAACTAATGTTAAGTTGAAGGTTTAAGGGGAGAGAGAGACAGAGAGAGAGACAGAGAGAGAGAGAGAGAGAGAGAGAGAGAGAGAGAGAGAGAGAGAGAGAGAGAGAGAGAGAGAGAGAGAGAGAGAGAGAGAGAGAGAGAGAGGATTATGACATGATGATTGAAAGTCCACTTGAGTCTCCAGATCCTTAGGATCTGTTAGCACTTTCCTAATGCCAGGCACTGAGATGAGATGGGGTTTAGGGTGGTGACAGTCTCTGATAATTCTCCTGGTCCTGGTCCTGCATTGCTGGCTGTAGATGTCTTTGATGCACCAGAGAGAATTTCTGATGGCTGCTTCCGCACCACTTTTGACAGTGCCATTCAGTCCTGGGACACAGTGCCTCTGACTCATGTGGTGATACTCGCTATGAGAAGACGGGAAAGAAATCTGGAAAGGACAGGAATCATTCAGCATCCAGAGGGAGACCTTGAAGTTGGCAAGGTATCAGAGATGGTAGAGACACCAGCGCATTCACTAAGCTGTCTCTGTGTGTTGTACAGACAACAGAGTGACAGGGGTGCCTGTGTCACTAGCATCTTCCCTACTATAACATTACCTCCTGCGTCATTTGAGGAATGCTTCCACTTCCTTTGCAAACATAAATTTTACGCCTAAGGCAGCATGGTGGTGCAGTGGCTACCATTGCTGATTGTGAGCTCTGTCTGTTCAGAATTTTGCAGGTTTCCTCTGGATCGTCCACATCCTCCCACTCTCCATAGTTATGCAAGCAGGCAGATTAGTTATACTGATCGACAACAACTGTGTGAACGTATATGTTTGTGAATGCCCTGTGATGGACTGGTGTACCATCTGGGCTGAATTTTCCCACCCAGTGTGACTCTGACCAGGTTAAAGCACTTACTGCATGAACAAATATATGGATGTCATTAAGCTTTTTAGATGAAAATATGTGCATCACATAGGAGCTTGACCTAAAAAATTTAAATGCATAAGGTTTTTATTTAATTTAAGCTTTCCCAATAGCTGTTGTCATGCAGTCATTTGTATTGATTATTTACTATTATAGGGCAGACACATCTATAATGCTGACAACACAGATTTATCACTGATTAAAAATGGCTGCTTTCATAGAGTACATCTGAGACAGATTATTAAATAATAACAGTGATTTTGGATTTGTTTTCATTTGCTTACAAGATGGAGGTCAAGAGACAGATTATCGTGAAACTTTTATTAGAAACAGATGCCAGTCCTGTGAAGTAATCAAAGAAACACAGTGTCCCTGAGCTCAAGGCAGCAGTCAAACTGTGTTCTACCCATATGTGGCATTAACATAAGAGTTCACCTAATGTACATACTGCTTTAGGGAAAAGAAACAAGTTGCATGCAGTTGTTTGGCAATGATCAGTTAATTAAATACAGTGTCACTGTCAATCATATGGCATATCAATGTCAGAAATGTGTTAGACTTTGAGCTTAAAGGTATATTGTTCAGTGCTAAATTGTTTTTGTACAAACATTTTTTCTTCATAACAGTCAATTTAAAAGTATCAGTGATTATCAGATTATTATTATTAATTAGCAGAGAGGTAAACAAAATATGGGAAAAGGTTTGTGGAACCTGATTATCTCACTCTTTTTTGCCTTTTGAACATCCCATTTATAATAACCTAACAAGAGGATTTGCCCATTCAGACCAAAAAGAGCACTAGTGAGATCAGGCCCTGAGTTCAAATGAGAAAGCCTGTCATGCAGCCAGCATTCTGATTCATCCCAAAGGTGTTCAGTGGGGATGAGGTCCCATGTCTTCATAGAAGTTGCTTTGTGCACAGGGGCCTTGTCATGCTGGAACTGGTTTAGGCCTCTTGTTCTTTATGTTACAGCATAAAATTGGTTGTTTCCAACGTTGTGACATCTGGAACAGACACAGTCCAGGAACTGTAATGATTTTTAATGAACCTAAACATCTGTGATTTAGCACTGTATTAAATTCACATGGAGAAATTAGATAAATGTAAAAATCCGATAAATGCAAATATTGTGGAAACTACAATAACATTGAATAGTCAACACTAATAAATTGTGAACTGTGATTTTGAAATAAATCCAAATACAGTAAATAAATACTGTTTAAATACAGTTTGTAAAATTTTATCTTCAACTCTATGTAAACTTATAGCCTTATTGATGACTGGTGACCAGGTATCATGGCCAGAATACATTAGACAGTCTGTGGGTGGGAAAATAATAACTAGGCCATCATTATGGAATTTAAAGCAAGATATTCTGCCAATTTTCCAGCAATGAAAGCATTTGTACTATACCAATTAATAATTATAGCTAAATCATTATAAGAGACAGGAAGTCTCTTTAAGGATTTAAGGAAAATGATTCCCCTAATTGATCATACCTTTTGTGCTAATCTTAACATAGGACTAGAAACATTAGGCCTTATAACTGTGATATGAAGTTAATAATGCTTCAAACATAGAAATCTTAGTCTGTAACTATGTTGGAGTTGTTTATATGAAATTGTGAGTTTATTGTGTATGTTTAAAGTCTTGAGAACTGTTATGTCTCAGTTCTCTCTGTTCTTCCTGTGTTATGGCACCAAATTTCTGCTTGTGGATTAATAAAATACTGCACTGTTTAACAAATTCTGAGGGCAAAAATGTGTGGCTTCTTTTAAAATTGCAATATTGCAATAAATGGCAAGAAACAAATTTGTCTCCAATTTTCAGAAGAAATTTATGTACATTAGCTAATTGATCTTTAAATTCAATCAAAACTGTGTTAACTGCCTTGTGGATTAGATGGTCCCTATATACAAATAGCACTATAAGACTGTAAGACATTTCAAGTTGGTTAAACCTAAAAACGAAGTTTCAACTGCTACCTTAAGTAAAAAGTAAAAAAAACATAAGTAAAACTCAGCTTGAGATTGTTCCCAAGATGTGTTTCTGCTCACAGGGGGTCAACAATGGATTAATTTCATTTTTATTTTTAAAAAGCATGTGTATTGTATTTTTTAAGCTTGTGTTCAATATTTTCAGAAGAAATTTATGTACATTTACACAAGTTCCAAGAGGATGTCATGGTAATATATGAGTCTGAGTATCTCATCTCTCTGAAGAAGCTTATTCTGTGTGACAGACCCCCTAAGAATGATGCCTGCCCCTGGTGTGTCCCAGGATAACTGATTCCGGCTGTTTGGCCTGACTTTGCTGTCAGATGCTACATAGTGCAAGTGAAAGATAAACTGTGACAAAACATAGCAAGACAACTCAGTGTCAGAGGTTATAAGAGAGCATGTGGAATGTGGCCTAGGTATCGGAGCAGTTTGAATGGAAATGGGCTTCACACTGTTAAATTGCTAATAAAATAATCCTCTCTAATCAACAGAAACCAATGCAATATCAGTTTCTTAATGATCACATAAAAACCTTAATAACTTAATAACCTAAATACATTTTTGAAGACTTTATGACCTTTATAGATGATTTTATGATTAGTCACTGTATACAAATGACTATATATAATTTAAGAATTTGCAAAGTTTACTGGCTCATCTGCAATCCACAAAATGTGTGTGTTCACTTGTGGTTTTCTTAACCAAGTACATTAGCTCTGGGCACAGAACACACTTTACCCAGAGTCACAGGATGTTGTAAAATCCTCCCATCCATGCAGAAAGGCACATGAGCCTCTGCAGTTAAACTGGAAAATAGTTGGCTTTTGTTCTTTTGCTGAAAGCCTTAGTCACACAGCCCTTATCACGGACAATAAATGGCCTTCCAATTATCAGAGGGGCTTCCCAAGTTCTTTTTTTCTACACCCTGAGGGGAAGAGTGGACTTGGCTTGACTTAGGCTATAACCGTAACGATCCCTAACTGCATTTGAGGGAGCTAGGGATGGCCCTGGGATATTTTCAAATTTAAATCTAAGCCTTGTATTTATAGACCAATGCTTAAAGCAGAAGAAGCTACACGTAGATAAACTGTAATGTCACATGAGCCTTGCCTGTGAGTTGTTAGACTGTAAACACATTTTCGATTTCCCATGCTAATGCTAAATTCATTTCAATTTAATCTCAGTAATAAAACAAGCTACAACCATGTTCTCTAATTCATATGAGATACTATTGTTTGATTAAATGGATTGTTCTATCTTGGAACCTAATATATATAACTCTAATATATGGATATTTTCATAGACAGTGATTATTGCATCAAGCATGTTTGAATAAGTACCATCTAGTTTACAATTAGCGCTGCATTTGGTATTGGTTCTCATTGCCTAGACACTGACTTAGTGCTTCTTTTACTCCTCTTCATATTTGAATTTTTATACTAATATCCTTATACAGATTTATAGATTGACATAAATTCAAAATCCCATTTTATAAAATACAACAATGTTCCTTGTTTCCAATGTTCAATGTTGACGGATATCTTAGAGTAAGTAGATAGCCTGTGGTCACTAAAGCTGTGAATCATTTTAAGATTGTAATATAGAACAGCTGATTGTTAAGTACATCGTTAGGCACAGCACTCAGGAAATGTTTGATGGAATAGAGGATGTTGTTGATAAGCCATATGAGCCATATGAGTTTGAAAATGATCCAGAATGCCTAAGAGCAAAAAATAAATATTGCAAATGCTATTCATGCAGTTCCTGCCTTATAAAAAGTGACTAGAAAAACTCAAGATGCATTAAAGGCTGAAAATGAGCAACTTCAAACTAGATGTGATGACAGGATAATCACGAAAATAAATTACCAGACTAGCAAAACGATCTGGAAAGAAGAAAGATTTTCAGAAAGAGGATTCAGAAAGAGAATGCGTTTCTTGGAATTAACAACAGCATGCTAGATCATCTGTGGAAACCTTGCCCAGCAATTTGGAGGAAGCAAAGTTCACTTGTCAATTTCTGATAAAAAAAATCGGTACAACCAAGAAAAACACCAATAAGATACCTGTATGTGGCCCGTTGTGTAACCAAGATCCTGAAAGATTTCCTATAGTACCAATTCACTTTTTGAACACAATTGACATCATTGCTTTTTACAACAGCTATGCTATCTCAAAGAGATTCTATCCTGTTTCAACATTAGGTGTAAGAAAGCTCAATAAGAATAGAGGCCACAGGGTGTCCTGGAAAAAGAGTACCATAGTACTGGAGATAGAAAAGAAAGACCCCCTTATAACCGTGATAATTTTCCAGGGAATGCAAATTTTCCCTTAAAAGAACAGGTAATAAACAGATTGATTAAGAAGCTCAAGAATCTGTGTAACTCCTTTTCTGTTATTTACCACAAAGTCACTCAGCAAATTTGGCACAGTCAGCATTTTGGTCATGATGTGCACCTTCACAAAGTCGAAATTAGTGATGAAGTCATGGTAAAAAACTACCAACATGAGGGCACATGGTCCGCTAACTGGGTGAGACAGTGCAGAAATTCTGTTTATATGCTCTGCCACAAAACTAAAAGCCGACAACCTTTTAAGAGATGGTTCGGCATTTAATACCATAAAAAAATCTGATGGCAATCATATGTTTGCAAATTTCATAAACTCATTATGTTTTCAAATAGAAAACACGTGGAATAAACTTCTTCATTAAGATCTTCGGCTTCATCGTTTCATTTAAGAAAATGAAATGATCCTCTAGAACCTACATAAGTGCTACATAAGTCAACACAAGACTAAGGGCTGAAAATGAAAAATTAATCTATGACATAAAATTGTGACTCTCCTGTAAGTATGTGCAATCTAGATAGTGTCTCTGTCACTCTTATCTTCTGACTAGGTAGGTGAATTTCTTTCACTGAGGCTAGTTGTGGGCGACCCTACTTATTCTGCATTCTGTAGTGTAGTGTATAGATCAACAGGGTAATCGTTGTGGGGAAGAAGCTGACATTGAACCTGCTGGATCACCATGCAGCTAGGCTTTAGATATACTCCCTGGAGGCTGACTCATCATTCTTGCCTTGATGCGACCTACCACTGTGGTGATGTACAGTATGCTGTTGGAGTTATGCGGAGGCACACAGACATGGAGTACAGCAGCGGATTACTCTGTGGGATGCAAGTGTTCACTGTGAGAGTAAAGAATATATTTACATTTATAGCTTTTGCTGGTTCTGGGATTTGAAGTTACAACCTTCAGATAAGTAGTCCAACAGCTTAACCTCTGAGCTACCACTTCCATATGATGCCCAACTGAGGTCTATTGGTTAAGAATCCAGATTCCATTTGTATATGGAAGAGATGAAGCCCAGGACATTGAGCTTGGTAATCAGTTTAGTGGGGATGACACGTTAAAAGCAGAGTTAATGTCAATAAGCTGCATCCATATGTTATATATCTAATTATATAAATGAAAAATGTATTTTACTGCACCCATAGTATGTTATAATAGCTCACACACCAAGTCTTGTATGGCAGAATCTCCACATAATCTAAAGGTAAAAAGAAACTTAGATATAAGTTATATCTTTAAATCCACAGAATTCTTTATTCCCCAGTAAATTTAAAGTCTACAAATAAAGCAAGGCTCTCCTAATGCATCAGGTAAATAAGCTAATGTTTAGTTGAATATTTTGAATCCATAGTTAACTAGCTGCTTTTTGGGTTTGTTATCAATCTATATAATATATTATATAATATACCATCTTTTAAAATGTCTATCAAGTTAATGCTTGATTATTAGCAGTAAAGCCCCTGAATGTCCATCCTCAGATTGGTTAAATAACCCACCGAACTCAATGTAGCAGCCATAGAAACATGTTTAAAGTGTGGAAGTGTATGAAAACAAATCATATGTCTTGTACTGTCCACTATTATTTGCATATTTCTAAACAACTAAAATTTTAATCAACCCTGCAATCTAATCTCTATCAGACACAGAGCATTGACTGGCTTCAGTTAAGGTTGGATCCTGTAGGTCATAGCACTAGTGCTAATCATAAAACCATGACTTGGAATTATGCCACAATAGATGATCTTTGTGATGCTATGAAAACCTACATCACTATGCCATACTCCTAAACATAATCACTGCTTTACAAAATATAATGTAGCTTGATATCATTTGCCAGGAATTTGAGACAAGATAATGTTAAACCGGAGGGACTTGCAAGACTATAAGTTCTTTCTTTTTTTGCCAGCTGGATATGCGTCACTGTTTCCAAGCAACAGAAATACACATGAACACAAAAAGATTCTCTCTCTCTGCTGGTTAAGCATTTAGCCATGATTATGCATCCAGTGTTTTGATGTTAAGCCACTGTCAGGCACTTAATCTTATGTCATACGTTCATGACCCCATTCATGCTTGCACAGTGGTTGGAGCGCTTCATTTTCAGTTAAATGTTATGTAGTTATATATTATAAATCATAATTTCAGACTCAAGTACTCTACTCAGGCCACAAAGCAGTTGGCATTTCCTTATTCACCTCTGATAACAACCTTCAGAATCTAAAGTCTGGAGTCTGAGTGGCTCTCTGTGCTTTCATGCACCACTATGATGGAATGATTTTCTGTTTCTTAGTGACAAAACAAGCTCTTCAGAGCAATGATTTCACCGCAGACAGTGCACTGCAAGTTCACAGAATCCAATCTTTAACAACAGGTAATGAGTAAAAGAGAATGTTTGCTACAAAAGAGATTGGCTTTTTCTCTATAAGTAGTGGTTCTTGATTATGACCAATAAAAGGTTCTGCAGGACTATGCAGTACAAAACTATAACAACAACAACAACACTGAACAAAGAAGTGGCAGAGAGACATGAGAAAACCTCTTCCACCAGATAAATAGCAGCTTGGCGAGAAAACAGCAATATATTTTATATTATCCTTCAATCCTTTTTTAATCATTTAAGATTTGTGCTTCTTGTAGGTTGAAGCAGCTTTTCTTTAGCCATCGAACAGATCTGCATCAATGCATTGGAGTTAACTCCAGGTGCTCTGGGGAAAGGGATGAACTCTTGAACAGGAAAGGTCTTTACTGCTGACATTACACTGTGATTCCTGTCAGTTCACTGTTGTTGGTGGATCCACACCGAGCTCTAAAAATTACAATGAAACCTGTCAAGGGTTGGGATAGGTTAGGCAGCATGCATGCAAGTCAAAGTTGATGTGTTAAAAGCAAGACAAATGGGCAAGGGTAAGGATCTGAGGGTCAAGGGTCAAAATGTGATGATTAGACAACTGGGTGAGTGCATCTCCAAAACAGGTTTTGTGGGGTGGTTCTGACATCCTGGTAGCTAACAAAATTGGTCCAAGGAAGGAGAGCTGGTGAAGCAGTGACGGGATCATGGACTCACAAGACCCACTGATGCGGGTGGGGGGCAAAGGCGAGCCATCTGGTTCAATCCCATAGAATAGCTACTGTACAACATATTACTGAAATTTAACTCTGGATAGAACGATAACATCTACTTAAACATTGTTACAAAGCACACCACTTCATAGCAACAGTGTTCTCTAATGGCAGTGGCCTAATCAACAATGTTAATACTCCCTGCCACACTGCAGAAATTGTTCAGGAATGATTCAGGCAACATGAAAAAAGATCAAGACTTGGCCTCCAAATTCCCCAAATCTCAATCTAATAAACAATGTGTGTTTTGTGCTGGACAACCAAATTCGATCTATGGAGGTCCCACCTCACAACCTACAGGACTTAAAGGATCTGCTGCTAATGTATTGGTGCCTTCAGAGGTCTTCTTTTGTCAATGACTGAGAGCTGTTTTGGTGGTACAAAGACACACAATATTATGCAGGGCAAGCGGTTTCAATGCTATGGCTAATCAGTGAAGTTTTACCACTTGGTGTCTCATTCAAGAAAGCTGCAGCAACCTCTGTGTGAAATAGTGACATTGATATCAAAAATGTACTCTTTTTTTGAAAGTCAGTAATGAGATAACAAGTATCAAAACTTTTCTAATGGTGAAGAATAGAGAAACATGTTCTTCATTCACTTCCTCTTGACCGCTAGTGTGAATTCCCATATTGTTCTTTTCTTCTTCTTCTAGGATGTTTTTTTCTGTTGATTGCATGCAATACTACAAACACAGCTGAAGATCCTTATCTTATTAACAGCAAACTATTTGATCTGGCTAATTCCAGGCTTAAAAGCAGGTCCTGGGGAGGATGTAACAAGAAACTACTTAGTCATTTTAGACCTGCTATTTATTAGTGCTGTGTTTTTTAAGTGTGTGTGTGTGTGTGTGTGTGTGTGTGTGTGTGTGTGTGTGTGTGTGTGTGTGTGTGTGTGTGTGTGCAGATAGTAGGGGTGTGTCTGGAACACATACGGTGAGTGACGGCTCAGCCTTGGCCTCAAAAAAAAAAAAAAACAGGATCACAGCTGCACATGCAAGATAGATTGGAGAGTTCACCTAATAAAATGGACAAAAACATGTAAACTGCACACTATATATAACATGTGACTTAATTTCTAACTTAAAACATTCGCTGATCTGCCTGGCTATGAAGCAGCAATACTACTTGCTCTACTCCCATGCTGTGCTTTATGTCGAAAGCAAAAGATTTCAAAAAAGTGTTATTCGATTAACTGTATGAATGTAGTGTACGATTTTGGCTGAATGCAAAGCTTCACAATGAAATAGCTAACAGTTACTGATTGTCTATAAAATTACAGTATTATTATTCTATATCTAGTATTACATTCCCATCTCAC
This sequence comes from Tachysurus fulvidraco, assembly GCF_022655615.1. Lineage (NCBI taxonomy): Eukaryota > Metazoa > Chordata > Actinopteri > Siluriformes > Bagridae > Tachysurus > Tachysurus fulvidraco. The sequence goes on from NC_062534.1 coordinate 9,270,197, forward strand.
TGGGAATACAGCCAAAGCTTTCTGCAGATTTATGTTACACAAATGAGAATCGATCATGCTGATAACCTTAACCCAGGTAAAACAGCTGATTTTGGCACTTCATCTGAATTCCAGAAATGAAAACATCAGTTAGCGGCACTGGGCTGAGACCTCCTTGTCCTGAGCTTTAGAAAGTAAATGCCCTTTGAAGCTAGCTGTTTAGACTGAACTTAGGAAAGATACAGTAAATCAAACTTTCTTATCATGTCTGATCCAATTAAAACACACTCAAACAGATGTTAGAGCCAACGACTGAGAGGTGGGATAATCAACCTGCAGGCTGAGAGAGTTTTCTCACATACTTCCAGGTACATTATAATGATGTGAAATCTCTAACAATATATAAATAGAGCATAATGTTGTCATATATCCAAGACCTACTAAATGTTTACTTTAATAGGAACACCTTTACATCTGCTCTCTCTTATCAACAAGGTGTTTCAGTCTGCAGATCCTCCAAACACATTAGGTTTTTGTGTTTTTGCACCAAATCTGTAACTCTGTGTGAAATCTCAGATCAGTAGTTTCTTGAAATATTGAAACCAGACCATCTGGTACCAACAACCGTCATTTTTAAATAACAGAAATCACAATGTTTCTCCATTTTGATGTTTGCTGTGAAGATTAGCCAGCAGCTGCTACTGCCACATGACTGGCTTATTAGATAACTGCAAATTATATTAATTTCTTATTAAAGTGGTGGGTGAGTGTATAACTACATGCAGTACTTTGCAAAGGTCTTAAGTGCATGTAAAGAAAGGCAGTTTTTACAGAGTTTATGTATGTTTCTTGGGACACTGGTGATTTAATTATCTGTCACATTCTAATAAAAATCCAATCATAAAAAATATTTTAAATATATAAAAGTTCTATATGTCAGATATTTATTTATTTAATGTAATCACGTGTGTTTTTCATGTATGGAACTTTAAGCAGGATTGCAATGTATTTAAAAAAACAAACAAACAAAAATATATATAAGAGTTAAAAACCACTAAAATAACTAATTATTTGAGAGCTGCAACAATGAAGCCTCTTACATTTGATGAAAATGTATTATTTTTTATTTAGTTTAGCAGCTTCAGAAAACATGACATAAGAGAATAAAGTAAGCACTGATGCTCCCTTTTTTTGGGAGGGGGGGTGTTGTCATTTGATTAGATTAGATTCAACTTTATTGTCATTACACATGTACAAGTACAGGCAACGAAATGCAGTTTAGGTCTAACCAGAGTGCAATAGTAGCGAGTGCAGGATTTACAGTTTGTACAAGATTTAAATAAGTTAAGTGGTAATATGGAGTAATTTACAGTTGTGTGCGTACTATGAACAATATACAGATGTACAGAATCTGTACAATATACAGATATGTGCCGTAATAAAATGTAATGTAATATGGCTATTACTATAAACAGTAATTTACGGATATGTATGTTCTTATGTCATGATGCATTATGGGATTTTTTTAGGAAATTAACTTTCCAGTGCATTGGAATTATTTAGCAATTGAGAGTCATGGTCAGTGCCCTGACTATTTATCTAGAGAGCAGCCTTGGAGAATAAGCCACAGTTCTTCTGGAGTCTTTGAATATTGCACTCGCGTATTGTTTGTTTATTTTTTTTCTTCAGGTCTGTAAATTTGTCTATTACATATATGCTACCTTCTTTAAAATGTTTTTGCTGACCCAATAATGCCAATAAAGTTATAAAATAGACATTTATAATAAAATTATTATTAGTGCCCAAGCCTTTGGCACAGTATCGCATAAGATAAATTTTAGCCACTAACTAAAGCATTAAAGGGGTCACATGACTGTCAAGTGAAAGGGGGCACGTGGCCTCTAAGTCTGTTTACTTCTGTAACTGGCATGACTGTATTTACTTTTTGGCACTGTGTGCAAAAGCAGGGAATTGGAGCTTAGTAGAAAATGATTGAGAATAGGCCAAGCAACATATGTTCTATGGGAATTTGGCAATTTGGGATGGAAAGTTAAAAAAAAAAGCTTATTTTAAAAGGTGTGAGTGAAGTAATCACTTTGGCTCAGCAACATGGAATAAAACAGAGGTGTGATTGGATTCAGCCACAATTTTCTCACTAATATATATGGTTTGATAACACAGAATATAAACAAATGTCATTTAACCCATGGGCATCAATAGACACTTTTTGTTTATTGAAATGTTGCTGTGAACCCAGTCACATTCTCCAGAGTTCTAGTTTACAGTCCATGTGTCTGGTAGGCTTTCTTTTTAATTGAACTTTATTATTTGAATGTTTTAAACAAGAAGCCAGATTGTAGCACCAGCTACGAGATAGGCACAAGTCATTAATGATGCAAATATTAACTACATACTCTAAATATGAATGTCTTTTAAATGCATTTTATAAATGCATTAATGCTTTCATTCGGGACGAAACAAGACCTATTCCCACGATTTCAGCATCTTGTGCATTAGTGCAACAAGACAAGGCAGAATCACCTGAATCCTGGCATGTTAATGCTATTCTGTTTTTCACAGTGCAAAGAAAAAGGCCAAATAAGATAAGGCCATTTAACATGGTTGGTTGTTTTAGGCTAAATTTTAACCAAATTTTGTTGTAGGGCTATAAATATATGGTGTATTCCGTAGCCTATAATCACAGTGTTATTGAGAAAAAAAGTTCTTAATTGTTACTTTATGAATTTTTGGAAATTTGTGGTACAATATTCTGAATTGTATTTTGAGAAGATGGGGCTAATAGCCGATATCCAGTCATTGCTCAGGCTGAGCAAATTTCATTTGTGTTGAATGTGTGCACGCCCGTTTCGGGAGGTGACATTCCAGCTAAAATGGTGACATTCCAGCTAAAGTCTGAAAGGGAGTAAAGTCTGTGTTTATGCTATTAATAAAATGTAACAATCTGGCCAAAAAAATAAACTTTTGTTTAATGAATGAATGAATGTTCATTTAAAATCAGCACCGAATACATTGTTAAAAAGAACCATTCCTTGACCATATCATCATGCTGAAAACTAAGAATTAGAATAAGTGTAATGTGACGGTCGGGTGTGGAGATCTTAATCAGAGTAATTTATGGTGAGGGTGAGTGGCAGGTTAAGGTGATGTTTGAGCTGCTGCGTATCCTCTTTAATTGCATGCCCCGCCCCCTCTCTGTGCTCCACCTCCTTTGCCTTTCTCCGTAGAAATGTTGACTTTTAGTAGAAGATAATTCATAATACAACATTGTAGCTGAGGACTGAGTAGTAGCAACCACGTGAACACATATCGAAGGGTTAATGTGTAATATGTGAATTTGTGCTTTGTTAAGTGAGATTTTCAGAACTCATTTACATGGCATAGATTTGAATGCTCACTTATCTCGTGATTTGGAATTATGTTACAGGCCACATGATTTATTCATCAGTGAAAGCTTTTGGAAGTGACTTGTTTATTAGATAATTAGCTCACAAAAATGTTAGTTGGGGATTGAAGGAAATAAATACTATACACTTTCATAGCATCCCATTCATATTCACCAGATTTAAATAAAATGCTTTGGTGAGGTTTACCGTATGCCTCTTTACACTTTAAACATACTTTTGTAAAATCCTTGGGGTTCTGTGATCAAACTCTAGAAAGGCAATCCATAAATCCATCGACATATACACCTTAATCCATTCATCCATCCCATATTCCCTAGCATTGAATGCTATTGCTGTTTTTCCCCCCACAAATAATACCTTTCTGGGAGTGTATTATACATACGTTTGTAAAAATCCTTGTGCCTGATTAAACTGATGGACTTTCCTGATTTAAGCCACCTTGTCCAGGATAAAACAGCTACTGAAAATGAATTAAAAGAATTCGAAATGCAGAAGAAATGCAGAAGAAGCTTATCATTCTTTTCCATAGGCTAGGGCATTCAGTAGCCTAGTGGTTAAGGTGTTGATCAGAAGGTTGTGAGTTCGATCCCAGGTCCACCAAGCTGCCACTTTTGGGCCCCTGAGCAAGGCCCTTAACACTCAGTTGTATAAAAAAAAAAAGATAATGTACATTTCTCTCGATAAGGGTGTCTGCTAAATGCTGTTAATGTAAATGTAGTTACTGTATGTGTGGGTTCATTTAACTAGTTTGTGACTGCATTTTAGCTTTGGATAACCCATTAAAACAAATATTTTTGCAGGTTTGAACATATACCTGTCATAATAAGCAGTTCCTCCATACTGAGTCTTCTAGCAAGCGGTGACCCCAAGTCAAGTGAGAGATTTATGTAGAAGAAAAGAAAAATCAAAAATGTTGAACAGTTATGAAAAGGAATATTCTTTGCTTTTATTTGCTTTGCTTTTATTTATGTTGCCAATAAATAGGGAAAATAAACATCTGTATAGAAAAGGAGAGGTGTGAACTTTGCTTGTTAAAAAGTGGCCAGTGACCACTTTTTAACAAGAATAACTTTTTCAGAACAAACCAGACTGTTTCAAGCTGCAGAACAGGCAGCACTTATACAATGCTAAAGAAACACAAGTGAACTCAAAGGAGGGAGGAAGGGGATGACAGGATAGATACGTCCATTGTTTGTGCGAGTCAATATAACTTTGCTCCCTTTATGGCACTGATCATAGATTAAGGGATATTTAAATGTGCATCATCCTTAAAGTGTTTATTTAATGGCTTAACAGCTCACCCATTTACCAAGATTTTCATGATTAATTCCCAGTTCCTTATTAATCCCAAACAGCCTTATGTTCAGGTCTTGTAAGGAAAGGTGCCACACACAAAAAAAACAGTTTCTTATCTAAAAATGGTGAGAGTCTCTAGAAAACCCCCCTGGATGCAGTGAAGTCAGCAGATATGAGGAATTCCCCAGGGTTCCATTTCCCTGGCACGCAGGCCCTCTAGCGGATCACAGGAAGAAAAAAGAAAAAAACAAAACACAAGAACAAGTGATCAGACACAGGCTGAGAAGTACCCTGACACACGATAATGAAACGTTTGTACTTTTATGTCCTTTCTGATGTGTTAGACTTACATCCATGACTGACATGCCACTGAATGTCAAATAAAAACAAACACTACAAAAAAAGAGAAAAGATCAAGCCACTGGCCTCAGTTTTTTCCTGATATACATAAATAACTTTGAGTTTGTTTCAGTTCTTGGCAGGGTGCATTAAAAAAAAGTGCACATTAATACAAAGAAAACACACAAACAAGTGTCATAACAAAAAAGACACACTCACACTAAGCATCACTTAACATTCAAATATGGCAACTAAAAGGAATGAAGCAACTAGAATCTGGCTCCATGATGGCAGACTGAGCACAGAAGGCAATAAGACATTCATTCATTATTTAAAACACTACACTTGTCACGCCCACTAATTTGTGCTTGGACATAAGGAGTATAAGGAGTATGGACATTTTGAAATATCAACTCTACTAGAGCTTTACATATTATTACATCAGCAGACATTAGGTCAGAGTAAATACACACAGTGAGGATTTAAATCACCTGTACACTTGCTCATTTATACGATTACTGAATCAAACAATTGTGTGGCAGCAGCACAATGCAATACATCATGCTGATACAGGTAAAGAGCTGCAGTTAATGTTCACAGTCACCATGAGAATGGGCTAAAATGGGATTTCTGTGGCGCAGTTGGAACGTATGAGCTGATTTGAGAATTTCAGAAACTCAATCACCTCCTGGCGTTTTCACACACAATAGTCTCTAGAGTGAGAAGAAAAAAAAACAACTCCTGACAGTCAAGAATGAAACTCTGAGGAATAAAACCATCATGGACACTGAATCACCCAAACTAAACAGCTGAAGACTGGAAAAAGGGGCAGGTACATTTTGAGTATTCAGTTGTCTGGTTTTAGTGAGTTTGTGCCCAGGATTCTTTATTTGGTCCTAAGATGCTTGTTCTCGGCTGACAGAAGAGAAACCTGGTGTGGTCTCCTGCTGTTGAAGCTCATGTTCCACAAGGTTTGATGTTTTGGCTGTTCTCAGGTGCTTTTCAGTTCACCACGGTTGTAAAGAGTGCTTATTTGAGTCTGTATCCGTCCTGTTGGCCATTCTCCTCCGACTGCTCTTACCAACAAAACCTTTTATTGAGTTAAATCCTTTATTCTCATAAATACAGTCAATTGTTTTGTATTTGTTTTGTTGCGCATTTATTAAAATCTAATCGTTTTGCATTCATTTATTGTTCTGAGACTTGAGAGCTTAAGAGCTTGCAGATTTTCGCTTTCCTTTTTCCGCGCTATTACTACTACGTACCTAAAAGCCACACTCCTACAATATACATGCGGCAAACCGGCTTTCAGAAACAGCGGCTGGATTAACCACAGTAGGGTCGCTATATTGTTTTCGATGAGAAAGATGCAGACATCGCAGCCTAATTCTTAAGTGTCAGACACTTATGTGGAAGTCACATGATCAAATCAATCACATGATCAAATTAAAAGCCCATGCTCTCATCTACGATGCTGTGTCGTGCTCACAAGAAAAACAAGAAAAAATATAATAATAATACATGGCCTCTTAGGACTTCCGTAGTAAAGTCATGGAAACTGTTGTGTGTGAAGATTAGCAGTTTCTGAAACACTCTAACCTGCTCATCTGGCACCAACATCCACAGCACAATAAATCTCTATCATCTGCAAGACTGTGTACGTTGTGCTTCTGTTGTACAACTGGTCAGTTTGTTACTTGCATGAATGTGTAGGTGTCGAGGTGTTCCTAATGAAGTGTCAGCCAGAGTATGTTTGGTTTTAATCTGGAATTAAAAAGGTCTTTAGTGTTCGAGTGTTTTCTCAGCTTATCTGGAGCACTATACGAGAGGAAGCATCTTCCTTCTGAGCTGCGAGGAATCCTCGTGATTAACAGCATGCCTGCCTGAGCTACACAAAGCTCTCAAGATGAGCTGTTCTGCTTTAGATAATCATCAAGATAAGCCAGAGCTAAACAATTCGTTTTACACATCATAACAGGTCTCTAGTCTGTAGACATAACTTAGTAAGCCAAGTGTAGATCATGTAAATAACATGAGCTCTTTGGGTTTTTTTTTATAAATAAAAATTATATTTATGGTATTGAAAATTAAATTTTGTTTGCTTTTACTGGCTCTGTAGGATTTTACTACAGTTTACTTTTTTTTCCACTTTTCATTGCAATCTAGCATGACCGTGACAAACTACAAAGTTCCAATGTTTAACAGATGTGCATGAAAAGATTGCACAGATTTCCTTTCACACTACAAGCCTTTCGAGAAAATTCACTATTGCAACATTTGAAAACAGTCAGATTAAAAAAGAAATTAATCGGTTGAGAGAAAACTGGATGGTTGTTGAGGCACTCAGTGATGTTCAGCACTACAAGCTGAGCCCAGACACAGGGGTGCCAACATGACTAACATTAAAAACACTAGCAGAGATTTAATAACGAAAAAATAGACAGCACAGATCCTTATGAATAAGTAAATATGTTAGCAGAGGTTACTTTTAGCATGGTAATACAGCAATATCATAAGGAAATGACCAAAATAAATAAATAAAGAAATCTGAAATAACCACATATTTTACTCCGCTGAACTGTTTATGTAAAAATATTTGCCCATTTTGCTACTGGCTTATAAGACTAAGAAGTGAGAAGTGAACTGAGAAGACAAAGTTAGCCTAGACAAATTTAGCAGAAAGAGCCTTTATGTGCTGCATTTCCCCTTCAGTGAATTGGCATTTCCAAAGGCAGGATTATATTTGCCTTTTGTCTGAGTGTTGCTTTAACTTCTGTTTTCTGGTGTCTGGCACATCACTGTAGCAAGAGATCACAAATGACCCCTAATGAAATTCAAGACTACATTCTTCTCTGAATGTTGGCACATCTGCCTAGAGCTGCTGGTATACAGAAAACATTCTGGAGCAGAAACCCTAATGATTCCCCAAAAGAATTCTGGCCGTGTTCTGATCACCTTACCTGTGGAAAGGGTTTAGATGTCTAACGCATGCGCATGTGCAAGCTGTGCTTGGGGCCGTCCACCCTCTCCAGCTTCTCAAAATGCTTCCTGGCATTACGAATGTTGATGAGGGTTGCAGCAGAGGCTAGATGCAAAGGAGCAGCAAGAAGAAAAGGGAGGAAGAGGAGAGAAGAAAGAGTGAGAAAGAATACAAAACCCAGAAATCTACATTTCTGCATCTACAAGCATCATAAAAAATCTGACCACCACCCTGCAACACCCACACACAAGCACAGACTCCCACCCAAACACACACACTGCCCCTCACTGGCCCCTAACACATACAAACCAACAAAGACTCCCACTCAAACACACACACTGCCCCTCACTGGCCACCAACACACACACCCCAACAAAGACTCCCACTGCCCCTCACTGGCCACCAACACACACACCCCAACAAAGACTCCCACTCAAACACACACACTGCCCCTCACTGGCCACCAACACACACACCCCAACAAAGACTCGCACTGCCACTCACTGGCCACCCCCCACACCCACCCACAAACACCCACACACACAACAGTCTTCTAAGTGAAGCCTGTGATAACCACAGCAGCTGGTAGCTCTTACGGATGGAAGGGTCGGACATGATCACCATGACGTAGGTATTGGAGGTGAACACGTCAATGAAAGCAGCAAAGTTGGAGTTGCGCACTTCCATGCTCTGGAAGGAAGCAGCCAATTTACTGTGGGATTAAAAACAAAAAAAAATCAAAACCATCACAATGTTTATAAGCAGAAGAGAAGGCGAATAAAAATGTAAAGAACCCAAAAATTCACCTGCAGCTCAACTTAAACTGTTTAATAATGTTGCTGATCTTCTCAAAGCGGTGAGCGTCCCGCTGTTCCTTGCACTGATAGTGAGAGATCACCTGAAAAGTAAGGACAAACGTAAGAGAGAATCTGAAATGAAAGGACACCGCTTCATGCTGTCCTTTCAGCTGTCATGTTACAGACTAGATTGTGGCCAGATTTCTGTGATTCTGCACATCAAAAAATGACCTTTGTTGCTTGCCTTACCTGTTGCTACAGCATACCACCCTTTACCAAACGAAGCCAAACGGTCAACATTCGCACATACAGAGATGTGAGAACGTTCCTTATCTTTTTTAACCTACTATTTCCTAAATATATCTAAGGCTTCAGCTAAACACAGCTATAAAAGCAGTAAGTCATGAAGGAGAAGATAAGTGACTTGATTTGAAGGTCATACTTACCAGAAAGGTGGCTCTTTCAAAAAGCAGGACCTCATCTGCTTCAATGATCTGGGCAAAATTGCGCAAATTGGACTCAAGCTGCTGTACATTTGGGATTAGCTGGTAGACAATGCTGGACCACGCCTACACACACACACACACACACACACACATCAGTCAAAAAGACACAAAACCAGTGGTCGTGTCAGCATAACTATACATGCTCACACAACTTTCACCGGGAAGCAAGCAGCATGTCATCCAGAAAATGAACACTCAATCCAGTCATTAGAGGAAAAGCTTACAGATTCTGATGTGATAATGGTTGTGCTAAAGTTTATTGTAAGACATTGATATAAGCTACAAATTGATCTATAGGAATTATGGGGTGTGGTCAAGCATCAGCTGTGCACACAGAGGATGAGGGTCATAGAGAATAGAACTCAAGTCACTTTAGTTGAAGCCAGATGGAGATGCATTTAATTACAAAAAATACAGCAAGGTTTTTCAACTCTACTTCTAGAAAATGTAGAATAGTCAGGTGTGTTTTTGCATTTTGGTGTTTAATCAGTTTATCTTCTCTCTGAGGATGGAGGTTTGGAATATGTTATTTGTTGTTGTGTCTTTATTGATTGTTGTATTTTGCTGCCTTCTTGACCAGGTCACTCTTATAAAGGAGTTTTCATCTCAGCGAGTTTAATCCTGGTTAAATACCAACTAACTAATATACAAGCTGACATGAGTTACTCTAGTGTTTAATGTTCTGCCGATCAAAATTCTGAACATAGGTTTAATGTAGCTACAGCACGCATTATCAGACATGTCGGAGTTGTGAAGTTAACACAGAATTCGAATGTTACCTTATAGAGTGTCTCATCCCAAATGGAGGTTCTAAAGCAGGTACATAACAGCGGGCGTGAAAGTCTCTTCAGGTCTTCCTCACGTTCTTTAAAGATCTGTAATACCAGGTGGTGAGCACAGTTATTGAGACTTGATGCCATAACATTACTGTGATCAATTATGTCATAATACAGTGCTGATATTGCAGCATATTTTTTAATACTTCATTAAAATCGTTTCAGAAATTTGTAGAATTGAATTTTTTCCCCAAATACCCTCCCTCCTTTTCAGCATTATATATCTTGAATTTTCATTGGTTATGTTATGATACATTTTTAAATTGTATTTATCTATTTTGTATTGTTTATGGAGACAATTTCCTAACCAGGTCCCTCTGATCTTCCTGAACCAGGTCCATTTTGTGCACTAAGCAGAAGACTTTAGCATCAGGTGAATTCTGAAGGATGGCTTCCAAGCAGGACTGGTAGTAATGCATGTCCTTCTCCAACTCACGGCTCTCCACGTCAAACACGTAGATCAGCACCTCCACGTTGCGGAAGATATTATCTCTCTGACTGGTGAAGTAGTTCTCCATGAAGGTATCCTGCCTACAGACAAAAAAAATGTGTGAGCAAATGAACACAAAGTGTGCAGCTACACACTGATCATATCCAGCATTCTACAAAGGTAATAGTTCTCCTAATGGAGTGGAAATCAACACGTTAAATTTTTGGATTTACGATCATTAATAGTATTATTGTTTATTTAAACAACCTAAAACATATATTTTCCAGGGTAATGTGATTCCACAAAGTAGTGCTGATGCTTGTCTGCTTCAACAAACAAACCGCTATTCAGTAATGAACCTGAGCGATGCAAACAAATCTAAATGTCTTTTATTCTTTAAAAACACAGAAGAAAAAGTGCACCACAATCATATTCAACCCTAAACAGGACACTTACACCATAAAAAGTACATGGATCAAAATAAACGAACGATTTGGAAACACTTTTCTGGAATATTGTTAACCTTTATTGTGCAAAATGTGAAGGAATATTAGCTGTGGGTTTTAAAACTGATCTACTAGCATGTTTAAATAAATAACCAAGACACCTGAGCAAAAGCTTTCATGTTGCTGGAAAACACAGCAATAAGAACTAGAGCACAGTTACGGCTGCATTTTAAGGGTTTCAAACTGTAGAAAATTAGCAGGAAGTGTAGAAGTCCTTGTTTTGAATGACTTCAGCACATCTGCAGCCGCAGGACATCACTAGTTTCCTACACGGCTCTGGTGTGATCTTGGACCACTCTTCTTCTAGTCTGTTCCACAATTCAGTAATTTTATTGGGTTCATTAGCAATAATTTTGTTTTTCAAGGACAAATTTTGTGGTTTTAATTTTATGGCTGAATGATGAAAATGTAAAATTTTATGCACTAGATTTATTGAATAGTAACAGCTCATGAATTAAGTTTATATAGTGGCATAAAAGTGAAAAATCTTTGAAATCTAGTGAGCTTGAGAATCCATAACTAAATTATACTCTACATGTTTAATATTTTGTCTTGGTTATGTTTGTCACGTATTAAGAAGCAACAGGAGTTTCAGTTTTAAATTTCAGACATGTTTTTATACAAATGATTGCAATGCCATAGAACTGGTCAGAAGCCTGATGCCTCCACGGTCTGGGCTTCGTTTTTAATTTGCCAAACGTTATTGTGGCATTTTATGATAAAGATTTTGAATAGATTTTTGATTGGGCTTATATCAGGATTCTGAATTGACCACAAGGAACTGCTTTAGATGTTGCCAAAGGAAGTTCTGTAGATGTTTTTAAACCATCAAATCTCCCAAACCACTCTACTGTAACTATTAGTGCAACTATGAATAATCTTACTATTATTAGATTACATTTAGGTACTGAGATACTAGCATAAAGCCAGAAAACTCTGACATCTTAAAGGAAAAAGAAACTTGACTTGAAAAGAAAAAATTTTTCAGGAGCTTATAGCGGTGTTGTTAAGTACTTCACAAATTGTGCAGGCATGTTTAGCAGGTGTTTTATCTTAAACCCAAGAAGCAGTCTTCAACATCATCGAGGCGGTGCACTCACCCTCCACAGTCCCACAGGTTCAGCACCAGATTGCCCAGAAAGCGCACATGGGAGTGCTCCACATCAACTGCAGAGAAAAGCAAGAAGTAGTGAGCATGTACCTAAAGTAACCCTTGAACCTGCAATGGAACAGGAAAGAGTAAACATGAGAAATAGACGGTTAAGACAAGATAATAAAGATCACAGGCTCCTGCTGCAGTCGTCGTTCTTAATACAATGATGTGGTGATCTGTTAAAACCTGAGCCAGAATTGTAGCCAAAAAGTCTTACCAATTTTCATCTTAGACACCAATGTGATTTTTATATTTAATTGATGCAACAGTCTGTGCCGTTTCTATAACAAATTTTATTCCACAGCACCATGTTCATCATTATATTACACCACAAAGTGCTGGAGGCATTGGGTTTATCAGGCCATGCTCCCAAGCTCATATCTTAATATATGCTTGAATATTCAGAGGGGTTTATACAGTGTTATCAATTCTTCAGTAGCTTCCTTCCTGTTAGAAGTTTATTTTAAGGAATTTCCCCACTGACGTCATCGAGTCCAGTTCTACTTCTGTATTTATTAATGGTTGGCATTATTGTGTCTATGTTTTTTAACTGTTTATAGTTCCATATTTAATATAATGGAATGTCTTTGAGATAAGTTAATTCATCTTACCGATGATATAACAGCAGCTATAAAGAGCTGGTCCCTGGTCAGCCTGTCTTCTCTCTCTGACGTCAGGTCAATTATAAAAACCCTCTTTTCCCCTGAAGACTGTCTTACTGTCTCAGAAGTCTCAGTGTCACAAAAAGATCTCCGTCAATCGATCGACTCCCTGATCGGTGTCTTAATTTCAGAATCAGACATCAGGCCCACATACATCTGATGCATACGGCAAACAAAACTGTTTCAAAGTCATCATTTGATTGGCTGGATTCTACACTATTTCCGGGTGCAGTGTGCGTCAATTTTTTTAACGACCTGACTGGAAACAATGCGGTAGTGGCGCTTTACTTCAGTCATAGAAAAAGCTATAGTGTTTTCTGTGACACTGAGCGCTTTATGTGGATCATCTGGATTTTCAAATGATTTCAAGTTCACGGTAAAGACTCATTTGATAATGTTTCATTTGCACAACTTCATTGTTGTTACAATCTATAGTTGCACATCAGTCTGTTTCTGTAGTGACGTTAACAACTTAGAGACATTTCAACACCCCCTAAAAATTGATGTTGAACAAAGCAAACTGTGATTGGTTGCTTTACATGTCACTCTCTTTGGTGATCCTTAACCAGTAAAAGCTGCAATGGAGTCCAGACATTCTAAAGTTCTGTCTACGCAGGTCTATCCGTGCCCTGACTACTGAAGTGAAGAGCTGATTGAGATGCAGCTGAAATATTAATCCACACCCTCTGACCTGGAATATTAAAACATTTAGCACTGCTGTGGTATAACATCTGCACTAATGTACAATTCATTTTTCAGTTGTAATGTATGTTATAAAACATTTTTAATGGACATTTGCACTGGCCACTTTGCACATCCTGCATTAATGTACAATTTGTGTTGCTATTATTATTCCCCTCTAATTGTTTGTTTTTTTGTAAATCTTTAAGCTTATACACTTTTTTATTTATTTATAACCTTTGTTTCTTATATGTATGCTGTTCTATATTATTACTATGCACCCGCACACCAAGACAAAATCCTGAACATGTAAACCCTATAGTACATGACAGTAAACCTGATTCTGATAACAAAAAAAACACTGAAAGGCCCCTTTGTTTTTTCTTGATAATAAAACATTTCCACCAAGACTTTGCAGTTTTGTGATCTTAGAAATGAATGCAAAATCAAGCAAATTTTATCTTTCAAAATGACTGCAGCTTTGGGCCAAGAAACACGTTACAACTAACATCACATGTTCAGACAAAACCACGTGTTGAACATAAGGACTGCTTTCATTGAAAGCAATTACGTGTCAGTAGCCCAATAGTTTAAAAGAATCCTGTGCTTGCAATTTCACCAGTTCAAGCAGTTTTTCCATTAAAAAAAAAGGCTTAAAAAAAAAAACTTTAAATTTTGAGGAAAAAAAAAACACTGCTTCAAAATCAAGCATTTCTGGTTGCAACAATCATAAAAAGCTCAGTGGGATCCTGAAGGGACTGATTAAAGCTATTCTGTAGTGTGAAAAGTCTGTTAATCGTTCAGATCCTATGAAACCATGAACACGATTTCGACTGAAAAGCTTTAAACTTGTTAACACTGGTACAAGAACCATAAGATTATGTTTTCCAAAAGAGGAACCAAATAACTAGTTGGTTGTTCGGGTTTTACTGTCTTACTTGTGGCTCCGAGTCGGCGAGTGTCTCTGGCGATGTAGTTGGCAAAGATGATTGATCTCATGCTGGTCTTTCCTGAACCACTTTTCCCCATCAGTAACACCTAAAAACATGAACAACTCAGCAAAAGCAGCAAGCAGAAGCTTCAGCTGTGTCATTAAAGAAAGCTTCTCATTTATCACTATGTAAAAGAGATATACAGATGCATTTTTTCCAAAACGTCTGCACTAAATTGTGAATTGTTCAGAGTAAATAATTCTCTTGTCTTTCTGATTTTGCTCACTGGTTCATTTTAATTTCTGTGTAAAAATGTTTCTGTAAAATCACCTTTTTCTTCATGGCTGTACTTGACATCTCCCCTGTCAGTGACAGAGCTTACTGTGAAAAGTCCCAACCGAGAACAAGAGAGAACCTCCTGCAGTCTTCAACACTGCAACAGAAGAAAAACAGTAGTGCAATCAGAGGAACTGGTCGAATCAGCTTTTTTTTTTATAATAAACAAATTTCACCATCTACACAAAACATAATAAACAGATGAAGGCCGCAGACCAAAAACGACACCATTCTCATTATACAGCAGGTCGAAAAAGTCAGGAACCAGTCAAAGTAATACTCCATAGACTTCAGTTTGTATTTATTATTTAAGACATATGTGTTCTGTCTTTCGCACTACATGTCCTCTCGGCTGCTTAAAAAAAACAAAACATATTCCTTTTGCTTTCCTGACTTTTCAGACACCCTAATGAAGAAACTCATTTTGAAATCACTTTATCATCCAGATCCAAAATTCTTTCCACCCTTCACTTAACCCCAAGCTACCGACGTTCTACACTGCTTTTAATCCCGGGCAGAAGAATGTTTGAATCTGTAAGTTAAAAGTGGGCTCAGCATGGCTTTTTAGTCAGCTTTCTGAAAGCCTGCCCTGAAGTGTTAATACTGCGATGCCAATTGTGTATGGCGTGAAAGGAACAGAAACCCAATGAGAAACTGAACAGTGTGTGCCTCATCACATGCTTTGTACAGTCACAGAAACCCTGCGTGTTGCGTAAACAGCATTTGAATTATTTGAAGGAAAAATAAAAATCATTTCAAACGTTTTTTTTATTTTTTATTTTAGTATAATTCTTAAAGATTGACCAAATGTTAAGTCAGTATTTCTAACTCCTGTTCAAGTGCAAGACAAGTTGTTATTTAAAGCAGTCACGTTCTGTATTTATCCAATCATGTTTGATAACACTAAAACCAGAATAAGAACATTAACCAATTAACCAATAGCCAGCTCCATGTGGTCTTTTGTATCAATACATTTATCAGACTGTATATTTATAATCACACCCTCCAGTGTCACCCACATGAGGATGAGGTTCCCCTTTGAGTCTGGTTCCTCTCAAGGTTTCTTCTTTTACCATCTATGGGAGTTTTTCCTCCCCACAGTCACCTGAGTCACCTCAGGGGATAAATTGCTCATTGGGTTATAAATACAAACACATTTAAATATATCTAATATTCATCTTGAATTTTGTATTCTATTAATCTTTATATTATATAATAGCATTTTGTTCTATGTTTATGTTCTGTTAAGCTGCTTTGAGACGACATCGATGGTAAAAAGTGCTATACAAATAAATTTGAATTAAATTGAATGAACCCTCTGGAAAGCCTGAAGATTGTGAAACAACATCTGTAGAATGAGCTCATGACTTATTTAAATACAAAATAAAGGAAGTCCCAGGATCTGCAATGTTTGGGAGCTCCCACTGTAAAGTAAATCCAATGTAAATAAAATCCTACAATGCAATAACATATTGTCTATATAGTCTAAATAACCTGCACTAACGAGACAAAAGAATACCCAGAATGCACTTTTTGAGTTTTGTGGCGTTTCAGGCTGTGTTGAGAAATAGCAGTCACGTGACGACACGATCACAAGTTGGCTGTCGTGTGACAAAGTTGTTAAAATCAGAGAATGTTATGCAAAAAAAAAAAAAAAAATACATAAAAAAATAAAAACAACATATCTTATCTTAATATAACGTTCTAATTACCAGAGTACATCTAATTATGGAGTCGGAAGCTGTTTCTAAATATAAGACGGAAGCCATAATAAGAGTGTTAGGTTGAGTATAAAGAAGCTACAGTTAGCTTAGCGAGATGGCTAGTTAAAAGCAAAGTACATTGTTTTTACATTTAGTGTAAACCCAAGTGAAACTGGGAATCGGTCGAAATTACATTTATTATCTCGATTATTCAAGATAATTTAAGTGAACGTTAACTTACAGCATTAGCCAAAAACCAGCTTGCACAGCTAGTTAGCTCGTTATTCTACTAGCTACAATTAGCTAAAAGTCTTCGTTATGTTAATTAAATAATAAAACAAAATCGTTAACTAAAATTATTTTTTAAAACTATATTCATTTATATTGCACTATTACCTGGCGGTATTACGAGGCGTTATGAGCAGGTTATGTGTTTAAACTGGTTAGTTCAGTTAGCTATGGAGCTTGACATCATAACTGTTCCTTAGAAACTCAGACATACACGGACGAAAATAGACAAGTACCTTATCCTCAGTTGCTGGATTCTTCTTCTTATAAAATAGCATCCATAAACAGCTCGATTGTTAAAACCTTAAAGCCATTAAGATCCCCATTTCATGATTTATTTAGGCTGTAAAAGCACTACTCCAAAAATTGCCTTAAAATAACCAGAGCATGTGACCAATTGTAAACATGGGGTGCGTTTAAGGAGCCAAAGGGTGCGCTGATAAAACGCAGTAAGAGTTCTGCGCAGACCTACTCAACCTGAAATAATATTTACCTATGAAAAGGAAATCCCTGAACATCAACAAAAACAAATCCTTGTCAGTTATCATTGGTGTAACAAAAAATAGACAAATTGTATATATTAATTATGCGGCAAAAATCAGTATGGGGTATAAATATTTAGCTCTAAGCTGTTCTGACTGCTCTGACTCTCACACTGTACCTTACTGATCTGTCATATATTCTGTATTCCTATTTAATACTCATACTGTCTATATTGTCTTACATTGTCTGCATTGTCTTGTACAGTCTGTTTTGTCTTGTCTTGTATAGTCCAAGTATAGTATAGTGTTATTTATGTCTGTACTTTTGCGAGTCACAAACAGCTGGAACAAAATTCCTTGTGTGTGTAAACACACTTGGCCAATAAACCGGATTCTGATTCTGATTCTGATAAGTGTCCTACACAACAGATGCATTTAAAGTATGAATAAGGTGAACTTTCAACTTCATGTTTTCATAAAAATGTTAAAAGAAAATAGAAAACTCCTTCAATTACAACTAAAAGAGGTGTGTCTTTTTTTATCTCTTGTAGTAATACAATTCTTCTTTGTTTTCGAGTCACTGGGTCACGTGACATGAAATTATTGGGGGGAAAACCTAGTTTTGTATCATTCATTCATTCATTCATTTTCTACGGCTTATCCAAACTTCTCAGGTCACAGGGAGCCTGTGCCTATCTTAGGCATCATAGTTTTGTATCATTTAATTGGTAATTTATTGACAGTCCTTTTTGTATAATTTATTCATCATGTGATCATGGTATGGAGTTTTCTCATTCTTTTCTTCTTTCATTTTTTTTTATTTACTTACTTACTTACTTACTTACTTAAAAATGATTAAAATATTTAAAGTTAAAAATCTACTTTCTTAAATTTGGTGTTGGAAAATTTATATTATTATTATTTTTTAAAATAAGGACTAAATGACATCCCAGTTGGAATTATACATACATCTCTCTAAGCATGCTTTGGATCATTTAAACTGTCAAGCTTTGGATCCATTCATGCTCATTCATTGTGGCATTTACCAAATGTCATATCCTAGCATCTACAGATCAGGTTTAGAATTAGGCAAAATTCCTTTTCTTCCCAACAATCTTGTTAATTTTGCCTGACCAACATGCTTTATCGTTTTGTTTTGGAACCAGTCCAGAATTAGTTCCCCATTACAGTTATCATAACCTTCAGTCTTCTGGGAAGGCTTTCCACTAGATTTTGTAACATGGTTGTGGAGATTTGTTTATTCAACCACAAGAATGTTAGTGAGGCACAGTCCTTGGACGGGCTTGGAACAATGAAGGGAAATTGTAATACTACAGCCTACAAATATGTCTTAAACAATTGTGTGCTTTCAACTTTGTGGCAACAGTTTGGGGATCACATATGGAGTGTGATAATCAACATGTTGGCCATATCAGAGCTTTTCACACTTAAAACAGTTCAGTCTGAGTGATTATTAACTCTGTGTAAACAAAATCCTGAGTTAGCTTCTTTCATGGATACTGCTCATACTGTACTTAATTAATGATCCTGGCTAAATATAATTTGACACATATTCCTAATGTGTACATTCCTAAACCCTGGGTTAATATTATCATTTGCATATTTGCTTTGTCATGACTGGAAAAAAATCATGACTGGATTTATACAAACATCAAACGATTTATGTAATGGATTGTCTTGTGTTTCACATGAATGTGTTAATCCTGCCTGGCTATTTGAAGCCTTCTGAGACACTCAAACGCAAGAAAACAAAGACAAAAACAAAGACGTTTCTGATCATGACTGTTAAAAAATAAAAGTGTTTCCTCTTGAGTAGTTCCAGATGATATGTTTTCTGCCAACATCTCTCTTTTTATTTCCTCAAGCTCTAAAGCTATTGTTTACAGCATCTAGGTGTAACGTTCCAACACAGCATTGTACACATTAACACAACAATGCAAGGTTCAGACCACTAAGGCTGCTGAAAAAACCCCTGAAAAACAAACAAAAAATAGTCAACCTGCTTATAAATTAGTGGGAAATTAAAAGATAAAAGTTAACTTTAGGGTTTATAACAATGACAGAGCAGCATGAAAAAAAATCTTTTAGTAAAGTAATGTTGTTGCAAAGACAGACTTCCATATCATTCTATCATCTTCCCACTCTTCCATTTTGAAGTTTTCCTATTTTCCCCAAAATCCGCTTTCAGAATTGAAGCATCATTTACCGTATTTTATGAAGAAGAAGAACAGAACAGAACTCAGAAAACACAATTAATACACAGCATGACTATAATTTATTGAACATATTAAATATATTATCTATGATTGTTACAGTTATGACATACGGTACATGGCAGTCTTAAATGTGAGTAAAACAAAACAAAAACAGATAAATATTTTTTGGAATGTATCTTTTTTGTATTTCAAAATAAGAAAAAAAATGTTCAGTATCAAAAATGTGGTCTATACACACTGGCATGACAAAAAGGTAATTTGGAGCTGGTAGATTAAAATAAAGATGATTCCATGTACATGCTGGCACACAGTACAGCTACTGACTGCTCATGTGTTCAGGTTGCCAGTCTATCTCCCTAGTTTAAACACGACTTTCTAAAACACTGAGATACTACTTAGAGCTTAAAAAACATTTCATAAGCCTGTTTATTTTGTTAGTGTTTTATAGCAGCAAGCCAAAGATAGAGAGACCATGATAATTCAGGCTGCCCCTTATGGCTTCTTTATGCTTTATGACAGTTTTTTTCCTTTTTCTTCTTCTTTTTTTTAAAAAAAAATCATGGCAAAATGTCAAATGAAAAGCAAGACAGTGTGTGCACAGTAACCTCGGTGCCTGTTAACAGTCTTTGTACTGGCTTTGGTTACATTGTTGGGAAACTGAAATGCTGTGAGAAACTTGCACGCAAACTGAAAGCAGCACAGAGGTCAGTAAGCCTCAGGGCTACAGCTACAAACCAAAATGTTATTACGCATTTTATATAGAAAATTGTATGAGAAAAAAAAAAGCCATTTTGTTGGAAATCTGTAATTCAGTACGCCATTCTTGCGTTTCCGTGTGGTTTAGCCGCTCGATTCACATAAAGTGAATTACGAGTCGCACAGTTTGTTTGGAAGAAACACAAGGTTAGACCGATAGAAAAGAATAATCAATAAATCAAACATTTCATGAGGTTTAAACATGCATCGTTGGCATTAAACCATATTTAAATATACTGCAGCAGTAACATCTTTGGTCCATGTCTGCTCCTAAGATACACTGTTAAATGCTATTGTTTTATTTGTATGTTTTAAAACTTTGTATTTGTGTAAGGTATATAAACTACGTTCAGCTTTTGGCTTACATTAAAGGATAAACAGTCCAGTCTCTGGTAGCAGCAAGAAGGTAGGATTTACAAAGAGAACACTTACATGAAGGTGCAGTAAACCTACATTAGTTTACTGAATTACTTAACACTAACAATCCATAAACTTCAGCACAGATCTTAGGAAAGAAATCAAGTTACTGAAGAAACATTTAGGACTCAATCCCACATCACTGACATGTTAATGCAGTCCCTCCTGCAGTTTTTTGTGATTGTTGTGGACAAAAACACTTGATTTGGCCAAGATTTTGTGCTGTTTTTTTTTTTTTGTCACCAAATACTAGTTCAATTGCTAGTGCAGAATTCTTATTTAAAGATACTGCTGAATTAAACTGTGGGCATAGAGCCTTTATTATTGCAACATATACATTACAGAACTGGGGAATTCTGTTCCTCACATATCCCCGCTGAGTGGCAGCTTGGCACTGTTGGGGCTTGAACCCTGACCTTAAAATCAACAACCCAGAGCCTTAACAACGAGCCACCACTGCCCCAAGACACAGCTATAACTAATTTCCATGATAGCTGATAGCTGTGCTATGTCATACAAGACATCTTGGCCCACCTACACAAAATCTGCAGAAAAATAACAAGATCCTCGAATTATGTGAACCTCTTTAAAATCTTCTTGACTTAAAATATCACAAAGTTTGTTTGATTTTTTGTTTATTGCTGTGATTGAAAAATCCTAGAGGGATTAATTTAGAGATGCTATGTCTTTGGACTGGACACTCAGGGAGAACAAGCAAACTCAAACAGGATGGAGGCAGGAATCAAACCCACAACCCCAGAGGTGCACTGTGTCCATCACAGCCAGCATTCACTCTGATATATAAACAGCACAAACAGATTCATTAGCACATAACTTTAAATCTGTGTTTATGAGCTTTGGGTTTTTACTAATAGATGGAATGAAAGCATATTGCAGATGGTCATTATTTGGTTCATTATTTAAAAAGAATAAAACAGTAAAAACAAAGTAGGCTACTGATTACAAAATGTATGATGTAATAATGCTGAAGTTTATGGTTTGTTTATTATTGTTTATTTAAATAATGTAGAAATAGTGAACCAAAAGTGGAGCTTAAAATTCTACAGGGTGCATGAATTAAAAAAAGACACGGCTATACGAGCAGGAGAGAAAAAATATACTTCAGAATATGATTATCCTCAGGCTTTTGAGGCTCTCACTCACAACCCTGTAATGGTCAGAGACGCATCACAGTCAGAGCTGCCTCACAGTCAGAGCTGCTTCACAGTCAGAGCTGCCTCACAGTCAGAGCTGCATCACAGTCAGAGCTGCAACACAGTCAGAGCTGCAACACAGTCAGAGCTGCATAACAGTCAGAGCTGCAACACAGTCAGAGCTGCAACACAGTCAGAGCTGCACAACAGTCAGAGCTGCAACACAGTCAGAGCTGCAACACAGTCAGAGCTGCATCAAAACTGTATCAGAATTGTATTAGAGTTGTATTAGAGCTGTATCAGACCTGTATTAGAGCTGTATTAGAGCTGTATTAGAGATGTATCAGAGCTGTATTAGAGTTCTATTAGAGCTGTATCAGAGCTGTATTAGAGTTGTATTAGAGCTGTATTAGAGTTGTATTAGAGCTGCATTAGAGATGTATAAGAGCTGTATTAGAGTTGTATTAGAGCTGTATTAGAGTTGTATTTGAGCTGTATTGCGGCTTTAATTGGTGGGAAATTAATAAAATCATTAAATCAGATCAGATTCATCTAACGTCACCCAAGTGGGTACGAAAGAATACTGACTATACACTGAAAGGTGACTGAAAGGAGACACAGCCAATCAGGAGAGAAAGAGAAAATATATGCAAGTAAAGTAAGCAAGAATGAGCGATTCTGACATTAAAAAGCCTGTAGCTATTACAGTAGAGGGAAGATTCCAAACGAAAATATTGCCATTATATTTATCAATCAGCAACGCAAAAAATTCAAATAGCAATGAAATAGCCGACCTGCACACACACTACAATTTCATAACCCCAACTTAAATAACTTAGTATCTCATGGCCTCATAAGCACAGATTTAATAACAAACTAGACAGCAAATAATAAAGTAGACAGCAAACCAGACACCTCAGCAAAGAGTGCAAGATAGGGAACCAGTCTCGTTAGGAAATTTTCTATAAGTGTTTGCAATAACATTTTTTACCAGATGAAACTAGAAAAAATTCCAAAATTTTTATTCGTAGTGGCTTTAATGTACCTTTATGCAAGATGTTACCAAAAAGGAAAAAACCTCTCTCATCCCAACAGCTTCCTGCTACCAGCACTTTTTTATATGGAAACTCCCATTATAATATTCTAATAAATTTCTATCACATTCAATATGACAGAAACCTTGAGCTACTTCAGGTCCTATTATGAAATTTGCACCGATGCAACGTGCACAGGTAAAAAGCCGTAAGGCTCAGACCAACCTGAAGAAGAAATAAAGTGAGTGACAAAATGAAAGAAAAGCTGTGAGACAGAATGGCTTATGTGACATGAGAGAGGTATAAAGACTGAACAGCTTACAGCTCTACTCAAGTTCCAAAAGAAGGAAGTTCAGACAGCAGCTTTTCTTTTTCGTAAATAAAAACACAGCTCTTGCAGCTATATATATATATATATATATATATATATATATATATATATATATATATATATATATATATATAGTATATATATATATACATACATATACATATGTATGTATATATATATATATATATATATATATATATATATATATATATATATATATATATATATATCAATCAATGACTATGTTTAGTAGTGAAACACGGCTTTGCGTTCGCAGGAGAAGCTCACAAGCAGGCCTCGCTCAAAAGCCTCGGAGAATACATAATTAAGAATCTCTATTAAAAGTCCTTAATAGAACCAAGGCAAAAAAAGGCAAAGCTCCAAGACTGACACTGATGTACTTGCAACTTACACAGTGCCTTTTCGGATAGAGGCACCACACTCTGGGTCTACTTTATCAAGCATTATCAATTAGGTCTTAGACAGGAAATGATTCAGTTGAAGGGAGGATATAAAATCACATTGAATTATGGATCTAATTTCAATAACAATATGATGACAAATAACAAATCTGGAAAAGCGATATGAAAAACCATTCGCTTCAGCTGGACTGAGCACCGGGAAGAAACCAGGGTGGTTGAGTTTACTATACTGATATAAATATAAAAGAAATCTTTATTTCTTGGATTTCAAGGATTTAAAATTCCATTTGTGTCCTTTTAAAGACCTATGAGGATGTGAGGAAAGGAGGGAGAGAGGGATGTATACTCCTTTTGCTGCATTCAAGCACCAATTCAAGAAAATAGCAACATAGGAAGGAGCAACTTCACTGGCACGGGAGCTGAGGTGTGCTAACATTTGCTCCATGGAAATCTGTAACTTTTGGATGAGATATCCATGGGCTAGTCATTACAATTACGTACAGAGAAAATATAGTGTTAAACAAACGTAAAGCTCAAAATAAAACTCTTCAGCATAAAGTAGAACTCAGAAAGGGACTACACTGCTCAGTTTGAGCTAAATAGAGACATTTATAACAAATGCATATCCATATCGGCTATCTAAGCAATACTGCCATATCTGTATGTACATGAACATAGCTAGAATGTATGTATAGTCTATCATAGAAGAACACACTGGTGACAGCAGAACATAAAAAAAAAATCTAGCTCTCCCAATGTCTTGGATAAATGAATGGAATTATTATGGAATAATGTGGTTATGTTGTTATAAATTCTTAAACATAAAAAATATGTCTTCTCTGCAGATGAGAGTACGAGACTCCAGTCGTATGAGTATGCTCCTTTGTATATGTCTATGAAAGCTTTGGCACGATCTCCCTTTTAACACTTATACTGAAAAACAGAACAATTGGAATACAGCCTACATGATATGCGCAAATAAAAAAGCCCCGAAAGCCTCCTATTATTATTCTAATGCAGCAAAAAGCACTCAGCCTATAAGACTTCATCTTTCTATAGTGACAGAAACTTCACTGATGTAAAAATCTTCAAGGCTGTTCCAGAAGAAATCACATGACCTCCAAACTGAGAATGAGGTCCTTTAACGTTCGGAAAAGGCTGCTGTGTACGAAATAGCAGCCAAGTTCTTGCGGAGTGATGAGTGATCGTCCTTGCCTAGAGACGTTTCTGTGATCTAAAAATAATCTGTATTCGTGTGAAATAATAATAAAAATCTGGCTATTACTGTGAAGTGACCTTCTAAAAAGTACCCCGACGGCACACTGAAGTCTCAGTCGTCACAGTTTACATAACAAAGTACCTACTGATGCCATATATAGATTTCTTTCCTCCATGCATTAATAGTCATTAAAAAAGAATAATAATAATAATAATAATAATAATAAGAAGAAGAATGACCATTGTAAAATGCTCTGTGCTAGCCAGTGCGGCTATGTGCTTCGAGGCCTGCTCTGCTCTAACACGCCGCTTTTTCGTTCTTTCTCCGTCTTTTATCACCTTGCTTCCTTTCCTCCAACCAAATCTCTCCCTTCATCTCCTCACGGCACCTCGATGATAAAGTACTGGATGAGCACAGCAAACAGAATGGCTAGTATGACAAAGCCCAGAAGCAGAACACTTGCAAAGCGCTCATCTGCAAGAGACCAACTCTTCTTGGGCTGGGGATTGTGGGAGCTTGAGATCCGGGGTGGTTTAGTTGCAGGGAGGGCCGTGCTGAGGCTGCACTGACCCCACAGCTCTCCACCATCTGTGCTCCGACGCCCAGCACACACACGCAGGCGACACATGCTACTCACTGTGGAGTTATGCCATGTGTATGAGGTTCCAGAGCCCTTATACAGCTGGAAAAGATAGGAGTTTTACTCAGAAGATTTCTTTAAGCAGAAAATGCTGATGACAAGCACCTGATTATTTTACACTTATAATGAAAATCTAAGAGCAGCTGAGTAACATCTGAGAACATCTTTATATTTCCGTCCGTCCATCCTTCCATCCATCCACCCATCCATCCATCCACACTTAGACTAGATGCTCCTTAACATACCTGCTCCACTTCACGGCCCCTCAGCAGCTGCAGCACATAAACAATTGGGTCTCCTCTCATGGCCTGAAGAGCCTCCCACGTGACTGTATACCTGTTCCACTCGACCAGTTCAACTGTTGGTGCTATGAAATGGACATAACAGTAAATTTTTACAAACAAGCAGAAAAGCA
Source organism: Tachysurus fulvidraco (assembly GCF_022655615.1). Lineage (NCBI taxonomy): Eukaryota > Metazoa > Chordata > Actinopteri > Siluriformes > Bagridae > Tachysurus > Tachysurus fulvidraco. The sequence continues at coordinate 9,296,153 of NC_062534.1, forward strand.
TCTAATGGAGAAATACTGTATTTGTTGGCATATACTACAGTTTTGTTTCTACTTTGCTAAGTACAACAGCATTTAACACCAGAAAATGTCCTTTTGTCCATTAACAACAGGTACAAGACCTATGATCTGGAACCAACAGGAACTAAGTGCAATTAAAGATGAGGTTGGGGATAGCAACACACCAATGACAAAGACATGAGAGTGTGTACATTGTACTGGTCTCTCCTCTCCAGTACACTGGCTGAATGTGTAGCTTATGGATTAAAGGTGTTCATCCTCCCAACATCCACCAGAGACTTATTCTCTGTTGGGTTTACAGAAGACCAACGTCTTAATAACACACTTCTTATATATTTTTCTTTGTCACCTGTCTATGGGTCTTCTTTAAGCCAAGCTCTTCCATGTTATGCTGAAGGTACATTATTACGGTGTCAAATGATGACGTTGTTTCGAACAATTGACAGCACTGTCTCCTGTTTCTTGATTTTGAACTTACAATTGAAAAATGGTCCTTAGGCACACAAGTGTAACAAGGTGAAATAAGATGATCAAGGCTTACGTTTGAGCTGAGGTGGTGGAGAGCGGGTGGTGCTGAAGGTGTAGGGTGGAGAGAGGGGGCCCATGCCTGCTACACTTTGAGCCTGAATGCTGAACTGGTACTCGGTAGCCTCACACAGTCGCTGCACTTTAAATGTGTGGCACGGGCCGCTGTAGATGCAAACCATCCTATAACACACAGATACACATATTCTAACCATTACAATACAGTCATGGACAAAATTGTTGGCACCCCTAAATTTTTTCCAGAAAATGAAGTATTTCTCACAGAAAAATATTGCAATTACACATGTTTTGCTATTCACATGTTTATTTCTTTTGTGTGTATTGAAAATATTTGGTTGAACACCCTTGGGAAAAAATAACTGACATCAGTCACTTCCTATAACCATCAATAAGCTTCTTACACCGCTCACCTGGTCTTGGTGGACGAATGAAATTGACCTAATCCTAACCACATTTGGTAACGTGACAGTTTAAATACTATAAAACATAATTTTAAAAACAGTAATAAATCCCTCTGAAACAAGCTAGACTTGATGGCCTAAGGCAATCACCCAATCATGTAGATTTGTCCTGTAGCACATAACATCTTAACTGAACTCCTTGCTGAACACCTCATCATCTACTCATGATCTAAAAGTCTTCGGTATGGTCTTCTGATTAATAAAATCAATTGTATGTTGCATGCTAAAGTATCAAATATCCAAAGAATCACCTGCAAGGGGATAGAGTTTAGAGGTTAGAATTTGGGTCAGGGGTTGGAGTTAATGGCTGGGGGATAGAGGGGTTAGGGTTATTAAGATTTCTCATGCAGTCAACTTAGATTAGAGGCATGAAACTTGGCCTGTACCTGTCCGTGGCAGCTTGCATGTGCAAACAGTAATGAGTGCCATGACTGTTCTGAAGCCTGTCTCCCCATTTCAGCTTCAGACTCTGAGGTCCAGCCACCACACACTCCAGCCCTGGGGGTTCAGGTGGCAAGGGTCGTGTCCTGAGCTTTAGCACTGTGCTAAAAGGACCAGCACCGATGCAATTCACTGCCTGCACCCGTATCCTGGAACACAGCAATACAATTTGGAGCCTATCGAGGACACGATTATCTTTGGTAATATAATTTCTATGGTTAGATTTTCATGTAGGTTATACCTATACATAGTGTCCGAATGAAGATTTTCCAGTATGTGGTAGTTAGTCCTCCCTACAGACAGAGGCTGCTCCTCTCCAAAGTCTATGTTGTATCCAGAAATCTCTGCTCCATGACAATTAGGTTCTGTCCACCTTACAGCCAAACTGTTAGATGTGCTGCACACTGTACCAGTAGCCAGAGAATCTGCCCTAATTTCCTCCACATGCTCCACAGCTGCTGGTACTGATGGTGGGGTCTTCACTGTGGCAAAATCGCTGAAGAGGCCTGCCCCAACAGCATTGACTGCCTGTGTGTTTCATAAGAAAAAAACACAAATATTTTGACCCACAAATATTTACACCCATTCTGACTTTTCATCAAATCTCTACTTAAAAGCGTTTTCCCACTGCTATGGCCAAGACTGTTTGAGGCAGGTACTTTTTTGTGTGGTCCGGGTGCACTAATAGAGTGATTCGACTGCAGCGAGAAAGCGATTCCAGCCTGAACTGAGCCAACTAAATAAAAACTATTTTGGGTGGCAGTCAGCATTTTCTGTAGATGAGCTGCTTAACTGAGCCATAAGACATTACCAGAGGCACAAACTTCTATCTGTTGTAGTCAGGGAAGCGCGTCTGCTCCCAAACACAGTCAGAGTGAGGAGGAGCTTCTTCCTGCAGGCCATTAGACCCCCATCAATGTAAACGCATTGAACTTGGACTTTTCTGGACTCGTCTGCACAACATTGAATAGTTCAAGCTGATTTTGCATATTTGAAATAAAATTACATACATCTGCACTTTATTCTTAATAGTCATACTTTTCTGCCACCGGTTAGTACTATCTCATATATTATACTTTAATATTTTCTACAGATTCCTCCATTTATTTTTATTCTATTTTGTGTAAATGTGTCAAATAAAATTGGAGTTTGAAACTGAGTTAAAGCTCAGCGCAATGTCACTGCAGAAAAGTGACATGTTCTGGATATTAGAGCAAAACGGAAAAGGTAATTGAAACACTGGAATCTATTTAAAACTAGTTATTTATATACCTAATTGTTTGTTTCGTATCAGATTTGTGTTCTTGAGTCATTTGTACACACACTTGTCTGGTCTGTTTACCTTTTTTGCTTCTGATCAACAAATGAAATTTCACATTTGTGTGTGGCAGCTCAGTGGTTAAGGTGTTGGACTATTGATTGGAAGGTTGTGAGTTCAAATCCCAAGTATACCATGCTGCCACTGCTGGGCCATTGAGCAAGGCCCTTAACCCTCAATTGCTCAGCTGTATAAAATGAAATAAAAATGCAAGTTGCTCTGAGTAAGGGCATCTGCCAAATGCCAGAAATGTTAATGAAAAAAGTGTCAGTTTTTCTCTGATTCAGATCAGACAAACAGTGTTCTTGGCAACAAACCTACTAATTGCTAGCTATTCCTTTCAACACAACAGAAAAACAAACCAAATCCTACCTGCACTCTGCAATAGTACTGTGTGGCAGGCTGCAAGTCTCTCACTTCATACTGAGATAAAGACCCAGTATACAGCACATCCAGGGCACTTTCCTTCGGACCCCACTCCATCTGAAACTCATACACTTCTGACCCATTACAGGGTGGGCTCTGTATTAACAAGGATTAAAAAAACCCCTCAAATTAATTGATTTTTCAAACTTTTACCAATCAAAAGACAAAGTGAAGTATATGGCAGCTCACCTCCCAGGTGGCCAGTACGCTGTTACAAGAGCTCAGTGTAAGATTTGGGACACTGCACTGCTCAGGGCCTCCTGGTGTCGTGGAGGCTTGGCACACATCTGAAAGTGGACTCCACTGCAGGGAAAGCAGCAAGAACTGGTAAACGATTGCTTAAAATAATATTTAAAAAATGTGGGATACATTTAAAATGCTGTAATAACAAATGGTGTCTAAGTAAATGGTTGAAGATGGCAGCTACCGAATCAAACCTGTAGCTTTGACCCCATTCCATCCACTATTTTTATTTACCAACTGGATATGTGATTGGTTAATTAATCTTTCCATCTTTCCATTACTCTGACACTGAATAAAACTGAGAACAGATTCACTCAGAATAATGCAGAAATGAACAAATCACCAAAACAGGTGATTAGTACAGTTGAAGAACCAGCCTCTGCTCCTTCTCACTAGTCCCTTAATTCTAGGCCATAATTATTTGACACACCACACATTCCTTAATATACTAATTTCCTTAATATATATATTATTAACACTTTCATTTTTGCAAATTTTGTGATAATGAGCCAATAAATGGAATGCATTTATCAAGCTATGTTATTCGTCTTCAGTTAAAAGTAGCTGTGGCTTAGTTCTGGGTTACTGATCAGAAGATCGAGGCTTTAAGAAGTGCTGTAGCAAAGCTGACCCTGTGCCCTGACCCCAACTTCCTAAAGAGTTGGGATAAGCAAAGAATGTCATTGTTCTGTATTGTACAAAAGGTTTTCTTTTTTGTGGGACTAACTAAGTCTGTCTGTCATCCATCCATCCATCCATCCATCCATCCATCCATCCATCCATCCATCCATCCATCACACCCATATGGGGCTCTTCCACAAACTGTTGCAACAAAATTTTAAACATACAATTATCACCAATTATCACAGAATTCCAATGGCCTAATCCCTGATCTCAGCCCCACTGAACACAGCCTGTGCTCCAGGATTTCTCTCTTCAGAGTGTCTGACATCACTAATGCTCATGGGGATGAATGGACAAATCTCCATGTTCCGAAATTTAACAGAAAGCCTTCTCACAAGAGTGGAGGCTGTCATAACCGTAACGAGGAACCAATTCCATGTTAATGTCTTTGGGTTTGCACTGGGCACGTGTAGCAGTGATGGTCAGGCATCCACATACTTTATAATGTTTAATGAAATGACTAAATAGATAAAGGACATTAAAGCTTCTAACAGTTTTTTGTGTCTGGGATTTTTTTTAAAATAATAAAACGTCCTTTTTTTGGAAAGCACATAAAGTCCACGCAATAAAAATAATTTCAAAGCGGCCATTAATTGTGTCATAGATGTTTACTATTTTCCATCTTCCGCTAGTTCTTTGATCTTTATTTTTGGTGTTTTATTCATGTAATAACTCAAACAGATCAGTTGTTTGTGAAAGCTTCTTTGCAAAGCCCAAGCGTGTGATTTGCCCTGAGGCTCAATTTCTCAACGTAGCATCTCATGGTGCCTTTCGTAAGCTAGAAATGTGACTATTAATCAACTGGAATAATTGTGTAAATAAAGAAAATATATACAAATATATGTATGTACTTTCTGATTGCCATTTACACACTGACTATGAATGACATTATCTACATTTTAGTGCAATGTACAAGCTTCTCACATGCACAAATACAGTAATACAGTGTTATTCCTTTAGAGAGAATTTACTAATTCTGATTGTTAAAGCAATTTTTGATATTCCAAATATAATATTAATGAATAAGGAAAATGTCAGTGGAAGAATTTACACAGGATCAGGTTTGACCATACTCTAGATAATGAATAAAAGCCATAATTTTACATAATTTCCTGCAGGAGAAACAAAACCTTTTCAATTTCTTTGTAAGTTTCTTTTTACTCACAGATAACCATCTTGCATTGCAGTATTATTGCTTTACCCATCGTCATGCAGCTCTCTAGTATGTACCTACCCCTGCTGCATTGTAAGCTTTCACCCAGAACAGGTAGGATGTGCCAGGAAGCAGTTGTCCCACAGTGCAGTAGGGATCTGAACCCTGGTACACCTGCTGTGGAGAGTCTCCCACTGACCGAGCCATTTCCACACAGTACTGAGACACTGCAGCCCCTCCGTCACACACCGGAGCATCTGCAACAGACACAATTTGTATTTAAATCTGGATCTGAATTTAAAGAGGTGAATAAAAAACCCTGAGTAAGTAAAATCAACAAAATGTACATTTACGACATTTAGCAGATGCTCTTATCGACAGCGACTTACTTTATCCCCATTATACAGCTGAGCAATTGAGGATTAATTGAGTAGCAGCTTGGTGGCCCTGGGATTCAAACTCATGACCTTCCGATAAGTATTCCAACACCTTAACCACTGAGCTACCACATCCCCACAAAATGATTTATATATTTGATAATAAAGGAAGGTAAAAAAAATCCAAGGATTCAAACTATATAAATTGTATCTTATATTTGCTAATAATGGTAACAAATCGAAGCATGAAAATAGACAGATACGGTAAAAATAGATCATGTTGCAGAGAAGCGTTAGCAATAACTTCCAAACCCACTTCACATGAATTATCAAATAAAACTAAGTTAAAGGAATTCAATTATATTTAGAAAGTAATTTTGTAGCCATGGTTTTATTGTCTCATGGTTTGTTTTAATGATCTGTATACCGTGCTATTTATCTACAAACTCCTGACCTTGATTATCAGATAAGTGATGATTTTTCTTCAGTACAATTCTTTGCATATGCTTAAAGTTAAACAAAGAATGTATCTGGAATTCATGTGAAAGATGTTTGTGAACTCAGGGAAAATGTAAGAAGATTCACCCCATGATAGTAAAATCTCTGAGGATGTGGCTCCCTCTGCAGGGTGTAAGGCACAGCATGGTCCAGGAGGCAGAGGAGCCATCTGCACACAGAGACTCTCCGACACCTGAAGAAAAAAGATGTTCTTCAACCAAAACAAAACACTACGAAACTCAGAATTCCAAAATATTGGGATGCGATTACCTGGCTCTGACCTCCCAAATTCTCACAGTACACCCGCAGTTTGTACCATCTGCCCTCCTGTAAGCCCTCACACACATACTGTCTGAGAGGCCCACGGTACACGACATCCCAGTGGTGGTCTATACACACACACACACACACAGAACATCAAACATTTTATCAGATTTTATGTTGCTAAATATGTTCTGGGTCTAATATGTTGACTTGACGGCTTGATGGTGGTGTGATTGAAGGCCAGAAGCTTCTCTCACCGTTCTGACTGAGTTCCAGTATATATAGAGAGATTGGCGAGCCTCCGTCATCATCTGGGGCCTCTGACATGCAAGTAATGAAAGAAAACACAAAAATAAGCAGTCGGCATATCAGGTAATATGTACAGTATGACAAGTATGATGATTTATACACACTGATTATGTAAAGAATAAAACAAGGCAGGGAAAACACTCAAAGAAAGAATCAATGGTAATTATATATTTTCTAATAACAGCACTTCCTGTAGTGTTTAATTTCCTTTCATGCTTCAGTAATTTGTCAGTGATTACAGTAAAGTAATAAACAGGTTTTTTGTGCTTTACCATTTATAGTTACATTTACTAAAAATAATTTTATTTAGATATGCTATAGCCTCTGGCCTTTGAAAAAAAAAAACAACAATGCTAGTCAACAGCAAGGCCGAACACCTGAAGAGTTTCCTCTGTCTTTCAAATGCACTGAAACCCAAGACTACTTCCGTAAATGTTAAACAAACGAATACTTACTCAAAACTATGTTTATGCTTATCATCAAATAACGATTTTTTTTTCAATCGGCTATTTTATCGTGTCCAAAACACAATTGTACAAGTCTATAGTAATGTATATAACATATTGTATGTATAGATTCATGTTTTAAAATGAACTGATTAATATGATTTGAACTGTGAATTCGCCAGTGTTGTATATTTATTACTGTTCAAAAGCATGTGTAATGGTATTTGTTTCTTGATGCATATTATCTACACCTAGGAAAAGAGTTCTTCAAGAGTTTCTGCGATCATTTAATGTAGCATCAAGCCTACGGTGACTAGGTCTATATGACTGTATGATTAATACTAATACTAAGATTAATACTAAGACTAATACTACTGTGTTATCTGAGGAGCATAGTCTATGGCATTTTTATATGAGATACACTCATCCAGGATTCCCACTTCACACCTAAGCCTGTCTAACTGTTCTGTATGTGTAGACTTTTACATGTTCTTCCTTCCACTGTGTCTATATAGGTTTCCTCACACCTTGCTTATAGGTAAGAATGCATGCCCTGAGTTAAACTTTCGGATTTATTTCCACCTCAAACTCCTGATTACATCTGGATTCACTGGATTTACCAGGAGAGTATTGTTACTGAAGATAAAGAGAAATAGTACAGCATGGAATGTTAACCAGGTCTTTTATAATCCCTCATATTCCAAAACTGCAAAACGCTGATTCATTCCTGTTTACACTCTTTTTTGGGATGTGCTTTCGGTTAAACATTAGAACTGCTCAAAGTTATCACATGGGCCAGTACTAGTAAACCTTCTTGTATTGGAATACAGTTATACACCTATGCTTTCAACTGAGCCCAGAAGTAATCTGTGATTAGAGAACAGACTATGAATAACTCTTTACCCCAGACAACATGCAGGCTGTGTGGTTGTACAGAATTGTACACTGATGGTTTTCCTGGGCTGCCTGGTTGGTCTGGCAGTGTTCTATAGTCCACTACTGCACTAGACACACTGTAACCCTCTTGTCCAGCCACAGACACCTGTTTGAACACAAGAAACAAGAAAATGATAATACAAGAACCACTTAAGCAAACAGAGACATAAACTTTTCATTTAAAATATCTTGGTTTTTCTTTTTTTTTTTTTCTTTTTGGTGGTGGTGGTGGTGGTGGTGATGTATGCATGTAAACGTATCTATCTACGTATGTATGTATTGTACAACACTTTGTACCAAAGTGCTGTACAATTACAATTAAATATCCTAATATTAGAAAATTAAAAACACGTAGAGCTTAGACAGTGAGCTCAACAAAGAAATTAGGGGGAACCATTTCAGTGTAAACATGTCACATCATATATTACACTTGAATAGATGTCTCTCTATTCAGTGTGGCAGTGGTGCCCTTGAGAAAGTCCCTGTAACCCTCCACTAGCACTGCATTATGGTATGTAAGGAAATTTCACTTCGCTAGGAAGGTATTAGACTGTGTTAGGTTTTTTGTTAATCTGACTCCTGATGCAGATTGGCTTTGTCAATGAAAGCTGTTAAAGTTTTGTTTCATATATGCAGGTTTTTAGTTGAAATCAAGCCCTGGTTCATTCAGCACATTCAATGATATAGTTTCCATGCACAGATGTTAACAGCAATTTCAAGAGAATGGACAAAAATAACCAAGCTGACATTGTTTCTCAGTCTGGTTCATGTTCAAAAGAAGCCAGGTGCAGTCTGACTGCAGTGAGAACACAATTCAACCACTGATTCAGTCAGTCCACAGGAAATAACACGCATCTCAAACGCTGAGTGTTTGGGGTTGTAGGCGGCATTTCATCATGTGAGCCACTAAAAACAAAATGGCAAATTGAACAAGAGGGTATAGCTGGAGAGCTGTTGAAGGTAGCTGTGTAGGTTGTGAAAAAAAAACTACTGTTTTTACATTTTTTTTATTCATTTAATTCTGTGCAGCCTTTTGCATCAAACATAATAAGTAAAATAATCTTCACTCGAACATTTATCCATCCAGGTTTTGTATCCTACACAAGGTCTCATTGAACCTGGGTATTGTGCATACTAATGGGACAAAGTGGTGAACACCCTGGACAGGTTGCCAGGCCATCACAGGGCACACACTCACACTCTCCAGACAATTTAGAGTTGCCAGTCAACCTGCAGCACATATCTTTGGACTGGTTGAGGATCCTGAAATACCCAGAGGAAACCCCAGAAACACAGACAACAAACTCTGTACACCCAAAGTAGAGATGGGATTCGAACCCTCCACTACAGGCAAAATTGCTCATCAAACAGCTGAAACTGGTATTTTTGGACAAAAGTTGATTACAGTAAATTAAGTGACATTAAACAACATTAAAAGCTTCTGCCATAGCTCACCCTGAAACGATAGGAGGTGTATCGCCTGAGCTCGCTCACTATACATGACTGCTCCTCTCCACTGTGCTTCGGCTGAAATCCACACCCCTGTACAGAAAAAAAAAACATCCTGTCAACATCATTTCATAAATATTTCACAAACAACATGACTATGTTACTAGTCACTTCCTGGCCTTAAAAAAAAAAAAAAACAAAACAAAACAAAAAAAAAAAAAACATAACAAGTTTGTTATTTGTGACTGTTTTTTAACCTTTAGCGTGCCACTGTGCTTGAGCAGGATTAATCCACAGTCAGATGTGTGAGAGGAACAACACATGAATAGCCTCAAACATCTGGCACTAATTAGGCACACTGCACCATGTTCTCCATGGACACTGCACACGTGTGCTGGGTTCATGTATGTGAATAACTAAGGCTAGGGTCAAGTATTCCTGTGCATCAGTACATCTGAATAGTAGTTTTATTCACTTCACAACTTCTTGACACAGATGGTCCAGTTCAGTACATTCTTACAAAACTCTGTGACTGGGAGATTAGTCATAGAGGGTAACTCTCGATATGATACTCCCACAATCATGCTCATGCAGTGTGTGGATAGTTTTGGATATTTGCCAAACTTTGCCACATGTTTGTAAAATGTAGCTGTGTGCAAGGTTAGGGATCTTCTCTAATCAGAGCTATGGATCTTCTCGGACTAATGATGAATGGACTTTTTGCTTTTAGGTGCATGGCTTCCTCTAGACAGACTTGAATTGTCATATATCCTTTCTGTTTTATTATTTCTTTTAATAATAGATTTAACGTTGCTTTGCGGATGGTGATTTATTATTCTTTTTCTTTTCTTTTTTAGAACCAAACCCTGATCGATATTATGGCTCTGAGTTTTTATTACAAATATATGACACTTCAACTGCAGACAGGTCGACTACATTCAACTAATGATGTGACGTCTGATGGCAACTGCTAGCAACGGCACTAATTTAGCGGTGTCACAAGCAACAGGTGTGAATACATACAGTATGCAATCACAACTGTGCAAATAATTTTAAATACTATTCAGTGTTATAGGATGATTTGTGTAAATTCTTGGCATATAATCTCAGTTATTCTATCCATTTCAGTGTCAGGTTATAACACACAGAGTCCAGTTGGGTGATTATTTTTCTCCTGATGGACAGAGAAGGCTCTGTCACTGTCTACGGAGGAGATTAGACATAGAAGCCATCAAAGAGGGCAAAAATAACGCTCAATAAAAAGCTACCACCATCATGCTTCACTGTTGGGGAGGGTATTCTCAGGCTGATGCTGGGCTTCTTCTTAAAAGAAAATATTTATATTTAAATAGTGTTATAGTGTCAAATATCATGGGAAACTCTGTGTATGTTCATGAAATGATAAATGTTGAAAAGTTAATACTGAGTATCGTGTGCCATCAACTCCAGGAGAAATACATTGTTCGCCACATACTCACCGATCCAATCTCTTCCATCTCCAGTATGTAAGAGTGTGTGTCTCGACTAACCGTCCCACAGGGGGTGCTCCACTCGAGACTCAGCCATGTTACTCCAGCCTCCATCAGACGAGGTGGAGGTGGAGGAGCAGGAGGAGACACGACACAGCTGTCTGTGCAACAACTCAGAACAGCACTGAAGGCACTGGAAAGCACGGATACATATAAACACATCTTGTTGAGCTAATGATTAAGCATTTGAATCCTAAACCAGGATTATAAATAAATGCAGTTTGTGGTGAGGTTTAATGAAAACACATCAAATTTCAATTGATTATTACATTCTGCAACTTGTTCTACAATGCTCAAGAATGTTAATAGCCATAATGTAATTGAAGGAATATTTCAGTGAGATCTATAGGGACACAAGACATACCTCATTCCTACATCGTTTTTAGCAGCAAGTCTGAAGGCATATTTTGTTGAAGGCATGAGGTGCACAACTTTGTACTGCTTGGCAAGGCCACTGTAAACCTCCATAAATGCACTTTGTTTTCCCTGCTAATAATAGCAAATGCATAATCTTACATACAGAGCACACAGACATGACCTGAAAAAAAAAAGGCTTTATTGTGGAAAAGATAGGAGATTCTTACCTCGTGGTATTCCAAGCAAAACCCAGTTATTTTTGAGCCGTTGTCATTGGGGGACTGAGACAGACACGCAAGAAAAAACAGAGAATGAGCTGTACGATTTTTTTAAATGATTATAAAGTGATTATTGTTGATGTTAAAGTTATAGAACATAAAGTTTTGGCTCTATAATAGCTGAAGTTAAAAGGCGTACTCTCCACTGGAGGCTAATTGAGCTCTTGGTGCGCTGGATAAATCGGGGGACTGCAGGAGTGTCGGGAACGCTGCACAGTGTAGTGAAATTTACACTCTCTGATGGGGCTCCCTTCATTGACCTACAAGCCACACACACCCTTAGACACAAAGAAAGAGATCAGTATTGTGTGCTGTGTGATATATATATATATATATATATATATATATATATATATATATATATATATATATATATATATATATATATATATATATAGCTAGCGGTTATACACAGATTTAATAACTCAAAGCAGAAAATATCATGGTGCATCTCAATCAGCTCTCTGGCTCCCTAGCTTGTGAATCAGTTTTGGGAACTGGCTCACGACACATTGGGTGAATGAATTTCTGACGATATTCCTCATTAGTCACTGCAAAACCCAAACATATAAAATAATGAAGTTTAATACTGTATATGTCATATAAATTGTTAGCTTAATCAGCTGCATTTCTGTCACTGTTGGAACATCGAGTAGGATCGAAGGCCAGCTAGTGGATTCTTTTAAAGTCGTTAAACTCTTAAACAAACTGTATAGAATTTACATTCATTCATTTGCTAGACACTTTAACTGAAAGCCATTTAAAAATAATACATGATATGACCAAGAATAAAAGCATTTGAGGGTTACGGGCTAAAGGTCAAGGAATCAAGAGGGACAATTAGCTGGTTGCAACAGTGTAATGTAATGCCGTCATAAGCTAGTCAGAACATAAATGGCCAAAAAAATGGATAAACCAATAAAAAGAAGCACCAGGAAGCAGAATGTTAGTGCAGTAGGTATCTGCTGAGTAACTCTGTATGCTGAGTAAAAAGTGTGTGTTCATGGGTTATAAACTTTCACCATTCATAATTCAATGCAGATTAGGTTTTAGTGTTATGGTTCATTACTAAAATGCCAGTGTTGCCAAACAAGTACATATAGCACTACTTTATTGTAAAGAGCGGTCTGTTTGCCTTTTTTTAAATGGACCTTGCTTAAAGGAAATGTTCCACCCACTAACTGCTGCCCTCTGTGTCCCGATCATGGGTGTAGCACTTCCTGTTAAAGTTGGATCGTGTTTCCGATTCACAACAGTGTTGGTGAAATGTCACCATCTTCATCTTTTGACACTACTCATTACAATAGTGCCCAAATATTCAGACAAAACTCTACAGAGCAATAATTTAAAACTACCTGCACTCAACGTATGATTCAGGAACATGTTTACATCCTGTCTTCTGATCATATAATCAAAGTGAAATTTAAGTGGTGTATGTGGCGGCTGATATTTCAATTCATAGCCTCCTGATTAAGCTCTGAGTTACCACTTTGGATTAAATTGAAAAGAATAAATAAACTAAAGGGTGTTCAGGTCTCACCTGGCGTAATAATGTGTCGCAGGTCTGAGCTCTCCCAGTGTATGCGTAGTGTCTTTTCCTCTGGAAGAAAAAGAGATTCGAAATTACAAAGTCTGCCAAATGCTGTAATGTATAATTTAACGTAAAAAAAGATGCAAGGAAGTCGGACAGAAACTGTGAGACAAACAAAGGCTTAAGCCATATTTTGGTCATTATTGTAATGCATATTGTAATGTTTTGTATTTTTTTGAGCAACAGCACAGAGCAATGTCAGAGTAAGAAGGGATTGGGATTAAATGATTACAATGATAAGAGCTCAAAATCCCACAGCCACAATACAACATCTAGTAGAACACCTTCTGAGAACGGTGGAGGTTATTATTATAGCAATGGGGAGACTAGATCTAGAATGAGATAACCAACATGAACATATGGATGTGATGGTCAGGTGTCTACAACTACAAGCTTTTAGCCATATAGTGTACTTAGAACTTTGATTTTGGATTGTGGAAGCAATTGATACTCACTGGTACACAAGTTTGAAATCTCCCTCTGTGCCACTCTGAGACAAGGCCAGCTCGTAGCTGAGCGGCAGGGCTGGGTATGAGTGTAAGTGTGTATCTGCTTCTGACAGTATAGGGAGTGGAGGACGCCAGGAGAGAACTGCAGAGTGTGACGTGATGCTGCCCACCTGAGAGGAGGGGGTGGGGTGGGGTGGGGTGGGGTTGGGAGAGATGAAGGATCATAATAAAGCATCTGTACATGAAAACTGACAGTATGTAGATGAGTACTACATTAGTGTAAAGCACTCACTGTGGGTTTGCATACAGTAGACAGCAGCTCTTGCACTCGCCTCATTTCCTCTTCAGGATCTGCAGCTGTAATAATTCCATTATACAAAATATAATTTCTCATGATGTTTTAAATTTATATTAGCAATAAAAACTATGTTTTTAATATGGTGTGTTATAAAAAAGCCCTTTGCATGTTTGAGTATCCTACTGATGGAAGATGCAGTTGTATGTCTGTGTGTGTGTGTGTGTGTGTGTGAGAGAGAGAGAGACTGAAAAATAAAGTGAAATGCGTCATGCGACACTTGTTATATTCATATGTCTAATGCATGTTTCCAGACTTTTGTGTGTCTGTTGGGAACATTTTTATCGCAGACTACTCTCAAGTTACTCTAAATCTAAAGATTTACCAGCTCCAGTTGAATAACTCCATGTGGTCTTTGAGGACAACAATCTCCTCATCAATACAACATTTATCAGACTGTATATTTATAATCACACCCTCCAGTGTCACCCACATGAGGATGAGGTTCCCATTTGAGTCTGGTTCCTCTCAAGGTTTCTTCCTTTACCATCCAAGGGAGTTTTTCCTTGCCACAGTCCCTGAGTCACCTCAGACTTGCTCATTGGGGATAAATACAAACACATTTAAATATATCTAACATTAATCTTGAATTTTGTATTCTATTAATCTTAATAATAATAACATTTTATTCTATGTTTATGTTCTGTAAAGCTGCTTTGAGACAATCTCGATTGTAAAAAGTGCTATACAAATAAATTTGAATTGATCTCTCAAGTCAAAGTGACTTTGTTTAATATAACAGTGTAACTATCTTTACACAGCATTACACTGCCATGATATACAGTGCTGAAAAGTGTTTTGTTCTTTAGCTTCTTTTGGATGACCACTTGTTCTCACCTGCCCAAAAAAACCAGAGTAACAAGGAAACCGTACAGGTCAAAAGCTACAGTTAATGATCGACCATGAGAATGAGGAAGGTTGTTGATCTCCTGGAATTTTAATACATAAACTGGTTTATAACTGTGTTGAGCAGAACGGTATGTCAGCATGCACAACACATCAAACCTTGAAGTGGATGAGCTACAACAGCAGACGATCACATCAGGTTTCTCTTCTGTCAGCCAAGGACAAGAATCTGAGGCTGTTGTGGAGACAGCTGAAGAGTGGAAAATGACCAGGAGATTTTTTTTTATCTTCTAAGCATCCTGGTTGGGTGCGTCTTTTCATTTTGATGTGAAAATAAACTGAAGCTTTTCACAGCATGATTTTAAGTACTGTACTGCTGCAACATGATTGCCTGGTTAGAGAACTGCAGTATAAGCAGGCGCTCTGGTGTTCCTATTAAAGTGGATATCAACATGTACACGTGTGCATAATTCACCTTTAACCTCGTAATCGCTTGGAGGAGAGCCTCTGTTCCGGACTGAGTGTTTAAGACGTGGTGGTGTTGGAGAAGCAGCCATGCCTGTCCGAACTTTGCCGTGTCCGTTGTGGGTGAGTGGCATGCCGTTAGCAGCTCCCAGATGCCCGCCTTTCAGCCTCCGCTGTAGCTGATCCTGCATTTTTACTGCACGTTCATCACGAATGGGCACTGACACACTGTGGCACATCATATCTGCATGCATACACACACACACACATCTCATGAGTAAACAAATATTACATTTACTAGTTAGTTCACTGAGCAAATAGAAACTGCAGTGTGCTGTCCCAAGTTTTGGTTGGTAAACAAGTCATTGAATTTATAGCATATGGCAACCCTCTTAAGTGCATTAAGCCTCGGAGTTTCTGAAATAGCATTCGGTAACTGAGTCGTTAAGTCTTTGGTGAATGCTTCAACTTTAAGATTTGAAGTTCTGTCCTCTGAGCCTACTTGTCCATTGGACAACTTTAAACAAACAAACGACAGTCCAGACATGTAATCTTTGTGTCTCAGGCATGCAGCCTACTGATCTGTCTATCCACATATATATACACAATGATGCCTGTCATTGTCAGGTTACCGTCTGCCCACCTTTGCTCACAAAAGTACCAAAATACAAATAAAATAATGAAAATAAAGGTCAGGCTTCAGTTAATATCTGAATCAAACATCAGAATTGTAAAAAAAAAAAAATCATCTCAGTGACTTTCACCACTGTATATATATATATTTTCAGGTTGCCAAAACTGTGATTTTCACCATAAATCTTTTAAACATCAAATCACATTGTGTGGGCTTGTTGGTGAAAGAGGAGGACTCTTAGAGCTAGTCTGAGGTTTCAGTGGGCACAAGCTAACCAAAACTGTGGTGAAAATCACATGGAAAAACAGAATGAACGGCTGACTGGATAATTGCAGGTGCTCCTAATAAAATGGACACAACAACACACGTTACAATGTAAAAAAAAAAATTGGTCTGGAAAAATCATCCTTTAGAACACAGTACTCTTAGCAGGAGTTTCGATCATTTATCCATCGCTGCATCCAGGGGGATCCGAACCTTATCCCGGGAGCACTGCACACCAGACAGGAAAACACCCTGGAGGTCAGTAATATTTAACAATTCCTGCCATGAATCAACCACTAGGTGGCCAATAATGAGTCGTACTTTAGTGCATATATACTTCTGCATATACATTTCTGATTGATCCTACACATTTACCAAACATTATCCTGAGCGACTTTAATTTTAATCTCATTTTATGAACTGATCTACTTGCTCAGGGGCTCAGCATTGCCGGACATGGGATTTGAACTTGCAACCTTAAACAACACCTTAAACACGACGCAACTACATCCCACACAGGATTACAGGAAGTCTGGAGATAGGGCAGGGAACACCTTGGACAAGGTATCGAGCCATCACAGGGCACACACACTCACACACTGGTTCATACACTACATACAGTTACAATCAGCCACCCAATAGGAAACCGGAGTACCTCGAAGAAACCCCTGAAGCACAAAGAGAACAAGCACACAGGGTTTTGAGGAAATATGATGCGAAAAGGCCCAGTTCTGCCCACTCTACAGTATAGGTGTGTAATGCTCACCCTGCTCATTGTAGACAGGAAGTGCAGGCAGCTGGTGTATGTAGTGAGGAGAGAGCTCGGTGGGGTAAAAGTGTGGGTGGTGCAGCATGGCTGGCTGTGGTGGGGTGTACAGTGGGAGATGTGGAGGTACAGGGGGTAAAGAGGGATGAAACTCCATCGTATGAGGCAGAACCAGCACCTTCCACATGCCGTTCTCCTCCACCACCTGAAGGAGACACACAAGATCACTACACATTTCTGCTATTTATAACATCACCAAGAAACATTTCTGTTTGAAATATCTGTTTGTTCTAAATGCCATTCCGTAATGATGGGGCATTCGTTTTAGTTGTAGAATAAAGCATAATAAATCATGATAAATATGGCAACGGTGTACCTGAGATATGTAACCTGGAGGCACAAAAATGGGTGGCATGGTGCCATTAGGGGACACCATGGGCACCTGCGCAGGACCTGAACACACACACACAGAATGTAGAGTCTGTTAAATACCACTGACTTAACCTGGATACGCACTGGTGTGCATGTGATGGTGTGTAAACAGGTATGTGTTCACCTGTAATGCACTGAATCTGGCCATCATCTGTGCGTACAGTAAAAGTCTCTCCTGGATTGACCTGTACCAGGACCATCTGGAAAAGACAAACAAACAGATGCACCGTGGTGTGAGTCACGTGACATGAAACAACAGTTCTCTCTTTAAATCTAAATTCGTTTGCAGAGTTTTTTCATCTTTACTCCCAAAGAAAACACTTTTCACTTCTGTGTATGAAACTCAGCATTTATTAGAAAGGGTTTCCTGGGATGTTGTGCGTGATTAGATATGATGTTTCACAAAGTCAATATTTTTTGCGGGGGGCACGGTGGCTTAGTTGTTAGCACATTCGCCTCACACCTCCAGGGTTGGGGGTTCGATTCCCGCCTCCACCTTGTGTGTGCCGAGTTTGCATGTTCTCCCCGGGATTTACCGTGTTTCTCACATGCAGGTGGTGAAGCTGATTTTGTGTCTTTTGCTGGAAATTAGGAAATTTTTCCAACTCAATTCTGATAATGAAAAATATTAATTTTATTTCAATGTATTTATTTAAAAAATTATTTGATCAGAAGCACCTAATGGACAACAACCCCCCCCCCCTTTTTTTTAAATAATAGATTTTGTAGGCAGGTTGACTCCCACATCCTCAAAGAACTCAGTTTCCCAGAACAACCTACAAACATGGCTACCTGGACTACACTTCCCAAAACACACCTTTTAATCATACACCCCTGTCTCCAGTCACAGCAGCCGCTATCTAAAGCCTCTCTCACACACACACACACACACACACACACACACACACACACACACACACACACACACACACACACTGACTTTTGATCGTGTATTTTTTATTGTCACAGTAAAACTTTCTCTGCATCGATTCCAGCCTCCCTTTTCAGACAGAAGCTGTTTACTGTGACAACCACAATAAGCAGAAGAAAAAGAATATTGGATATTTGCTTCTATCCAAATTCCAGCATGTGTGCGGTGGTTTCCCAGCAGAGGTGAGGTCCAGCTCAGAGCAAACACTCGTCCACACACGTCCATGAGCACGTGTTTGTTTCCCCGAGCCTGCAGAGTGTGTGCACAAAGCCCTGACCCCGTTTGACAAACTACGCCTCCATGGGAAATGTACACTGGCCTGGATGTTACATAAGTCTCCACACACACACACACACACACACACACACACGCACACACACTGCCTGCTTGCCTGCACATTGACACCATGACAGTCAGAATCATGGAACAAAATATATCAGTGACAAAGAAATAATAGAAAACATTTTACTTACAATTACTAATGGTGTGCAAGAGTCGAGTAAGAAGTTGAAAGAGAGAGAGAAAGAATGAGAAAGAGACAGGGAGTGAGGGAGAGAGAGAGAGAGAGACAGAGACAGTGTGGGGGAGACAGAGAGAAAGAGAGAGGGAGAGACTGAGAGGGGGGGCAGAGAGAGATAGAGGGAGAGAGAGAGACAGACAGACAGAGAAACAGACAGAGAGAATGACAGAGAGAGAGAGAGAGAGAGAGAGAGAGAGAGAGAGAGAGAGAGAGAGAGAGAGAGAGAGAGAGAGAGTGGGGGAGGAAGCGGACAGAGGCAGTATGTGAGGAATGCACGATACAGACGATGGAAGAGGGGCAGAAGTATGAAGTATGCATGGAATGCCGTGACCAGCCCCCAAAGCCATTGCCATCCCTGGGAGCCAAACCCCAGAGGTGAAGAAAGAGGGCGGGAAAACGAGGGAGGAAAGAGGGAGGAGGAGATGGAAAGGAAAAATGCAAGACACCTAATACCTGATTAGCATTTACAAAAAAATCCCTGAAAACAACAAGCACAAACTACTTTAGTTGTACCACAGCACTTCTGAATTCTCTAATCTGATTGGTCAGGAATTGTGGAGTTGTTTACTTTAACATCACTGCTGTCTGTAATACAAAACCCTGCTTCCTTTAGTTAGAATCCTGATCTGTTTTCATTACTCTTCTAGCAGCTCACACGGATTTGTATGGCACATGCTCCACATTATCTAAGACTAAAAATAAACAGATTAACACTGTGGGCCTGTGTAACAAAATAAAGTATGTAACAGTCCCTTGTGCATTCTGCAGACTTTTTAGCGATTCTTGTCACCAAAAGTGCTTCGATTGCTACTAGCGTTTTCATGTCAATGTTAAGGAGAGTAGCATGTCATCATTACTACATTACATAAATATAAAGTGTATTTACATTTTGTTCTGTCATTGCGTTACAGCAAAATGAGAGGAATGATGAAGGCTGCTTGACTTGACATGATACTGCGACGGTGTGTGTCATTAGTGTATCAGGGGACGGCTCAGAAAAAAGAAAGCGCAATCTCTCTGCTGTACTAATCAAACTCCACCACACTGGGTCAGATCTTCCTGGCATTGAGGATGTGTGTGTGTGTTGTACTGTGAGTCACAATAAAAACAAAGCAAACCCTGATAAATTCCACTGACAGGAATACACTAGTCGAGAGTTAAAGTAATACGAGCAACAGTCAGGACTCAGAACTGCAGCGACATCCAAGCTTTGTCCGATCTGGTCCCAAAAACCACAAACGACGTCAAGCAGCTGCTTGGTCTGTGCCAAAACAAAAGCAAAAAATCCCACAATGTGTATGGGCTGAGGAAGCAGTTTTAAAGGCACAGGGTAAATATTTGTACTTTTTTCCTACTTCAGCAAGACAATGCAAAATAAGAAGAGGCTGTAGCAGAAGAGGTGCTGTAGCAAATGCTGTATGCAGAGGGCAGAAAATTTATCAACGAGCACAAAGTGCAGGAAAAAAGAAATAGCATCAGATCCACAGCGTTAGTAGAAACAGCTTCTGGTAAAGTGTCCGTGGGAGTGCTGGGAAGTTCAGTCACTGCCCGGGTTGAGTCACTCACCCCAGTCACTGAGGCTTAATTAGGGTGAATAATCGTATATCCGTAATGCCTTTCATCAAAGTCCAGCTCCGTTCGGCTAATGAATCGCTAATTGCTTATGTACATTCACTTCTTCAGGTATGCTTGTTCTGGTGTATGGGAAGTTGTTGGAGTTGTGTTGTGGAGCTGGGGATGGAGAACGTCATGGAAAACTACAAGGAATGAAAGCTGATGTTGGCTCTCCTTCCTCCCCATGTCAGGACTGATGGACAGCGTGGAGAGGCGCAGTGACCTGGACTGATCAAGGCTAATCTGCCGGTCGCTCTCAAGGAGATAAAGTTGCTCAAAAGCCACGTCTCAAGCCGAGCTCTCGTTCCTGCTCTTTGTGTGGCCTTTGAGCTCACAGCACGCTTTGATCTGGAGGCCAAACGATGGGAAAGCAGGCATGGAATGTGGCTTTCTTTTTCAAGGGGGAGCCATGAATGAATAAAAGATTCCCCCCACACTGTTTTTCTTCCTTCATGGGGCTGTGCTTTTTCACATGGAGCGAAGGCATCGGGCCACAATCACACATTACTTAATAAGCCTAACTTTACCACGTTTGCTAAGGTTTACTGAATGCGAATAAAAGACTTTTTTTTTTTACACTTGACGTTGTGTCTAAGTGCGATATTATATTGTTTTTCCGTAATCTGTTTCTACTTGACGTGACCTTTGTTTTATCGCTGAAAGTCTACTTTATGCTGCTTTATCTCCTAGTCTGTGAAAATCTTTTGTAAAAAATGATGCACAGTGAAACTCGGACACTTTTATTTTTCTCTAAACTTTTTGCAGAAAGTCTGTAAAACAATAAACACTACAACACAGCAGAGTAACTATTGCTTCACACACTGATGAGAGCAACTGTGAAAAAGAAACACATGCTGAGAGAACACCCCCCCCCACACACACACACCCTCAAACACACACACAACCACTTTCTGTCTTTCTCTCTCTCTCTCACTCCCTGTCTCTCCTCTCACACACACACAGATACAATCACAACCACTCTATGTGTCTGGGTGTGTGTATGAGAAACAATCACAACCACTCTCTATCACACACACACACACACACACACACACACACACACACACACACACACACACACACACACACACACACACACAACCACCCTCCCATCAGCGGAGGCTATCAGGACCCGAGTTCCGGATGTGTACACTTCCAGCCCCTTTCCCTCCCCCCTTTTCGCCTCCTCTTCCTGGAAATTCTGTTGGCAGAGCTCGGCTGTGAGGAATGCAGACACTTCTCTCCTCTCCTCTCTCGTCTCAGCTTGGCTACATTCGAAGCACTCAGATGACCTGGAGTTTTGTCTCAAAACTGTTCAAATAGCTGCTTCTTAAAATTCTTAAAATGAAGGAATCTACAGTGGTTAAAAGCAGACCAGACTGATAAACTGATAAAAGTAAAACACACACACACACACACACGCACACCCACCCACACACACACACACATGCACACACACTAAATATAAATACAGAACAAATACAGAATGGTGAACGAGCACTGCTACAGTTTACCACCCACACAATCAAATCCCACTGACAGACGTGAGCCGCTTCAGCTCTGAATAATTCATGTTAGAATAAAGTCTGCTTTCCACTGTGGGATTTTCACCCTGACACGCTGCACTACAAATCTTTGCCAATGACTTGAGATCAGTGGTCTGAGAATGCAGAATGTGAAAATAACTGGAAACGCTCGACACGCCCATGTCTAGTCACAGACGGTTTCTGTAGCTGGTGTCACTCTCTGTAAGGACGAATGATCTCTGGTTGCTTCGTTGGTGCGACTCGCTGTCTGTACGAACGACACTGCTGCTATTACACTTGTGTAGAAGTGACCAATAGGAGAGCGGCGTAGGATGACATAACAATCTCGGGACAAATATAAATCTAGAAATGTCAACAAAACGAAACTAAAGAACAGGCAACAATCTCCTTATTACGTAAAGGACACTTTGAACTAGGCTTGAGCAATATTTTATTATTTCTTCCCCAATTTTGAAGAATTTTTAATAATGTGATAAACAATTTAAGCTTAAACCCCAGCAGAAAGGGAAAACTAGCATTTCCACTACATGTTTTAGGGAGAGTACAGACAGGAGTGTGGAAAAACATTATCAGCTGTGCAGACAAAAACTGGGCCGAGCGTGAGAGCTCAGCTGGACAGCGGATTTCTTGAGCAATTCTGCAGTAAAATGCAGTCAACAGTGAAAAAAAAAAAAAAACACAGCAGTTTTACATATGACACTTTAAAGAATTCAGCTGGTGTGATGTTGATGCTGTGTAACATTCGGCTTTGGAGAGTGAGTGAGTGAGAGAGAGAGAGAGAGAGAGAGAGAGAGAGAGAGAGAGAAAGAGAAAAGACCGATATTATTTCTAAAATCTAGAATTTGATGTTTTTGTTGTAGATCTTTAGATGTTTTCCTCTGTACAGTCACAGAAACGCCACATGGTGTAAACAGAAATCTCTTTTCTTGTTTATTGTTTTGTTGCCTTTGTAAGTCTCAGAAGCCGTAATACAGCCACGGAGGATTTACAATGTGACATTTTTTTCTCGCTGATGCAAAAGCACGAGACAATTTAAAATGATCCTGCGCCGTATTGATCCAGTCGTGGTTGTTGACACCGCAAATACGCAAACAAGTGCGTTAACCCGGGGTTTAGTGATGTACAGTGTGAAAAATCAGACAACGAATTAACAGGATTAAGTGTATGTAAAGTATGAGCAATGTGCACCATTGAATCAGATAAAAGCTTGTCCAAAGCGTTGCTACAAATTCGGAAGCACACGATTGTGTAGGATGCAGTCGTCTGTGTATCTTCGTAGACGCAGCAGCTTTGACGCCACTAAAAGTCATCGGTTTGCCAAAACATAGAAACACTTGTATTATATACACTTGTATATCCACTACATGTATATGTAGACTGAAAA
This sequence comes from Tachysurus fulvidraco, assembly GCF_022655615.1. Taxonomy (NCBI): domain Eukaryota; kingdom Metazoa; phylum Chordata; class Actinopteri; order Siluriformes; family Bagridae; genus Tachysurus; species Tachysurus fulvidraco. The sequence goes on from NC_062534.1 coordinate 9,319,684, forward strand.
CATTGTACACATAGTCTCCGTAATTCTGTATGATTATAGTGACTATAAATACGTATGTATACGCTCAATAATGGCAAAAGGAAGATAACTGTTTTGAATGCATAAGGAAAATATAGAGGATCTTTTGTTCTTTGCGAAAAAAGAACATTTTGTATGTATTTCTTCAATAAATAAATAAATCAGAAATATTTGGAAGATCTTAAAATGAAACGCGTGTTCGGCTAGGCTAGTGTCACTGTGATTGACAAGCAAAGGACCAGGCATGCCAACCACATGCCCCCATACCCACCCCCAACTCCTCCACCCAGACTGCACAGCCTACATCTTGGCTCAGAAATGCTGAGATTCAGACTCGTGATCAGCTGACGGTCGGGTAGAAGCTTTTTCCTTATGCCTTTGTTTGCTAAACAAACCCTCGCCATCCAGAATGCTTCATTTCAGTGACAAGAAAACTTTGCCTATTTATTACTCTGAGTAGGCTTTGGCTTCCGAATAAGCGAAGAGCTTGCTATCTGAAGATCTCGGCCTGTTTTGCACCGGCTCACTCACCTGCTGCATGCCGTCTCGGCTGAGCATGTGTGGGTAGAGGGGCATTTCAGCCAGCATGGGCGTGGCCTCCAAAAGTGGGAGGTGCTGATCTGTCATCATAGCTGAAGAGAGAGTTCATTGACATCAACTCCTACGAGATGAAAAAGAGAAGAGAAAGAAAGATGTTTAATACATTGGAGCAAAACACAGGACTGGGATTTGTTTCTTTTTTTTGAGATCTGTGTATCATATGTTTGTGGTCTCCATTTTATCATAACGGAATAAATACCTTTTCATAGATTAATGTTACAGAAGATCTTCTGAATAAAGTTTAAAACATGTGGTACACTGAGAGAATTCTTCCTAAGATATATTTCATACGATTTACAGCTGACAGCTGCAGCATCACAGCATGTGCAGGGTTAACAAACAGCAGCCGTCCATACGAACAAGCACACAATGATCATACAAATGAAATGAAATTACAACATAATAGCAATAAAAGTAAATATCGGAAAGAGGATCAATATCTGTACGTAGCTGAATGTTGTCAAGCTGTTGGTGGTGTCTGTACCACAGCATCTCGCATAGTCTGTTTTTGACTATCATAGTCTGTTTTTTCCCTCAAACGTTTAGTTGTTTGCGCTTGCGCTGCCCTCACCACCCAGTTTGGAATAATCTCTTCTGTTGACTAAAGTTCTTCTTAGTAATGTTTTATTAGTAGAACCATTAAACTGTTTCTTTTTTAAATTGTCCTCAAAAATGAAATGACTGTTCTCAGAGTGTAAACACACTTCATCCTGTTCTGATGCTGATCCTGACGTGTGGATGTTTCGCCAGCCGACATCACATTACTAACTCGTTTCCATAAGATTACTGCTGTTCGAATGATTTGCTGGATGTGTTGAGCGCAGCCTAATCTTTACTGTGAGAGGAAATTGCACTTAGCAAACATGTTTTTAGTTTTTTATGGATTTGTTTAAACGGCAGCGTTCGTTAAACCGGCTTCGGGCTTATCCTGGTCGTAAAACGTCTGAGGCAAGCTGAGATAGTCGTCTGAATAAATACGTTTCCGAGACTTTGGTGAAATAACAGGAACTGGCCAAAATTTTCATTGCTTTTTCTTTCTGTTTGGAAAAAAGTTTCAGTTTCTCCATTTAACTACAGCTTCTTTTAGCTATAGTTTGAGGTTTCACACTGTTCATACTTTACCCGGGTTTAACAATTAACCACCGTTATTAATAATCTTTTCACACTATATGTTTCACACTGTACTTTCCTAAACCCTGTCTTAACATTCTCAACAAACCCAGCCATTAATATAGCTCAATGATCAAATAAAGGATAAATACAGCTAGCAAACTAGTGTAGATTTGGTTTGAACACTGGGGGTTTGGATGGGTTTGCTTCATGATATTTTTTTATTAAATAAAAAAATAAAAATAAAATCAGTTTTGATATATCTGCATTGTCCATTGTCCACACAATTCACCGTTACATATAGATCTTTCTATCTATTTCCATCCATCTATCCATCTATCCATCCATCCATCCATCCATCCATCCAGAAGAATCTCTGGTCAAAGACGGTGTGACGTGACATCCATCATGAACGCTGTTGATGCTGATAACAGAAACTATTTGGTTGAATGTAGCTAATAGAACACAAGGCTATGTTTCCTGAACTTGTTACTGACAGATAGCTACAGCAGATGAAGTTAGCTTCATCATAATAACCATGGCATCCTATGTGCTTCTGAGTACGATTGATTTTTTGTTCCACTCTGATTGGTGATCTTGTGAGTAGTGTTCATCCTCATCTTTGTGAAGCTCCTCTTGCTCTCCCGGTCTCACGCCAGCGAGCTCATGCTGACAAACTCGTACACAATTCACAGCAGCGCTAATGTTTCAAAATAAATACTTTTACATATTTTTGCGATGAATATCGATGGGTTGAAGTTGCTAGTACTGGTTAGTACTTCTGAAACTCCCCCCCTGTAGTAGCTGCACTAAGAATAGGTTTATTTCACTCCTGAAATTTCGTGTCTCTAAATATTTCATAAAGTTTATGATTTCAAGAAACATTTAAACATGCACTTTTCCCTAAAGGCAAAGAAGCTAACAGATATTCCACATTGTGATCTGGGTTTGAAATCAGCTTAGCTTTTATACAGAGTTTGAGAAATCTCCCAGTGGGGGTGAGGGGAGGTTGTTTTGTGTGTGATGCTGAATTGTTTCCTTCATATCTGAACATATTTGACCTTTATACAGTCTTCTACAAAAGTCGAAGCCTTCTCCACAACTGGAAAGTCTGATTAAACAGAGTGCAATGATGTGTAAAGAGTCTTTTTTTTTTTCCTCTGTCGCTTCAAACTCATGCTAGGTTTCCCATCTGGAGTCAATAACTCCACACTCGTCAGTAGAAAATTCATCCCAGGCTGTAAACAGGAAACAAAGGGAACACGCGCGATGTGACAGAAATGCCTGCATGACGCCAGAGCACCAAACGACCTGTGCTTGTGCATGCTGTAGGGCTCGGACCACACGCACGTGCCTGGTGGGTATCATGCTCAAACTAATCTGCTGTCCTATAGGATGCTGAGTGAGGGTAGAAAGAGAGAGAGAGAGAGAGAGAGAGAGAGAGAGAGAGAGAGAGAGAGAGAGAGAGAGAGCGAGCAGGCAAGGATAAAATCAGGATTCATATCAGATTTATCAATGTCTAATTGTCTAAGCTAATTTTCTTCTTCTGTTTATTTGGTATGAAGTGTACAGTATTAAAGGGTCATTATTTCACCATACACTCCCTACATTACTACTGAAAGGTGTAGAATGAAGAGTTTATTCCATAATGTAGCCTGTGAGCAATAAATGACACCAGTCTGAGCTCTTACGCTTACATTCTTCACTCCCTCCAGGAGGTCATCATTTTGTGGCCGCAAATGAAAATAATCTGCATTGTCATGGGGTTTTGGGGAGTTGTTACCATAAAGCTCATAATTTTCGAAAAACGCACATCTTGAAGTACTTTTCACTTCTACCACAGCATTCTCACAATGAATTAGACATTTTCTTTAATTATTAAAGAACACCATGTTTTTATCCATTTATAGATCTGTTAAACGTTGTGTAACTCCCTCAAAAACACTTTACTTCCTGTTATCACTTACATTAGCATCCCTCTCACACCTCTCCTACTTAATAAGACAAAAATATGTGCCGTGACAAAAAATCTTGATCTCTCCAGGTCACGCTTTGAGTCTGACTGTTACAGAATGCTGACACTGGAGACTACAGGCTATAGGAAATGTCTGTGATGTCAGTTGTTATATGGTTGAAGTAAGAATAATAAGATATAAACAAGTGCATTGATAGAAAAGCCGTGTTTTTACAGGCATCTGTCGACCCTTTTTGACCGATCAGCATTGAGCATTCAGCAGCACTGTGGTGTAGCAGGTTTTAAAGTTAGGCTAACACTCTGTAGAAAATTCTTCTTCCACTTTCGGCTTTTCCCGTTAGGGGTCGCCACAGTGAATCATCTGTTCCCACATAACTTTATCCTCAGCATCCTCTACTCTCGCACCAATTACTTTCATGTCTTCATTTAACACATCCATATATCTCCTCTTTGGCTTTCCTCTTGACCGCTCACCTGGCTTCATGTCCAACATCCTTCTACCAATATAACCATCTCCCTCCTCTGTACATGTCCAAACCATCTCAATCTAACCTCTCTGACCTTGTCCCTAAAACAGTCAACTTGAGCTGTCCCTCTGATCTGCTCGTTCCTAATACTGTCCATCCTCGTCACTCCTAAAGAGAACCTCCTCATCTCTGCTACCTACAACCCTCCATGTCTTTTCCTCACTACTACAGTCGCTAACCAATAGGACTGTAAATTTGTAATGTAAAATAAATTACAAACAATAACTGTAGAAATATGAATGAGAGTGTGTGTGCCCTGCGATGGGTTGGCACTCTGTCCAGGGTGTATCCTGCCTTGATGCCCGATGCCTGAGATGGGCACAGGCTCCCCGTGACCCGAGGTAGTTCGGATAAGCGGTAGAAAATGAGTGAGTGAGTGAACTGTAGAAATATTTACAGTGAAGTAAACAATACAAAATTCAGTTGCTCAACAAAAGAGCTCCTTGAAAGAGCTTGAACTTTCAGATCAGTAGAATCCTGCATTTGTATGCCACAAAAAGTGAGGAAATGGCTAGTAGATATGTTTACAGTATATTTTTGATTCCTGTATCCTGCTGGCAGTAAATGACTAAATGTACACTCGTGATCTATTCTCTATCATGAATGAAAATAAGTTGGGTATAGCACAGCTCGGACTCCTGCAGCTGCTGAAATCAGGCTTTCATAAAGGTTTTGACATTTGCTTGCTTGCAAAAGTCAACTTTTGAAACCTTAGCAAGAAAAATTTCATGTGTGGTTATAAAGGAGGCCCGTAAGTGGTGATAGCTTAGTGTGGGATTGTGGGTGAAGAGCCCTGGCAGTGCTAGGCACCCCTCAGCCAAGGGCACCAGTGCTACACAATAACTCTTTGACAGTGGCGTCCGCTGGTTCCTTCCATTTGCCTCTGTTCAACAGCTGCCCTTGAATGAAGCACCTCCAGCCCTGTTCAGTCCTGTGTAGACTTGTGCCAATGCTGATTCACTCATTAATATTATAATATTATTTATAGCTTGTCATTTTCTTGTTGAGTGATGACTTTATTGATTCTTTATTCTTTGACACAATAATACATTTGGACTTGTTGATGCTCACTAGCTTTTTGGCTTCTTAAAAATCGCATGTGGACAAAGAGTGAAGTGACTTGTGTGACAAAATAAAATCAATGTTATGAGAATGACTCAATCCACTTCAATGTCACACTCCTGAAAGCATAGTCAGTGCTTGTGTAACGTGACCGACTCACGATAACAAGTGGATGTATGATAAAAGATCCCGAGGACGTTTACACCACAACCTTACACACCTGGTGATCTCATGTATACACAGGTTCAAACTATTCGTTGAATAACTAGTATTCATAGTATTCATCTTAAATTAGAGTTCTATCATTTAAAAATAATAAGAAATAAATAACACTACATTGGCAAAAGTATGGCTTTTCCCCAAACTGAAAAGTTGCCACAAAGTTGGAAGCACACAATTGTCTTGAATGTCTCTGTATACTTTAGCATTAAGAACCCATTTCACTGGAACACAGAGGCTTAGTCATGACATTGTTCCTGTGCACCAAGCAATCTCCATGAAGACAACTCAAGTTGTTAGCACACAGTACTGACCTCAACCTCAGTGAACACCTCTGCCACGAATTGTGACGAACACAAATCTGGTGGCAAGTCTTCCCAGAAGAATGGACATTATTAAGAGAATTAATCCGGAATGGGATGTTCAACAAGCACATATAGGTCTTATGGTCAGAGGTCCAAACACCCCTGACTCATCTAATGTACATTCACTAGACACAGACTGCAGTCGAGACACATGGACAGCTGAAAACAGCTGAATTTTTTCAGTGTGCAAGACTAAACTAGGAGATATACCTACGATGATACTTTGCTTTAATGGAACTTTATTATAATTATTAGATACCAGTTTTATTGTTGTAGAGTTTTAGACAAGTTGTATTAGACAAGCCTTACACTGTATTTAATATCTGCACACTAGTTCATTCACTGCCACATTTCCTGATCCACAAGTTTAGACTGACCCAGACTCTTTTTTTGATGCTGCTGAGGCTGGGGCTGAACTTGATGGGAAAAGAGTCCCAGTTTACTGCTGTAGACACAGCCACACTACATCCAAAGAAAACTAGGGAATGAGCTATAAGGCCTCTATTGACAGACATGAGCTTCCACGCTGCACATTCTCAGTTTCAGATGCAACTGGGCCTCCAGGTCATCAACATGAGTGTAACTCAAAATTAGCAACCACATGATGTAATTCTGTGTAACTTAATGCACATATTGATTATATTGCACTGATTTATTTCTGTCATTAACAGTGTAGCCAAAAACACTAGCTGCCAAATGATTCCCAAATGGCTTCTACTACACATGATGCACTATGTACTCTTCTGTCTAGTGTAGGGGTTTTAGAAAGGTAGCATCAGCTTAAATGGAACAACATGTTGTTCGATATATTTTTAATTAACAGTAAGTAAATTCCCAGGATATAGCATTTAGCAGAATGTGGTACATTTTTAAACTAGACTGTCTTCAGCCATCTTGAAAATGTTTCCTCGTCTAGCTTCAGCACCGGGTAGCCCCGCCCCTAACACTATATATGAATGAAGCGTCAACCAGGTATTTAAAGTGCACTTCATCTTGTTATTACTCACACTATTTATAATGCAAAATAGTATAAACTGTGCATGAATAGACAACGTACTCGACACACCTACTGAAGCTGGAAATGCCATTTGTAGCTGTTAACTGAAGTGCGGTTGGACAAATTCCTTGCTTTTGATTATCAGAATTTAACTGCACTAATAAAACAGCCTAAAATAGTGATGCTCTGAACCGGTTTCGGACAACTCGTCAGCTACTATTTTTTTGAATTACTAGTCAACTACTAAAAATTAATAGTACAACCCCTAGATCATATCAGCTTTACTGAAACATTACATTTGTGTCACAGGGAGGGAACAAGGGAAGCAGAAAGAATGAGATCAGAGTGTGAAAATGCCCTCGGGGCATCCAGAGTGAGGCCAGGCTTTGAAGGGTGTGACACCAAGCACGGGGCACTGAGGAAACCAAACCCCTGTCTGACAAAAGATCCTGAAATGGGGAATCTTGATTTCCTGTGGCCACACCTCTCACCTTCCTTCTACCCTCTTCTGGAAGACATCATTAGTCATGTCCAAAAATAACCCGACTTTATATCAAGTCTAAGATAAATATATAGTTTTTCTTTTCAAAATGTAATCTGCTGTACAGAGTCTCATGGTCCTTGTATGTAATTAAACTGATCAACTCTGTAGTCAAACACACACACACACACACACACACACACACACACACACACACACACACACACTCCTTTCCTCTGACAAACACACATTTTCCCTCATATCAGACCTGCACAAGACCTCAGAGTCCTGCAAAACAAAATAACAGGGTCCACAGCTCTGAATGAACACCTACAGCACACATCCATCTGGACCTAAATGAAGACTGTGCAAACTAATATACCCCTGTAGGTATCAATTCAACCTGCAAGGGTTCATTCAGTGGGAATTTTTACTGTGTGTCAAATCATTGCCTTGGAACTGGGATGATGACAGAACAGGACTTGACCTGTGTCTAAGGAATGATTTATTAACACTCGCATTGTTGTAAGAGTGTGTTACTGAGCTATTCCAAACACTATTCATGCTACTCTATAGATATGATGAGAACTGATAATTATTGTATTATGTTATGTGTAATAACATTAGTAGGTGGATTCCCACTGCCTTGAATCTACCCACTGTATTTGCAGAGATGTGAGAACAGACCAAACTGAAATGATGTATATATAACCTGTTGAACCACCATTTTTTCTCATTTTTTTTTATTTGTGTTTCAACAGCTAATACATCATTACAGCTTGTTCATGATACTGATGAACATTATCATAGGCTCTTCTTTAGCAGATATGCTAAATATGACAATATTATTATAATATTGATATTCTTCTAAATCGTCGGAGTAAAAGTTTCCGAGTTCATCAGTATTTTTTTATTCTTTTTTTATATTTATTTTTATCATCAGTATTTTTTTAAACTGTTAAAAATTATAATTGAAGTCTGCATTACATTTGAATGTAAATATTTCTTCCTGAAACTTTTAAATTGGCATGAATATTCATTTTCCTCTATATCCTCGTGTGTTAAATAAACGTCATGTATAATGGTGTAATATTGATGTAAAAACAAATCCTTTTGTTTGCTATATAACAAGTATTTGGTTACCAGTAAACCCCCCCCCCCCCCGGCCCCCCCCAAATCATTATGGCTCCACTGTTTAGTTGGTGATTTATTAGCTTTGTTTAGCAAAACTTGTCTTCAAGTATCACAATTTCATTAGCACAAAATTATCCTGTACGGTCACTACTGGTGCTAAAACAATTTTTATTATGATTATTATTTTTTTGTTTTTATTATTATTATGATTAAAAAAATGATTGAATGTAAATAAACACACAACACACAACTATTAAAAACCAAGCCGAGCAAAAGAGCTAAAACACACAGCTGGTGTAAAGGTGTTGACTTGGTCACTGAACAGAATAAATACATGACTGTAGCTGCATCCAGTCAATAAAATAAACACAACGTTGCCACGTCCTCGGATTTGATCCGTCTACAGCGACACAGTAACACTGTTGGATAGAAAGAATTACACTCGGAAACTAACTAACGTTTTTTTTTTGTAACGTTGTAACAACAAACAGATGTCGCGTTATAAGTTAAACAGCAACCGCTCTCAAGTTAAAAGGAAATAAATAATACTCATTAAATCGTTTTTGTTTGTTTGTTTGTTTGTTTTTTCCCCCCTGAAGTCCTCGCATCTAAGCGGAAGTTGGGAAAATGATGAGGGTCAGTTAATGACGAACAGGGCGTAGTCTGAGTCGGTGACCATAAGGAGGGAGTAGTGTGGAAATGGGAATTGGACAGGACCCGAAACGCGTCGCTTTAAAGCCGCGCCGTTTCGATACATGTGTGAACAGAGGAAATAGTCGTTTGCCTACCGCAATAGTGCCGGAACGGAGAAGACATGGACGACGCAGACGCTCGCATGTGATTACACGAGATGGCGATGGGTCGCAAATCGATTTGAATCCGTCCCCGAGATCCTCGTTATTCCGTTAAGTCTGCTTGATTGCGTTCATCCCCACCACAACCTCCACTTGGCTGAAAGAGGAGACATCTGAGGTGAATTCCCGATCTCGCGCTTCTACATCGCCATCAAGTTCTGCAGGCGCATGCGCAGTGCAGGCGAAATTCCGTAAGCCTGACCAGGGTCTTCCCATAGTGGGAGGAAGGAGTAAAGTCTGAAGAGAAAACGCGGGCGTCTGAATTTACAACGTTCCACGATTGCTTTCAGTCTACCGCCTTATTTACTGATTAAACAATGCGATTGGAGCCTTTGTGTTATGCCCTGTGATGTAGGCCATCGTGTTTTTAATAATAAATACCATGTAATTGTTTAAGGGCAAAAGCTATGGCAAGGAAATGATGGAAAATGTTACTGACTTATTTTAGATGTATCTGGCTTAATAAGACGTTTTCGATTTCTATGTTAATTTATAGAATTATTGGAAATCAATATTTTTCCTTAACAGAATAAAAAAATTAATTAATTTTTGTGGTGTGTGTGTAATGTGGATGTGGTAGCCTAGTTGTTAAGGTGCCACCAATCAGAAGGTTGTGAGTTCGATTCCCATGTCTACCAGACTGTCACTGCTGGGCCCTTAACCATCAATTGCTCAGTTGTATAAAATTAGATAAAAATATAAGTCGCTGTGGATAAGGGCATCTGCTAAATGCTGTAAATGTAAATAAAATGGATTATGGTGGTTTAGAGCGTTTGCCTAGCACCTCTGTGGTTGGGGGTTTTATTATCACCTCCTCTCTGTGTACACAGAGTTTACATGGTTTCCCTGTTCTTTAGGAGCTTCCTTCGGGGTCCCTGGTTTTCTCCACAGTCCAAAGTAGTGTGTGTGGATGAGTGTTTGTAATTGTGCCCTGTGATGAGTTGCCACCCTGTCCAGAGTGTCCCTGCGATGGGCTTCAGGCTCTGCAAGACCCTACGTAGGATAAACGGTACAGAACATTGATGAATCCTTAAGATGGTTTTGTCTAATGTTTCAAGGTTTTATTGCCACAAATAGCCTAATAGTGTACAATATACAATGGAGAGCTTACTTTTGTTGTTTCTTTCACAGCAACAGTACAAAAGACACAAACATATATGATCTACATTATTTGCAAATGTCACAGTAAAATGAGAAAAAACTCTGTCTTTTGGAAAGAAACATTCCCCTTTTAGTTTTACGTTGATTTGTTTGACCTTTCAAATAAAACTAAAATAACATAAGCCGAGTTAACTATTTTCTGAAGTTGTGAACTTTGACAACTAATCAATGGACTTTAAAAATAAAAAATAAAAATCCTTAAATATTCTAAATTACCAAAACAATTTGGTAAGTACTAGAATATTTGTGTTATTTAAGGCAACGGATAAACCCCAAATTCAGACCTTCTAATTAAAGCTACACCGTTATAATAGAATAATTACTATCAGCTATACTAAATAGTATGGCATATTATAATGTTCGATTGAATTTTAAGTCAAGTCAAGTCACCTTTATTGTCACAATACAGTACATATATTCAAGAAAACATGTATTAAAAGAGCACTAAGGCTAGCAATCTGTTGTTTTGGGATGAAGGAGGTTGTATGGGATTTTAGACGTATAGGGAAATGTACCGTTCAAATCTAGAATTTCATGCATTTACCATTTTAGCCACTAGATGTCGGTAAAATACAACCTGAACTTAATGATGATGCACTAATAACAGTCCACTGTGGTAATATAACCTTGTGAACTGAGTTGGCAGGTCTCAGCAAAATTTCTAGACAAACTACTGCTTAAAATCAACACCAAAAAAACATACTGCTCCAAAACCTTCCTTTTTATCCTTTCCTAACATTTAGAATATACCTTACAACAGAAATGGTTTACAATAACAGGTCAATGTTAGCTTAACTGATCATCCTGATTAAGCACATCCTGATTGAAGGGTTGAACTTTTATGCGTTTTTTTTTTTTTTTTTTTTTTTTTGAGTTTGGCTTATCTTACCATACCCATGTCCCAAATAACATGGGAGGTTGATGGCATCTTTGATTTGACCCTAGATGTGAATGAGGCTGTTGGGTATCTGGTATAAAAAAAAAGTTGTCTTTGTATATAAATATGCCTTGTGTATTTGCACAATACATGCACAAACCATTAACATTTGCAGTTATTAACATATGCACAATAAATACATTGTAAAATATAAGTATGATAGCCCTAATCATTAATAATAAGAACATATAATAATAGACCACAAAAAAGCAGATTGATCAAACAAACTGTCACAGTTTGAAAGCAGCATCATTAATTCAGTATATGCATTATTTTGTAAGCAAGCTGCTGTTCTGTGCATTAGTCTGTTTATAATGAGTTATATACTCTCTGTATAAGCCTTTATCTTCATTCAATTTCCTTTTTTTTTTTTTTGCTTATTAACATCCAGAAAATAAAAGTGCAATAATCCTGTTGAATGACTTCTTAAACCATAATAATACTGCACTTCCATCACCGATCACCCTACCTTTTCCTTCAGATTAATCCTGATTTACCACAATAAGTAACAGTTCGACGAGTCTCTTTAATTCCATAAGGGAGCCGTTTTCACAACTGAATTCGTATGAAAAGGTTAGGGGCAAACTTAATGGCAGGGTTAATGCCATTTATTAATGACATCAAATAAAATCCAACCACACCCTGCTTGATCATTGCTTTCCTATTCTTTTAGCCAGGAGGTACTGTTATCTTCATTTCTACCCCAGTTTGCTCGAGCTAATGCATTTCTCATGCTCGCTCTGCTGTAAAGGATGGGCAGATGATGGCAAATTGCGGTTGCGCTTCATGATCAGGGAATTTACTGATGCCTTGCGGAAAGTAGAGAGCCTATTACGGAAATTCTCACCCGAAAAGAAGTAAAGCATGGGGTCGAAGCAGGAGTTTGCAGCAGCCAGGCACAGCGTGATCACCACTGACTTCTGCATGGAGTTAATCTCATCACATGAGGCACCTTGCTTCTTAAAGTGGAGGTGTACAGTGCGTTGCACATGGTAGGGCATGAAGCTGATCAAGAATGCAAGCATGACAACCACAATCATGCGGATGGCTTTGGTACGTGTGTTTTGCTGCCTCTTCATCGCATTAGAGTTGCCCAATAATGCCCGCACAATGCCAACATAGCAGACCAGGATTACTAGGAAGGGCACAAGAAACCCCACCACCAATGAGAAATAATTGAGCACCTCCAGCTTTTTTAGGCTGCTAGATTCCTCTGGTGGCTCAAAACATTTGGTTTTGTTGGTTTTTGGATCAAAGTGCTGGCCAGAGAGCAAGAACGGAGAGCTGGTGGCACAGATGAAGACCCAAATTCCAGCGCAGACCACTCGAGCCCGCCGCTCAGTGCCCATGCGCAGATTCTGCACAGGGAATACAATGGCCAGGAAACGTGTAAAGCTCATAGCCATCATGAAAAAAATGCTGCAGTAGAGGTTGACATAAAGCGCATACGAGCTGATGCGGCACAGAAAGTCCCCCAGTGTCCAATGGCCCTTATGTACATAGTAAAGAACGCGGAAAGGAAGCGTGCACACACACAGCAGGTCAGCCACTGCTAGGTTCAGCATGTACACATGGAAGGCAGAGGATTGGCGATAGGTCCGGATGAGCACCACCAGTGCAAAGCCGTTACCCACCAGGCCAAAAATGGTGATGATGGAGTAGGCAGTGGAATAGACTTGGTTGCGGAAGTCATCGATTGAGGGACAGGTGGTGTTGTTTGCCATTTTCTGTGTTCTTTAACACAAAACAAAAAAAAAAAATGAATGGCATGAATGGCATTGAAACACAAATTATTATATAAATTACACACAAGTTATAAACTTCAGACAATACAGAAGTTACCTTCCATGCAATAAATAAGAAGTGCAGACTCTTTAGGTAAAACTATTCAAGTAAAAAACATAAAAATTTCATCGGGGGTAGGTAACATAGGCACTGTACAGCTCTATAGTCCAAGTTTCTATCCTGAGCTCAGGTTACTGCCTGTTTGAAATTTCTGTGCATTGTCTCTCTTATGTATATGTGGTTCTCCTCAGGTTTGTCTGGTTTCCTCACACCTCTCAGAGAAATGGCAGCAGGTGACTTGGCTTATGTCTGATTGCTGTGAATGAGTGTGTATGCATGATGACCTGTAACTAACTGGCATCCAATTCAAGGTTCAATTCAACAAAATTAAATTGTGTATCATTTTAAAAAGAGGACATAAAGCATATTTGTGTGAATACATAAACTGTGGATTTAAAGTTTAAATATATACATTTTACATTTACAAATGGGGGTTCATCTAATGCTCACAGCACAACTCTGAACAGGATAAAAGATGTTAATTATTGAATGACAGAATGAATGAGAAATACTCCGGGTTAAACATTTTACCCATGTCCCCAAGTAACCTGGCAGCACCTAAACTGTTACTAGGTGTGAACGTGTGTATAGAGAGTGCAAAGGTGTGTGTACATGATGTCCTGTGATGCACTTCAGATATTCATGTTTAACAATGCCATGTTAGTTCTGGCACCTCTTCAATTCAAAGGAAGATCCACCACTCACAATGTGATGTACACAGTTATTTGTTTTTGCCTTTCCATATAATCATTTACATGCCCATGTTTCACTTATTGTTGACATTTTAGCACTAAACACAGTAAAAGCTTACAAGAAGTCTACAAGGTATACAAATCCATTCAAATCTGTACATCTATGTAGTTCGAATAAGGTGTAGAAGTGAGAACTGATCTTAAGGATATTGGGATTTAGTCTTTTATATTGTAAATCCTATAGATTTAAGGTCTGAGGCATAGATTAAATGTGTGCAGAAAAAGTTCACTATTTATTTTCCTTCTCGACCCTATTTTCTAGTCTGACATAATTACAGGATTGCCTTGTATAGATTGGATTAAATATATGTTTACTTACATGCCAGGCTAATTTATAACGATGCAAATAGAAAAAAACGAGTTATTCAACATGCAATAACTGCATACACGTTTTCCTGGTTAAAAATGAAAAATGGTTACCTAAAGTGCTGATGGCTTCTCCAGGTATTCCGCGCTGTGGTTGTGCCAGATGATTAAAAAAGCTTTCTTCCCCAATTCAGATCGCATCTGATTAAAGACGCTGTGTGTCAGATGAGCGCGTGTCACGAAGGCGAGCCTGCTACGGTGTGTGCGCGCGCAAATAATAACGTTTGTCAAATAATAATGTGAACCACGTGCTTCATGCGAACCCTCGCGCTGTTCAAGCGTTAACCACCACTCGTTTTACAGTAGATCTGTTTAACAATCATGTCAACAGTAGTGACTTCGCGTGTAAAACGCATTGTTTAAGCTCAATAATGCAATTCAATTGATTTGTACAGCGCTTTTAACAATTTCCCATTGTCTCAAAGCAGCTTTACAGAAGTATGGAAACAGAAGAGAGAATAAAAAAGAAATAATAATAATAATAATAATAATAATAATAATAATAATAATAATAAATAAGAAGAAACATAATTAAGTGAATTAAAGTTTAAAATTAATTTAAAACAGATTGACTTAAAATTTATGATACTATATATAGTACAGACTCAGAAGGGAACCCATCCTCATTTGGGTGACACACAGTTAATAGTGTAAATGTAAATAATGTCCTTTCTGCAACAGTTTATAATAGTGCAACCGAGAGCTCCCGAGGAACTATTGGGTCATCGTTAACTCTGAGTTCAGTGCAGACCTGATTGCTGATAAAGACAAGACCATACAGCTGACTGACACAACCAATAAAGTTACAGCACATGCTTTTTTTCATGCTGATGGTAGATCCTCATGCTCATCATTGGACATCATTGAATCATAACAGGGATAAACCCTAAATTCCCTTAGAAATCTTTCTCAGCAACACAGTATTCATGTTGTTACCAAGCAGCACAGGAATTTAACATGTCTTGTATAAATATTCACCCTCCTATGGATCACTTAATTTACGCAATACGTGTAAAATAAAGTAGAATTTCTTCACTGACTGATTCATGCCTTCCAGGGTTTAGGGTTTTAAAGGGTTTTCAAGTGCTGCACAGTTCAGCATCAGGCACTGTTGTCCCACAGCTCCAGCTTGCATTGTTCAGTTTTGTTTAGCTTACAGTTTCTGTGCATGTTCTCCCAATGTTTACATAGGTTTACTTTGGTTTCCTTCCAGCAGAGCATTCCGAAAGGTGAAAAATTTTGTTCATTAGTCATATCCAGGAAATAAGGAAGAATTCCTAGGAGGCACAACACTGTTTACAATGACAAATGACTAATAAAGACAAAATGATCTATTCCTGATATGAGTCTCTTCTGATCTTGGATAACTGATAATTATATCTGAGGTTAAATGCATTTTCAGATCTTTTAGGTCAGATATCTACTGCTCCTGGGACCATAAAACACATTTTTGGTGTCAATGGTTATTTGAAGCGCTATACTAATATAATAAATAATAAAATTGGGAAGATACAGTATGATGGTTGAAGTGATGTATGCAAGTAAGGATATTTTGCTGTATATATATATATATATATATATATATATATATATATATATATATATATATATATATATATATATATATATATATATATATATTGGATTTAGTTTTCTCCAACATGTTAATCAATACATTCTCTAATGAACATGTACTAGTGTACTTAAGTTGGTTGTTATCCACACCTGAATTCACAAGACTCACTTCATATGGTTAGCTCTTCATTCATTCTTGATTACTACATGCCTTAACTCATTGTTAGTTCATATTTAAGTCAGTATTGATTCGGGAATCAGTGTATGATTATTCACGCATGGTTTCTGTCTAATGTTACCCACTGAAAATGGGCTTGGGTTAAGGATTAAATGAAGAAGGTTTGTCAGTTTGCCTTTGACAAATGAGTGAATCGAATCTCTGTCAGCTAGTAGCAGTAAGTAGGCTTTAGTCTATGTCAAACCAAACATGTTGGAATTGTAGCTGTTGACAAAATGATTCCTATTGCCAAATATGCAAAAGAAGGTGAGCTCTGTGCTGCTTTTGAGAGTTAGATATAAGTAACATTTATCTGTTCAGTCTGAATGAAGAACTTGATATTCAAATAATATAATATATATAGATTATTAGTAATTATTTTGCACAACTTTAAATATACCCGTGTTATTAAAGCTTATAAAACCCAAGATCCTCTCAATTTTGTCCATTATCCACTTCTTTAGCACCTCCTCCAGAGGTGGTCAAAGTACTGAGAATTGATAATTAAGTTAAAGTATAGATGATTAGATATCAAAATCTAACTCAATTAAAAGAGGAAGTATCAAGTAAAATGTAATAATAAGAAATACACTTTGCTAATTTAAAGGTTCTCTATTAATGAGTAAAAAAAGCTAATGGTTTTATGATCAAATGAAGTTAATTTTGTGTTCGCACAAAATATATTTAATGACTTAAAGCTGTTAGAAGATCAAACAATAATAATGCTGTGTTCCTGAAAACATCATTCATCAGTCTCAGTAAGTTTATAGTACTTACAATTATCTATATAGCCAAGAATCCAAGAAGCCAATTATGTCAGCTACTGGAACCGATGCTAATTTAACCTGGAATTAGCAAAGATAGCAAGCTCACTTGAGGTCTGTCCCAAATTACATATGCAACATTCTACAGCATTTTGTAGTTTGTTCACACTGAAAATTCCAGCAAGAAAAAAAGAAGTGCAGTTTAAGTTTGCAGATGATGCTCTTATTCGTCCAAAAAACAATGTTTGCAATTTTGATAACTTCATACACTTGACACTCGTAGCATTGCTCACATAGTGGAAGGGGGTGGGCTACCAAGCAATGACCCTGGATGAGAAAAATGTTCAAGATGGCCATCGAATCTGGTGGACAAGACATCTTACAACTCTCATGTTTTTTTATTAATATTATATATTTACCAAGGTAGATACATTTTAAGACAATTTGATAGATGACATTATCTGTATAATGCAGCATGAGAAGGTCACTGCAGAGCTGATATGCTAGCTGATAGTTTTTTTTTCTAGAGATGATTTGTATCAAGAATGTAGTAAGTACATGTATAGTAAGTAAATGTACAATTAGTCAAGTATTTTCCACCACTGTATGAGTTCAGCGAAGAATTGGATGGTTATCTGGACACCAGGGAGTCATTTTGGCTCATCAGGCTCAACACATATCTTCCTGCTTTAGTTTGAGTAAAGTTTAGCCCTGCTGTTTAACTGTCTACTGTGTATTCAAGCTCTTGAATAATAAAAAAAACAACTCCACACTTTCATTTCTGCAAGAGAAGGACTGGAAGCAAAAATGATTTCCTCAATCCAATTATCTCAAATCTAATTTCACGACATCTGTAATGTTAGGTTTAGTTTCAGTCCTATATTCAGGAAAGAGGATGACATCTCCATCTAACTGAAGTCCAGCTCATGAGGCCAGTGTGGCTATTTGGTGTGTGTGTGTGTGGTAGACAGCCTGAAGCGTTCATGACTGTTTGTATGATTCTTCCTCCATCATCTCACCTTTTAACCAACAAGACACAACAGCTACCAAATAAGCTAACACATGCTTCCATTAAACCAAAAGGAGGAACTGCTGTGGATGCTGCAGTAAAGTTATGAAAACAAACTTGGATTAAAATGCAGTCTGCCCTCTTCAACATACATAAGCTCATAGATGCCTATGATTGGCTAGTGACACTCTAATTGACAGGAAAGGGAGGGCATTCCATCCTAACAACCCAGTGAGCAGTGGACAAATCTGTTTTGTAGATTCATGGCATCAAACATGCAATCACACAAATGTAGGATATTTGGTTTTCTGTTTGGCCCTAAAGAAAAATTATATTTTCTGTTTGGGAAGGCTTATTGACTATTTTATGGCAATGCTATTAAATATGCCTTAGCTTAATCCTAGGTTAGTATATTTGGAGAAATGATAAGGATTCTCAATGCAGATCCTTATTCTCCATTATCCAGTGACATTGACATACCATAAAGCATGAGTCAAAATTGGCTAATATTATTTGTTCTGCTAAATCAGCAAAACGTTTCCTGACACCAATTCTTACCCCCTTTACATGAAAAAAAAGTCTATTTCTGATCATTTATTCTTATAGGTTTAATCTACTACATTGTGAAAATCCACTACATTGTGAAAACCTCAAAAATTGTAAATGTGTAAAAGCTGGGACATTTTGCAGACAGAGACGAATGCACAACTGATGTGCCTGCTGCATCTCTCTACAAGTTGAGCTTGAAAGCTGAAGCAGTCTCAGCTTGAGCCGTATGCAAATGCCTTGTACCTTTTCAAATGAGCCAATACAGCATTAATTATAACCATGTTATTAAAGTCTATAAAACCAGCCCTAGATTTGTAGTCATTAGTTGATTTACCTGTCCAGAATGGACATTGTACATGACTGATCAACTGGACTGTCTCAGCATTAATCATTGGTTCAAAATAAGCATTTTATTATTCTTTTTCGTTGTATGTTCTTATAAACCAAATCATATTCTCTTTCTGTTTGTTATCAAAATCCACTTTTTACCCTCAAAACCTTGACACTCCAAAAGACGGATGCCAACTGGCTAGTTTCATCTTACAAATTTATTTATCATGTGCACACAACTTCAGAAAAATGGTTTATGATGCAGGTGCTCTACAGCCATGAAATACAAAATATCTACAGTTGTGCTCAAAATTAAGCATACTCCTTATCAAATCCATACTTTTTACATTTTAAATTTAAACTAGTAAATTAAATTAATTAGGTGAAACTTCCACTGTATTTAATAAATATTAGTTGCTATTCACAAACACACATACTTTATGTGTTATCTAAACTTTATTTGTATACCAATAGATATGGCCAGAGATTCTCTTGAGCCTTTTTAAAATTAATCATACCCTATTCCCAATTTCAGAAAAAAAATCCTTCTTTAGTGAAAGTGCACATGGTTTCACACTCCAGTGACTATAATCAATTTTATCAATTTAGGTCTAATCAACTGAGGCCTAATTATGTTAAATAGGAACACCTGCACTGTAAAGTATAATTAAGTGGTAAAGCTTTAATTATTCTCAGTCACTGTTACCATTGCTAAGAAGAAAGGATGATCTTCGTACGTGTGTTGACAATGCATATATTTGAGGCAAAGTCTAAAATCTGCATCAAGGTGGTCTCCATGGACATCACCCCAGAAATACACCACTACTTATCCAGAGACACGGGGATGCATGCCTTGCCTTTGCGAGGTGTTACCTAGATAGTGATCTAAACTTCTGTTCATCCAACCTCTGGTCACCCGGACAAATGAACCTACAGTAATTGGAGCTCTTTGGACATATGTATGTAGCATATGTTTGGTGTAAGAAAGGAGAAGCCTTCAATACTAAAAATACCATTCCAACCGTCAAGCACGGTGGTGGTCACATCATGGTATGGGGATGCTTCTCTGCCAATGTTACAGGTAACCTTGTTAAGCTAGAAGGTATCACGAAAGAAGGAGGACTATCACAAGATTCTTGATGAAAACCTGGTGGTGTCAGCACAAAAGCTCACCCTGCCAGAGAATTGGACCTACCAGCAGGATAATGACCCAAAGCATATGGCGCAAGTGGTCAAGCAATCGTTCAGTGACAACAACAAAAAAGTTCTGGAGTGGCCAAGTCAGAGCCCTGACCTGAACCCAAATGAGAATTTGTTCAGAGAGTTGAAGATCCGGGTCAGGGCTAGGGAGCCTTTCAATCTCCAACAACTGGAGGCTTTTGTGAAGGAAGAGTGGGGACTGAAGACCTACAAGAAGCGTTTGCAGGCTGTCATTAAGAAGAAACATTGATTACTGAAACATTGACATATAAAGGGTATACAGTAAATAATATTGAACATGGTGATTTTTGAATATTTGCCAATAAAATGTAATATTTTTGGAAAATCACATGTTATTCTTTTAGTTGTTTGTCAAATATTAAATATATTACAGTATTATAAAACGTATTAATCACAGAAGAAAACTCAAAAACACTATATTAATACCAAGGGTATAAATAATTTTGAGCACACCTGTATATAAAAAGACAGCCTTTTAGTCCACTACAAAAAAGCTACACTAGTGAGAGCTCTGGGCTTCAAACTCAGCATTCTGTGCTTTGATATTTTACACATCAGATCATCAGTTAAAACAGAGTTTGAATGTGTTTTGCATGCAAGTTTGTATGGTAATAGCTCCTTCGCTGGGCATCTGCTTCTTTGTTTACCCTCACATTTGTGTAAAAGTTATAATACACTGTAGAGAATAAAACATTTACATCTGTGTGGGTGTATATGTGTGTTCATACTATCTGGTCTGTTCCCTTTGTATTTTATGTAATATGCCTATTTTGTTCTCCCATCTGTCAAAACACCCCATATTATTACTACATTAACCTAAGACACAGAAAAATACACACAAGGAGAGCAAGTAGGTGCCATGGCTCTTGATCAGTAGACATAAATACTGTACAGAAAAATGCACAAAAATTAAATGCAGAAAGCCTTAAGATAGTATAGAACTAGTTCTCTAACAGCAACTTCAGGACTGCAAAACTGCTTGATTCATCCGTTATGCTAATGAGGTACATTATGTCTCATCCCTTATAGACTCTAGGTCTGCAGTTAACCCAACTGGTAGAAGAGTGGCACCTACCCCCTCAGGATAAAGGCGGTGAATGACCAATATTTCGGGGACATAGGTCTGGTGTTCCAGACTTTTGAGGGAGATCTTTGCTGACATTAACTGTTTCTGTTAAACCCAAGAAGTGCAAGTTCCACCAGCACACCATAACTTTCCTTGGATATGTGATCAGTGACCATAGAATAGGCATGGACTCCAGCAAAGTAAAAGCTGTCATGGAATGGCCAAGCCCCACCAGTGTCAAGGAGCTACAGAGATTTCTTGGGTTTGCAAACTTTTATGAGGTGCTACAGCTCAGTCACCATGCCCCTCACCACGCAGGAATGGCAACAATGGCATCTTCAGGTCATACCTGATCACAAGAACTAATAATGCATAAAGAGTGCAAAATTCCTCAGTCCCCACCAGGCACACTAGGCACTGTTCTTTACCCGATTTGATTTTACCACCTCCTACCAACCGGATCTAAGAATGAGATACAAAACCCATACTGCCTCCCTCTGTCTTCATTGCCCCAATATGCTGAAATATCATGGAGGAAATCGGAAGTAAACAGTAAAACACCTCCTCTGCACTTCCTGCCTGTCACTTTGATGGTTTGACAAGCATTTTGTGAGAGTTTGGGAATTAACCTCAGTCTAACATCCAGCAATCACCCACAAAATAATGGCCAAGCTTAGTGTTTGAATTGGGGCTGAGCTGACAAAATGTATGGAAGAGTATTTTTTAAACATATAGATATTTTTGACTATAGGCCAGCATCATGGTTCAGTGTTACATGAAAATCACACAAATGTACAGAAAAATAAATAAACAATGCAAGATTGTAATATCAGATAAAGAAAATGAACACACTCCTGACCTGCTCCATGCTATTTTTGTGTCCCAAGCCACTGGTTATAGAATAATTATTAAGATACTTTAGAATTATAAATTAGAAACAGCAACAAGAAAGTAGTGATATGAGACATCATACGTCAATCTGTGCTTTAAGCAACCTGGAGCCCAACACCAATAAAACTACAACAATGCTGAGAGACTCCCAGTAATAACAAAATCAATAACTATATGTGCTGCAACATACCTTGAGTTAAGGAAATGAGCATATGTATATAAAATGTAATTGCATGTATTAATAAATGTATGTATAAAATGTGTAATATTTCTTAATATGAGATTGCTATATATGCCAGGTAAACATATAGGCAGTGGATGGATATAGGATATAGGCAGTGGATATAGGCAGACTTTTATTTTGAATGTTTAAAATGAATGACCAAAAGGAAAGAAAAAAAAACATACAGGCTGTGAACCAGGCTATGGACCCAGGGCTGATGGGTATTTTTGTCCAGTGCTGATTCGAAGTAACCCTGACAATATAACAGATTTAAGATTCTAATCTAATTTTAGACAAATATACAGTATAATTATTTTTCTTTAAGGACAAATGCTTGATATAATCAAAATGATCTGGCAATACTGTAGAAGACGTTTTCACAATAGAAATAGACGTAATAGACTATAAAGACGTAAAGTATATAGTATTCATATAAGTTGAATTTGCTTATAAGATATTTATTCAATATTTTTATTTTTAAACCTTTAATTATATTAATGTTATGGTATTGAATATAATTCAGTCATAGTACACAGCTCACTTTCCTGCTGATAGTTTTACTTTATGCACTTTAGTAGCAGTGACCATATCCCTGGCCCATGTTTTGTGTCAACATGTGAAAAGTAAACTACTGGAAACTACTACTAATTATTCTATCTGAAAATTTGAAGATGTCATCACAACACACATTCAGCCAAAACCCCCTTCCTTTCATGTGCTTTGAAAATTAGTACAGCCATCATAGGAAGTAATTACACGTGTCTTCACTGCTAGCAGTTTAAAAGAAGAATCCTGTGCTTGCAATGTTACAAATTCAAATAGTTTTCAACATAAAAAGCACTTGAAAAAACTTCAAAATCAAGCATTTTACTAGTACTGAGTAGTACTATATATAATTTGGGAGTTATACCCTGCTATGTTTTTAATGCTATGTTTTTAAGAATTTATTTACTGTAACTTTGTTTGTTGTATTCATATAAAAAGTTCTTTTCAAATTATTTCCTGACTTCTTTATACAACTACTTTTACTAGCAGTGCAGTGCTAAGAGAAGTAGATATTACATTTCAGCTAAGCTATTTATTTGCTCTGCATTTCCTGCAGCTTATGCAACTTCTGTGGAATAGCAAAGCAGCTGTCCTGGCTGGCAAACGTTCAAACTCAATAAGAAGAATCTACATACAGCAATGAGAAGCATAATAGAACAGAAGAAAGACCCTAGGACCATCAGCTTGTGCTTACACAAGTTCTAAGTGCTCTGACTATATATTAATTGTGAAATGATCAAGTGGAAATGGTGCATTAGCCAGTGTGCACTTCTGCTGAACTTTCTGGAAATTGGTTGGTCTTAATCAAATTAGTACTTGGCCTTGTCTGTGGGTTTGTATAATTCTATCATATCTGAGTCAATTAAGTTTCATTATGTTCTTTGTCTAGTATTGAATAAAAACCTTTATTTTGTTACATATGAATTACAGCACAGTGCAATTCTTTCTTTGCATATTCAAACATTGGAAGTTTGGGTCAGACCACAAAGGTTAAGGGCCTTGCTCATGGACCCAAAATTGGCCAACTGATTGGCACTGCTGGGGTTTGAATCCCAATTCTTTAAGCAACAACCCAGAGCCTTAACCGTTTCAGCCATCACAGGTCCTCTGTTAGTAAAATTCATATTTTTGCTCAAAGGTTGATGGACGAGAATGCTTGAGCCCAGCTATATTTATTCAGCAAATGCGGGAGATGTGATTTCAGTGGCATCTTGTGTCATGGCAGTTCATGGCAGCCAGGATGGTTTGAGTAATTCAGAAACAGCTTTTGGAATCTCCAAGGATTTTCACACAGTCTCTAAGGTTTACACTGAATGGTGAGAATAACAAAGAAAGAAACGATCTGCATTATTGCTTCAGCAGAAGATCATACTGGGCTGGATGTCTTGGTGCCTAAAACCTAATTTGCACATTTAATGCAAAATGCTAACAAAGTTTTGGCTTGTTAACATTAAGCATGCTCGGCTAATTGGTTCTAATGGAAAAGTCATCAGAAAGTCACTCCTATTCATTTCCATATAACTTCCATCACAAAGCCTTAGCTAGGACAAACTTGTGAGCTTTATTAAATAAGATTGGATAAATTAGATATAATGATATTTAATTATGAAATATATATTTAAATTTATACATATCGAATTCACTAGACATCTACTTTATTCGAAACATATGTATGACTGCTCATTTATGAAGACATCCGGTCAACCAATAATGAGGCAGTAGCACAATATATAAAATCATGAAGATACAGGTCATGAGCTACAGTTAATGTTCACAGCAAGCATCAGGATGTGGAAAAATTGTGAGAAAAAAAAAGACCAAGAGATTTGTTATGTCGTAACCTTCAGCTGTACAGTTAGTGTGCGCTTGTACCCATAATAGCCTTAGATTTTTCTTAACTGACAGGAGTGGAAACTGATGTGGTCTTCTATTGTTGTAGCTAATCCTCTTCAAAGTTTGATGTTTTGTGCCTGTTCACTATATCTTTTCTGGCAGCTCAACCAATCTGGTCATTTTTCTCTAACTGTCTTTTTTCACCCAACAAACAAAGTTACAGAGATTACACCTTTTCTTTATTTTGATATTTACTGTGAACATTAACTCAAGTTCTTGGCCTGTATCTGCATGAATTGCATGCATTGGTGCTGAATGGAAAACTGCATTGGATAACTATAAATAAGCAGGTGTTGCTATTAAAGTATCTGTGATCAAAAAGTATCCATTTTTATACTGGTTTAATTTATATTTAGACATTTATATTAGTATTCACTTCAGATTTCAACATATTGATCAAGACAGATTTCAGTGCCCAAATTGCAAATGGAACTAGAAAAATAAAGCACATAAACCATTTCAGTTGAAGTTCCTCTTTGTACATTAATGTGGCTGACCCTTTTATCTAAAAAAACTGTAGATAGAACAGAAGCAATATCAACATACACAGTTACTTTTGAAATTAAGACTTACAATTAAGGTTGTCTTTCTTATATATCAGCAAAGTGGCTGTGACATTAAAAACATGACAAAATAGAACAGAACAAATACTGTAGAAAGGAACCACAGTACATTTTCAGCAACACAATGGCTGATGTGCAATGTCAAAATCCCCTCTGCAGCAATTTCCACAGGACAAGACATGTTTCCCCTGATAAGATCAGAGAGGACATCATCTAGAGCATCAAAAGATCACAGAGAAAGAGCATTCGAAGCATCTGAAAAGGAGACTGAAAGTCAAAAAGAAATCGAAAGAGTATGATGTGGCAAGAGATATAACTCACAGAACACAGGTAATGCTTACACAGCATAAAGCCACAAACTGTTAGAGAATTCAGGTCAACAGGTTTGAATACATTATAAGTCTTACTAACCATACCATGGTTAGAACTTTGCTCATTTATACTGTATGTCTTTTTGAAGATATTAGAGTAAGAATAATAAAAGGAAGCTAAAGGTATATAATGTCTAAACCTCTACCTAACCTCTAAATAAAGCAAAGATTAGCTATTTATCCACACCTATAGAAACAGTTTCTAAATTGTTTTTCACCCAACAACATCAGTTCCCTCTGAATGCATTGTTCATAAAGCTGGGGATGTGAAAAATAAATCAATAAAGCAATTTAAGAAGTACAGAATTAATATGTAATAAAAATG
The DNA here is from genome assembly GCF_022655615.1 of Tachysurus fulvidraco. Taxonomy (NCBI): domain Eukaryota; kingdom Metazoa; phylum Chordata; class Actinopteri; order Siluriformes; family Bagridae; genus Tachysurus; species Tachysurus fulvidraco. The sequence goes on from NC_062534.1 coordinate 9,345,630, forward strand.
AATATGAAATCCTGGGTTATCTTGTTTGACATTTCACATTGCTCATGTTTTACCTGGGATTAACAATTGATCCCAGCTATTAATAGTCTGTGTATTTACATAATGGCTGCCCATGCCTATACAAAGCATGTGAAATCAAGCTGTTCAGTTTCTTATTATGTGTCAGTCAATAAGAATCTAACTGTAATGCTCTGACACCACCAAAGCTGTGCAAACTTACTTTGGTGCAGTATTTTAAAACACCCATTCTAAACTAAGTGTGAATCGTTCCTCCACTCTGAATTAAAAGTGTAGTTTAGAAGTTCAGTGTATTTAGTTTAGAATTTTCTGATGTATTTGTACATTTGTTCTAGTAAACTTTCCGCCTGCCGTGATATTTTGCTGATCACTCACTAGCCTGTAATACTTTTATGTCAGTTAAACAGCACAATTGTGTGATTTGAAAGCATGTAACTCTAATAAGTCTCATTCCCGTAAATTAACATGTCATGGTCCTTAACTATCAGGATGTCTACAACCAAACCACTGTTTTCAGAATACAACAGTAATGGATAATTTCTTTGTTTAAATGTAATCATGATCACAAAACGTACTATACAAGACAGTACAGATTAAGATGTTTGCTTAAGAGAAATTTTTAAAGAAAAATTAATTATTTTTTCTGCCTATTTGTCACCAGTGAATGATAGACGACAAGGGGATTTTATATATAAGATAATGAAAGCAATATTAATATATTTGATCATATTTAAAATTTCTACATTTTTGCCCAATCTTCACTAGAGACATAATTTCAGGACTGTGGGGCAAATGCTGCTCTCCCATGACAGTGAAATGATGGAACTTTAATAGATACCACATTCAATGCCACACCTTTTTTAGAACACTAGCACTCTCAGGAAAGAGGGTGTGACTTTAATACTGGATTCATATTTCAGCACTAATAAACACAGCATTAGTAAAGTTCTGATTTCAGCACTGCAGCACTGTTCATAACAGTAAGCCATTCTTACAGCCTGTCAGTTTTGTACTGACGACATTTTCTGACTATAATTGCTGGTGATCTTTTGCACAGATCGGTACATTTGTAAAGACCATTCAGCATGTTTCAAAAGACTTTTTTAAAGCATTTACTGAGAATTCTATTTATCTGCTCACATTATAGTTATCTGGTAAAACAAGCTTGGCTGCTTTTAAAACCTCACAAGAAATCTGCAGAAGTAAAACAAACAGAAACAAGGAAACACACACAAAAACCTTGCCCACTGAGAGAGAAACCATGCCCCATTTGCCACTGTCTGTTAACTGATTTATAAAACTTGTGAGCTTGGCCTGTCTGATATGACCTTATCAACGCACAAGTAAGCCACATCAACCAAATAAAAAAATGAAAATTTGTATACTAACATACAGTATATTAATAGTGATGGTTTACTAAAAATAAAGTGTGTAAATGCTTGTGTAAAAACACAAGCAAGAAAGAGAGAGAGAGAGAGAGAGAGAGAGAGAGAGATTTACCAATAAACTAATGATGCATGTCCCTGCTTTCACTTAATGATTAATGATTTTAAAAACTAACTCTTTAAATACTAACATTGAATATAAATTTATATCAACAAAACATCATGCATTTAGTGTTTCTCAAAAAAAAAACATGTCCCTGTTCATGTATGCAATTATCCAAACAACCAATCATGATTCAGCAGTATCAAGCATAAAAGCATGCACTTATTGTTCACGTCATACATCAGAATGGGGTTAATGTGATCTCAGTGGATTTGACTTTGACAAGGTTGTTGTTGGCAAATGTGCTCATTTAATATTTTATAAAGTGCTGATCACCTGGAATTTTTACACGTAACATGGCCAGACTGCTTCAATCTGAAAGGAAGGTCACAGTAAATTAAATAATCACTCTTTACTGTAATGTGCAAAAAAGCATCTCAGAAAGAGGTGATAACATTTTACCTGTATTTGCATGCTGTTCCCTGCTGTCACACAAATGGTACAAGGTATAGCCATACGAGGAGCATTCATTATGGTCAATTAATGTATATATTATCTACAACCAGTACATATTCAAACAACAAAAACAACACACACAATCGCACAGCTAGAATTATATTATTGCTATAATTGTTGCTATATTGTGTGTCAATACGAGTTATGCTCTATTGCATATTTATTGAAGGATGTGGTTTCTGCTCAGTGCTTATGCTCTTATCTAGATGAAGAAATTCTCATCCTATGTCAACAAATACATTAAATTATGGTTTTATTACTATTTATTCATGTGTCTTATTTTTGTCTCTCACATTATTGATGTTATATGTTAATAAGGATGAGGTATTAACTATTGCATAAGCTCCCCAGTCTTCTTGCTTACTTTCTGTGACAATTGTAAGGGAACTTGCAAAGCAGAAATAACACAATTAGTTTAAATGTCAATTATGAACACCACATAGACATTTTTACACCAAGATGTGAATAATTTTGCATGTACTGGGTGCAGCAGTATACTGATAGCTTGACCTGAATTGGAGGGTGAGCAACTGCAACTTGAGACCTGCAACTTGATTTGGACTTATTGTAAATACAAGAAACAGTGACAACAGTGACAATCATGACATTTAGATGACATAAACTTTGAATGCTAGTGTTCACAAGTGTTCACATTTTTTTACTTGTTATTTTATGTTTTTTAAATGTTTCAACTGTTTTTTCTTTCTTATTGTAGTCAAGGTTCAAGAGATAAAGCTACAATAATACCTGCATTAATGCGAAAAAAGAAAAAGATAGATGCTTTATCTAGATACACTGGCAAAATGCACTTTAGCTATTTTATCAGGTAAGTTAAGATTTAAAAAACAACAAACAAAAAAAACACACAAAGGCATTGTTCATTGTTCAAGCAGGTTTGAGAATCTGCATATAAAATTTTTATTTTAATTGAAAAAAATCTAATCTGCAGGCTTAGGAGCCACTATGCATTTCACTACATTGACTATGATCTTGATCTTTAGCAACTCACTAAAGGAGCATGTTCAGTGGATTCTACAGCTCCTTCTTCTTGGCCAGACATCTATTTCTCATTCTCATGAATTACAAGAACCTGATTTATATCCAGCAGGCAAGAGGTGAAACCTTTCATCATGTCCCTTAAGCACAGGATGAATTATATCCAGCGGGATGCACTTTCATGCTAGTGAAATCACAGGACCATGCCTCCCCAGTCCCAAATTAGTCACATAGTCAACCCTCTGCGCTGGGTCATGGAAGAAGCAGACTGCTGGGTGCTTCAGCAGGAACCAGATCCAGGTGGTTTCCCATCAGGCAGGCTTTATGTTCCACTGTCTGCTTGATAACAGGTTCTTTCCTGGGACCACCTCACTATTGGTGTGGATCCCAGGTGCTATCAGACACTTGTACTCGGTTCTGGTGGCTTGCAATGGATAAAGGCATCCAAACTGATGAGAAAGCCTGCCCAACCTGCATTCAAAATATGCTCATTTGGCCTGTTCACAGGATCTTTTCCTCTACCCTCTCCCCAAGCCATCTTGTCCATGGCCACACCTCTCCCTGGACTTTGTGATTGGCCTACCAGAGTCCTAGAGCATGAGGTGAAACGTCTCTAGGTTACGACCGTAACCCTAGTTCCCTGAGGAACAAGACGCTGCGTCGAAATGCTATGGGAACGCCCTCTGCGTGACCGTGCTCTGAACCACGTGTGTAATCTGACCAATAGGCGTTGGGACGTGACGTCATCGGTGGGTGACGTCGCGTAAACCGGAAGCTACAAATGGTTGCGAGATGGACAAGACGCTAGCTCCTGTGAGAGAAGGTAAGCGCCGCAGGGATGCAGGGAGTGTGGCACGGAGACGCAGCGTCTCGTTCCTCAGGGAACTAGGGTTACGGCCGTAACCTACAGACGTTCCCTTTCAGAACTCGAGCTGCGTCGAAACGCTATGGGAACAAGTGTCCAATCATGCCACACTGACCAGACCCTGCTTAGAGAGTGAGGGCCTCGGCACCTGCACGTAGGACAGAGGAGCCTGGGGTGGCTCTGAGAACCTGGCAAAGGTCAGCAGGATGGACCAACCCGCAGCGTCACAGAAGTCTTGGGGTGCCACTCCAGCGGACCAGGCTGTAGAGGCCGCCACACTCCGGGTGGAGTGAGCTCTGACCCCGAACGGTGCGAGGAAGCCAGAGGGCTTGTGAGCCGACAATCGCATCCACTACCCATCTGCTCAACGTCTGCACGGCGGCCAGGAAACCCTTCCTGTTAGGCCCGAAGCAGACGAGCAGCTGCACCGATTCTCTCCACGGACTTGTCCTGCGGAGGTAAGTGACCAGTGCTTGCACTGGACACGGTCGGTTCTGTTGCTTCTGTTCGGGGGCTGTAAATGGAGGAAGCTCTGGAGCGGAGAAGGGTCTCTCCTACCTCGGTAGAGAGACCAGCCGCTATGAACTGTGCCCCCTCAGGGGCCACAGCCACAGCCTCCACAGCTCTGGGCGGGGGTGCACCAGGGTTCCGCCAGCCTGTGAGAGGAGATCCCTCCTGGGAGGAATTTCCCATGGAGGGCCCTCGAGTAGGGACACCAGATCCGCAAACCATGGCTTGCCCGGCCATCGAGGTGCTACCAGGAGGAGACGGACTCCATCCCGGCGAACTCTCTCCAGAACTCCAGGGAGCAGTGCAATCGGAGGAAAGGCGTACAGGCGTAGCCTCGGCCACGACTGTACCATGGCATCCAGACCTAACGGGGCTGGGTGAGAGAGAGAGAACCAGAGGGGACAGACAATCCACCTGGGCTATGTAGAACCTCCGCCATATGAACTCCACCACCTCGGAGTGGAGACGCCATTCCCCAGGCCTCGGCCCCTGCCTCGACAGGGCATCTGCTCTGACATTCAACCGTCCCGGGATATAAATGGCCCTCAAAGAGAGGAGTCTGTCCCGAGACCACAAGAGGACCGCTCGTGCTAACTTGTACAAAGGGCAAGATCGGAGGCCCCCTTGGTGGTTGATGTAGGAGACCACCGCAGTATTGTCCGTGCGGACCAATACATGGAGATCTCTCAGGTCCGGGAGGAAGTGTTTTAACCCCAAGAACACCGCCATCATCTCCAGGCAATTTATGTGCCACGAGAGACGTGAGCCGCTCCACAGACCTTGGGCAGAGTGGCCACTCATGACTGCACCCCACCCCGTGAGGGAGGCGTCTGTCGTTAGCGTCACGTGGCGACAAGGAGCCCCCAACACGGGGCCTTGGGACAGAAATGTTCAGTCTTTCCAAACATCCAAGGCTCAAAGGGCACGCCACAAGACCTTGATGGAACGATATGGGTTTCCGCTGAGAGAAAACCCCCTGCCCCGGAGTCACCACTGGGGGGGGCCTCATGTGCAGGAGGCCGAGCAGGATTACGCTAGACACCGCAGCCATGAGCCCTAGCAGCCTCTGGAACTGCTTCACAGTGAGTGGCTGGCCTTCCCGCACTCTCCTGACCAAGGTGAGGATGACTTTGACCCGAGCAGGTGACAACCGTGCCTGCATCCTGGCCGAGTCCCATATCATGCCCAAAAAGGTGGTTCTCTGTGCTGGAGAGAGCACGCTTTTGCTGGTGTTTAGCCGAAACCCAAGGACCTTCATGCAGGCGAGGACGACATCTCGATGACACAATGCCTGGCGCTCCGACTGAGCCAGAATTAACCAGTCGTCGAGGTAGTTTAAAATGCGGATGCCTTGGAGCCGCAGCGGGGTCAGTGCCGCGTCGACGCATTTCGTGAAAGTGCAGGGCGAGAGTGCTAGGCCAAACGGGAGGACCCGATATTGGTAAGCTTCGCCCCCGAAAGCAAACCTCAGGAACCTCCAGTGTGCAGGAAGGATGGCAACGTGAAAGTATGCGTCTTCCAGATCTATTGTGACGAACCAGTCCCCTGACCTGATCTGAGTCACGACCTCCCTGAGGGTGCGCCTCCTGAACCTGAGCCTCCTGAGAGAGCGGTTCAAGGAGCGTAGATCTAGAAACTATCTAGAAACCCCCCCCTCCACAACGAACCTTCTGGTGGAAAGGTGGCGAGCGAACCGCTGGAGGGAAGCCGCGCCCTGAAGCACATCTTGTGGCAGGGCAGACAGACCGGCCTCCATGACTCGAACGGCCGGAGCGTACTGCGGCCGTTGAGACCTCCTGAGAGGCGGCGGGCTTTCCCCAGCCATACAGAGACTTTGGGCGGAAGTGGATGGAGGTGCCCGCTGGAGGGGAGCCATGCTCTGAGCTCGGAGCCATCCTGTGGCAGAGCCAACGGCCTAGCGCCCCGGTGGTGCAGGGGAGGGATGGGCACCGTCACGTGAGGTGTGCCCCATCCCCCCAACCGTAGATCATCTGGATCTATGCACCACTCCCCGTTTGTCGGAGGCAAGGGTGACCCTCAGGTCACCTTGCTCCTTCCTGGGCCTAGAGCGTCGCCTTGAGCCCTTAGGCCCTGCCCGCGGAGATCGGGTGGCCACGCTCCTTCCTGGGCCTAGAGCGTCGCCTTGAGCCCTTAGGCCCTGCCCGCGGAGATCGGGTGGCCACGCTCTGTCTCTGGGCTTTGGCCACCAGGGCCGCCATGGACCGCCCAATGGCCCGCACCGTGTGCTTCGTGGCCCGAAGAGCCAAGTTGGCAGTGCGACGCAACTCCTCAATATCAGCCGTCCTGGAGCTAAGTCCCTCATCCAAATCACGTAGCAGGTCAGCCTGGTATGACTGCAACACACCCATGGTGTGGAGGCAGCCCGCGGCCTGACCTGCTGCCGCGTAAGCCTTCCCTACTAAGGCTGACGTAGCACGTAGCGGCTTAGTAGGGAACACTGGAGCCTTTAGCGATGATGCTACGCTATGGAAGAGATAGCTAGCCAGCGTCTCTTCCACACGTGGCATCACCCCGTAGCCGCACGCCTTAGCCCCAACCACATTCGCGTAAAGCGAGGAGTGACTAGGAGAAGTGCGCTTAGAGTACGGGGTTTTCCAGGATCTGGACACCTCGGCGTGCAGATCGGGAAAAAATGGCAGGCTCAATGGCAGGCAAGAGCGGGACTGGAGCCGCGAGGGAGAGTGCTCTTCTCAAAGAGCGTGCGCATAGCCATGCGGCTGCAATGCGAGCAATCGACTCCCTCGAGAGCCGATTGTGCATGCTCAACTCCCAAGCAAACAACGCATCGATCGTGCGTATCCTTCGCGGTAATAAAACGGGGACACGGAAAAACACACTTTCGGAATTTCTGTCTGCTAGCCATCATTCGATCAGAAAAACACAGTATCAGAAAACAGCGCTAACCTGAACGAGCAGAAGCTAGCATCTTGTCCATCTCGCAGCCATTTGTAGCTTCCTGTTTACGCGACTATTGTTAATGCCTATTGGTCAGATTACACACGTGGTTCAGAGCGCAGTCACGCAGAGGGTGTTCCCATAGCGTTTCGACGCAGCTCGAGTTCCGAAAGGGAAAATAGCAATGGACTGGTTCTTGAAGGCCTGTGAGTTTCTCCTGCAGCATGTAGTAATTATGCACAGCTTTCCAACTGACTTGATCTCTGATCATAGCCCTCAATTTGCCAGGCAGTTTTTTGAAGGCCTTTTATCATCTAGGGGGTGCTATGATGAACCTTTCGTCAGGGTTTCATTTGGAATTGAATGGCCTCCTCTAATCCATCAATGTGGGAAAAAACCTTATACCATAACACCCTCTGCCACTGAGCCTTTTAAATTTCTCCAGTCAGTTTGACGAAATGCAATCCATGTTTGTGAACAGGGGCAGGAGCTAGGGATCGTGGCAGCAACAAATGGCAGGCCAGTGTTCCAGGGCCTGGCAGAAGGCCAAAACAACCCAGAGGATAACCAACATGGCCAATCACCAGATGCACATGGCCCCCTGTGCGTGCCAGTATTTAAACCACAGGGTTTTGTCAGTTGGCATGTGAACATTATTTGAGGTAATTTCCCCTATCTTTTTCCAAACCCTCTGTATTTAACTGTGCTAGATTTATTGCTGAGCCCTATGTTAGCCATGATAAGCTGATCCCCTCCCCTTGTCTTCAAAGAATATATTTTGGCCAGATATTCTGCCAACACAGAGATAATTATTCGTCCTGATGCTGAGACCCTCGGCAGCTTGCTGCTCTGCTTCTGTTGCAATTACTCATGGTAGCAGTTATCACATTGGAGTACTGATCACAGTGCACATCCTGCTCAGACCATACCCCCTCTCACTATCCTTACTGAGGTTGCTACTTGCCCATCACATAACTCTATTTCGGCTATGGATTACTATTTTTGCTTCCTGTCAGTTTATTTTTTCTTAACACATTATCCATTTGGATAATGAACTCTGCTTGGTAGCCCATCCCTAACAGAAGCTACCCGATCAGGGCACTCTCAATAATTCATGGATTCAACCTCATTCCAAGCTCATTTCAAGCTCAATTCAAATTACATTATGTTGAGAAATGTACATAATTATGTACATAAAGTTGTGTGTTGTATGTGGTGCAGAAAGTCTGCTGGCTCTCTTGCTCTCTCTTGCCCACCACCTTAGTGAAAGAACATATTACGCTCATATAAGTAACCTAAGATAATCACATGTGGGTGAGACTCATCATAGGTTGCCTGCTATCACAACCACATTCCTCTCTATGAGCAGCCAATGCCTTTCTATGCCCCTTCTGCATACCACTTACAGCCCTTTTTAGTGAGATCAGTCAAAAAAAGGTACAAAAGAAATCAAACCTTCACTCTCTTTTTGGTCTTGGTGGTCAAGACAGGCCAACATCGCTTCTGTTTTATCAATTTGGGTATGCACCTGCCCAAAATATCATGCTTCTACCCATCCATTTATGCACTTCTTTGGGTTTGCTGTGACTCCCACCTGTCTCAAGGGTCTCAGGACAGCTCTCATGCTGTTGCAAATGGCACTGACAATCATTATTATAAATGGTTAGATCATCTAACATACTGTATGTACTGTAGCAGCATATGTGCTGTGCAGGTAGAGTATTCTAAGATATTGGATATTGGAGTCAACATGTAGTCAAAGGCAATCTGCCAGTATCTCTTGTTTAAATCCATGATGTTGGAAAAGTCAACATACTGTAGTGTCTAAATTTTGTGCATACCCAGTGCCATGCATTGGTGAACTGCTCACAGCCATAACAGATGTCAGAACACTTTTCACAGCCATGAATACTATTCACTTCTAAGTGATTGTGAACGACACCAGTAGATGACATTGAGTATGGATGAAATATAAAGCGATGCATTTTTTTTAAATAATTAATTTAAACTGCACTACCAGGCTATCAATTAATCAATTAATGCCTCAAAAATGAATGGTTAAATGTTTGATATTATTATTATTGAAACTAGTAGATGAACTAATTAGAGTTTAGAAATAATTGAAGCAAAGTCAAGTGTAAAGTGTTAGGCTTAAGGCTTAATCTTATTTTCTCTTCAATATATTCCTTCCTGTTTAAAGTATATTTATCATGATAAACCGATATGTTTCAGTCAAATTTGCCTCATTGAAACTCCTGGTGTTTTACCTTTCACCACTATAGTTGTCAGATGTAGTTCCTTACTAGTCTAATAGGTAAGCATTGCCACACCCTTTCCTAACGTGTTCTCACCTGTTGTTTGCTTCCCTGGATGCTCTGCTCTATATATGTCTGTCTTGTCCTGCAAGTGGGCCTGACCTGTTAAATGTGGTAGATCGACACAACTGCACAAACACCCATTTAATGCAGATATTCTGTACATTGAATACTTTAATGTGTGTAAATTGTTTGATATTCCAGGTAGCACTTAGGCTGACATATGTTTGGCTATTCATCCAGAATATGTCCTTTAAATTATTTAGGCTAAATTATAAAGGATAAATTGCCTTATAAATTAATTATAAATGCTAAATTGCCTTTAGGTGTGAAGGGGTGTGTGAGCGTGCCCCTTGCAAAGAGACATGCTCACACACCCCTTCACACCTAAAGGCAATTTAGCATTTATAATTAATTTATAAGGCAATTTAGCCGTTATAATTTAGCCTAAATAATCCAAAAATCAAGAAATGTGTATATCAAGAGTTGAAATAAGTGAAAACAAATGACCATTTATATCATACTGTTTTTAATTTTCTTTCCCCAAATGTCAATAATACGCTTTGGCTCTTGATTCTACCTTCCATTAATAAACATTTTCAAATACATCCAACCTCTTATTGTTGAGACATCATTTACATGAAGCTTTGATGGACAAACAGATAAAAATCATAAAATAAAGATATAAAAACCCGTTCCTTATGTGTTAATTTCCTTGTGTATTTAACCGTCTCGTCCCTTGTTGCGTCTTGTTCCTGTTGTGTTTTTTAAGTTAATAAATCCAGTTTATTTGAGCTATCCTGCATTTGGGTCTGTTTTTACCCCACATCCCTGACATAAATGTTTACTAAAAAACACAAACTTCATAACTCAGCATAACTTGTACCTACAAGTGTGAAATATAAATTAACATTACTAACCCTATGAAAGTGTGCAACAACTAGTTCATCAATGCTTTTTTTTCTCATCATTATCAAGATCATTATCTTACATTTGTCACATCAAATAGCAACACTGTTTTAAAGCTCTGGTCATGCAAAAGAGGTCATTAGTCATTTAAAATGTGTGGAGTTATAAAGATAATGCATTTATTTGATGAAGATTTTATATATGTTGGACATCTGATATAAATGGTTTGGCTCTGGATCACCTGTTCCTGTTGACAAGCTGCCACTAATTTCTAGCCTACTAAACTGTTCAGATATTTCCTAAATGTGAAGGCTGACTAAAGCAGCCATACATGCAGTAAACAATTCCCAAAATGTAAGGGTCTGAACTGTATCAAAGTTCAAAACTTTCCACACCATATATGTTCTCATTATATGCTGCTGCAGAGAAACATTCTAATGCTATCATTAATAAGTGAAGTATTTGCTCTAGTTAGTAAGATATAGAGTGTGGTAGAGTGTGGTACAGATACGTAGCAATAACATTCAGGTCTTAGGTGAAGTCATCAAAGTCATCCACGTAAGCCTGAAAGTTATTGCTACGTATCTGTACCACACTTGTGACATGTGACACTTGTGACATTTTGTTTGCTGCCAAATGCTGGAGTGAACCCTATAGACAACATCTGCAGTTGTTTGCTTTCTTTAGAATTACATCATATTGTTTCCTAAAACTACAGAAATACAGTCCCTTCAAAAAGTATTTCTAAACTTAAAAAATAGTTTTTGACTGATTTTTTTAATACTTAATCATTGCAGAAGGTTTGATTATGTACATCCAGCCTGCCCAAAAACATTCTAATACTATCATTACTTAGTAATGAACAGGTAAAAAACAAAAACAAAAGGAAGACAGAGTTATCTAATACGTGGATAAACAAAACATCTGTGCTGTTCACACTGATTGTATTTCATTCTAAAATCTGGTTAGTCAGCAGATTTTGATTAATTTTCTCTTAGCACACAGTTTCAATGTGGGTTAGGGTTAGGAATAGCAAGTAAAAATACAGGTATATATTATTGCGCTTTCTCTAAATACATTATCACTTCTATAGGAACAAGTCATTCACTTGTAACTTGTAAACACTTTGCGATGTGCTTTCATAGCAAAATAATTATATAGTTATAATAATAATTATGTAGTTAATTATATAGGTAAAGAATTAACTTTAATTATTCATTCATTTAAATCTCAGCCCTGCTTAATAATTAAATGTATTTAAACATTTCCCGTCTACTATGCTATAAGAACACGTTAGTTCTGCTTTTGTATTTCCAATGTCTGTTTTTCTGTGAATGACCTGTGTTTCTGTGCTTTTTTTTATGTTATCTTTAGCCTTGCCCTTGTCTGTTTTGTCTGACATGCTGATTGCTACTATGGTCGACTAGGAGTCTGTATCTTGGTTTGGATTGTTTGCACCTAATCTCTCTATTAAAAGCTCATATCTCTCTATTAAAAGCTTATATCCTTCATATGGATTCTGATGCCTCCTCATTACATACAAATTGGGCCTCACCACACCACCCAATTAATGAATATTTTCCTGCATACCCCATAACTTTTATTCCTTTTTTACCCAACTCAAACCTCAAACTTAGAAGAGATGTTATCATATAATCCCCATGTGTACATACGAATGAAGCAATTAAATTTGAACACCAAAACTTGGTTTAGCATACAATTCCAAACAACAATTACAACAACTACAGGAACAATTACAGGTCCAAGGTTTGTCCATGAACTTCTGTAGAAATTTTACAGAGATGTCATGATTGATCTCCAACCGATTCAAGTTTAACTAGGCATCCACAAAATGTCAAGAGTCAAGTCAAGAAGCTTTTATTGTCATTTCAACCATGTATAGCTTTTGCAGTACACAGTGATATGAGACAACTTTTCTCCAGGACCATGGTGTTACATAAAACAAAGACAGAGCTCAGTAGTTCTAACCACATAAAGTGCAACTGTGCAACCTGGTATAAACAGTGCAGGACAAGACAAACAAGACAGACAAGACAGTGCAGGACAAGACAAACAAGACAATACACAAAAGACAATAAACAGAAACAGAGACAGCACCGAACAGTGTAAATTCTGTATGTTCAAACAATATTACGTGTGCAGAAATACTGGAATGAATACAGTGTTATAGCAGCAGTTACCTGAGATATTGTAAATGGTTGTGCAAAACAGTAAGACTGAAAAGTGAGACAGCATGTAATAAGCATTGTACCCAGTATAACAGCCAACAGAACATCAGTAGTAATACACTACAATATTCATGAAGCTTTTACAAAATACTTTAGCAGGAACATTTCTTTTGTAGAGTTGAATCAGACAAATTTCCTGTGCCGACAGCTGAAACCACTCTCAGAGATTAATATCTAATTACAGTGCTTCCTTTCGTAACTTGCTTGCACACTTCCTGATTAAAGCAGTATGTTACTTGTCATGGATTTAAATTTCCATATTATATTACCCTAACCCTAACACTGAGGAGTTAAATCTCAGTGTTGGTCCTAAATGGAAGGGTTGTGTCAGGAAGGGCACCTGACATTAAAACCTGTGCCAAATCAAATATATGGACCAGATGATCTGCTGTGAACAGGGAGCAGCTGAAAGAGCAACAAGGAAAAATTGATTTTGATGTCTAGACAAGTGGGTCAGAGCATCTCTAAAACAGTATGTTTCTGGTATTCAGTGGATAGTAGCTATCAAAAGTCGCCCAAGGAAGTCCAACTTGTGAAGCAGTGACTGGGTCATCGACACCCAATACAATTTGATGAAATATCTAATGTAGAGCAAATTGCTGAAGACGTTGATGTGTCAGAAGGTGTCAGAACACACAGTGCATCACAGTTGCAGCTACTCAGCCTCATAACTAACTGCAGAGACTGGTGAGACCTGCTTCAAAGTAAATGAGAAAACTATACAAAACTCAGATTACAACACGATAGGCACCAAGATGAAACATACCAGAACAACCTTCTACAAAAAACAACAGTGTGACTCATCCAGTTTCTTTGAGATGCTAATGCCTTTAAAAGAAATATTCCAATTCATTAAGAATTAGAAGTAGTCCTATGACTCAATGCTGCTCATCAAAGGTTTAGGCATAATGTGCATAGATGAATGCCCAATGAAACAACAATATGCTGTTAAGTAAAGTCTCAAAAGTCAGGGATTCACATTTAATTTCATAGTTATTCCCATAATCTTAAGGCTCATCTCATAATTATCACAGTAAAACAAATGTTTTCACGACCCGATAGAATGTTACATTTTTGAAATATCAACATAAGTAAATTGAGAAGTCATTACAAACATTTCCTTCAGATATAGAATATTGATTATAATAATTGTTAACATACCATATATGAACACTCAGTGAGGTATGACTATAGCAACACTGTATAGTACATACTGGAGATAATGAAAAAGGCTGAAATTCAGTGAAGAAAGTCACTTTCTGGGTTGCTTGTAATAAGTCTGGAGTGATAAGGAGCACTAGCGATGAATGAACTTATAAGAAAGTGCATCCGAATTGAGGAACAATTAGCTGCTGTTATCTGTGTTTACCACAAATCTCAAAAGAGAGAACTATTTGCCCTGCCCTTTTTCTCCTAACAATAAAAAAGAATGGTGCTGTTTCTTCAGACTAAAGTGCTCTTTAATGTTGTGTTATTTAGATAAGTACTATAGCAAGTCTGCAATATTACTAACGCTGTAATCCATTATTAATATTATTGTAGAGCTTTCTGATTATTACTTACTCTCACACAAAGTGAGACTCAGAATCAAAGGGACCCAAATAGTGCTCTTTGGAACTTCAAGCTTGAAACAATTCACATACCAACTTATGCAAATACTGTAGAATTTAAATCCAAAGAAGTAAAATTTCCTGATCACTTTTAAGCATTCATGTAATGTTATCCTTTACCTTCTAGTTTCATGGTCCAGTAATCTCTAACTACATAAAGCAGTTGCTTTTCACATTTTAGTTTGAATGCATGCCAGGGAATACAATCCAGGCAACATTTCCTTGTACAGTGCAAAGAACGGGGGTTGATGCTCTTTGAATCATAAAATACTTACTAAAAGAATGTGCACTGCTAATGTGACTTAAAAATGTTTGCCCATCCTGCCCTCTAGTGGACAACTGGAAGTTCAACACAACTTTCAAGATCCTTGCCTGTAATTTATGCCTGTTTAATTTACATTTTAATTCAGTCTCTTCTTCAACAACAAAACTGTGTATCATATGTGTGGGCCAGAATCATGCAGGGGCTTGTGAACTAAGTTGGCAGGGTGAAAAGAAAGGAAGTACGATAATAAACTGTCATGATTTTCTGAAACCCAGATGACCTATTAAACTCCCAGTTCTCACAAGGTCTTCCTTGGCCTTAAGGGATGATGTGAAGGATGAACTCCAAGAGGAAAGAGGGAGCACTTTTTTAAGATCAACTAAAAAAATAACAGGATGAGCAAGTCAGTTACTCTGACCCAGGTTGTAAGAGGAGATGAACAAGAGAAAGAACGATAAGGGAAGAATGCTGAGGAGACCAGAAACATACAAGTGAGCAGAGGGATTTGTGATTTCTGCTAAACACACAAACAGCAAATAAGCAAATATGATGTAAAGGCTTGTACCTCAGAGAGTCCTGTAAAGATTTTCACTATCTATATTAATACATGTCTATATGACTGCATGTAGTATGTGACTCTGTAATATGTGTAGTATATTATTCTGCATGTAGTATGTGACTCTGTAATATGTGTAGTATATGAATCTGCATGTGCAGTATATGACTCTGTATGTAGTATGTGACTCTGTAGTATGTGTAGTATATGACTCTGCATGTAGTATGTGACTCTGTAATATGTGTAGTATATGAATCTGCATGTGCAGTATATGACTCTGTATGTAGTATGTGACTCTGTAGTATGTGTAGTATATGGATCTGCATGTGTAGTACATGACACTGTATGTAGTATGTGACTCTGTAGTACGTGTAATATACTGTATGACTCTGCATGTAGTATGTCACTCTGTAGTATGTGTAGTATATGACTCTGCATGTGTAGTATATGACTCTGTATGTAATATGTGACTCTGCATGTATTATGTAACTCTGCATGTTTAGTCTATGACTCTGCATGTAGTGACCTGAAACATCAAAACAGCTACAATTTATTTATTTGTTTGTTTGTTTGTTTGTTTGTTTGTTTGTTTGTAAAATGGATTGTTTATCTTCTTTAAATATTTTATTTGAGGTTTTTTTTTCGTTAACAGTGTTACAGTCTTGTGTGTATGTATTGTAGAGATATTATCCTATGGTTTTTTTTTTAGGTATTTATTTTTTTTAGGTATTTATTTTTTAGGAACCAAGAGCTAAGGAGTTAGTGTACTTGTCCATTCTGTCCTTGCTGCTAGGTTACCATGCCAATTAGCTTGGCCACCACAGAGTGGGAATTGTTCATGAGTTCCCGGAACAAATCCATTAAATCGAGGGTTGGGGGAGGGTCCTGGGTAGAATCACGGTTTTCTCTTTATGCTCTCTTAGAACCTGACAATAGTAGCCTAAGTGGTGTGGTATGTTAACGTCTTAAGTAGTGCACACCCTAAAGACACATCTCGTTGTTCACTTTGACTATGCTGCTCATACTACAGCCCTAACATTTGTTGTGCCTTCAATTTGAGAGAAAAATGGTTAGTTTGTTTTCAGGTGGTTAGTATTCATAGATTGTGCAGACTCAGCTAAAATGATTTTTTCGTTACACTTTTGTCTGTTTTATTGTTCTTCTCTTGTGACAGTTTCATGACATGTTTCAATACTTACTTTGCCATAGGCTCATAATATGATTAGAATGTAGGAAAAGGGATCCACAAAGTCAATTCTAACTTAGTTAGATTTAAATGCAAATTGTATGTGCATTATTTTGTGTATTAGTTAAATACTACATTTATAACAAATCATTTACAAACTACTACAAATACTTAATATTTCATATTTATAGGTTACCTGATTACTATATTTTTTTTATCTAAGCGAACATTAGGGCACAGTCAAACAAAAGTGTGTACAGTACATACTGTATGTATGATGTGTAGGTTTGTATTTAAAGATTGTATTACTCAAGTGATCATGATGACCAGGGAAACATTTATTTGTCATCCAGAGATGAATATACTCATATTGTCTGTCACATGTTTGATGACTGTCCAAAAACTAGAGTAAAATTGGCTACATTGCTGTATTGTATAAAATGCAGCACCTACTGGATAGTTACTGGCCTGTAATTAACAACACAACACAACACACATCTGTAACTTTGTAAGCAGCATGAGCCTGAGCTCCTGCTGGGTGGGAAGGAGGTGAAGATCTAGTGCATATAAAGGGAAGGGGAAAAGCTGTACTCAGCATTGAGGGGAGGGTAGGCCAACTAGGTTTCCTCATGTTACTCATATCCTTTTCACTAAATACAGCTGCCCTGTTATGACTAGACATGGGGCTGCATCATGTGAGGGCCAAATAGGGTGTACATTTAAACACACACACACGCACACACGCGCACACACACACACACACACACACACACACACACACACACACACACACACACACACACACACACACACACACACACACACACACACACACACCTGTACACCTGGTCACATACAGTATCCAGTTGTCCAATCAATCAGCCAGCACAATGCATAAAATCTTGAAGATACCAGAGATTTAATTAATATTCGCATCAAACATCAGACCTCTGAGACCATTTCAGATATTTGAGTAGGTATTATGGTACTGTACTGGAGGACAAACTTTTAGACATATGAAGTCATCAAGACATTTACACTTACTTAATAGAAATGAGTCATCTAAGGACTGATTGCCAATGTCTTTAAAATGCATGGTACATGCAATTGTTTTCATACAATTCACCATCCTTGGGCAGGTCAGAGATCAGGTCTGAATGACAGGAAAAGAGAGCCACCCTCAACAACAGGGAACAGAGGAGATGGGCCTTGGCAGGTTATAAATACCCACTCCGGTCTAGTCAGGCTGATCAGAACAGCAGAGGAAACAGAACACTGGAAAAGTAAGTCAGCCACCTCCCATGTGTAGTTTGTTAAATTTGAAAGCATTAGCTCAGCGAAGTATCATATCTAAATAAAGATCATCTGCACTATTGTTTGCTTTTCATTGTTGTAAAAAAGAATACAAAAGAGGTCTGATGTTTGTATTTATTGATAGCTCTCAAGCTGAAGTCTAGTTTTTTTCATCTGAGAAATCTGGCCAAGATGAAATCTTGTCTGACATTTAAGAGTCTCGAAATTGCAATTCATGCTCTCATATCATCAAGACTGGACTATTGCAATTCGTTATATAAAGGAATGAGTCAAGCCTCTATCTTATGGCTGCAGAAGGTTCAAAATGCTGCTGCAAGTTTATTAATGAATAATAATAACAAAATACTCCGTCCCTGGTCTCCCTGCATTGGCTTCCTGTACAGTACAGGATTGATTTTAAGTTACTTTTACTAGTATATAAATCTCTGCATGGCCTTGCACCATCTTACTTATCAGATTTGTTAACTGAACATCAAACGGGAAGAACATTGAGATCAACGACTCAAAATGTACTTAAAATTCCATGGACCAAGTTAAGCTGGAAAGGGGATCGTGCATTTGTGGCAGTAGCACCTAGACTTTGGAATAGCTTACCCATGTACATCAGGGATGCTGATTCCGTACACGTTTTTAAAATACAACTTAAGACATACTTGTTTTCCATGGCATATCCCTCTTGTTGAAATATTTGTTATTATTACTGTTAATGTGTGTATTGCTATTATTAAAATTGTATTTATTTCTTTTTTATACTTAGATGTTGTAAAGCACATTGGTCAACATGTGTTGTTTGAATAGTGCTATACAAATAAAGTTGACATTGACATTGACAAAATGAAACCGTTATTCAGCAAAAACCTGGGTTGTTATTCTGCAAATTGACACACCCCAGGTTCTCTTGCTTACTGCAATAACTGTGTTCATACAAAAAGATATTTTCCATCTGATGAATGTTTTAAGGAAAATAGATTCAACGGAAAGCTATTAGAAACCCATTAGAATCAATTAGCCCCACTCTTAAAAATGGGTTTGACATATCTAGTTAAATGTTTTTTTCCCAATCAGACATGCAGATATTCTCATTTACTAAGAACCCACA
The DNA here is from genome assembly GCF_022655615.1 of Tachysurus fulvidraco. Lineage (NCBI taxonomy): Eukaryota > Metazoa > Chordata > Actinopteri > Siluriformes > Bagridae > Tachysurus > Tachysurus fulvidraco. Next base: position 9,364,442 of record NC_062534.1, read on the forward strand.
ACTGGGTGCTCCCCTAGAACATAAGGTTCCAAGTAGAACATCACTGTAAGCTTAGAATCAAGAAAAGAGAGTATAACCACACTTCAGATAGATCTTCAATCATGTCTTCATTCTGGTCCTCTGCTGTTTCTATGGCAATTCTAAAAGAAGTGTCATTATCCAGGTATGCAAAAAATAATAAAACACATAGCATAAGAAGTTGGTGGGAATGTTGACATTTCAAATAAGATGGACATTTAGTAAAATAATGATCAGGGAGCAGTGATCAGAGCTGGGAAAAATCCTGTATAAGGATTTCATGTTGTCATCTACAGCTCAACATTTAATAAAATGGCTAAAACAAAACTAACATCCTGACAGACAGGATACTGTGTGGCACTTGGGAAGCTTACCTCAGTCTCTGACCCACAGAACTAGTGTTACATGAGGTTGTCTGTCTGTCTTCTCCTATGCTTTCTCTACCCCAGCAATTTGCACATCTGTTGGGAAGCTCCTAAAGCTTTCTGTAAACTGAACCCAAGAACAGCTGGTGTCCTGCTATATTTTCAAATTAAATACTCTGCACAAATGGTTATGGAACTCAGGCTAAAACCCACGTCTCGGCCTCCCCTAATTATCACCATCTCAGCTGTCACCCTGGTAGTCTTTTGAAATCACTGGAGCAATGTCTGGGATGTCAAATGAAAAAATAACAAGGATTAAATCAAATGGAAGGAATATTACTGCAATAACAATTGTTCACAGACTAAGATCACATTGTTATTAAACAACTGGGTTGAATAATCCCAAATCTGCAAGTGAAACATGTTTAAATAGTGAGCGCAAAGGCTGTTGACCAGCTGTTGTGAGCGGCTGGAGGCGGTTTACCTTTGCCAGTGGTTAGTTTTCTTTGATCTCTTCTTTCCTTTGACCTTATCATAAGTGGCCCCTGGCCAAAGAGAGTTTAAGTACTGTTGAAGACCTTGTCCATGCTCATCCCGATCTAAATCTCTACAACCTTGCTCTACAACACATTCTCTGTCTCTCTCTCTCTGTCTTTCTGTATATTTTTCTCTTCCATCTATCCACATGCTTACCAAAATTTTGCAGGATATTGTGTAAATATACAGCTGTACTTTGTCACGATTTGTTTATACACCATGTCAGGCCTTAGTAATCTATCTATGTATTAAACTGCAGTAATCTATCTTGTAAGCTAGAGACAAATGGGTCAACTCTCTTATTGTTTCAGCTTCCAATACATTTGAGATCTCTATCCTCAGATCACTACCCAGCCCTACCCAACCTCTCTCTCTCTCTCTCTCTCTCTCTCTCTCTCTCTCTCTCTCTCTCTCTCTCTCTCTCTCTCTCTCTCTCTCTCTCTCTCTCTCTCTCTCTCTCTCACACACACACACACACACACACACACACACACACACACACACACACACACACACACACACACACACACACACACACACACACACACACAACCTTATACCCTATGTACCAAACCAAAAAGCAGAGATGGAGGTCAAGTGTCTCTATCCCAAATCCCAATCAGCCTTGCAGCATATACAAACATCCCTTTAAATACACAAAGGCCACTACAGGAAACTGGAGAGTTTTGTATTTGGCCACTTTCCCAACAGTGCATCTTATCAGCCAGAAAAAAAAAGCTTGTGCTTTAGTTTAGGACAGGGATGTTCAAAATTGTATTATTGGAATACAGATGAAATGGATTAACATGCAATAGGTAAACAAATATTATCAAAAACAGTAATTTTGCCTGCAATCTCCTACTCTTAGTTTTTTTAGGGACAATATTCATCAGCTGTCATGTCAATTAAAGTTTGTCATTCCTCTCATAACACACCGTAGTAATGTTAAGAATGAAATATTACTACACTTAATATGGAACATTTTCTTGTAAATATACCATATTACCCTCAGTCCAAAGTTGAGATAGGCCATGGGTCAACAAATCAGTTTATTAGACTGATAACACATCGACATCTCCTCTTAAATGTGTCCACTGATCAGCATTCAGCTGAAAGCTACACTAGCTTAGGTTAAAAATATTATTTTATTGTCTTTAATTTATTGTCTTTTTTTATGTCCTACTGGAAAATCATAAGCTCTTTTTTCCAAAAGATGATTTAGTTTTTTTTCTAAATTCATTTGCTCAGCAGCTTAGAAACCTTTATCTGGCTGGTTCTGATAACACATAACACTCCAGGACTAGAAAACACACTGGCAATATAAAGTGGGTGAAAATATCATTTTGACAAAAAAACTCAAAAATATTATTTACTGTTACATTTCTCATAAGGAACTGTCTTAAAAAAGTGAGGGAAAAAATGAAAGCCTATAGGCTATTGTGTAAACATTCCTGCTTTTTTGTAGGTTATCCCCACTTTCATTCCGACTCAAATCTAAGGACGTGCACCAACATTGATAATCAAATCATCCTGAACAAAAAATGTTGGCTAAACCCAAGGCACATTGCCAGACAACCCCCAAAATGTCAGCCTTTACAAGCTCATGGATTGGTTCAAGCTCAGCTTTTAAAGATGTTGTCAGGCTGAAACTATGTGTGCAAATGTAGACAGCTTGGGAATGGTGGTCTGTGGCATGGTGTTTAGAATCCAAGCATTAACTAACATCCAAACAATCATACATACTGCCCTGCTAGAGTTAGAGAAGGAGAACCTTGTGGACTTTGTGGTGCAAACAGAAGACCTGTTGTACTGAAATGGTTACAAGGTGTCTGTGTTGAAAAAATGATTAATGCATCCACAAGGAATGTACTTCAGTGTCCATAGCATCTGATCAGTCTCTCTTACAAAGAAACAGATCCAGTGATGGCTGGTCATGATATTACATAGAAAGTCTACAATCTAATATCTGTCTAAAAATTCAACAATGGAAGTAATACGGTTGAGCAATACATTATATTGTAAACTGTTAAATCATAGTGCACTATAAGGATTCCAAAAATCCTCCAACGAATCATCAATAACTTTTTATCTTTCAAACATAATCCCTGCTAACCTGTTTACGGTATATTCATCACCCCTGATCACTGCATTGTGGGACTTTCAGGTTCACACACACACACGCACACACACACACACACACACACACACACACACACACACACACACACACACACACACACACACACACACACACACACACACACACACACACAGGAATTTACACATGTTGATTTTTATTTTTCCCAGTAAACAAGCTAAAGCAGATTTGCTTATAAAGTAAATCTCTGCATCTGCATTCTGTAAACAATATTACAGAGACAGCTGTATTGGACTCGGCAGCAACATGGCCTAATGAAAGACCCTTACATTGTTTATTTCATGGTTCATAAAGTATGTAAAACACTACACAACTTGCTATACATGAGGTAGTGGACGAATTGAATCACATGCCCAAGTGTACATTTACATGCATAAAAAAATTGCCTGAACTGTTTGCCTGCTGAATGATTTCCATTTTATGGAAATCCGTGCTGCTTAAACAAAGAATCTTTTCTTTGTGCAGAGGTTTGCAAATAATTGGCCCTTGTTATTGTTTGTAATCCATTAAATCCCCTTAATTACAGTTGAGTCGTGGGTTGTATTTCTGTGAACTGGACACGTGAAAGATGGTCATATTAATATTATGATTTTGAATGTTATGAAACAGTTATTAATGCAAAAATTTATCAGTCATTAATTAACACTTTTCATCAGAAGTCTAGTGAAAACTGGTTAAGGCTGAGCAAATATGAATAGGCTTGGCAAAATGTTGCAGTATGACTCAAGAAGAAAAAAAAAAGCCCAGATTCCCAAGTGTAATTTATGGTGTTTAATACCAACGGCAAAGGAATGGTGGACTATGGCTCCAGGTCCTCCACTGGGAATTCATCTTCCAGGAAAACAAATTCCTCCAAACCTGGACTTCCATGAAAACAAACAATAAAAGACACCAGGCTTTCACTGCATGCTTCCTGATATCAATCTTATGACATCTGGGGCCTCCCTGGTCCACTTCAGACAGCTTTCTCAGAGAAAGTAACTTACAGGAATAAACAAATGAGAGTGTGTGAATGGTAAATAATTCCCAGCCATTTTTATGGCAGGGAGATAAAATACTCCATAAGACCCATTGTATCAACTAATAGGTATAAAAATTTATATATGTATAAAAAATTTCTAGCAAGTAAAAAAATTCTGATTTTGCTATATGGCTTTATTTTATTCCAGTTAAAATGTCCCTGTTTAACAGAATCATTTAGCACAATATTCTCTGCTTATGCATTTCAGAATGAAAGAGATACCTGCTGTTCCAACATGACCTAGAAATCTAAACTGAAACCATGTGACACAATGTTTGAATATTTTATTACGCAGATGATGATCTTCAAAAATGTATAAGTTATACATATGCATATACTTTATACACAATATCTATCTATGCACTAATATTGAATGCATTTATTTCAGATGTAATAAAATTATTCTATCTCCAATCTTAAATACAGTCACTAAAGTCATTTTCCTACTAATTTCTACCTAATTCGTTTTAAATCAAAGCAAACCAAACACAGCACTCATACACATTTGATTTTTGTTATTCAGAAGGATGATGGAAGCTTGTGGTGAGCCACAACATTCTAAATGACATGAATTATTTGATGAATTGATCAACATTAATGTGACAAAATTAAAAGTGACTAAATTAAAAAGTTTTGATCTAGACATTGAATTTATTTCTCTTATTGTCTGAATGAATTTTTAACATTTTCAGAAATCTATGATATAGCTAACTAAACAGACTCTTTAAACATGACTAAAGTAAACTTACAAACTTACTTCCTTCTCACACACGGACTATAATCACCTTATACCTTACTTCAAACTCAAATGTCAGGTCTAATATTACAATGTCAGGTCATATTACAATATTATTATTTTTTTGCATCAATGTGTGAATCATATAATGTAATATTATGTATTGTGTATATTATTATGCTTAAAATCATCCCTTCTCTTGGTTACTCCCTGAATGCCCTTAACGTACTCATGCCATTAACATGGATGGTACTGTAGTTAATCACATTTTTGACACATTTTTGTGCATTTGCTAATTCTATTTAAAAATCTCAACTCTGTTACACATTTAAAGAGCACACTGTAAGCAAATAGTAAAAATAATACTGTTATCTGAGATAGATTAAATGATAAATTAAAGGCTTGCATTCTTGCATTCAATGTAGGAATATGAATAATAACAATAAAGTTTCATTTTTAATACTTTAATTTAATCAACATTACATGCTGTCATCAAAGTGTATGTTACATAAATGGTCATGAGTTTGATCTTTGTTAGTATAAGAAAGAAAAAAGAATTCTGCTCATACAGTAGGTCATGTATCCATCATATACCAGGGATCATGCACAATAGACTGGTTATTAAGACCGAGTCTGTTCTGTTCATGTGAAAAGAATAGACATGAAGAATAGATGTGATGGGCAGAAATGCCATAATAAGCAACTCTGTTTGATGGTTCATTCATTCATTCATTCATTCATTCATTCATTCATTCATTCATTTTCTACCGCTTATCCGATCTTCTCGGGTCACGGGGCGCCTGTGCCTATCTCAGGCGTCATCGGGCATCGAGGCAGGATACACCCTGGATGGAGTGCCAACCCATCGCAGGGCACTCACACACTCACACACTACGGACAATTTTCCAGAGATGCCAATCAACCTACTGTACCATGCATGTCCTTGGACTGGGGAGGAAACCGGGGCACAGGGAGAACATGCAAACTCCACACACACAAGGCGGAGGCGGGAATCAAACCCCCAACCACTAAGCCACCGTGCCCCCCCCCCCCCCGCCCCACTTTGTTTGTGCAAGAAAAAAACATCCATACCAAGGAAAATAAAGTTTTAATGTAAAGACAAATAAGGGACCAACTCTATATTAATACCTACACTTTTGCAGAGAATGTGATGACAAGCATGGATGTCAGTCAGGTGTCCACATACAGCAGAGTTTAAAAGTGTGCGTATGACACTGGCTACGGTTATACTACCAGTTGTTCTGTGTATTTCTATTTTTCTGCAATGCTGCATATTGATACTGTATAATTGCAACAACAAAATATGATTTATAATTTGAAAATAATCTTATAGAATTACACTTATAGTGACTGAATTTCTCTTCTTGGTAAGCTTTCCCCACTATTTCACAAAACAAACAGCAAGACATAGAGGACAGCCATGACGGAAGGCTCTGTTTTCAGAATGGGGATGGAGGTGAGCAGAGAGCAGGATGTCCTGTGTTCTACAGCACCATTGTGCAAAAACTTTGTCTGCATGAGACCTGGGCTCAAGAACAACATCCCCTCTGTCAGTGGACCCCCTGCTAAACACACACACACACACACACACACGCACGCACACACACACACACACACACGCACGCACGCACGCACGCACGCACGCACGCACACACACACACACACACACACACACACACACACACACACACACACACACACACACACACACACGCTCACTTACTCACTCATGCTGCTCGTCATTCAATGGGAACTTCTCCAAAAACACCCTGTGGCAGGCTATATATAGAGCACATAGTTTAGCTTCGTACAGTATTAGGAGGTTTTAACAAACTATTTTGGGACACTTTTGTCACACCTAGAATGAGTCTTGTGTGAGACTCAAAATAACTCAGCATTTCATAAGAAAAAAAAAACAGTTTGGTGCTTGTTTGCTTATTAGCTTATTATTCAGCTTTGTTCAAACTTATTTAAGATTAGCTTATTATTCAAAGGCTGTAATGATGTAAGGGCTTGGACATACTGGGTCTTCATCATCCAACACTTGAGGGCTTGGGCAAGAAGGAATTAGGTCATTTAAATTTAATTAATTAAAATGAAAATAAACTGATTATGGGAAAGAAAGAAAGAAAGAAAGAAAGAAAGAAAGAAAGAAAGAAAGAAAGAAAAGTCCTCCTAAGTACAGATTTTACAAAATCAATCCATCAAATTCAATTGTTATGCACAATTAATTCATACAGTACATTAATGCAACTGGTTGCCAGGTTAATTAGCACATACTACTTACTTCACATATATATATTATATACTGAACATGCCACAAATTTTGCCTTATTTTTTGAGAGTAAGGCACAGGATTCTTCAATTTTTGACATGCAGAAGGATGACACTAATTTGGAAACCTCCATTGGCACCTTTCTGATGTATTCCCCTCATTTTAGCTCCTCCCACTAACCGCAGTGGTTAAATCCCAACTCATTCTTTGCACCCTACACAAGTGCACTACTTTGGCACTGAATGAATGGTTTTTACGTTATATATGGTGCACTATATGTTCTATAGGGAGCGATTTGGTAAGCAGCTGATGGATCTATTGTCTTGTTTCCTGTGTTCACTTGTCCACTTGACTTGGAGCAGAATTGCTACTCACAGGCTACCAGGAGAAGAGTAACGGTTTTTAACAGCTTACTGCTCCGTCTGCTCCATTACTAAGAGCGTAAGGCGAGGTTTAATATAACCAACTATTATTTGCCCCCTTTCAGCTCTGCATAATGCTTTGCGCATTTTTTCCAAAGCTTAAATCGAGTCTTTTCCCAAGAGAGCACTTTTTCAACAGCTTGAACAACATGAACGCAGTGGAGAAGAGGTAAGTACAATGTTCCCTATTTTCTCCATGGAAACCATATTTTATAAAATCAAAAATGTATATTTTTGTTAAAGTCAGTATTTTATCTCTCACATATCTAGATTCCTAAATAGAAAATCTAACTTTTCTACTATGACTATATATTCATGAGTTCATCATGTCGTTGAACTCTTTCACATTGGCATTGATTTGTTTGTTTATTGATTTATTGATTTATAGATTTATTTATATGCAGCCAAATAATTATCAGGTTTCACCACATACATAAAAGGCAAAAATATTATAAAAGGTCAGCCTGGTGTTTTAAAACTGAATAATTATTGCACTTATGTCACATACATTAAATTTCAGCAGTGTTCAGTTCTCCTGCTGAAGTAGTTATACCTTTTTGATTCATTTTCAATAACCAGTTTTTTATAATAATAATAATAATAATAATAATAATAATAATAATAATAATTACTGCAGGGATTTTTATGGTGAACGGTTCACTTACTCTAAGCCAAATGATGAAAGAATTCAAATGTGTTGTTATTTTACAAAATCAAACTTATTTATTTGTATGATAAAGCATGAAGACTTCATATTAAGATTCATGTAGACTCCTGGGTAAGCACAGAGACATACAGTAGGACTGTATATTGTGGTGTCTCATTATCATTACGAGCAAAGGCAAAGTCTTTGAGAGAGAGGAAAAGGAGACAGTTGAAGGAACAACTGTTTATAGATGCAGTAACATAACTGATAACAGGAACTTGGACACTAAATGCAACTATAAAAATAAAAGATTAAAGATTTTTAACATTTGCATGTTGCTGTTTAAGATTAAAACCCCTTGCGATGCGCTGTTATTTTTATATTAACATTTTATTGATTATTTCTTTTAACAGCATGCCCATTGTATTTTGTTCTTTGCATGTTCATTATATTGAAAAGGGTTTTAAATATGATCAAAACTTTTATATTGTATAATAGTATGATTCATAGCTGGTTAGCATGTTATATGAATACATTTGAATGATCAGAATATTACTTTTGTTTCAGTGGAATTGTTAATAAAAACACATTTTTAGAATACAGATAATAATTTTATATGGTACCATATCATCTCAGTTATAATATCACATAATTCATAATGTATGTGTCACAACCCCTTTGTTGCTTCAGGAATGCTTAAGCTTATTTTTCATATCCCAGGCAACAATTCTTATATAACATTTATTGTTATAGTAACAGTCAAATAAGAACATTAGATACAGAAAATGAAGCATATGACAATATTATTTAGCATAAACTGAGCAAATGAAGAGTGAATAGCATGAGTTGTTTGGGTTTTACTTCATACGAGCAAATGGTCTAACCTCGAAATCTGCCGGCTGCCAGCGAGTGACCAAACTGGATCAGTTTTTTTGAGTCTGCATCAGCACACTGACTGTATTGTATAGGGTTGTGCAGTACAGTACAGGCTTTGTAAGGGGTATGTAAGGACCCAGTAAAGACGTCACATCTCAGCTGAGCATGACAGACTGTACATACTGACATTGCGCTTTTATATGATGCTCACTTAAAGATTTATCATGATTTGCCATATTATCATATTTACAAATTTACTACAGAAATTGTGTAAAAAAGTGACAGAAATGTCTTCTAAGGTTGTCCTTACCCTGTATTACAGAAATGATGTTTTTTGTAATGTTTTCAACACCAATGATTATGCCAATGGATAATTAGTGTATAAGAGGTAGTGTCCTTCTAGATCCTGCATCAATTTCACTGGAGGTATCATACAAATATCACACTGTAAAATACTTTTTCCACAAACTTGGAAAAACAATGTTTTGTTCATAAATAGACAGATGCAGATGAAATTGTTAGGGTTTAAGCTTGGCAAATTGTATTCTTTTTGCCATTCTACAATAATATTATTGTTACATTGTGCCTCAGCAAAAGACCACTTGTTCTAGAGCTACTTTACTTACTTTACAAACTTTACTTTATTTGGCTCATACCAGTAGCCAAATCACAGCCATATTCTATTGCTTAACTTGGTAAAAGATTTTGGCTAATTTTAGCTTAGAGAGTGGCAAGTACAGTAAATGAGACAGCTGGCACTGTAGCCATCTGAGCAGACAGCATCCCTTCTCATATTAGCATGGCTTGACTTGAAAGCAACCAACTTGCAGATACAACTCAGAGAGTTAAAGCCAGTTGAACAGACTAAATAATTTTGTAGCTCTAGATCATTAATGTTTGTTTCCTTGCTAAAACAAACTAGTTTGTGACCAGCCAGCTGGTATAGCTACTACAAATTTCAAAACAAAGATTTATACGACTTTCATTTTAATTTATCTTTACATTTTGCAAGTAAGGACCAACACAGACAAAACCAATAAAAATTAAACTGGCATTTGTGCTAGCATCAGTTTTGGCAAACTCATGCTATGCGTATTTCTTGGTGGCCCTCTAACGTTAGTGGCAGACATGTTCTGCTGGGTAACTAGGAATATTTTGGATAATTTTTGCTAAAAGATTGGTAAGCCGACCAGATAATTGGCATTGTAGGTGGTTAGCTTGTGAGAAAGCAGTGTAACTGAAGGAAGGATGCAGGAGAATGTAAGTATCCACCAATTGTAACTCGATGGACAGCAATAATTGATAACACATATATTTATAGTGAGGATTTCTCATTCTTTTGAATCATTTACTAGTCTCTAGGTTTATTGTTTATTAATACTGTATTTATTATGCTATTTCAAGAGACTAAAATTATTATTAAGCTGAAAAGCTGGTCGAATTCTGTCTGTTGAGACCAACCACACTTCACACAGATTTACGGAATCACATCAACTTTACACAACAAACACAGTAAAAGCAGTGAAAAAAAGAGAAAGCCACATAAAATATTAATAAACAGTTAGCCTATAGGCTAGTAAATGAAAACACTACATTAAACATTATTTCTGCTAAAAAAAAATGGAATAAAATAATAATCTTGACCACAATAAAATCAACTTTATTTATACTATAGTGTATAAATGATTATAGGCAACCTGAATTCAATAGATCTGTTGGAAAAGGAAATGAATAGGCATAGCCAGACAGCCACAGTTTGTAAAAGAAATAGTCAGCCTGATGTGTGTCTTACGAAGTTGCCATGTTTCTTCTTTGCAGTCTCTAGATGCTGTTTGCATTACTGTTACTGGAAAACTTTGACAGTTTTGTGCCATGAAGGCAGATCATAGAGGAAGTATCCTCCCAGACATGCTAAAAGAGTTTAGTCATTTGGATGCTAAACAAATTAAACAGTTTTGAATCCAGGGGAAAAAATAAACAACTTTGGTCTCAGGACAGGTTTAAGTCACCATATAAAAGTCAAAGTTAAAAAGTTTTTCTTAAAAGCCTAATTGTAATGCCAAAGAACCTGTACTCGTGTATTTAATACTATTTTGTTTATGCATATTTCTTTTTACAATGTAGAAACCTATGTTAAGACTGGATTTTAAAAAGAGAATGATATGCTATTGGATACTCACCAATTCTGAGATCATAATGTGAATCCTTCTCCTGATTCTTCTTTAACAGTGATTTTTTCTCCTGATTTCTTCTTTAACAGTACCTCTTTGACCACAAGGAAAATAATGTGTGGCCTCAGAAAAACATTAGACTTCGATAATAGTCAATAAGTTTTTTCTTGGAATCCACTAATTCATTAACGATTTTCGTTAATTTTTATTATAGAAAATGTCAGCATTGCTGCAGTACTAAAAAAATTACTTGTTCAGAGCTTCTGGGTGTGGAAGTCCTGCAATTAATTACTGTAGTAACTAGAAACCTACCAACACACCACTTGTTTCCATGGGAGAAAGTATATGAATACAGAGTTAAGAGGTTACAACATTCATTAGTAATATATGTCTAGATTTTAGAGTTCATATAAAAATCATATTGAACAAATGAATGTTAGCAATATAAACATACAAATCACCTAAAACAGATTTCGGTCATGGAGAGGCAGAGTTGTACATTGAGTTACATTTTACTTGTCCGTCTACTAATACATTAAAGACATTCTTATTTTTATTTAGCTGTTTTTGGTGAGTTAAATCTGGTTTGTCAAGTAAAGTTTTAAATTTTTTAAATTTTAAATTCTTTGTCCAAAGACACCTTCAGCCGTATAGCCATATTTCTAATTCTATAGTGTTGAGTAATTACTTCTAATGAGTTGTTATTGACAGATTTGACATTAAAGGATGAAAAAGGAAAAAGGATGGATGGACATAATTTTGCCAAGAATGCTCAGACAGCTTGCTAACTAATGTTGTCATTTTTGTTATCTTGTTCCCTCTTACAGAAAGCAAAAACTGACTATCTGTGTGTACTAAAGATGGTGAGAAGTGCTTGTTTCAGTAGCATTCAGAGGGTACCAGTGATGGGCTGGGAAGTTCACTGCAGCCAAAACACTTTCTGACAGTTGGAAATTCACCAAAAAGCAAACCTCCCACATTGTCTACTGATGCCACAATGGCAAGTCTGGCTCTTAATGAGACAGGGCTGGAGGACTGCGGCATTGATGATTCCTTCAAGTACAAATTGTATGGTGTAGTGTACAGTATCGCGTTCGTGTTGGGTCTCATCACCAACTGTGCTTCACTCTTTGTTTTCTGCTGTCGTATGAAGATACGCAATGAAACTACTCTCTTTATGACCAACTTGGCATTATCAGACTTAATTTTTGTATTTACTCTACCTTTTAAAATCTACTATAACATCAGGCGCCACTGGCCATTTGGTGATGGGCTGTGCAAGATCTCTGGAGGAGCCTTCATCACCAACATCTATGGCAGCATGCTTTTCCTTACATGCATCAGTGTGGACCGCTTCCTGGCCATTGTTTACCCTTTTAGATCACGTGCCATTCGTACTCGCCGCAACGCTGGCATTGTATGTGCTCTGATCTGGTTGCTGATCCTGGGTGGAGGCATGTCTGTGACCTTCTTCTCTGCAACCAACCAGGCCAACACCATCACTACTTGCTTCGAAGGCTTCTCCCAAAAAACCTGGAAGACCTACCTGTCTAAGATCACTATCTTCATCGAGATAGTGGGTTTCCTCATTCCGTTGCTCATCAACCTGGCCTGTTCCTCCATGGTGCTACGAACTCTTCGAAAGCCAGCTACACTCTGCCAAATTGGCACCAACAAGAAGCGTGTATTGCGCATGATTGTGGTGCATTTAGCCATTTTCATTGTCTGCTTTGTGCCATACAACTCTGTTCTGTTTGTTTACGCTATGGTGCGCACTCAAGCCTTGGCAAGCTGCTGGCTTGAACGATTAGCACGAATTCTTTATCCTGTAACGCTCTGTGTGGCCACCCTCAACTGCTGCTTTGATCCAGTGGTATATTACTTCACTTCAGAGTCTTTTAAGAAGTCTCTGACCACAGGGAAATGTCAAACGAAGCAGGAAAGTACGCCTCGCACTGAAGGGCCTGTGTCTAGCAAAGAGAACACAGAGACTGAAAAAGTAGAAACTTATCGTGTGACCAGCAATGGAAAAGAACGGGTTACAGAGACTCAGTTTTGAGAGGGCAGAATATACATCACCAGTATCCACAATTAAGGAGCTTTGATAAGGTCTGTACCAAGGACTTAGGACTAAGGATTTTGTTCAGCCAGAGGAAATATTTGGAATTTTAACTTTTTGACTGAAGCCTTCAGGCTGAATGCTTAAAACTATCACTATTTAAATTTGACTGTAAAGGTCCAACACTGTTTTATTTTCTCAGTTTATGGGAACAACATATGATGAATAAAGCAACTCTACACACATAGTGGCTAATAGAATATTAATGATTATTTTTAGTCAAATAGCAAAGTGTCATACTATTCAAATTTTTAAATATATTCAATCCTATTCAGGTTTAATAGATATGAACACTGTTTTCTTCTTCTGGTTTTAAAAAAGAATTAGCACTCCTAACTTAACTGATAGACATGAACAGTATGTCACTGTTAACTGCTAACCATTTCAATTTGTTGTTGTGCACTTACATGCACAAATGCACTGAAGTGATGTTCCTTATTTTTGTATTAAATTTTGTGTTAAATGTTTTTGTATGAAAGGTATGATTGATGAAATATCAGCTCCTAACAAACAGCACTTTTACATGTGGGATCTCTGAATGTCTTTTTACTGTAGCTGCATATTATCAGGCAATTAAAAATGTTTAAGACTGATATGTCTGTCTTATCATTCAGTTACAGTAAAGACAACAACTAGATGATGAATGTATTCATTTCAATTGTGATTTAATTTCACTAATATAAGAAGAGCTAAACCAAACTAAACAACTGTGATTTACAGCAGCTGCAGAAGGGGCCCATATCTGTATACAAGGCTTAACCCCACCCCCAGTGTGTGTTGATTGAGAGCAAAGCTGGGCAAAAACATAGCAGTTTAAGGTTTCATGAAGAGAGCACAGAGAACAAAAAATCAAATCACAAAATCTTCACCAAGTTTATTATGGAGACTTAAAAACAAGGCTTACTGTAAAAGAAAGGGGAAAATTCAGTTCAGTATTCCCAAAATGCGTACAAAGCAATGGGTTATTGTCTTGGGATTAGTCTCGTTGAGGTTCAGGGAGCTGCCTTAATTCTGTTAATCATGTTGTTGTGGGTGTTTTCAGGCACGTACCCTCCACTAGATTAGCATGTGTTATCCAATTAAATAATTATTTATTGAACCATGCAGAGTCAAAGCCATCATTCAAATATCTGGAGCTTTGCAAGCTCTCTGGTTAAAATTGAGTAAGGAAAAGTCATATATTGGATCTAACCCTTCTGCACATATATTAAATGACATAAATTAGTAACCATCTTAAATATTTACTGGCTCCAAGTGCATATTCTTTTAATGTCAGGGCTACGCAATTGAATTATAACCATTCCATAAATCACTAATAAGACTTGAAAACACAGTTCCACCAATGATTCTGAATGAATCTGTCAGTTGTGTAAAGCTTTTATCTTTAATCCATTTTATGACAAATAGAGCTGTATCTGTATGGCACTAACTAGCTGAGTCTACTTGAGTCAATAACTCCGATTTTATGTCAATTTTCAAAGAGGAAAAACAAATGTGAAAACTATTACATACATTGATATGCTTGTTCTGATACACTATCAATGCTAATGTATAAATGTCCACAGGGGTGGCAGATATGTTTTAAAGAAAAGGCTGTGAAGCAGTTGATTCAATGGGAAAGTTTTCTCAAGAAGCATGTTTGGAAGGAGCCTCTAGTTTCAGTGCTTTGCAAGAGTCAGAGGTATAGCCATCCCCTTAGGTGTTCTCTTAAGTTATATAACATATGCTACACTATGTATTTTTTTTAAAAAGATCGAGATAATAGAGGCTGGTGAGAAGCTGTATATATGATAGAATGTAAGCAATAACACATTTAACATGTTTCACAGATGTTGCAGAACATTAAATGCAGATGATAAACCTTAATGTCATCAGTTACAAAATTCTTGTGTTAAAAAAAGAAATAACACTTTAAAACATGTTGTTATAGGTCAATGATCATCACACCTTCATATTCCATGAGTATTTTAACACACACACCCTTGTCTTTTATTCCTTAATAAAATAACAACAACAAAAGATTACTAATTGTTAATATCAGCAAATCTAACCTCAACATTTTAAGTACAAATTTAAGTACAACATTCTTGACCTTTTTTATTCCATTATATGTTTTAGATGTGTTTAAATGTTTTATTACAATGTATGGTTATACTGAAAACACAAATAGCAACCTGATATCAGTTGTTCTTATTCATGGCTGAGTGACACTCACAGCTATATGTGTAAGCTTTACGGAAAAAAATCACCAAGTATGTACGTAGGAGGTTTAATAGCAGCCATTGTGACAGTAGAGGAGTCTGGATTTTTGAGAATTTGTGATCGACGGACGGGAAAACAAAGCCAGAGGATAAATGGCTAGTGGAAACACTGGTGTGCGTGGCTTGAGTAAGAGTTAAAGTAAGTCAAATTACTTAAATCCACTCACAGTCACACTACTTTTTCCATCTGCAGAGATGCAAGACTATATCTACTTTGAATTGCAATTTGCACACTACACTACAGTTACTGGACACCTGACCATTACACAAATATGTGATTTATAATGGAATTTCAAATTTAGTTGCCCTTTTCATTATAATAACCTTTACTCTTCTGATAAGATTTTTCTCATGCAGCTACAAGAACATAAATGAGCTCAGATTTTGATGTTGAGCAGAGGTCTGGGGGTGCACAAGTACTAGGTTTTCAGTGGGGTTGTAGTAGTCAGTTCAAAACAAGAGGATTTGAAAGAAACAACTGATCCTTATTTGGGGTTCATCAGAATCCCTTCACTGATGACAGGTGTAGGATACATACTTTTGAACTTTAATATCTGTGGGAACATAGTCACCAATAAAGGCACAATTGTTAAAGTTTGTGGATGCTTATTCAACCCAGATTTTCCTAAAATGTTTTTTATTTTGAGTTATGTTGGTTGCTATATGAAATTAATGTCAGGAATATCTGGGACTATTCCCTGCCTGGACACTAGGGGGACATTCTGGCAGGCTTTGTTTGTCTGTACCATGTGCTTTTGTTTTGTTTTGTGTTCAGTTGTTTTTGCCCCGGGGACCTGTTTCAGACAGGAGGTTCAACCAACTCTGAGTTTAAACTTGAACTCTGAGTTGACAAACCCTGAGATGGGAAACTCTGAGTTTTTGGTTACAGAACAGCTGAAAAGAGTTAGTTTTATCAACTCCAAATTGACTGACTCTAAGTTAAGCGCGTGCACCACAACTATAAAAAGCCATTATCAATGGAGCACAGATAAAACGAGTCACCATGGCAACAGCGTCAGACAAAAGAAAAGTCTGCATATTTCTCAAAAGCAGAACTAGAAGTGCTTATGCAAGTATATATAAATTATGTAAATACACCACATTAAAATGTGATGTTAAATCCACTATTGTTGGTGGTATATATATATATATATATATATATATATATATATATATATATATATATATATATATATATATATACCTTTAAAAGGTATATTTTTAATGTAACCTTCTCCCTCAATTTGCAATGTGTTCAAAAAAATCTGTTCGGATGTAAGAGCACAGCCGTGATGGCTGATGTTTCTGATGTAAGGATGGATGGGATTTATGGATCATGGCTTTGGCCCACCCTGGCCCCACACCACATAACAGCCAATCACAAAATTGGTGCGATATTCAATTCAGCTCGAGATACGTTATTTTCAAATTTCTGCTCAACCCCCCTTTTTCCCCTCCTAGACAGACAGACAGACTTAGCTCATTCATTCACTTTCACACAACCTTTGAGGTAAACGGACATGCTTATAAAGCAATAAACGACAGTCACAGTAACTTTATTAGAACTGTTAGTGAACTTGAGCCAAAATCCAACAAATTTCTTGACATCCAGTTGCTTGAACCTCTCTGTAGTCTTGCAGGGGTTGCAAAAACTGAACTCCAGAATGAAATTCTTGTCAGACCAATGCTGTCCAAAAAACTTCCATCTGATGCTGAATGTTCTGCTGTTTGCAATCTCTTGCAGGAATACAAAGATGCATTTGCAGGTCTTCATAAATTGTATGTATATGCTATGGTCATGGGTGTCTCTACTGCTTCATGTGAGAGCTCATTCTCTACTTTGGCAAGAATTTTGATACCATTCCGCCGAACAATGCTTCATGAGAGACAAAAAAAACCTTGTGCTTTTAGCTCATGAAAAAGCAATAACACATGAACTGGACATGGATGAGTTTGTAACAGAATTCTCTAAAATGAGCAGAAAGCTAATGCTGTAAATATTATAGTGATAGAAGTAGATCTTTTTCAAGACCTGCCATGTTTTCCTCAAATCTAAAAGTCACTAAACTGATTCAAGATCTATTGTGTGGTTAAAAAATATCCTAAATATAGGCCTACATAAGATTGTAAATAAATATAAATAAATAAATAAAAATATACACAATAACAATGGCCAAAAATGTTTAATGTTATACTATATTAACAGATGTGAGAATAGATAAAACACAAATAAACCCAATTCTTACAGTTCATGCTTCACTCAAGTAACAAGTTTGTTTTAGTTGATGTAAATAGTTATTTTAAAAGAATTGCCCCATTTATCAAATCTAAAGCTAATTAATTGATACAAGATCTGTTAAGCGGTCAAAAAAATCCCCCACCTTTCATCTCATATCTGGAGCCGGGCCTGTTTCAGCCTGTTATCAGTGTTAGTTTCTGAACAAGAAATCAATGTTGTTTGATTCATTTGGATTGACAGTATATTTTTAACTCACCACTGAACATCATCTGCAGTGCTGTTACACTTGATTCACTTGCTGCATCTCACCGCTACCATGCTGCCACCAGACTGATGTGATAAGAAAAATCAGTTTCCAGTTTCATCATGCAAGCCTGTAGCTCCTCGGTTCCCTCCGGTGGTGAGAGCCATTACTTATCTACAAAATGCTTTGTAACATCGCTCTCATCTGTAGGTGGTGCTGTTTTCCACCAAATGACATTTATATAATAAAAACACAATATATTTCTTTTCATACAGCTTCAGAACTGTCAGAATTGTCTCATGTCATCTTAATATGTTTCTGTTATTATGTTGCAAAAGGACAGAAGTTTGTTCAAATCCCAGGACCAACAAGCTGTCACTTCCTGAGCAAGGCCCTTAACTCTCAGTTGTGTAAATGCAATAAATGTAAGTCTCTCTGGATAAGAGCATCTGCCAAACACTATGAATGTAAATGTTATTTAATTAAAAAAAAGCCCAGATACTTTAATGTATGCAACATGATGCTATAGTACATATGATCTACAAGGCTGTTGTGGTCAGTACCAGCATTTCTGCAGCAGTATGCTGGGCCAGCAAATTATACTGTACAAACTACTAGGGTCTTGATAAGGAACAGATCAAAGATACCAACCTTGTCCCCGACCTTTCATCCCTTTCAATACCTAATAAATGTTCACTTACCGATCAATAATGTATCAAGGTGTAGTATTAAACATATCTATCTATCTACTTTGACAATTCACTATATACCTATTAACTCACAGATGTACTGAGACATCCAATATATGAAATATATATGATGATTAGATAGATAGATAGATAGATAGATAGATAGATAGATAGATAGATAGATAGATAGATAGATAGATAGATAGATAGATAGATAGATATGTTTAATGTGTAAAGGAGAATACATTAAGCATATCCTATACCACACTAAACATACATTATTAGGTATTGAGAGCAGTAAGTGGTTGGGGTCCAGGTCACTATTTGTTTGTATTGAAAACGTTGTCAGTGGTGATGTTCTGCAATTGCACACATTTATAATAACACATTTGATCAACAGAGTAGGCTAAAGGAAGAAAGAATCCACATTCTGAGATTAATGAGCAACTATTAGAAGAGACGAAAAGTAAATGGTTTCTCATATTATTGGTGTGTGAAAATGTTGTTCTTCTAACCAAAACAAAGTACTTCGAAAAGTGTGGGATGTGAAATCAGTTGATTCAAGTCATGTTGTTGTAAAAGGAAGTTATTTACATCAAGCTTTATCTTGAAAAGTAAGTAAAAAATGCTCACTACATAGCAAACCCAATGATTAACAATTATCAATGTATAATTTTGCAAACTGAAGCTGTTGCTTAGTGATGTACATGCACTGTATGCAAAAACAAACTAGAGAGGTTAAACAGACGTCACAAATATGTCAGCACTGAAATCCCATGTGGTTAGTTTACACCGCTGACTTACAAAGAAATGCTGAGGTTCACATGCAGTTGTGTGTGGTTTGTTTACTATAATCTGTATGTTACTTTACAGATATTAATTTTATGCATATTGCTTATTTATTTACAACTTTGAAAATCTTTTATAATTCATAAGATAATGTATATATGTTTTGCACCATCACTAACCTGATTATTTACATAATAAATAAATACACTGTATGCTGTTCTAATATTTTTGGAGGTGGCATTTATCAAGAAATGTAGTCTTGAGAGCTGAAACACAGGTCTCAACCAAGAGCAAACCTACGGAACAGTAACACAGCAGTTACAATATTACTGGGCCTGTTTGTGAGCATTCATCACTTCCTTAAATACCAGAATTAGGGAAGTTCTGCTGATTCATTGTCAGTACTTCAGCTCAACAAAGATTAAATACTGAATATGCTAATTTTAAGAGGGAAAATACAAATGTAATGTACATGGACATTCCAGGGCAGGCTGAGTGAAAACATAATTTCATTAGAGACAATCTGTTTCAAAATGACAATTTAATGTTCCTCATGTGGTCATGTACTGTAACTGAGACCGGAAAGGGCAATGTTTATACCTAGGCAGGTTTTTTCAATGTGATGAGATTTCTTTTTCTATGTCAGGGATTAATAGCTCCCAGCAAACACACACACACACACACACACACACACACACACACACACACACACACACACACACACACACACACACACACACACACACACACACACACACACACACACGGCGAATTGTGATTCCTTCACCCCTGCCCTGTGGAGATTGCCCTGTGCCTACGCCCAATTCCTCTGATTGCTTTTCCCTTTTTTCTCAGATTTATATTGGCTTGCATTTCTCCCAGCTATCTGGTGTTTAGGTTGATTTGTCCTTTTACCAACAAATGCAGCCTTGAGAGGTCAAACCCAGGACTCACATGTGAGCAAGAAGAAACACACGTCAGTCACGTTTTAATTTGTGCTGGTGCTGAAATTCTGATCTACTGTCTCTTATTCTTCTACTGGTCTCAAATCTAAATGTCTTCAGAGTAAAGCAAAAACAAAAGAATTTGTTTTGCTTTTCCAATACATTTTGGAAGGGACTGTATATTATATATAGTACATGAATTAGTATTAATGTTCCTGTTTGTGAGCTTCCTTAAATACCAGAATTAGGGAAGGTCTGCTTTTTAAAAAAAAACAAAACAAAAAAAAAACACACACACTTGTTCAAGCAAATTAAAAGGTGATTTATTGTAAAATAACAGCTCAGTAAAACTTCCATAAATGTACAACACATCAGATCTTGAGCAGATACACAGAAAGAACACACTGCACTCTTCATTTGTCAGCAAAGAACAAGCCCATGTTTGCCATGTGATCATGTGTTACTGTGGCTGCGTTATCATCAAAACAAGAAATCAACAAAACATTTCAAAAATCATGTTCATACTGTAACACATGTAGGCCAGAATTTGTTGTAAACAACTTAATTGATTCATCCTGGTAATAATTCAGTCAAACTTTCTATATTTATGTCCTACAGTACTAACTGTACAACATTTTCATTGTATGTAACCTGAATCCTGTGAAACAGTTTGTGACCAGATGTACTTTTTACCAGCATAATGTCACAGAACATCTATTTCCTACTCAAGGGACCTGATTAAAATAGCTGCAATTGTACAGAAAAGATTTAAATCATCATGAGCTCAAGATGACTGATAAAATCTGCATAATGTACATAGATGCATTACAGTAAGAAAGAAACTTTATCATTAGCCTAGTATAATCAGTACTAGCATTGTATATTAGGTACATAACTAAGGCTGCAATATGAGAAATTCCATGAGATTTAGATTTTTTTTTATTGCTTATAAAGAAAAACACCAGGGTGATAAAACAGTTCATTGAACAAATATACAGTACTAAAAAAAAGTAAAAAAAATGTGGTGCTTAAATAGAACTACTGATACATGTCAGAATTATGCTCTCTCTCTCTCTCTCTCACACACACACACACACACACACACACACACACACACACACACACACACACACACACACACACACACACACACACACACACACGCACACACACACAGATTCTTTGTTATGGGTAAGCATAAAAAACCTGTCTCCACACTCTTTTACTGGTTTGGGTGTTTTTAATACATTTTGGTTATTGGAAAGATGATTGCTCATGAACTGAAAAACACCAGTTGTACTTTATTATGTTTCTTAAGTACATGGTTCTTATTACTGGTACTTTAACTTGAGTTTATAGACATTCATTTTTAACTCCACTACATTTATTTTTAATTGCTGCTCCACAGTAAAATGTGTAATGCTGTTAGCCCCCCAAAAAAACCCTCTCAGTAAAGTACTTCAGTACATAATTGACCATATTTTTTTGAGTATTTAAACCCAAGCCCTAGTACTTAGCAGACTGAAAATCATTTGCAGGACAGTGTTTCAACATAGTGCATATTCATGTTGAAAGCCTACACTTCAGGAGCCAAATGCTAAGTCAGGAGAAGAGTCTGAACTAAATGAAACCAAATGTATTTTCAGTTTAATTTCTTGGAAGGAAACAATATTTCACAGCTCAGTATCTAAATAGCTACATTAGTTAGCCAGAGCTCTGGATGATTCACAGTATGAAAGTCACTTTGAAGTTTCACGAAGAACAATTGCCAGATATATAAAATATATATAAACACTGCTAAAGCCTATAGGTAACACACATAATAATGTGCAAGGGGCATCACTGAATTTAACATGTATGAACTAACTAACAAATATCGCAAGCTAGCTAAGCAGCATTTGGCTGAGTTAGTTAGCCAGCTAATGCTGCCTGTCTGACTGTTTCTAATCCAGATGTTGTTTACATCTGAATTGCTCACTTGGTTAGTTAACATAATTAATTGTAGACATGTTTAAAAGTTACATACTTACAGATGACTTATGTACACTTGCATGCATGATTTGTTTTTCATTACTACCTTTTTTAGGTGAACTATTAGTATAGTAGCTAGTAGTATTACACTGTACGTATGTATATATGTATACATAATCAGTGTCTTGTGAGAAAGTTCCATTGCTTATTTCATAATGCAGCTAACACATACTATGTTAAACACTAATATCTAACCCTAACCTTCAAAAAAACAAAGAAATAGCAAAAAGATTTCAAATACTCCCAACTCATAACTAACAAATCACAGAATAACGGAATAATAAGTGAATTTTTTTAATGTTAAACCACTAGTCTTCCTGTATTCAAAATGCAGAGAAAATTACATGCCGTCACTTTGTGACATTGCATAATTATGACAAAAGGACTTCATCACTTAATAATAGTTAAATTTTAAGTAATTTGAAAATCTGAACAGTCTTTTGAGTGAAAGGACTAAATGATTAAACCACTGACATCACATGTCTTCAATTAGAGAAGAAAGCTGCTTCCAACCATGTCCCAGAAATAGAAAAGTCATAATTATTTATGTATTTCACCATCATAAGTGTAACTCCTTTTCAACAAACAGACAAAATGTGTGACTTAAACAAACTAGTAACCGGTCTTACAGCAATGTTGTCAAAGCTCAGAGGCATGAAACAATGCCAAGCCTTGAGGAGCAGCAGGTTGTACTTATGGTGTAGCATGAGTTTCAGAAATTGTAGTAGGAAATAAAGACCCTAAAATGCATTTGTATCTTTGGAAGCTTCATGCAGTCAGAAGCTGGATTTGTCTGCATTTCTGGAGTACTGTTTATTAATTAATACTGGAATGCAATTTGGTAAAACTGCATTAAACAGCACACGCTGGGCAAATCTGACAAAATGCCACTTCCTCTTTTGAGAGATGAAGAGAAAACGGTAGCAATTTCGCGCGCATAGTTCAGTATTTGTTATCAACAGTGTTGGAAGCCACACAGACTGAATTCTGAACTCTTTGTACCTGAAAGGTAGGGGATTCCACAACAGATCACAACAACAACTAAACTAAAATGGTAACTGTTTGTGTATGCTTTGTGCAGTTAAACATACAACTTTTAAGTATAAATTCAATAAAGCAGCCGAGAAAGAATTTTTATTTCTAGATCGTGTGATATAAGGAAGTAAGTAAAGATTGATTGTTTTATTTTTTTCTTTGACATCCTGTCCATCCTATATCAAATGCTGTGTTGTGACTACAATGTAGTAAGATAAAAAAATTACCAGAACAGTTAAACAACTTAAATTGAAATGTGGACATAAAGATTTCTGCTATTAAGCATGTCTAGACATTTCAACATTTTGTTTTTTGCTTTTCTGCTCTTCTACTGTATCATCTGTATTCATAAGCAAGTTATTTTGTTATAATATTAATACTGTTACATGTCTGTCAAGTGGAAACAAGAAGAAGTGAATATCGTGAACCGTTTAAAGTCAAATAAAAAATAAACTGATGTTACATCAGCGGAAATCTATTTATTAGAAATGCCATGAAAATTGGTTTCTGAGAAATGATTGTCAAATTAATAAAGACAAGAGCAGACTGCAGCTATCATGTTAGCTTGGCCACTGAAAATCACAGCATGCATACATATGCATATGTATGCATGTGCAGAGTACCTCAAACATCATTGGCAGGGCAGCAAACACATCTTGTTTACAGCAAGAAAAAAAAATAAAGAAAACAGTGAGTCCATTGCCAAAGCTAAACTGAAATAAGAGAAACATTGCACATCTTGAAGCATCTCAAAAGTCTCAAACCACATAACCATATATACACACATTGCAACTAGCAACACACCTGTTTATGTGCACTTTCAGTCTCCGTCATGCAGTCGTGCAACTTCTCTGCTACATAACGACTCATAACCCTCCTTTCTGAAACCAGTGCCGGAAGGGAGTTGGCTCTTGTGAAATATAATTTAGCCTTTATTTGATTTGCAGAAACCTTGCTTGTTGTTCTGCACATGTGAGAATATTCATAAACCACTCTAACTCACCATCATCAATTATTTGCAAGCGGAATAGGTGGACAATTGTGCCATGGATCACAAAAAAATAAGCAACCAAATGTCATTTAACAGCTTAATAACAGATTTAACAAGATTTGTGCATATATCGTCGACTACTTGTAAGTTTTTTCAAACAAACATTCTCATAAATATTCCTTCATGAAGCTTCTTTCAATTCTTTTGTATTGTATCAAATGTCATTATTCATTTTAATACCATTTGTAATACTGCTCAAGCTTTATAATTAATAATGATTTTGAAGAGCAATAAATCACTTGTAATATTTATTACAAATTATTAGAAAGTTAAAAGTTAAGAGTTTTTCATATATTAGTTACTGTATATTATTTCTGTTTGGAATAAAATTTGGAGAATAGGTTGTTGTGCATAAGTTTAATTAAAACAAAGATATCTATGAACAGTGTACAGCATATGAATGTTAAGATTGTGACAACAGGAAATGGAGTAGTGGTGGTGGTAGGGTGGGGGCTCTGTTGCAAGGGCACAGGAACTGAGCTTATACTGCAATTGTACAGTACAGCACATGGCATATAATTTGCATTATAATATGCAGATGGCATAACAATTATAACAAATAATGTCACTTTAATTAAAATTTAATTAAATTTCTTACAGGGAATAATTTCCCACACAATACAATCAGAAATCTGATTATAATTTGTACAGTATTTTGTAAATTTTCATCCAAACACTACCCTAGTGTAAAGGCCAGAAACTGAGAAAATGGGCTTGGGTAAAACAGGGTGGGTAAGGCTTTGAAAAGAAAACTCAAATGTGAGCAGTTTCAAAAGAACTTAAATGACTGCAAAATGTGGACATTGAGTTAAAATGCTTATTCACTTTGGCGTTTGGGAGTCCTACTTGTGTCCTAATTCACTTCTGTTGACACAACACATAATAATGTCTTCACAAAAACAACCACACACCCAAATGCTTTCATTCCAGCTACATTAGAGATACAGTTATTAACTGACTGGAGACTAACATGCACCTATTAATCGTGAACTTAGCATATTGTAAATAAGATTCAAAACCCTGCTATGGACTTAACAGGCTTATGACAGTAAAATGCAAGGGGACATTTAACCATCAAAAATTTTTGTTAATAATATTTTTGTTACAGTTAAAATATTCATTCATTCATTCATTTTCTACCGCTTATCCAAACTTTTCAGGTCACGAGGAGACTGTGCCTATCTCAGGCATCATCAGGCATCATTATATATTATAATTCATAATAATGATATATTCATAATAATTGTATTTATTGTTTCACTTAATATTTCACTGTGTATAAGATCTATTCTGAAACATTGTGAGAGGGAAAAAAGCAAAAAACATTTTTTCTACCAGTAGTTAGTACTTTTTAAACCTGAAATTTGCTGTATTGATATATCCACCATCATTCAGTATTAGAAACATCCTTCCAGCCATTTGTACACGGATAAATTTTTTCCCTCGCTCTTGAAGGGGAACACTCATTTTAAGTGTAAAAGCACACTGTGACTAATACAGTATATACTAATTAATGCAAGAAAAGTATTAAACAACCACAATGGTACTTACAAGTACCTCTCTGTACTTTACATTTACTTTTTGTATCTGATAAGTTTTAGCCTTTTAAAATTGGTCTAAATCATTCAGGTAGCCATACTGTAGCTTTAAGGAAAGAACATGTAATTGCTTAAAATTTGTCTTTCAGTGTGTGACATCAATGAACAGATGTTTTTTTTTCAGCTATCAAGAAAGAGCTCTAATAAATGAATCTACAGTATCATGATGTCCTCCCAAAATGCCTCATTTGCTGGGGTTCACAACTTCAATTGTTCAGACCAAACTGCAGATCGAAAGTGGGAAGAGAGCATGAATAAACTTTACACCTATGTCTACCTGTTCATCTTCATCCCAGGCATACTAGGGAACAGCATCGCACTCTGGATGCTATGTCGCTTTATAAGGTCAGTTTTTTTCACAGAGCTTTCTCATGATTTTTTCTACAACATTTAAAAAGATCTTTTGTGCAAACTTCATGTACCCACTACTTACTTAATGACTGTAAACACGTGTAGGCCTCCTAAGAACATTTTGACTCATGATGTTAAATACATTTTCAGTCAGTGAATGCTACTTTGCAAGAAATGACATTATAAAACAATGATATGAGAGAAAGTCACTTGGTTCATTCTATAATTTACAGTAAGAAGACTAAAGCCATCATCTTCATGATCAACCTAGCCATCGCTGACCTGGCCCATGTCCTGTCCTTGCCATTGCGTGTCTACTACTACATCACTCTCACCTGGCCATTTGGAAAGGGGCTGTGCTTGCTCTGCTTCTACCTGAAATATCTTAACATGTATGCTAGCATTGTCTTCTTGGTCTGCATTAGTATCCAACGCTGTGCTTTCCTGATGCGCCCATTTTGTGCTAGGCAGTGGAAGCGGCGATATGATGTTCGCATTAGCATAGTTGTGTGGTTGATTGTTGGTTGTTGCTGCTCTCCCTTCATCTTGATGAGAAACATCTCTCAAACCCCACCTCACACAACCTCCACCCCAGAGAACACAACAAAGCACAATGAAACCTGCTTCAAGGACTTGCCAATGAGGAAACTGAGCTTGAAAATAGCAGTGACCATAATGTCCTCTGGTGAGCTCCTGGGTTTTGTGGCCCCACTGACTATCATTATCCTATGTTCTTATTTCATCATGCGTTCTTTAAAGCAGAGCTTGGGGCCTAGTGTCTCAGTAAATGAGAAGAGAAGGGCCTTGCGCATGGTCTTAGTGTGCACTGGCGTGTTCCTCTTCTGTTTTGCCCCCTACCACATCAACTTCATAATGTATATGATGGTTTCACAGGACATCATTACCCAGTGTTCTTTACGGCAGGCAGTTAAACAGTTCCATCCAATCTCATTGTGCATTGCCAGCCTCAACTGCTGCCTGAATCCACTCATATACTATTTCCTAACCACAGAGTTCCGGCAGCAGCTCAGTCGACAGGGCAGCTCTATATTAAGAGGGCGGCTGATGAGTATGGAGAGCACCTCCTCATATAGAGAAGCACCTTCCTGATGGCCACAGAAATACTTCCTCTCACAGAAAAGCACTTCTGTGATGAACATTGAGAGCATTTCCTCCTACATAAAAACATTTCCCTGATGACCATGGAGAGCACCTCTTTATAAAGAGAAGAACTTTGCTCCCTATATGAAATAAGCTCCCTTATACATTTTAATGACATCTTCAGATATGAACTGGTATCTTGAACTGTGACTTCTTAAAGCTTTATTTCTGCTCTAAATGGTGAAAGCTGCATCATGACATTGGAGATGAAGAATGTTGCCTGAAGATTAATTTTTTAAAGTCTGCTACTACACAATACATTTTAAGTTCAGCTCAGATGCTAAGATACAGTATATAAGATGAAAACAGAAATCTATAAGATGAAAACAAAAGAAATTGACAGAACAATTGTTTTTTTGCAACAAGCAGTAAAACCCATCAAACAACATCACTATTAGACAGTGATAGTTGAAGGTACAGGAAACCACCAGACCAAAGCCAGACTTGGTCAGAAACATACTACGTTCTACATCTAAATGCATTAAAGAAAATATCTGTATTCAAATGCATGCCTTTTGTTACCATCCCTGATAAAATATGCTCACAAATAATGTAAATAAGGACTTATAGAAAGTGTACATGTTTAAGATAATACAAAGCTGAATAGAGCAGTATCTTGTGTCATAAAATCACTGACCCTAGTGTAATAGATACATTCAACCTAGAGGTATTTTGATGTTGTATTGTTGTGTTCTTATGGTGTATTCAAATAAAACTTTGTATTTCAAATATGTATCTTTATCCAAAGTTATGTACTGAAACTGAAATGGTTGTAAGCATCAGTGTTACGAGAAGCTGTAAATAAAATAAGTAGTGCATGGTTAACATTGGCCAGTTCAGGACTATTTACTATAGAGTAAAATATGTGATTGATCATCCAAATTAATGTTTTTTTGAAATATACCCTTTGCGGGGGGGTGGGGGGGGGTCTTGGTTTTTATTTAGGGGTCTTGGTTTTTATTTAGACTCAGGTATAATTTTCGAATGTTCAGATTTCTTGAGTGTCTTTTTTCCACCAACCTCTCTCACACGGTCACCCCAAAGTTCAATAGAAAGTGAGACATTACTTTGCTGTGACTCACTCATCCGCTTGTTTTTGCTTCAAGTGCATGTACACTGTACCATTTACCAATGGAGGAAGTGTGTGGGCAAGCCATGCTTATTGCTGAAATGTGCCATATTTCACTTCATACTGTGAAGAAGCATTAGGCATCAAGGACTGACTGCATACAGTAAATGAAACTCTGCAGCACTGATAAATGTAACAGCTGAACACGAGCCAAGCCATAAAGCTTACAGTTAAACTGTCGCTTCATAAGCAAACACACACACACACACACACACACACACACACACACACACACACACACACACACACACACACACACACACACAAAAAGAAAAAAAAAGAAAACAGAATTCTGAAACTGTTGGGACTTTTTAAAATTTGAATAAAATTTAACTAAAACTAGAACTAAAACACTTTCATATCACATGAGCCAATATTTTATTGAATTATTTTATAGAACATAGATAGCATAACAAATGTTCAAACTGAGGAATTTTACACTTTTATCCACTAAATGACCTCCTTTCAAATTTGATGCCTGCTACAGGTCTCAAAATAATTGGCACAGGGCACTAAATGGCTGAAAATGTAAGAAATTTTGAAAAGATTCAGCAACTAAGTTAATCAGGTCTGTAACATAATTAGCTATAAAAGGGATGTCTTAGTGTGGCAGACTCTCTAAGAAGTAAATATGGGAAGAGGTTCCCCAATCTGTGAAGGAGTGCATAAAAAGATTGTGGAATACTTTAAAACAATGTTCCTCAACATTAAATTGCATAGGCTTTGCTACTCACATAATCTATTGTGCATCATCAAAAGATTCATAGAAACTGAAGAAATCTCTGTGCTTAAGGGACAAGGCCAAAGACCTTTATTAGATGCCTGTGGTCTTCGGGCCCCCTGACGACACTGCATCACTCATCGGCATAATTGTTTCAATGACATCACAAAATGGGCCCAGAAATACTTCCAGAAACCACCGTCAATAAGCACAATCCACCGTGCCATCTGCAGATGCCAACTAAAGCTCTATCATGCAAAAAGGAAGCAGTATTTGAACATGGTCCAGAAGCCCCATCATGTCCTGTGGGCCAAGGTTTATTTAACATGGACTGTTTTAAAGAGGGAAAGTGTTTTATGGTCCAAATTCAACATTCTTGTTGGAAATTATAGACCTCATTGTGTCCTGTAGGCTAAAGAGGGGGGAGACTTTCCAGTGATCAGTTCAAAAGCCAGCATCTCTGATGGTATGTGGTGCATAAGTGCATATGGTATGGACAGCTTGCATGGCACTATGAATGCTGAAAGGTATGTAAAGGTTTTAGAGCAACATATACTTCCCTCCAGATGATGTCTTTTTCAGGAAAGGCCTTGTGTATTTCAGCAGGACAATGCAAAACCACAAACAACATGGCTTCATCATAGAAGAGTGATAAACTGGCTGCCTGCAGTCCAGATCCTTCATGTATAGAGAACATGTGGTGCATCATTAAACAAAAAATACATTTTTACATTTATAGCATTTAGCAGATGCCCTTATCCAGAGCGACTTATATTTTATCTCATTTTTATACAACTGAGCAATTGAGGGTTAAGGGCCTTGCTCAGGGTCCCAGCAGTGGCCGCTTATTGGTGGACCAAGGAATCGAACTCACAACCTTCCGATTGTTAGCCCAACCTTCCGATTGGTAGCCCCTTCCGATTGGTTAACCACTAGACTACCACATCAAAGATAAACGCACTCTTATTTAGCTGGAAACCTATATATCAGGCAAGAATGGAACCAAATTCCATCACCAAAACTCCAGAAACTCATAACCTCAATACTCAGACATCTTCAAACTGTTTTAAAAAGAAGAGTATATGCTACACCATGGTAAACATACCCCTGTCTAAACTATTTTGACAACTGTAGCAGGCATCAAACATAAAATGAGCTCCTTTACTGGATAAAAGTGTCAAATTTCTCTTTTTAAACATTTATGTTTTTTTATGTTATATTTTGAATAAAATATTGATTTGAAAGTATTTTAGTTTTATTTTCACTCAAAAAACTTTATTTTCATAGAAAAAACTTCCAGAATTCAGCTTGCATTTAATGAGCTTGATTTGTTCACATGCTGTAAATGGACACCATATTTTAATACAGTAAACAGTGAATTTAATTTCATTAGTTTAATGTATGGGCGAGGCTAGCCCTAAAACTTGGAGTAAGAAATGTTGTTATTCTAAAATTTTTGTTCGTCTTTTACAAGGGTAAATAATGTCCAAAACATACTACGTAGTTTGTGGTTTAAAATGTATGTGTTAAGGATGAAAATGAAAACATCCTCTTTAGCAAATGGTGTCTTCCCCTTCTCTTCTCTTCCCCCTACCTGCACCGCTCAGCACGACCGTCATCCAGCGCGAAACACACGCAGAGTGAGAACCCGTCATGTAGTGTTGTGAATCAACTAAGTTGCCCCAAACACTTCTTTCCTTTTACCTAGACTTGTTCCGATTCCGAAACCATATCGGTGAGTACTGGAGTCAGTATCTTGAATCACCATGGTACATCTATAATAAGTACTATTATAGTACTTTAATGTACTTTAGTACTTTACTATTATAGTACTATTATAGTAATAATATGTTCATTTTCGGACTATTTTAGTCCAGCGGGTCGCCGCCGCTGTGGAGTAGGACAGGACATGGGTGACTCGTCCATAGTCATGTGTTCTTCCGTAAGACGCATGCAGTTCTGTTTATTAACTGCTAGAGCGTGAAACAAAAACAGCAGCGCGACAAATGAACTGCGTACCTGTGTAGTGCGTACGTGTGTCTCTGATAAAATTTATCGTTAATTTGATACTCATTTTAACAATCGGGAGTCATGTAAACATGACGTAACGTGCGTCTATTCTGGTCAGTCGTCATGGAAACATGAAGCCCTGGCGTTTGTACCAGAGATCATTGTATACTGTACCACCAGTATATGTGAAAACACTCACTGTGGCTTTTTAAATGAATTGTTATTCATATCAGTTAATTTTCAGTTGTGGCTGACTATCAAACCAGATAATAAAAGAAAGTTTAATGCCATACAGCTAAGTATGGTGACCTATACTCAGAATTCGTTCTCTGCATTTAACCCATCCAAAGTACACACACACACACAGCAGTGAACACACACACCGTGAACACACACCCGGAGCAGTGGGCAGCCATTTATGCTGTGGCGCCCAGGGAGCATTTAGGGAGGTTTGGTGCCTTGCTCAAGGGCACCTCAGTCATGGTATTGCTGGCCCGAGACTCGAACCCACAACCTTAGGGTTAGGAGTCAAACTCTCTAACCATTACGCCACGACTTCCACGACTCTGGGCTGTGGACAATCTAAAACATGCATTGTTGTGTATTTGCTACATCTGGGAGAGCTTCTGTGTGAAAAAGCTCCAAATAATAATATTACCACTCAGACTGCTTTGTGCTCAGAATGAAGCATGAGTGGTGGTCAGTAATGGTATGGGCAGCAATATCACACCACGCCCTAGGCCCACTACTTGTGCTAGGTGGGCATGTCACTGTCAAGGACTACCAAACCATTCTGGCAGACCATGTGCACCCAATGGTTCAAATATTATATCCTGAAGGGGATGCCATATTTCAGGATGATAATGCACCAATACACATGTCAAAACTTGAATTTTCTGCAAGAGGAATTGCTCAAAATCCCTCTGGTCACTGTGCAGGACTTGTAGCTGTCATCCCCAAGATGAGCAGATTGGCCACAAAAGAATGTGCTACACCATACTAATAAATTATTGAGGTCTAACACAATAGAAAGTTGCCTAAAAAGGTTAATTGTATTTGATTCAGGAAAATGCATGAACTTGTCACTGGGTTATAGTGGGTTCATAATAATTCAGGTTTGTGCAGGCTAAGGTAATAAATTGGATGTATTTAGACTGTACGGGTCTTTAGTGACATCTTGTGTCTGATATAAAGAAGCGTTCCAAAAATGAGTCCTGAATTACTCCGGGAATATACCTTTCAGAATACAAGGCATATTTAAGTCATACAC
Source organism: Tachysurus fulvidraco (assembly GCF_022655615.1). NCBI lineage: Eukaryota > Metazoa > Chordata > Actinopteri > Siluriformes > Bagridae > Tachysurus > Tachysurus fulvidraco. The sequence goes on from NC_062534.1 coordinate 9,397,330, forward strand.
CTATCCTTAAATTAATAAATTAAAAATATTATAATTAAATTAATTATATAATACTTATTCATCCATTCATGTTCAGTAATTGATATCGTCATGAACAATGACTGAATCCACGGATGTATTCTGTTACAGCTGAAGATGATTTATTTTCAATAACAGTTCAATTCAATTCAATTCAAGTTTATTTATATAGTTTATTTATATAGCGCTTTTTACAATAGACATTGTCTCTTTACAGAACATAAACATAGAGCAGAAGGTAAACATGATTAATGATAAAGGAAATAACGAATAATAAAAGAAAAAGAATTGACAGAATAAAAAATTCTAGATTATTATTAGATATAAATAGTTCACAATCTGTATGTATTTATCCCCCTATGAGCAAGTCTGAGGTGACTCAGGCAGCAGTGACAAGGAAAAACTCCCTTAAATTGGTAAAGGAAGAAACCTTGAGAGGAACTGGACTCAGGGGGGATCCATCCTCATATGGGTGACACTGGGGGTGTGATTGTAATATACAGTCAGATAAATGTTGTATTGGTGTAAGGATCATGGACTTCGGATCTCCTTAGTATCACAGATTCTAACTGGAGATGTCTCAGGATTCTTAGAGTCGGCCTCGGCTCAGTGGACGTCCAAAGGCTATGTCCCACAGAGGACGTTGGGAGCTGGTACAATGTCTGGATGCCTCGGGATGGGTACAAAGAGAGAAGCAGTGGAGAGGGATTAACATATCTGCTGTTCATAAAAAATGTGCAGGTCTGATGTACTGGTGCATGATACTATAGGATGTATTATGTGTACGCCTGACTAAAGAGATGAGTTTTTAATCTACATTTAAACTGGGAAAGTGTGTCTGAGCCCCAAACACTATCAGGAAGACTATTCCAAAGTTTGGGAGCTAAATAAGAAAACACTCTACCACCTTTAGTAGACTTAGATATTCTGGGAACTACCAGAAGTCCTGAGTTTTGTGATCTCAGAGAGCGTGAAGGATTGTAACGTGTTAGAAGACTAGTTAGATACATGGGAGCTAAACCATTAAGAGCCTTGTATGTAAGTAGCAGCAGTTTGTAATCAATTCTAAACTTAACAGGTAGCCAGTGTAGAGATGATAAAATTGGGGTTATATGGTCAGAGACAGGTAGGATGTTTCTCAGCTTGGCAATATTTCTAAGATGGAAGAAGGCTGTTTTTGTAGTATGGGCAATATGATTTTCAAAGACAAGTTGCTGTCTAATATAACACCCAGGTCTAGCTACTTCACTGTCAAGCTACTAGTAACAGTACATCCCTCTAAATGTGAGTTAACTTGTTAGAGTTTCTGTCTACTGGTAGTATAAGTAGTATTTCTGTCTTATCAGATTTTAACAACAGAAAATTGCAGCTCATGCAGTCTTTTATCTCTCTAAGGCATTGAGTTAGTTTGGACACTGTGGCTATTTCATCTGGTTTTGATGAGATATATAACTGTGTCATCAGCATAACAATGGAAACTAATCCCATGTCTTCTAATAATATTCCCTAATGGAAGCATGTATATTGAAAAAAGCAGAGGTCCTAGAACTGATCCTTGAGGAACCCATAATTAACTGGTAATAAACTGGAGGATTCACCATTTAATTCTACAAAATGGTATCGGTCTGACAGGAAGGATCTCAACCAACTTAAAGCCTGTCCATGAATACCTGTGTAATTTTGTAAGCGATCTAGAAGAATGTTGTGGTCTATAGTGTCGATTGCAGCACTAAGGTCAAGTAGAACTAATAAGGACATACAGTCTTGGACTGAAGCTAAGAACAAGTCATTTGTAACTTTAACAAGTGCAGTTTCTGTGCTATGATGGGGCCTGAAACCTGACTGAAACTCTTCAAGGACGTTGCTCTCCTGTAAGAAGGAGCTCAGTTGAACAGACACAACCTTTTCAAGTATTTTAAACATAAACGGAAGGTGTGAGATAGGTCTGTAATTTGATAGTTCATTTGGGCCTAAGTTAGGTTTTTTGATGAGTGGCCTAATAACTGCCAACTTAAAAGACTTCGGGACATAACCTAAAGATAACGAGGAGTTAATGATATTAAGAAGAGGCTCACCAGCTTTATGTAACACTTCTTTCAGTAGTTTACAGTACATCCTAAAGTGTATTGTTCTTGTTTTACCTCAAGAAATGTACTTACAACTGCTCTATTTTATTTAATTATTTTTGTGTGGAATGTCTGAAAAACAAGTTAGTTCACATTTTCACTCATCACATCTTTTCACTTATGACAGTTGTTCACCTCTGTTCCCTTACCTGTGTCATAAAAATGCGTTTAGATTGACTTGACCACAAGGGGGTTTATAGAACTGGTCCTTGGTATTTGCTTGTTCACCAGAGGATAAAGAAGAGCTTCATAGCTAACATCTACTCTGGGACAACAACAACAACAACAACAACAACAACAACAACAACAATAATAATAATAATAATAATAATAATAATAATAATAATAATAATAATAATAAATTATTAAAAACACTGTCAGTAAAATATGTTCTTTACTTTACGTTTTTTTACCACGGCTGACTTTTAGCTGACTTCCAAGTGAAATTCCTATATGAATGAATTATCAAAGGGACATTTGAGGAAACCCTTCTATGATTAAAGTGCACTGAATTTATATTAGAAGTGACTTTAACTAAAGAACCAGATTAATTCTATATGATTCATGAAACTGTACTGGGGATATTCCTTTCACTAAGTGATGAGTAACATATAAAACCTCTTTCTAACATGCAAGAAATGGGTATCAAAAAATAGCAGAAGTAGGAGAGTTTGAGCAACCGTCACGTCCCTCAGTGAACGCCCCCACAGTTGAGCAGGAAACTCTATCAGAAGTGATAAACGGAGACAACAAACAGCACCAGAAACCACAGGGTTGAAGATGAAAAGAAAGAGAGGCGATTGTAAGTTAAAATATTAAATATATTACAGAAATGCAAATATAAAAAACAAACTAAAAATAGAGACAAAAATATCAATTGAAAGAGGAAGTGTGAAAAACAACTAAAGGGCTTGGCTGCCTCAGTCAACTTTTCACAGTTTTGGTTTGAGATCACATGGATGGATGTCACCTTGCACTGCATTTTCCCTCCAACTGTTCTATAAGAAGCGAAACATATCTGCTCTACTAGTGACACGGTAAGACGCCAAGCTTTAAAACAGTTATTATTATAACGTCAGTAGAACAATTCTGGCTTTATGACGATAATCTGAGGTAGAGGGCAAAGACTTTTTGCTGATGTTTTGCTCCAAAAATACTGAAGCCTAAACATTTCAGTACTGCCCAGTTGGGTATTAAGGGGATGGGGGAAGCAGGGAGTGCAAAGATAGGGGTGGGATCTGACACTGTCCAAGAAACTTCCAAGATATGGCAAAAACAACAACCTCACTGAGAAAAAGATCTTTTTGAAGGAACAATTTTTTAAAGGATTTGTAAAGCCTTACAGAACATTTGATAAGTGACAAATAGAAAAACATATAATGATATTATGTTTTCTTTAGACCTGAATTACCTTCATATAACATCATATCCTATGAAATGTTAGAAATTTTCATTATACTTGATATGTCTGTAACTGACTAAACATTTTAGATATGGCTCAGTTATTATAATATTAAAGTAAAATTTCCAATCTTACTTTTACATCTTATCAGACAATTATGGAAAGTAGAACTTGATAGCCAGATTTATATCTGTAAAACCTCATAATCATATCATGTTCCATGGCAGAAAAGGTACTGTTTAAGCAGTAACAAATGGAAAGAAAGGTGATTCATTTGATGAGTGCATGTGTCAGACTCCCACAACAAAAGTGACACAGTTCACTTGGGATTTCCCACAGAGAGATTGTTCATATCAATTAAGCCCCAAACTCTTATGCCAAATGGGTATGTGTGATTTCACTAATGAATATAGTACTTTGCTGTTTTGACATGTAGGGGATAAAGCTCTTTGCTTCTCAGAATGGCTCTGGTTGACTTCAGCTTTTGGGTCAGGGGGAAAAGGCCAAACAGAAGGATTCATTTTTGGCAGCCTTCAGCAGCTCAGCTCCACAGAGTTTGCTTAAAACATCTTTTCTGGCTCCACTTTTCCCCACATACTATCTGCTTGGCTGTATGAAATCTAGAGAGTATCCTTCATCAGTGAGAGGCCTTCTGTCCCCCAGGACACTAGAGAGCTCATCTATGTTGCTTAAACTAAACAACACCTCTGGATTAAAGGGCAGGAGTGGTTTGTTGAAATATTCCATGCACTTTGCAATAATTAAAAAAACAAAACATCTATTTTGCTGTTCAGACTGTGAGAACACTGAGGAATTGTGAGGAATTGTGCTGAAACTGTACTTAATAATTAGTCTAAGTAACTAGTCAAAATGATACTTTTCCAATTTCACACAATTAAACAAAATTTCCACAGTGAAATATAACCACTTTTTACGATTTCATTAATAAGAAATTAAACAAATTCTGACCACATCTGTCATGTTTCATTTATGCTACTCTTTAATATGATCAAGGATATCACAAAGATTATACTATGTATAATGTATGGTGTTCGATATGGGAGTTTATCAACTAAGTTAAAATGCATGTCATAATTATGGTTTGGAGAGGCAGAATTTTTTTTAAACGTACTTGCAATTTGTATGAGATATATAAAAAGTCTTTTTATGTTTTTTAACGTAATTTTAGTTTTCTTACACTCCTCCACACTACATCGAATTTGTGTTGGAAAGATAAGAGCCTTGGAACTCCCATTTCCAACAAAACCTAAAGGTGCCAATGTTTCAATTATTATCTGTGTGAAATATAAAACTACCTTTTCCTCATTGAGAATTTCTTTCGGCCAGTGGAAAATTTTAAGAAATAGTAGCACACAAAACCAACATTTTCATTTTTGGACCAAAACTTCAGAGCTAAAATATGTCTTCTTTTAAAATGTATCTTGTAATTATGAGGAATTACAATGTTAACTTTTGCTTCATGACTCTACTTTCTATTTAAGTCATCAACAACCAAATGAGTTTGCCTTTGTTAGCAGTAACAGTTACTGACAATTTTGTGTGAGCAATGAAATGTTTTTTCATTTGTTGAATTATCTATAAAAGAAACAAACAAATGTAGACTGCACTGGATGAAGGCCAAACATACAACTGCATCTACTCACGCTGACATAAATGTGGTCCAAGCTCACACTTAAGGAACCACTGGCCCTGCCATCACATCCTGCATAATCACTTACGAAGGCAAGCAAATTATCAACAATAACAGTTTTTTAAACAGGCAAAATATTTTTCTATACCTTTAAGTGAAATTATTCTGGAATAATCTAAAACATCTAAAAAATTAAACTTAACATCCCAAAACCTATTGCCTCTGTGTGCATGTTCAACTGACTTCACCCACATGCTCACCCATTTACTTGCTTCAGAAAACAAGTTTGCTTCAGCTTGAGGTCACGAACAGATGGCCGCACATTGACCTTCAGGGTTTTTTGGTAAACAGCAGCATTCATGGTTCCATTTATCACAGCAAGTGATTTTCTAATTTGCAGTGTTACGTTTGTGCCAGATGTAATGGGACACACACCTTCCAAAAACAGACCACAGAGAATTTTTCCAAAAGTCTTGGGGGTCATCAAGATGTTTTCTGGCAAATTATAAATGAGCCTTTATGATTTTTTTGCTAAGCAGCAGTTTTCGTCTTGGAACTCTGAAATGCAGGCCATTTTGCACAGTCTCTGTCTATTGGTGGAGTCATGAACACTGACCTTAACTGAGGCAAGTGAGGCCTGCAGTTCTTTGGATGTTGTTGTGGGGTCTTTTGTGACATCTCCGATGAGTCGTTGCTACGTTCTTGTGGTAAATTTGGTCGTCTGGCGACTTCTGGGAAGGTTCACCATTGTTCCATGTTTTTGCCATTTGTGGATAATGGCTCTCACTGTGGTTCGCTGGAGTCCCAAAGCTTTAGAAATGGCTTTATAACCTTTTCCAGACTGATAGATTTCAATTACTTTCTTTCTCATTTGTTCCTGAATTTCTTTGGATCTCGGCATGATGAGTAGGGTTTGAAGATCTTTCTGTCTACTTCACTTTGTCAGTCAGGTCTTATTTAAGTGATTTCTTGATTTCTGAAAGGTAAACACATCACATGTTGTATCTCATTGAATGGGAGGAGTATGGTCCTAAGGACCAGTACTGGATCATGGCTCATGTCATCTCCAAACCCAGCCTGTGGCATAAATCCCTTGTGGACTGCTAGAACACACAGGGCCTCATCCTAGGGCCTCATCCTAGGCCTAGGAGAAACATATCTTCAAAAATATCTTCATAATCACTTTTTAGGATGAATGTTTAAAAACCAAAAATACTATAAACAGCCCATCTTAACAAACAACTAATTGTTAATTCACAGGTTTCTAGGTTTAATTGTACTGTGTAGAACATATGCCTTGATAAGCTTCCTTAGGTTTTAATTAAAGAACTGCCACTGGCAAATAAATGGTGGCATGTTGTTTCAGTCTGTACCAATGTCACTTTACAGCTCCAGCATCCCTAGTTTGATCCTGAATGCTGTCTGTATGGAATTTGACATGTCTCACCTGTGTCATACCAGGTTCTCCTGCTTCCTTTCACCACAGAAATGCTGGCAGGTGGATTTACAATGCTTAATTGTGAATGAAAGTGTGTTATTGTTGTCCTGTAATGGACCTGTGTCCCATTCAGGGTGTATTCTTGCCTGACACACAGTCTCTTTGAAATATGCTCTGGGTCCACAGTAACCCGGAACAGACTGAAGCTATTACTAAAGAATATATATATATATATGCCAATTTTCATACAACACAACATCTAAAGTTGAACAGAGATCCACAGTGACTCATTATGTGCTATGTTCTCTATATATGAAAAAGTTACATGATGAGAACCAACACCGGGCTGACATTTTTAAAATGCTTATAGAGCAAGACTGTGTGGTGGAATTTGGCTTGCAGGTAGATGAATTGATTTGATAGCTTTCTCTAACATAGTTATTTACTATATTGTTTTTGTGGATTTAATTAAATAATGATGTAAAAGTTTGAAAATGGGAATGAATGAACATGAGGATGAACATGATCCTAATGTATGTACATAATACCTTAATATTTACCTTGAAATTCTGGTACTGTAATCTGCAGACCAACTATTTGTTGTGTTGTTTGTTGTGCATGTTATGGCTAAGAAAAAAACCCTGTTTCCCAAAGAATGTTTTTCACAGTGCAACCTTATATGATGCAAAACCAAGGCCCCGACTTTTTACAGTATATTCCCCTCTGACAAGCTTCACTCTTCGACTCATTCGCCCTGACTCTCACGGCTACCTCCCCACACAAAAGGGAGGAAATGTCCTGGACCTGTTTTCACCCATTCTTCTCCAGCTACAGACATAACTGCTACCCCACATCACATCTCCGATCATCACCTGGTATTCTTAACCATCACTCTCCCTATCCTACCTAAAGCTAACTTTCAGCATCTCTTACACTATACTACAACACTCTGTCTCTCCTTCTATAGCTTCTGGCACTTTTTCATCTCTTCGAGATCCTGACTCCTTTTCCTCACTACCCTAGGACTCTTGGACTTTCCACTCCTCCCTTTCCTCAACCATGGACTTTCTCTGCCCTCTGTCCACTAAACTTAAGAAGACTTCTTGTTCTGCTCCTTGGCTTTCAGATGTGTTGCACAACAATTGAAAAGAGCTAAGATCATCTGAGAGAATGTCGAAGAAATCACAACTTGATGCAGATCTTACCACTCTTACCATACACTGCTGGCCATGTTCACTTAAGACATGATTTCTGCCAAGACTTCCTTCTACAAGGAAAAGCTTGAAGCTTCGGCACGAGACCCTGATAAACTTCACAACATCTTCTCTTCTCTAATCAACCTCCGGGCACCCCCGCTTCATCCTCCCTGACTGCAGAAGACTTTTACCACAAAAAGATTGAGAAAACCTGCAGGAACTTCATTTCTGCCCCTTCCACTATGTTCCAGACCATCTCACAAGACCTTCTGCCCATCATCACCATGATCATCAGTAGATCACTAACTACCTTCAAAAGAGCAAGGGTTATTCCCATCCTGAAGAAACCTGCTTTGGATCCATCAGAAATCAGTAACTACAGACCAGTGTTACCTTTTCAGGTTTCTTTAGAACATTCTCTGCCTTACAGAACAGCCTCCAACATCACAAGTCTGGCTTTAAAGCAGCACATTCGACAGAGACTGCCCTTTGCATGTCTCTGAGAAACTGTGTGCTGCTAGACTATCCTCATCCTCCTTGATCTTTCAGCAGCGTTTACACTCAACCACAAGACTCTCTTGTCCACCCATTAGCTACACACATCAGATTCAAAACACTGATGCTTGCCTACAAAGCAAAAAATGGACCTGCTTACCTCAAAGCCCTCATCACTCCTTGCACTGCACCTCGCACCCTCAGAGATACTAGCAGTGCTCAACTGGTCCCACCATCTCTCAGGGTAAGAGGTAAGTATACAACAAGACGCTTTTCTATTCTGGCACCGAAGTGGTGGAATGAACTTCCCCTAAGCGTCCGACCAGCTGAGTCACTGGCTATATTCAAACGACATTTGAAAACCTACTTCTTCGTGAAGTACTTTCTAAAAGTACTTTCTTTAAAATAAGTAAACAAACAAACAAACAAACAAACAAATAAATATATTGAACAGTGTTTTAGGCTCATGGTATCTTAAGGCTAGTAAACCAGAGTTAATGTATTCATTGATTGCCACCACTCCCCCTTACTTATATGTTTTGTGATTCTGGTGCTTGGCAGAGTTTTAAAAGCATTGACAGTGCAATATTTCATACTGGATGCAACTGCAAAGACTATTATAACGATGGCCATGGCCATGTTACTTGACACTAATGCTGCCTGAGTAAATACCATGCATGTTCATTCTCACCTAGCAACAATTTAGCACAGCCAATCTGTTTATCTGCGTATTTTGGTCAGTGGGAGAAAATCAGAGAACCCAGAGAAACATGGGGAATATGAAAAATGTTAAACTGCAAACAGACAGTATCATAATTTCAGGATTTAACACGGTCCCTGGAGCTGTGAGATTGCAACACTGATTAGTAACCACTGGTATATAAGCACTATGTTATCCTCTTTTTTCACTGTTTATGTTGTCAGCAAACCGAGAAGATAGGATAAGCGGTAGAAAATGAATGAATGAATGAATGAATGAATGAATGAATGAATGAATGTCAATTATGTCAATTAAAAAGTAAATAATTATATTGGTCAATATATAACCAATGTTTGTGTCATGTTTTGGGACTGGTTGTTGAAGACAAGGAGGTTAGGGGAGTCATGCTTTAATATTGTGGCCTAGCTGGAATATGGAATAAACAGGCTGGCCATAATCCTAGCAAAAATGCATGACTAATGCAGCCCTTTTTTATTTCCAGTTTAAACAGCATTCTAGAATTTATTAATAAAATCAATCTTTAAACTGACATAACAATCGTGACTTGGTATAGTCGAGCAGGCTAAATTTAGACACAATCTTATACCTTATGCAAGATTGTCCAGTAAACTGGTCTCTGACAGCTGAAAATTAAAAACTTAAATTAACTGCTAGTCATTATAGTGACCAAACATGACCCCTAACTGTTCTTACAACTTCCAACAGATTATATGAGCTGCTGCATATGTAGCGATCATATTTGCATGTTTGTGAGGCTATATTTTGAGCAATACCATGTAGAGTAAAATACCATAAAGATTGCAGAGCAAGCGTAGAAAAAAGACAACAAACTAACCTCTTTATAATTAATTTTACTTCCAATGTAGAGTCAAAAGCAACATATCTCAATATTCACCTATTCTCAGACAGAATTATTTTTCCCTCCGTGCCTTTGTTGGTAATGGTTCGGGATTACTCAATTGAATTTTCACAATTTTCCCATCTTAAATATTTAAATATAACATCTTAAAAAACATTACAAGATAATTTCTATTAAATGTCAGAGCAAAGCTTAACATTAAATGTTTTTTTCCAGGTAAACCTAATGATGAGTGCTGTTTATTGCTGATTAGCAAGTAGACCAAGGTTTTATTTTATTTCATTTATTTAAAGTAGTGCTGTAATACATGAATAGCAGAAGCAGCTCTTTCATTTCATCTTTTGCTTGATTTTCTTCAGCTCTTCAGATAATGTTGATTCATGCAAACAATGATTTTTTTTGTGTTTTTGGTTTAGCGTACAGTACCAAATACGAACAGCTCACATAGACTGAATCAAAGGGTGCTTTATTTGTATTCCAAACTGGTTTAGTACACCCTTTTGTCCTTCTTATCCCAATACCTTTACAGCACACTCCACAGTGCAAAATACTATAAAGCAACCACAACTGACAAACATATTTTTAAGCACGTGCAATGCATGCAGTGCAAAAAAATTGTTACAGGCAGCTGTGAATATGGAAAGTCCCATTATACTGAGGTGTGAAGTGTAGGAGGTGAATTGCTTGTTTAAACATTCTGAACCCACAAACTGACAAACAGTAAGGTTCATTATGAGAAAATCATTTAGCTGGAAGTCACATGCAACTCACAATAGTGCAGCTTATTTATTTATTTATTTTCTAACAGAGCTTGTACATACAGTGGTTGTAACTGAAAAATGATGGCTGTAGTTGGTTGATTATTTACCAAGACTGATTTACAGAGCTTAACATTCTGCCAATATTCGAGAAGGTGTTAGAATGAAATGTGAGTGACAAGTGATAGTTTTCTCTAAAATCTATGAATGAGTATTACTTTCAGAGTCACTGTTTGTGCAATTACTAAATTAGATTTTAAATCATATTTTATAATGAAGCATGTACTTATTAGTAATTGACTAAACAAGAGAATGTGAGTGAGTAATTCAAGCTCACTATGAGATATGGTTTGTTGTGAAATATGTAAAGAAGATGCAAATAATGTATGCCATTCATATCAGTACCTCAGATTAGCTTCAGATACCAGCTGTTATTGGACCACTACCTATGCAAATCCCTGGTTCTGAGCATATGTGATCGGCCATATGAGGAATTTGGTACCTTCCCACACAGTCAAACTGTTCCTAATCTGTCACCGTATGTTGTCTTTCAGGACTGGAAACACTAAAGTGACACCATGACACTGCAAGAACATTAGGACCACTGCTCCATCCCTGTTCCTTAGGGGAAAGGTCAGCACTGGATGGCAACCAAATGGAACAGCGTGACTTTTTTGCACCAAGTTTGGATAATATATTGGGGGCCAGAGGTGTCTAAGGACCTCAGTGTAAACAAGGACTGACGTCCATCAGTGCTTTAGAGCAAACCTTCAGATCTGGACCAATGACTGGAAAATGAATAACATCACTTTTGCATGTGAAAATGAAACAATATACAGTGATATTAAAAAATACCAGCGTTACACCTATGCAATCATCTACACAGTAATCCTGGTCCCAGGGTTGATCAGTAATGTTTTGGCACTTTGGGTTTTCCATGCGTATGTGAAGGAAACAAAGAAAGCTGTGATCTTCATGATTAATCTTGCCATTGCTGATCTGCTCCAAGTTCTTTCATTACCTTTGCGCATTTACTACTACCTGAACCAATCCTGGCCCTTTGGCCATGCTATCTGCATGTTTTGTTTTTACCTGAAATATGTCAACATGTATGCTAGCATTTACTTTTTGGCATGCATAAGCATAAGACGCTGCATGCTTATCATCTATCCACTGAGATATGGAGCAACAAAACGGTGGCGAGACCGCACATGGTGCGCAATAGGCTGGTTCATCGTGTGTGTTGGATGCCTGCCTTTTCCTTTGCTGAGAAAAAACTCTGAACCCACCAACTTGGAAGGATCTAATAATATCTGCTTCTCAGAGTTACCTATGGTGTCTCTATCCATGGCAAGTGGAGTGACACTTGTCACAGTGGCAGAACTCGTCGGTTTTCTGTTACCTCTAGCAGTGGTCCTCACTTGCACATGGTTAACTGCTGCAAGTCTGCGTGAAAATAACTGTGTACTTCAAGATGCTGGAGAAAAACGCAAGGCTCTCAAGATGGTGCTAAGCTGTGCAGGTGTCTTCCTGGTTTGTTTCATGCCTTATCACATAACCTTCCCTTTGGACTTTTTAGCTAAATCAAAAAAACAACTAAGCTGTGCATTCAAAATTGCAATCCAACGCTGCCATCCTATAACCTTATGTCTGGCCAGCTTTAACTGCTGCCTGGACCCAGTGATGTACTACTTCACCACCGATGAATTCAAGAGGCGTCTTTCAAGGCCAGAGTTGGTAGAAAGCTTCCATTTGCACCGCAGAATCTCCTGCTCAACAACTGAGGTGAAAATGTTGCAGTCTGAGCAAGAAGGATGAATATGACATTAACTTCATTAACTTTAGGAAAGACCTTTCTGTTGTCACTAACACTGAGGGTAAAATCTCACAAAGACTGCAGACAAACAATGAAAATAAATACAGAAGCTACTTTCTAATCCCATAGTCCTTATTCATGGAAATAACTATGAGGAACATTTAAAAATACGAATAACCTGCACTGAGACCAGTAATATAATGTTGATATATCCAATGCTAAATATTTATGAAGGAATGTGCCCTGATAACTGGATATGTGAAAGCAGTTTGATTCATGCCTATTTAGAGAATCATGACAAAATGATAAAAAAAATCACTGTCACAATCAAATGACAAAATCACTGTCACCAGTGCCAATCCTGAGACCTATCTTTCTTCTTGTAAATATGGGGAAATTATAATGTGCTATATGCATATGATGACAAAGTGCATGTTTATTTTAAAATTATGGTTTAGCTAGAACACATGAAAATAGATCTTTAAGGCGATGGAAAATGAATGTTCCAATGTACTACACTCAAAAGCAGGGACACATTTTATATAGAACAAAATAATAGAAAAAGAATAGAGAAGGTAGTAAAGGAAAAGAGGAAGAAGGAAATATCCCAGGCAAACTGATACAGGATGCAAATTGACTGCACTCATGGACATGGCCTACATTGATCCAAGGCAGTGAACATTTTAGCTGGAATGGGGCATAAATATTGCTAAATTTAATAATAATAATAAAAATAAAATAAAGAAACTAAAATATGTGTTAAAATATATATAATATGAAGGGGTTATGTTTCTTTCAATGTTTAACATATTTAAAAAAAAAAAAAATTTTAAACAGAAAAGGAATTCAAAGGCTACTGTAACAGTCAAACACTTCAAACATATAAATTGCAATAAGTATTTTTTATATTTATCCAGCGAACAATTACCTCAGTATGTGTTACAATTTGATTCTTAACTCTCTCATAAGTTTAACTGAAAGAAAACACATGTATTTGGGTTATGGGTTTATGGTTATTCCGCACACACCAAATTTCTCACTTTCATTATATTGTGAAATTGTAATTTATTTCATTAACATATCTGCTGTTGTATGCAGTCTTAGAAATGGGCACTGAAAACATTTCTTTAGCTGGTAGGCTAACAAAGCAGAAGTAAAAGCCTGAAAGTTGTTATGGTATTATTATGGTACAGTATCTCTTGCAGCAAAAATAAAAAATAAAATAAAGATTAATAAAAGGAAGTTATGGAGCCATTTTTAAAGCCTAGTACAGGAATAACCTAATACATTTATCCAAAGCTACTTGCAATTGAGAAAGGAGCTGGCTGAGGGTTCAGGGACATGCCTAGATGTGCCTTTTTCACAGTGGGATTTAAGGTCATTCTCTTAGGTCCTTTACCACTGATAAATTTACAAGTGCCTCCATTTTATATCAGATTTAACAAACATACTTATGTAGTTTTATGTGAAAGAGCAAAATAATGCAAAATGTAATGTTTTTGTTAATAATTTTAGTACCCTTTTATCACATATAATGCTCAAAATATAGGGTAAATTCCAGCATTCTGCATTTTAAAACACAAAACACTATCAACTATCAACAGAAGTTCATCTTTACAATTATGTGAAAATATCTGAAGCAATGTAACATGTCAGGGTTTGCTCAACCTTTTGCAGCTTGGGATCCCTTTAACATATAAATGAAACAGAGATGGACAAAGAAAGTTTTAATACTATACAAATCCCAGGTTATTTAAATTTATAAAATATTTTGCTATTTATTGGAGTCATAGTTTGTTACTATGAATGTACACAAAGTTTAAAAAAAAAAGTTGACAGTTTAGAAGACTACTTGTTTTTACATGTGGCCTGACAAACTGGCTTGTGAGCGAAAGAATACAAATATACATAAACAAGTATATCAATAACTTGTAATGGTTGTCAATTTTTTTTTAAATTTATGCTGTTAAAAACAGAAATTAATCACATGCATATTAGTAAACTTTCTTAGTCCAGTGTATGTGGGTGAGATGAAATATTAAAGTGCATTTTGCTAAAGTTAGGATTTCATTTATGCTGCTCAATGAAGAAGTCATCTGCTTGGTTCAACAGCTCAACAAAGTCGATGCAAGATCAGAGAGTAAAAAAAAGCTCTGTATCGAAGTGTGACCAAAAACCAAAAACAGCTGGCTAGCCTTGACACAGCCACTTTCACAAGAACACTTGACAACAGAAGTTGACAATACTTTTGTTGTCAGTAAACATCAGGGTATTTAAAAAAATAACTTGTTCTTTTATGCAGTTACATACAGCTAAATCAACGGCTCCAACTTCTATAAGATTTCAAGCCTGTTTACAAAAAGCCTAGAGAAATTACAATACACATATCATTTACATAGCATTATTTAATAAGTCCTAAAGTAATTTTCTGATCAAATAGTTTTATGCTCAGACACTAGCCAATAAACACAGACTTTAAGTAAATAAATGCAGTTTTATTTTCAAACAAACGTCAGTCAGCAGTTGAAACTTTCAGTAGTACATTTCATTGATTCAGTCCAGCATCTTTCAAGTCTGTTTTTCTGTACATACAGAATGACAGCAACAGAGACCCCAGGCTTGATTGTCATTTTCTAAGCAGCAGTTAAACTACGAATCTTTCCAAAATATACATATCAGAATGCAGGGAATTTCAAAACGATTGAACAACCACAATGCCGTGCAGGGTTTGTGCCAGTTGGCAGGGTGTTGCGATAGAAAGCCATTATGACAGATGCATAGACAAATAATTACACCAATACGAATTGAACATGTTTACAGTGACCTGCAACAAAATCTCAGCATGCAAGATGGCAGACTGGTTCTGCTTAGACAGACACCTTCTTCTTATTAATTAAACAGCACTCATGATGTTGGAATGAAGAAAAAAAAAAAAACCCTGCTGGTGAAGTGAAGTTTAACAGCATCTCAATGCTACATCCTTTAGCTGAAGGATAAACATCAAGTCCTCCAAAAAAGATTTAAAAGGCCTGAGCAGAAGGTTCAAGCAGTTGATCAGTCGAGAAACATCACTGTCTCTGCAGTGAACATTGCAATGTGGCTCACCACAGATGTTTAGGGCAGAGATCATCGAATGGTAGAGGACAGAGATGGCCAGGCTTGACCACTCTTGAGTGTGAAAGTTTACAAGAAGCTGTTAACAATTATAATCTGTGAATGTTCTAAAATCTTAGCGTCGTACTACATTTATACAGATGTTCCTTCATTATAAGGAATTTATAATTTAGATTATGATTTAGCATGTTACAATTGGGCAATGTCTAATTATACAGATATACTGTACATTAGCAGAAACACTGGCAGATGCACTGCTACAGTCAGCTAAATCGGTAGACATGCGGAAATTACACATGGTTAGTTCCTCAAACACATGAACACAAAAGTTGAATTTTAAGAGTTACACTGATCAGATATCTAGAGACCATGTGGGTCTTTACATAGTAGTGTGTAATAGGTTAGAGGAAACATGTATGTTGTTAATATCATACAGAATAAACTAGGTGCATCAACATGTGCTTAGCTAGTATTACTTCTGGAAAAAAAAAACAAACAAACAAAAAAAAAAACACCCAAACAAACAAAATATAGCAATTAACTTAGGTTTACCCAGGTTAGCATATTGCAGTTCACAAATCATTATCCACAAAAAATGGTGACAGAGAAAAGAAGACAGGCGCTGAAACAAGGTTTGATTTGCAGTCAGGCTGTTGAGTGAATCACACAGTGTATAGTGACAAAGGTGTAAGAAATCACAAACTGCTTTACGAGAGCTACATCACTACACCTTAAGTGGAAGAGAAAAGTCTGCTGTCTCTATGATACAAAACACCCTATGTTCAACACTACAGCAGGAGTTGGAAGACAGACCCTTTCCTCTAAGCCCTCCTTTGCTCCTTCTTTTAGCTCACTTCAACTCTCCCTACCCTGCAACAAAAGGTGGATGTCTGTCCAATCCTGACTTCCTGCTTGCTCAGGCCTGGCAGATCTTTGTTTCGGTAACAAACTTATTCTCAAAGTGGCGTATTATGTGGCAATCCTCCACTGAGCGTTTCTGCAGGCCTGCAAAAAAACAACACCACAACATTAAAACTTAAGGCAAAAAGGCATGTAGCCTATATATCGAACACATTAGATACAGAAAATGGGGCTTGCATATTAAATACATGTCAGCACCTAGTAAATGATGTCTTGATTGATTTATACTACATGGACAAAAGTTTGTGGACCCTAGACCATCACACCCATATGGTTCCTGTCCTATTCCAAATTTAGGCTTTATAAGAAGATCCACTGTTCTGGGAAGATCTGGCATAAGAGTTCCAGTTCATTCCAAAGGTGCTCAGTGTAATAAATGCTCTGTGCAGGCAACCTGAGTGTTTCCACTCCATCCTCGACAAGCCAAGTCTTTATGGCACTTGCATTTTGTGCACAGGAGCACTGTCTTGGTTAGGGCCTATTAATTGCACTGAAGGCAAATCTTATTGCTACAGCATACAAATAGGGAAGGCCCACATATGGGTTGATAGTCGGGTGTCCACAAAACTTTAGCCTTATTAATATGTATAGTAATAGATTTATTGAGCATTTAACGAAGGGTGCATGCTTTAATACCACTGTATTTCAGCAGAACTTGGTAAAAGGATGCTTGCTATTGCAATACCTTGCACAAAGTTAATAGTAACTATAATAATAATAATAATAATAGGGTTTATTTTATACAAAAACCACAACAAAGTTGGTCGGTTACCCATTATTTCACTCCGGCGCTGCATCCTATATGTTGGTCTGTCCTCACACAAGCTGTAAATATAGTAACCCAAAGGGGTAAGGTCATCAATGCGCTCAGTCACAACCAGATCCTCATGCACCAAGTAAGTCTTGTACGAGCCAGACTGAAACAGAAATGGAGAAAAACAATCTATTAACATGATTAGGCAACATTTATTATTATTATTATTATTATTATTATTATTAGGAAAGTAGCATTATTTGAGTATGGAAATAATTATTCAAAATGACTTATCCTAACTTTTTCTGTTCCAAAAACTGAAACTGATTCCAAATAAATCTGTTATAAATACAGATTGGGTGGGCTAAAAATCAACCACTTTACATTTAATTATTACTTTTAAACATCAGATATTTCCTGTCCACTTTGTCGAACTTTTTTTGTTTGTGTACTATGCTAAACTGATATGGTTAATAGTCATAAGTGTACAACAACTGTATTAATGAGGCACTGTAATAAAATAACACAAAATAGCCAGGCCCACATGCACTCATTTCTGAGCAATACCATGATTCAGTACACATGGAGGCATTTGAGGCATTGTGATTATCATTAGCATTGTATAGGTTTAAGTAATATTAATCAAAACAGTATGCTGCGAAAGTGACTGGCTTAAACATCCTTGTACAGTCCATGCCTCAGCAGATCAGAGCAGTTTTGGTGGCACAATGGGAGCTAGATTAGGAAGTATATATTACAATATTAGGCAGGTTGATTTAATATTATGTCTGACTGATATAAATTTCAAGAAAACATGGTAGGTGCTTTTCACAGCAGATAAGAACTACCTGCACCTATCCACACACACACAGACACACCATGAGCTGCAAGAACAAATCCAAGAGGTCCTGGGGCAGCATCACCGTTGATGTGTTGAGAGGGATAACAAAGCATGTCTTCAACGTTAGGTCCAAATAAGCAGTCAGCTTCTGTTGAAAGATCATTTGAAACTGGTTACAATAAATAAAAAGGTCTAACATATCCAATATTCAATATCAATTGAATTCCAATTAAACAGTAATAAATGAGTCAGGTTAAGCATAGTAGAACCCCTATAAAATGTATTACTCTTGAAATACAAAGCCTCATACATCCATCTGCCTCATAGTCATGATTGGTAGCAACATGACAGCACATATTACCCTTTTAAAATCATGCAGGATGTAAGCTGGGTCTCCTGCCCCAAAGCGAGGAGCAGGGACATTAATGATGGCCACGTTGTCACGGATCTCCACATCCTCATCAACACGGGGTAGGTAGTAGGGCGCGTGAGCCTCCATGTCCATGGGCATATCAGCACTGTCCATATCTGTGAACTGCATGGATCCATGATAGAGTTTCTGCAAAGCAAACAATAGAAGATAAGGCAAAAGCATGACACAAAATAAGAACTGAAAAAAACAAATAAATTATAACAGGTTTGCTTTCGAGTATGACAGCAAATAATGAAACTGTACTGATTATAAAAAACAGTCATACATAATTCCACTATTATGTAAATAAGAATAAATATTAAGTGCAAGCAAGCTGCACTCACATTCACCCTACATGCATACATTTCAAAAAGAGGAAGTACCCACACATTATACAATCCATTTCATTCCAACAAAAATAAACTAACTTCAATTTTATAGACAGAAGGGGGCGCTAACTGCACAATATACTAATACTGTGACTACCTGATTCACTCTTTGACCAAACATTTCCTGTGATGATCATGATCACACAATATAAACTAAAATGTGAACTCATTTATTAACTAAGAGACATGTGTACCTGACCAAGGAAACACACCCTGGAAAGCAGGCAGGCAGAAAGACACTCGTGCAGTGATGCAATACTGAAGGGATACTAATACAAGAAAGTTACACTAAAAGGTACTTGAAAAAGCATCACTCTCCCAGAGTAAAACACAGACTTAAATTCTGTAGCTTTATTACTTCCATTAGATCCAAGGCAAATATTCAGTGAAGTTGGTTGGTGGTTATATTTACTTTTCCCCCAAATTAAAAGTTTTGAGGTAGAAAATTTGGTTTAGGAAAAGGTCCTCTTGCAAATGTACGATTCACAGAACACAAGGGCATTACACAAACTTGCAACACAATGGGGGAAAACCCTTTACAAATTTTCAGAACATGTGAAAAGGAATAAGTAAACAAGGATCCTTGAAGCAGACGTACCTTGGGTGTCAAATACCTGTACACACAAGCTCCACCAACAACGAGGCCTGAAATGATGAAGGCCAGGCCGAGCAGCGTGAGCAGACAGCGGCCAGTGGAACTCTCGCTGCTGTACGCAGAGCCTGTCTCTGGGTCCTGGCCATTAAACATCACAAACCAAACAATTAACAAATAAACTGTCAATGCATAGCTCTCCTGTATTCCGAGAGTTATTTATGGGTGACCATAAATAACATAAGACTACGAGAAAGTGTCATTGCGTCTGTATCTTGCCCTGGGCACTTGTCATTCAAACAAAGAAAGGCCATTTAGTTGAGCATGTATTTTGAGTCTGTATTCAGGCCATTAAGGGGAGGGAAAAAGAAAAACATTTAAACATTAGGTTACAAACCTCTCTGGAGAGCTCTCTTTAGTACAAGCTTTATAATTACAATCTTAAACATTTTTCCTAGGGAAAGATACAGAACCATACAAATCATTTATTTATACTGTCTATGATGATGTACTACAGACTTAGACTAATATAGAAAAAGTTGTATTACCAAGCTTTAGGTTAGAATAATATTTATGTAGCCTAGTGTGTGTAACATTAGCGTAGATGCTTTAACAATGATGGTTCTAACAGTTTCAAAGTATACAACTTAATAGATTATATTAAGTCACAAACGGACAGAGGAGGCCGTGGTGGAGCTTCAGCTAACTGCTAGCAGTTTAAAATGGAGGACCAACTCCGAAACAACGTAATCGCTCAGGCTGCGTTCAGAATGACTATCAATAAGGAATTTAGTGCACGATATAGAGTGTAAATCCTATTATTTGCCAATCTACAAAATGCACATACATACAGAATAATAATGCATTTGATTTTTAACCCTCGGTGTCTATATACAATAACGCCATTTGTAATACGGTGGTTAAATTATTTTGGCATATATACAGATGTATATACATATAAACTCACTATGTACAAGCGTATGCAATATATCCTAACAACATACATGAGCTATTTCTATTTCTATTCCATATAGGCCAGTGGAAGCGTCTGCAGCAAAAACAAAATCTCACCTTTTCTGAGACAGGAACTTCTTTTACAAACGCTTTCTGCGCCAGAGCGGAATTAAATGCTATCTTCACCATGTTCTTAAGCCAATGCGAAAAAGAAAGCCAGAGAAAAATCTATATATGATTTATAGGTTCGACAAAACCAAAACACAAACGCGTTCCGACAGTCCTGCAGTGCTGTAATGACGCACTTTTGTTTGCAATTCTGTTCGTCGGATTTCCGGTTCCTTCTTTCCATATAAGGGGGGAAAATATCCCTATTAACGTTCACTATAAACCAAGGATCCGGATACCCGAATGATTCACCTGTCAAATGTCTTTTTGGCCACAAAAACATAGGATATTATATACATTTCCAAATGCTTAAAGAGAACTATAAGTAAAGGGGGTTTATATATTGGCAGTTTAATTTGAGTTCACATGAAAAATGTGAACCTGAAAACTACATGTATTTCTAAGTTTGGTTACTCTGGAACTGTGCTGCGGTTGCTGTTAATGTGAATACAACAGGAAGTAAAGTTTTTTTTCTTAAAGTTTTTTTTTTTTTTAAATAATTTTATAACAAATAACAAATTGGAATGCAGAATCAGAATCCGGTTTATTGGCCAAGTGTGTTTACTTACACACACAAGGAATTTGGTTCCAGCTGTTTGTGACTCTCAAAAGTACAGACATAAAAAACACTATACTATACATTTAGCTTGGACTATACAAGACAAGACAAAACAGACTGTACAAGACAATGGAGACGATGTAGAGTCGTGCCGAGGTTGCCATCCGCGGCAACATCTTGGATCTTAACCTTAACCTATTTTTCCATATTAACCATAACATAAAGGGAAAAAAATACAAAGAATGGGTATCGAGAAATACAATTGATTTAGAAAAGAGGAATTAACAGCCTTGTAAAAGTCCATAGCTTTTCGGCTTGTAAGTCTTTTAAAGTTTATAAGTTTTCATTTCAAACTTAAAATGGAAAATGTTTGGTTTCCTTTCAGACCATTTTACATTTATGGATATTAAACTTTCCAAATAAAATAAAAAGATTTTAAATAAAAATATGACATTCCACCATTTTTTCCCCACCATATTTTTTTCTGTATATTCATTTTTGTTCCACATAATGATTATACATTTGATTCAACATCAATAAAAAAACAAAAAAAACTATTGTACATACAATAAAAAAGGTGCACAGCAGATTCTGTATTTATATTACAGAATGTAGAAGAATCTGATATATCATTTTAAATTTTTTGTAGAAATTGGTTTGTTGAATAAATTAGGTGTATACTTTTAAAATATATTTTACTAATTTTATTGGTAATGCAATACTTCTTATTGTAAGTCCAAGCCGATTTCCAATTAATATTCCCAAAGAGACTGAACCAGTATTGTTTAGGAAGTAAAGTAACCTGCCTTTTAGCCACTGAGTGTTTTAGCCACTGTGTGGCTTGGGAACTTTGTTGTGTCCTGCTGTGAAAAATAGCACTCAAAAAAGGTGTCACTTTGTGTTCTCCATGTGTCTTTGTAATTATGCAAGATGAATGTAAATGAACCTTATTGAGCCCCCTTGAAAACTTGTGGAGTGTATTTATTTATTTATTTATTTATTTATTTATTTATTTATTTAATGAATAACGGACCCTTATAATTTTGGATAATTAAATACCATTTGGAATGAGACAAACCTTTCCTCCTTTCAATTTTGTTTATTAAATATATCTTTAAGCTTATGAACACCTGCATATTGATCAAGACACTGTACATAATATATGAACATACAATGTATTTTCTTAACTGCTGAAGATTCTTAAAGTATTTATTTATTTTTAAATTAATTAATTTATTTTTTGCTCAAATACAACCTGAATCATTTTTGGTAAATTCAGATAGTCTGTAAAATGAATTCTAAAACAGTTTACTACACTGGAAATCAGAGAAATGAAAATCAAAGGAATAGAAATTAAGTTACTGTTTAGCCTCAGTTTTGCAGTAAATTTCCTGTATCAGTAATTGTTTTTAGTTTACAGTGCTACAAATGAAGCCTTTCCAAATGTGTTAGCCATGTTAGCACGTTCGCCTCACACCGCCAGGGTCGGGGTTCGATTCCCACCTCTGCCTTGTGTGTGCGGAGTTTGCATGTTCTCCCCGTGCCTCGGGGGTTTCCTCTGGGTACTCTGGTTTCCTTCCGGGGTCCAAAGACATGCATGGTAGGTTGATTGGCATCTCCGGAAAATTGTCCATAGTGTCTGATTGCATGAGTGAATGAGAGCGCCCTGCGATGGGTTGGCACTCCGTCCAGGGTGTATCCTGCCTTGATGCCCGATGACGCCTGAGATAGGCACAGGCTCCCCGTGACCTTAGGTAGTTCGGATAAAGTGGTAGAAAATGAGTGAGAGTGAAGCGTCTTTACTCAATATATGATCAGCAGCACAATTTTTTTTTAAATGTAATCATATCAGTTGAGTCCAACTATCCAGTATAACACATAACATAACATAAGTAAGCTTTGCTGAAATGATTTCAGCTTCAGTCTATATATTTTAAATGTTGTATTAGTCTTCCGAATTTTGGATACCTTTTGGTGTTAAAGCACTATATTCCATCTGCTGCTTCTCATTAATTTCCATATGCCTGGTCTCTTTGCTCAGCAAAGCTTTTAATATGTCTGTAGAAGTCAGCTATAGAAAAAGCACAGTTGGAGTTGTGGCTATAGCCATGCTAGCTTGTGGCAAAATTAAGATCTGACAGAGTGCCTTCTTGTTCATGGAAAAAATATAAATGATCTGCTGGCCTACTCATGTGCTACTTCCTGTTGCAGATGAATTGGGAGTCTATAAAAAAAGTTTTAAACCTTTAAACATCAATATAAAATTACTGCTGGAGTTCAAGGTGGTCCTCTGGTTTTACTTTCCTGATTCTAGAAGGTAAATAAACACGTCGAGAACACTTGCTGCGAGTCCCAGACCTGGCTATTCAACTTTTCTACTGTACATCTGACATTATATCTTTTTATACACACACTGGGCTTTGACGTTTCCATGTTTAACAGGAGAACTGTGACCGGTAATTACAACTGGCTTGCAAATAAACAAAGGAGCTGATTTTTGCTGTCTCATATTCATTCTCATGTGCTCCAATGCACACAAGGTAAAGTGGTCCTGAAGGGCTGTGTATAGGCTCAACTTACAATTTGCTTGAACTTGTTAATCCTGCTTGCATACACACCAAAAAGGAAGGATTAACAGGCACTTAGGAATATATAATATATATAAATAAAAAGGTATCTACCCTGTATCTCATGGAACACCTTATTGCATTTTAAAAGGGGATGGTTGTCAAATAGTTTGCATTTATAATACAACTCATATGCAGAAGTCTTATGTGTTTACACTCAGCTACAAATGCAATAATATTGTCTTTGCTGATGCTTGATTTGGTTTACTATTGAGCTAACCGAAAAAAGATTTAGCATGCCAGCAACGTGTACAAAAGAATCAAGGTACATACTGTACAATTTATTAAAAAAAAAAAAAAAAAAAAAAAAAAAGTCAACATTGTTGACTTGATGATGGGTTTTTGTGATATATATATATATATACATATATATATATATATATATATATATATATATATATATATATATATATATATATATATATATACATACACACACACACACACACACACACACACACACACACACACACACACACACACACTGCTCAAAAAATAAAAAAGGGAACACTTAAGCAACACATCCTAGATCTGAATGAATGAAATATTCTTATTAAAATACTTTCTTCTTTACATAGTTGACTGTGCTGACAAAAAAAAAAAAAAAAAAATCACAAAAACTAATCAATGAAAATCAGATTTATTACCCCTTGGAGGTCTGAAATTGGAGTCACACTCAAAAGTGGGAAAAACACACTACAGGCTGATCCAACTTTGAGGTCAAAATGAGGCTGTGTGTGGCCTCCATGTTCCTGTACGACCTTCCTATAAGGCCTGGGCATGCTCCTGATGAGGTGGCAGATGGTCTCCTGAGGGATCTCCTCCCAGACCTGGACTAAAGCATCCGCCAACTCCTGGACAGTCTGTGGGTCAACGTGGCGTTGGTGGATGGAGCGAGACATGATGTCCCAGATGTGCTCAATTGGATTCAGGTATGGGGAATGGGCAGGTCAGTCCATAGCATCAATGCCTTCATCTTGCAGGAGCTGCTGAAACACTCTAGCCACATGAGGTCTAGCATTGTCTTGCACTAGGAGGAACCCAGGGCCAACCGCACCGGCATATGGTGTCACAAGCGGTCTGAGGATCTCATCTCGGTACCTAATGGCAATCAGGCTACCTCTGCTGAGCACATGGAGGGCTGTGCGGCCCTCCAAAGAAATGCCACCCCACACCGTTACTGACCCACTGCCAAACCGGTCATGCTGGAGGATGTTGCAGGCAGCAGAACATTCTCCACGGCATCTCCAGACTCTGTCACATATGTGACATGTAAACCTGCTTTCATCTGTGTAGAGCACAGGGCACCAGTGGCGAATTTGTCAATCTTGGTGTTCTCTGGTAAATGCCAAACGTCCTGCCCGGTGTTGGGCTGTAAGCACAACCCCCACCTGTGGATGTCGGGCCCTCATTCCACCCGCATGGAGTCTGTTTCTGACCGTTTGAGCAGACACATGCATATTTGTGGCCTGCTGGAGGTGATGTTTGCAGGGCTCTGGCAGTGCTCCTCTTGTTCCTCCTTGCACAAAGGCAGAAGTAGCGGTCCTGCTGCTGGGTTGTTGCCCTCCTATGGCCTCCTCCACGTGTCCTGATTTACTGGCCTGTCTACCGGTAGCACCTCCATGCTCTGGACACTACGCTGACAGACACAGCAAACCTTCTTGCCACAGCTTGCATTGATGTGCCATCCTGGATGAGCTGCACTACCTGAGCCACTTGTGTGGGTTGTAGACACCATCTCATGCTACCACTAAAGTGAAAGCACCGCCAGCATTCAAAAGTGACCAAAACTTCAGCCAGAAATCATAGGAACTGAGAAGTGGTCTGTAGTTACCACCTGCAAAATCACTCCTTTATTGTGGTGTCTTGCTAATTGCCTATAATTTCCACCTGTTGTCTATTCCATTTGCACAACAGCATGTGAAATTGATTGTCAATCAGTGTTGCTTCCTAAGTGGTAAGTTTGATTTCACAGAAGTGTGATTGACTTGGAGTTACATTATGTTGTTTAAGTGTTCCCTTATAACATTATATTATATTATATTATACATTCATCTTTTCTTTGTCATTCCTTTGCTGATTAGGATGTATATGCTTTGGGTCATAGTCACTGCGAAAGGTTCAATTCTTTTTCATCATTAGCATCTTTAGCCACCTGAAGCTTTTGCACTAAAATGATAAAAGTATATATATATGCCATGCTGCAATATGTATATGGAGTTGTTATATGCATTTTTATGCTGGACCAGACAACATTCCTGGCTCAGGGGATGTGCTCAGAGGTTCAGACCAGCCAGTGGTTGACTTCGCTGACATCTTCAATATTTCCCTGAGCAGCACCGTCATTCCTCCAGACCACTAGCATCATCCTTATATGAAGTCTTCAGTGTCCTGCCATGTCTTACCCACCTGGACACAAAAGACATAAATATGAGTGTTGTTCATAGACTTATTGAAAAGTTGATCCTGCTGGGCTCCCATGGAGATTGTCAAGTGCATGAAGTTTTATTGGTATGGTGTTTTTACAGTGTACCTTGTCTAAATACAGCTTTACAGAATTTAGCTACAGTACATTTACAGTATTTGTATTTATCCCTAATGAGCAAGCCTGAGGTGACTGTGACAAGGAAAAAGTTCCTGAGACGTTATAAGGAAGAAACTTTGAGAGGATCCAGACTCAAAAGGGAAACCATTCTCATTTTAGTAACACCAGAGAATGCAATTATACAGTGGAGATAAAAAGTCTACACACCCTTAAGAAATTGCAGGTTTTCTAAGTATATACACAGAAATAACAACATTATAAATGTCAGACTTGTTACATCTTTAACATGTTACAGAATGTTACATCTTTAATGCAATATTCCAAAAAAAATAAACCCAGAGGAAAAAGAAATATTTAATTATTTGGAATAATGTGAATTGAAAAAACAATCAACCAAACTTTATTCCATAGGTCTAAGCACCTTTCCCAGCTAATACTTTGTGGAAGTATCCAGTCTTTGTAAATATGTCTCTATTAATTTCACACATCTAGATTTTTTTTCCCCACTCTTCTTTGCAAAAATGTTAAACTTCTTTTAAATCGTGAGGGGATTACCTGTGTATAGTCTTTTTAGGACATTCCATAGTTTTTCGATAGGATAGAACTCTGGGCTCTGACTGGCACATTCCAGGACATTGATGTTCTGTTTCTGAAGCTATGTCTTGGTTGAATTTAAGGTTTTATGCCAAAATATCCAAGGTATTTGGAGCCATTTTCCCATGTATCTTGACAAGTGCCCCAGGCCCAGCAGAAGAGAAGCAACCTCAAAGCTCCCATTCCCACCATACTTCACTGTCAGTATAGTGTTCCTAAGATGATGCTCTGTATTGGCTTTATGCCAGACATACCTAAAGTCCAGACTTGAAACCTTTTCAGCTTTGCATCCACCTACTGAAATTGAAGATAAGCCTATTCTGCATTCACTTTCTAAAACTGGCAATAGAAAATACACTAACATGCAATTTTCATTGTTTTCTAGAAGGAAATATAGAAAAGGGAGCCATATAAAATATGTTAATCTAAACATATATAAAAAGTTTTGATTTGGCAATGACATTTATTGTGCACTCTAAAGTTAGCTAAATCTCTGTGATGCATGATAATGAATCCCCAAAAAAATCAAGTGAAGACATGAAAAATGAATGTATCAGTGACAAATGAAGACATTTGTGTAAATACTTCACAAATGATAATAATTAAGTTGTGTGATACTTCAGACATCATTGGCCATTTGTCCTCTAAATCTGTGTGTACATCTGTGATTGTGTGTATCTCTAAAATTGCTTGAAGTTGCTTCGAGCTCAAGGCACATACACAGGAAATGTTCATGTTTTGGAAGACTGTAAATATTTTGTCAAATATTTTGTCAGTTGTTAGTCTAATACATTGACTCTGTTCCTGACACATTTCACATAGGTTTCTCATACATATATCTGCCACCAACATATATAAATTGCCTGTGGCCTCATAGTCATATTATATATTTGGTTTATGTTTTGGAATGTAAGAATACCCATCAATTATACAGTAACAGAGAGCACTTTTCTGGGATAGGTATGGTGAAATATCTTTTAGCATTATAAGCACTTGACTCATTCAGAAAAGTACTATAGTTGGACAATAAGATCGATGAGCTTTTCAGTCAAAATAATATGTTGGGAGATGTAGTGTGTGTTACACAGAATGTTGGATGAGCTCATGCAGCTCAGAAAAGGCTATCCAGCCCGAGGGAATCATGTGGAAAGGACTGCTGAATCAACTGGCAAGAACAAAAGGCAGAGGTGTTAGCTTTCCAGTCATTCACAGATGTTTTGCTGACACTGAAATTCTCTCCAAACATTGATGATTAGATCTTGAATGTCTAATGATGAAATACTGTTGGAATTTTCATTACTAGTGTTCACTTTTTCTGTCCACAATAATTGTCAACAAAGCACTGTGGTATACTGCCAACAGGGAAGCATATGCTCATGCTGATTTTTCCAGCTTCACTCTGCCGTTTATATTCAAAGCAATTTGCAAGTGAAAGACCATGCAGCACAAGCAGTTAAGACTTGACGGCCATGTGCAAGAGCCCCACAGTGGCTCCCTGGCATTCTTGGGATTGAGTCACTTAGCCTTAGAATCACAAGCTCACAGCATGAAATGTATATAATTATTCACATTAACATTAGTACAGTTCAATTACTGATACAGTAATCTGACTAATAATCACTATGGTGGAAACAACAGCCCTAAATTGCACTTTGTTATGTAGCCAAAGATCATGCTGTATGTTACAGAATGGCTGAAAATACTAGACCATCCCCAATTTAACTACACTGTGCTTGGCAAATAAAAAAATCATAGCTGAATGACTGTCACAACCAGAGGAGGAAGGAGACAGACCCGTATGCAGGATAGCTTCAAATGAAAGGGGTTTAATAAATAATGAAGACAAAGACATAAAAGACGATCACTGAAACAGTACAATTGACGACACTTAACAACGACTAGACATGACGCAGGGGTGAACGTGACTAATGTTTCCGCGCTGCACTCGGCAACGCGGCTCACTTAAATATAAAAGACAATGATGACACAATAAGGATCAGGTGTGGAGACAGGGAGGGGCGGACGAAGGCGGGGCAGACACATGACGAGGAAGATAAACAAAAGGCACGTGGCCAAAAGTCCGGGCTGAGTCCTGACAATGACACTTTCTCAAATGACTAATCACTGCTAATACAGTTGAGATACTTGGTGTGCCATCACCAGCCATAATGAATCAGAAACAGATACACAGGTATGTTTGATGATAGCCAGGCACTGATTATACGTCATCACTATTCATTCATTTTATTCATCATGCATGAGCTCAGTTTCTTTCCCCTACTCTTTTTTTTCTTTTTGTCAGTGGAATGTTTGTTCCACATTTATACAGTGGAACAAAGTATTATACAAGACACTCTATAAAACTCACTGAATCCACATTAAAAAGGCAGGTAATGGCCTCGTTGTGCAAATTCAAAAGCATTCACCCTAACCACAGACATTTGAATCCGGAATTCATGAAAACAAACTGGCTGTGCTCCCTGGGTGGAAGGGATTATATAATACTCTCCACTGTGAATTGGAGCGTGTACACTATATGACCAAATGCATTTGAACACCTGACCATCACACTTATATATCTGTTTACCCCAAACTTTTGACACCAAGTTGCAAGGACACAGTTGTCTAGAATGTGTTTGTATGCTGTAACATTACAATTTTAAATGCATGTTAAAAGACTTGAGATTAACGTGCATAGCAGAATGTATTCTGAACCAGAAATGATTTCAAAATTCATTCATACACTATATGACCAAATGTTTGTGGACACCTGAAAACAAACCCCAAATATGATTTTTGAATATCCCAGTCTAAATGTGAAATGTTTGAAGAGGCGTTTCATGTTGTTCAATCCCCAATCCACACCTCTTCAAACATTTCAGCATTCAGTGTTGTGTAGGCACGCTTCAAAATTTCAGAACATTCTTCACCTGAGAGCAAAATTCCACACACTGGGGCAATTAACACAGTAGAATTTGCTACAGGTGCCAAGAGCTAAACCATGAGGAACACTGGCTTTCCAAACAAAATCTAACCATCAGGGTATACTGTAGTGTTGCCAATAGGTATACTCCCTATGCAGCAATGTTTAAGGTTATATGTGACAAAGTAACATCCACATCAATGCCAGGACCCAAGGTTTCCCAGCAGAACAGCGTCAAGAGCATCACATTGCCTCTGCAGTCTTGCCTCTTTCCCCTTATATATACTGTATATATACGACTCTGGTCATCCACTATATGTAAAAGAAAACTTGATTCTGAGACCAGGCCACCTTCTTCCATGGGTCCAATGTCCAATTATGATGAGAATCAGAATCAGAATCATATTTATTGGCCAAGTGTGTTGACACACACAAGGAATTTGGTTCCAGCAGTTTGTGACTCTCAAAGGTACAGACATAAATACCACAATACTATACAAGAAAACAATGCAGATGATGAGATACAATGTAGACAGAATGAGTATAAAATGAGGATATAGAATTAATAAAATATATAAAATATGAATATGGAATATGAACGATCAGTAATGTACATAAAGTGTGGGAGTGCAAATAACAATATTGTGCAATATTATACTTTTTGTGCAATATACAGCAGCAGTAGTGTGTAATATACAGATGATTTGATGACTAACAGTCCTGATAATGCAGTACTTATGATAAGAAGCAGTGAATATAATTATGGTGAGTTGTTGATCAGGGTGATTGCCTGGGGAAAGAAACTGTTCCTGTGTCTGGCAGTTTTAGTAAGCAGATATCTGTAGCACTTGCCAGAAGGGATGAGCTGAAAGAGGGTGTGTCCAGGGTATGAATGGTTAGTAGTGATTTTCCCTGCCCGGTTTCTGGTTCTTGTGTCGTACAAGTCCGGAGAGTGGGCAGGGGGGTGCCAAATTATTTTTTCAGCTGTTCTAACTGTGTGTTGCAGTCTGTTTCTGTCCTGTTTTGTTGCTGCACCAAACCAGATGGTGATGGATGTGCACAGGACAGATTCTATGACTGCAGTGTAGAACAGCATCAACAGCTCCTGTGGCAGACCGTACTTCCTTAATTGACGTAGAAAGTACATCCTCTGCTGGGCCTTTTTGGTTTGTAGATGTTGTGTATAAAAATAAATGTTAAATAAATGTTGTAAACAAAAAGATGAAACTTATAATATCTTGGCTTATAATAAGTGTGTGCTTTCAAGCTCATGTTCAAAAGTAATTATTATACTCCTATTGTCAATTAATAGATAGAGAATGTGCTTAGATAATACATTGAATCTGAGTTAAGCAGAGGCTCAGTGTCCTGTGTGTTATTTAATTATTAATATCTCCCCTGATCAGGTACAAACTACCTATACACATTACAAAATGTGCTAGAATGTGTTTAATATTGAAAAAAGTTCTATGTGTTAGTTATAAAGTTATGAGTTTGTTTTATTGAGTTTTTTGTGTTTAGGTTTTTTTTTTTTTGGATTATAAGTTAAAAATGTTTGTCTGCAGGTTATCCATGTTAGTTGTATGCCCCATGTTTCTTCTGGAGAACATCTGAATGTGGAAATTGTGGAAATTTAACAATGTGAAGGTAGATTGAGTAATTGTGACATGTTAAAAGCTTTTTGCTAATATAAGAGTTGAGATATATGTGTGTTGTTTGTGAAGAATATTGGTTAACGTATTATGTATTTTTATGTTTTAATTTACCAGATTATTTCTTTTTTATTTCATTTTTATTGACAAATGTGTAAGTGCATTTATTCAATCCACAGAGCCATGTAAATAATGGGGAAAATTTTAATAATTCAGTAAATATACCAATTCTGAGGAAAGTAACTCTGTGCCCTGTATGTTAGTTAATGATTAATATTTCCCCTCACCTGGTATTGAGGTGCTACTGTATGTTTTTATGTACTGTGCGTGCATTTGCATGTGTGAGTGGTCAGACATAAATTACCTTTTTATCATTCATTTACATTTTGCCATAAACCTTGCAGTGAACTATTTATTTCATATAGGAAGGCAGGTACTTATAGAATGTGGTTTATTTGCGTGTCATTTTCTGTAACCTCTAGATCTCTGCAGATTTCAGGGCAAGCCAAAGTTATTAGAGCCAGATTTATTAGAGTGAATGTCCTGAGTGTCATGTCATGAGCCATATGAGTGCCACAATAAAATCATGCTCACTCTGCCCCAGGCAAGTTGAATTACAGTACAATGTCTTAAATATCAAATTTAAATGGAAGAAATTTCTTGCATAATATTACCTAAGTAATCATATAATGATTCTTTAGTGAGTCTGTTTGGTACAATAAAGGTAGAGGGAGTAACACTGTATTCTTCCTATATATTTTAATTAGGATCAACAAAACATTTTCTGAAATAGTTATTAATCACAGCAAATATTTATTTGATAAGTTGTATTTGAAAAAAACAAAAACAACAAAACTATGAAATCTTTAAACAAAGCTTTCGGTCTGCTGGAGACAAAAACGACAAGCGTATCAACACCTATAATTTGTTGTTGCATTTAAAATGAACAGATGAGCCATGGGCTATGCTGAATGAAGGAGGTTATAAGAGTCAGAAGGGAACAAAAGTGTTGATGTGTGTGTAAGGATAGGTCTCTGAGCCCTGAGATGCATCACATGCATCCACAGTGCACCAAGCTTGCCAAGCAAAGCATCCTCCCATCAGCACCCATCTCTGATAATGACTTACAGAAGCCACAGATGGCTGCATGACGTGATCCACAGCTGACTTTTGGAGAAACAGCAAAAGAGGAAATAAATATTTCAGAGGGTGTTGAAGTGTGAACCCCCAGCAATATACATTTGTATAACACATACATATTTGTCTTATTGTAGACTTTTTGGAAAAGAATTTATCATGTTGTCAATTTGAGTCTTCATGTTCTCTGACGCAGGCATATGAAAGCCATAAAGGACTGTTCAAGGCAAGCAAAAAGATAAAGAAAAAACTTTGCAGTCCAAGAGAGATGGTCTTTATGTTTTCGAAGTGCAAAACTCTAGGGAAATTACTTCATCACCCGAACTGCTCCAGACCACTGCACGAAGACTGTGGCGAGGCCAACATGCAACCATGTTGACTTTATGCTGCTTGAGCCAATTCATCTGCGTTGCAATTGAGTGAAATCACTTCCAGACCCTCAGCCTTTCTGAGTCTAGTTACATTGCTTTCAGGTTCACAGTACAAATGGTGCAGACAATGAGTCAAGCAACTTGCTATAAAAAAAAACAAACAAACAACAGAGGACAAATTATGAGTAACACTCGATTTGGGGGCAAGGGCTGAGCTTAGACACTATTATAAATGGCACACTTTGATTGCAAATCCAATGGTGCTAGTGGGATTTTCCAGAGCTTTGGAAGGCTTAAGGCTGATTGCTGAATCCTGAATATTGGATATGTTGCAATACTTCTGGTATTGGAGAGGCTCAGTAAAACATACTGCTCATACATTTGAAGTTGTGAAATTACTTTAATGTGGTTTAATATAATTATAACAAGCAATTTGTAAGATTGTCTTTTTTTTACCGTCTTCCTTTTTTTTCTGTCTGTCTATTTGAGCTATAAATAACAAAGCATATTTTGAAATAGTTTTAAGACATTGAAATTATTACTCACTTCTGGAATGAGATCATTTTTAAAACAGTGTGTTTCTTTTATGCTGTTGTATTTGTTGTTTTATTTTAAGTTGTATTATATTTGAATACTTTACTAGACCAAGCCTTTTCATATTCTCCTAAAACACTTTGTTGTTTAAAAATTGTTTCATCAATAAAGGTTATTATTTATATGTGTCATCTTATAACTTACAGCATAGTTTCTTTTGTTTCAGCAGAAGCTGCCAGGTATTATAGCTACTTCTATTAAGCATACATGTATTCTGATTGATGAAAAACATGTTGGGAGCTTAAATAATTTGTTTCCTCCTCGTAGATCAATCAAAGATGCTTTGGTGCTGTGAGATGTATGTGTATGCATGTATGTGTCCCACCTGTCGACTACAAGACTCAAAACAGTGAACCTCAACTGGAGGTCTTGACCCCTCTAACTCTTTCCAGTCTTTGAAAATATGGCTTTTCCACCAAAGAGCTATATTCCTGTTTTTATTTGTATTCATTTGGTTCATCCTGCAGTTGGTTGAAACTTGATCATTAGGTTTTATGTCTAAAGCATGCATTTTTCTTTGTCTCATTTCACATCAATGATACCTGAGTACATGATGACCCATTAAACCTGTCTGCATTTGATGTTGGAGGGTGATTTGTCTTTGAGTTTGGGAGACAGAGGCACACCCCCATCTTTGAAAAGTTTGGAAAGTGATATCCAGTGATATGCAACCAGAGGAGAGTGGTAAAGGCCGCCAAAATTGATGACATCTTCAGTGCTGCCTCTCTAATGCCAAAGTTCAGTAAGAGAAACTCACTGAAACAACCCATGGAAAAAAACCTTGCTATATCCTGCTCAGGATATGATCCAACTAGTGTCCAAACTAGAAGTCTTTTAGATGTTTTTTGTACAGGCTAACAAATATGCTCTATTATTGTATAATTAAATTAACATGTGTTATTGATGGGGGAAAAAAGAGAAAAGGGGAGGATAGAAAAGAGGATGAGTGCTTACAGATTCAAAAACAAAATTTGACTCCCACACTGATTGTCAATGACAAAAAGGAAATATATAATTTAATATAATATAATATATTATATAATTTATTTTTAATACAAAAATATTATAAATGTAACCAAGTCTACTAAAATGACCACATAAGGAAAACTGGCCAGGCCACGTGGCATTGGGTTTTGGGGTAGGGTAGAAAAAAAGGGGAACGCATACACAGACCTCAGGTAATTCTTGTCATTCAATGATGTTGTGGAAGGTAGAGTGGAAAAGATATTAACATGGATGAAGCATGCTGTTTCACAGTCTGTGGGCAGCAGAAGGAAATAAAAGCCATTTGATTAAGTTTGATAATTCTAAAAATGTTTGGGAAAACTGAAAACAATTTTAGTCTCCAGCTACTTATGAATTGTATCGGGATAATGCTATAAAGCATCTTCCGTCAATAATCTACTATGTGGTGTACGCTAAATGGTGTCGCATATTACCTGAAAACTAAAAAAAAGAGCATGCATGTGTTTTATATGTCTGGAAAAGTATCCTGGAAGTAACTGCAGTTTAGCTGCAGTAAAGATTGTGGATGTAGTGAAAGTTATTGGTAGTACACAAATTTTCCAAAGCAACATGAGGTTTTGGACAAATGAATTTTATTAGTTGAACACACAAACTGTTTCTGAGTCTGTAGAAGATTAATAGTCTAGGAGATAGTATTAATGTTATGCTCATCACTGTTGAATTGCCTCATCACTGGAAAAACATCGCTTTTAGGAAAGAAAAACAAAACAACTCCAGTGGTGGTGCATGGAAGTGATGGGTGATCATTTACAGTCTGTTATTTTAATGGCTGCATTAATAGATCTGCAAATGAATAAAATTGTCCCTGTTTGTAGGAGGATTTGTTGTTTTAAATGGCTAGCTCTATACTTATTTTCTCTCTGATATGCTTATGATCCAATTTGTTAATTACAGTGCCACACTGATGCATTGTGTTTTGTCCCTGTTATTTCAATGTTATATTTACATGAAGTATAATCATTTATCTGGATATGTTGCTTCCTTCAACAAAGAGTGATTCATCAAAACACAGCAAGACCATGTGCTCATATTTCACCATCTCTCATCAGAGGAAACTTGTGCTGTATACATTCAGTACAAGATTCCCAAACAGATCTGACATTTTTAATAAAAGGCTACAATCTGCCTAATTAAACATCTGTAAATGCTCTGTGGTGTGCCACTGTAGGATGGATATTCATTCAAATAATAAATAAACAAATAACAAAAAATTTTCAGGACTGAACCAAATAATTAACTCTATAATAGGTGGATGTTTGAAGAGTGATAATTTCTGCAGTTTGTGGAGGTCCAGGCTTGGCTTGTGTCCCCTAAAAATCACTTTGTAACCAAAGTACCTATTTTTAGCCTGGCCTGAAGCTTTCATCCCATTGTTTGGTTCTAACATTGATCCTATAAAGAGGCCTTTGTGAAAAGATCCATTTTCCAAGGAGACTTCTATCACACTCCAGAACAGACAGCTTTATTAACAGTGACAGTGGGATCTTTTCCTAAAAATATAAGCTGGACCTTTCTAATAAATCATTTTGCATGGCTCTGATAAAAGAAAGAAACCATGAGGAATTAAAGTATCAAGAAGAGAAACCACATGCTGGCAGCCAATGTGATGGAACTGGCACCGTCTTTGATTGAAGTAGCATGTCTTCCCCCTGCTTTGGGGAAGCTTAAATTATAGTGTCTCTGGAGTTTAAAAAATGTCTCCAGTTAAAAAAAGAAACGTTAAAAAACTTCTGGTCACAAGGTTACAAGAATTTCCCATTGCTGTTCAGGAACTGAGAATCTACCATATCTTGTTGAAATTGATTTAATTACTAAATGTACACTCAAAGCCTAATAGTTTAATATGGTTTGTAGATACCAGATAGCCCTAAGTGTCTAAGTGTTAGTAGACGATAAATTGGCAACTCTGGGAGTAAGAAAAATAGAGGAAACAATTTTCTTATGGAATCCAGGACAATTATGAAACATAATAATGTCTATTTTTCACATTCATCTTTTGTAATTAATACAAATCATTCTCTCTATTCTGTGTTGTCATGATTACCACTGTCTTCTCTCTCTCTCTCTCTCTCTCTCTCTCTCTCTCTCTCTCTCTCTCTCTCTCTCTCTCTCTGTCTCTTTTTATGTTGCTCAGCTTTGTCCTGTATGTATGATGGAAACTAGATGAAGGCCTGGAAGCATTCAGAAAAGCTCATTGCCGGTATGCCAAGTCAGCCCCTGTGCTGATGTGGCCGTGAGTGACATGTGAATTACAGTTTGCGGTAATGATAATAAGAGTGTAAATCCAAGCCAGAAACT
Source organism: Tachysurus fulvidraco (assembly GCF_022655615.1). Taxonomy (NCBI): domain Eukaryota; kingdom Metazoa; phylum Chordata; class Actinopteri; order Siluriformes; family Bagridae; genus Tachysurus; species Tachysurus fulvidraco. The sequence continues at coordinate 9,434,281 of NC_062534.1, forward strand.
AAACTTTTCAGCCATCACCCATTCATATTTGGCACTGTCTTGAAAGCTGTAAGCTGGAACTATTTGAGAATGCAAATAAAAAGGACAGGAAGACTGTTAAAGAACTGCTGAAATTTCATATGTTGTTTTAAAAGTGTCAGTGAACTGGTCAGATTTTTTTTTCTTTATCCCCTTTCTCTAAAACACATTGAGATATATAAACTCTTTGCTCGATTTTCTGTTGAAGAGCAAAGCATACTAACGGCATGGAATGGGTTAGAAATCTAATTTTCAATTAAATGGAGTGCTTCCCAAAAACCACTGACACCAAATAGAGTCAAATGGTTAGAGAGTCTGACCCGAAGATTGTGACTGAGGTGCCCTTGAGCAAGGCACCAAACCCACCCCAACAGTGTGTGTGTGTTCACTGCTGTGTGTGTGCACTTTGGATGGGTTACATGCAGAGAACAAATTCTGAGTATGGGTCACCATACTGTACTTAGCGGTATATCACTTCACTTTCACTTTCGTATACTGTATATGGTTTAAATGTATATATATATATAAACGTCCACCAACGTGAGAACACCTCTAAGTGAAAATGTCCAAATTGGGCCCAATTAGCCATTTTCTCTCCCCGGTGTCATGTGACTCGTTAGTGTTTAAAGGTCTCAGGTGTAAATGGGGAGCAGGTGTGTTAAATTTGGTGTAACTCTCTCATACTGGTCACTGGAAGTTCAAAATGGCACCTCATGGCTAAGAACTCTGAGGATCTGAAAAAAAGAATTGTTGCTCTACATAAAGACAGTGTAGGATTTAAGAAGATTGCCAAGACCCTGAAACTGAGCTGCGCTGGAGTTAATGAAATTACAGTTCATTGAGGGAACCATGAATGCCAACATGTACTATGACATACTGAAGCAGAGCATGATCCCCTCCCTTTGGAGACTGGGCTGCAGGGCAGTATTCCAACATGATAAGGACCCCAAACAGAAACTGAGGGTAAAGGTGATGGACTGACCAAGCATGTCTCCAGACCTAAACCCTATTGAGCATCTGTGGGGCATCCTCAAACAGGTGTAGGAGCTCAAGGTCTCTTACATCCACCAGCTGCATGACATCTTTATGGAGGAGTGGAAGAGGACTCCAGTGGCAACCTGTGACGCTCTGGTGAACTCCATGCACAAGAGAGTTAAGGCAGTACTGGGAAATAATTGTGGCCACACAAAATATTGACACTTTGGGATCAATTTGGACATTTTCACTTAGGGGTGTACTCAATGGTGGCCAGCGGTTTAGACATTAATGGCTGTGTGTTGTTATTGTGAGTGGACAACAAATTTAACTGTTATACAAGCTTTACACTCACTACTTTATATTGTAGCAACATGTCATTTCTTCTTATCTTGTCACATGAAAATATATAAATCAAATATTTACAAAAATGTGAGATACTGTTTATACACAGTTGTGCACAAAAGTTTGCATATCTTGGGAGAATTTGCAAGATGTGTACCATTTTTAAAAAAAAAAAAAAGAGTGAGAAGGCAAAACAAATTTATTATATTTCTTATAGGCCTCAAGTTAAAATGTAAGGCATAACAGAATGGCACAATCATCAAACAAAACATAAGAAAATAATCCTTGTTCAAAAGTTTGCATACCTTAAGTACTTAATATTGTGTATTGCCCCCTTTTTCATCAGTGATGGTATGCAGACTTTTGTAATAATTGTGCATGAGGTCCTTAATTCTCTCAGGTGATATGGCTGTCCATTCTTCTTTTCAAAATTCCTCCAGTTCCTGTAAATTTTTTGGTTGTCTTGCACAAACTAGATGTTTGAGATCTCCCCAAAGTGGCTCAATGATATTGAGGTTAGGAGACTGTTATGGCCACTCCAGAACCTTCACCTTTTTCTGCCGTTGCCATTAGAGGGACAACCTTGCCTTGGATTTCAATGCTTTGGATCATTGTCATGTTGGGACATCTAAGAGTATCCCATGTGCAGCTTTCATTTTGTAGAATGCAAATTGTCTGCCAGTATTTTCTGGTAACATGCTGCATTCATCTTGCCATCAATTTTTACTACCTTCCCTGAGCCACTGGAGCCCACACAGCCCCAAAACATAAGAGATCCAAAAAAAAACATGCTTTACAGTGGGGATGGTGTATTTTTCACTGCACACACACATATATATAATATTTACAACTGTGTACATGTAACTAATGCAGAGGTTTTTAGCTAATGGCCACGTAATGTGTATATCCTCTTTGGATGGCTTTTTGATGGTCTCAGTGTTGAGTCTGAAATTCATTATCAATTTGGGTTTGTTTTTGTTTCTTCAACCGCAGTATTAACCACACAGTTATTGTTGGCCAGGCACAAGTAATCAAATAGTGATAAGACGGTGGGAGATCATTTAACCGTGACCGTGGGGACACGGTTAGCTTACATGTAAAGGAAAGGGGGAAAAGGTGCATTCTAGCAGAACGATAGCCAATTAAGATGGGTGCCATTATTGGTAAATTACATTTTGAAGCACAAATTTGGAAAACTAGCTTTACCTTGGGTGCACTGACTTGGCTGTCTCTGTGGCCACCTCAGTCTCAGTATGAAATAAGCACACCCTATATATTTTAAATGTAATTTTGCTACACTGCAGTAACCGTTTTTGTTTAGTATATATATATATATATATATATATATATATATATATATATATATATATATATATATATAGCAATAGCAGAATCATTGTCTAACTCAGCACCTATAACACCATACATCCTACAAACTTGACCACCACATGCTAGTGTTGCACATGCACCACATATATACATATTGCTTTTCCCAGTGTCTCCAATTCGTCAACCGTAGAACGTTCAGAAACCCAGTGTCAAGTATCTCACCTGAATTTCACAAATTTCAAGTCCAATTTCTTCAGTAAGGATAAACCAATAAGCTACCACAACACCACCCTTACGACAATAAAGCTCCTAGTCGGAGACATGCCCACACATTTACATATTTTAGACATCATCAGCAACAGCAGTGTTCCAATGCCATATTCATGTTGTCTGATGATGTAAGGATTCCTTGCTATAATTCATCATAGTTATATATACATAGTTATATTATATCAATGGCATCCTGATTTATTTCCTTAACAAGAATAAAACATGACAAATTTAAAAACGTGGTATCTAGGCTTTCATCATCAACTTTCACATCAACAATCAGTGATTACAATGATTTCTAGGATTTGCCAACATTTATTAGAGATTTATTCAAACCTTCAGCATCATAGCATCGCCTCTAACAGTCTTACTGAAATCAGGGCTCCCCTTTTGATTTATTGCTTTGGAAAAAAGTGGATTCCTGCAGCCCCCATCTTAAAACATCCTATGTCCATAAATGTAACATGAAATGTCCACAGGGATACTACACACTCAACCTACTCCACAGAGGCCATTTAGCTTTTAACTTTGTCACAGATTTGTCCTAATCACAGAGTAATACAGTCATCATGGTGACCATTTTTCAAAGACATATCATCTGCCATCTTCTTTCTAATTGGCAGAAATGATCTTTAATCACAAGTTTAGGAACACCAGAGGACATATTGAGTGACCAGGGAGCCAAGTTCTCATCCCCTGTATGGGGAGGATTTATGGAAAAACTTGGAATCTTAGTCAGCCAAACATCAGGATATCATCCCCAGGCTAATGGCTTAAGTGTAGAGAGCTATTCAGGATATAAGATGCTTTTTGTAGGACTGGGCACAATTACTACCATGGGAAAAAATGTGCAAAATTCCTTCAACGCTCACACCTTTTACACTAAATGGCTGGTTTGGGAAGTGTAAGTATATGCAACAAAAAGGACCGCTCAGATTGATGCTGAAAGATGCTAGGTTCTGGCACAAAGTGTGTCCATGTTATGCCAAGATGTGTATACATGCAATCTGAAACCGCCAGGTCCTTGATCCAGGGGGAGGCTGAGAAAGAACTCCAGTCACAGAGGTAATGCTATGAGGTGGGGGGGTGTTTGGAGGTTCTGTCATGTCAACACCAGAAATTGGCATCCAACTATAATTCTCATAACACTGTGTGGTCTAGAAAAGACGGATGCCACTGGCTCGTACTCAGCACATATGTTCAGATTCACCTGATTACTGATCACAAACACCTGGACTCAATCACACAGCTACAGCATTTTAAGAACTCTCATCCTACTCACTCATTTTGAGTGACAGTATATGCTCTGTGTTTTTGCATATCAGTCATTAACAAGTCTTTATGTATTGTCATAGTCTCTGGTTTTGATCTTGTTCTGGTTTCCTCATTTTGGGTCTTGTCTAGACAATTGAATGCTGTTTGTGCATCGCCTGACATTAGCCTGTTTTGTTTTACATATTGAATTTATCTGCAAGCTTTCATAATAAAGCTTTTGTGCTGTGTGTCTATATATTTGCCATCTGATGTCATATCTTTCAGAGTCAAAAATAATTAATATAAATATCCCTGCTGACTGTAAACCAGTTAAACAATATGTGACAGAATGTACAACTTTTAAATTATTCAGTTTCAAGACACAGTAGTTTCTTGTTGAAAGTCTACTCTTCAGCCTTATTTACTCTCACTTGAGTAATTTTAATGATGACTACATTTACTTTGAATTATTTTTATTTATTTTAACTTTCAGAATTATTACTAGAGTAGCAATACTTTTACTCTTACTACAGTATTTGCACTACAATACTTTTGAGTAGTGCTTCCACTAATGAGTATCAGGTCTTAGATAGCTAGATACCCCATGATTTTACAAGCCCTGGGAAGTACAATATACTCAATTTTTCCTAGTGCATGTAAAATTAAAAATAGGTATTACTTAATCTTTGCATTCATAAGATTTATTTTACCACAAACTGTATTAATTCCTGTAGTTCTATGAAATTAAATAACTGTGACACAATGAAATTAAATTTAGTTCAATGTGAACCAGCACATTATTGATCTCAATGATATATTAATTATGTTGGCTTTGTAGAAGCCAACATTCTGATTTCCGTTATAAGCGTATTATTATTATTATTATTATTATTGTTATTGTTATTGTTATTGTTATTATTATTATTATTATTATTATTATTATTATTATTATTATTATTATTAGACAAATTTTTTTTTTTTAAATGTGGCCTAGGGCTTTCGAGCCACATGCACCAAATTCGGATATGTCGTAGACCCTGGTCTGAAGTTTGTTGCTCCTATTAAAATTAAAAAATTTGCACAACATGGACATGTGACATATCAAAACACTCAGCACAATGAGGGGAACTTCCCCACGTGTATTATGGTCACGTCACGTGTCGTCACGTGAAAATTAAAAATTTGCACAACATGGACATGTGACATATCAAAACACTCATCACAATGAAGGGAACTGCCCCACGGGTATTCGGAATTCGGATCAGGTCACATGCTCATATATATGAGATATATTTATATTATATACTATATTAATTGATATATACTACTGATAACTAGAGACAAATTCCCCCTTGTTTCATTGTAATTATGTAGTTTATTTTATCTCAAGCTTTTAGGAAGAGTTAAACAATCATTTACTCAGCCAGTAGTGGTTGTGTTGGTTAAATGATAAATCCAATTGGACATCTTTTGGTGCATTAATAATGATACAGTATTTTTCATTCTCCTTCCATTTCACCTCTTGAACTAGTTTATGCTCAGCTTTCACAGGCTTAAATGTTTAGATGCCCAGTAGGGCTATACGTGGTGGAGATGGAATGCACTAAATAGTAGACAGTTAATATAAATGGACCATGGGAAAAAGAGTATTTTGGATCAAACTCAATGAACAATCAAAGAAGCATAAGCAATTGTCCATGGGCTCTAGTTGGATGCCATGGTCAATTAAATATTAGGCAAAGCTGCAATCCTTACAATTCAGTCTTCTTGCGGCAGCCTGTTAAAATGAGCAAGGTTTTTTTATTTAGCATTTTGTTGCTCACTATAGTACTATAAAAGAGGCCGTATTCATCATTAATGTCTCAATAACAACATTTCTGAGAGGGCTCTGATGAAGAGCAGATGTTGCCTTTACTGACAATTCACTTGCTGAAATGATGCCATAGAACAGGTCATAAGAATTTGTCACCCCTTAATAGCACATCTTCCATGGTGAGCTTGTTTTTTTTATTGTTTTCTCCTTTATGTTTTTGGCCCATTATGTTTTTTAATCCCTTCTGTTTTTTCCAGCCATCCTTTCATTTGATCTGATGTCACCCATAAGAAACACACTTTCCTAGAATGCATGAGGGAATGTTTAAAACCCAAGCCTGTTGCATTATTAAAATCAGATGGACAGTGTGGAGAGGGTGCCAGTGTGCATGTCAAATACAGACAAGCTCAAGACAACAGGCACATAATATGAGCAAGCCAGGAATGCTACCTCTAAATGCTGAACATTTAGAAAGAAAACATACACAGGAAAACACAACTTCTGAGAACCTAGGCTGTGCCAAATGTTCCCAAGCTAGACTGTGCTTAAGGCGAATGGAGCATGACACAAGAATGGTATGCAGCAAATACCAGAAACTGTGGGCAGCTCTGTTGGAAATAGGTAAATTATGCCTATCTCTGGCATAAGAGTAGGGGAAAGAGCTGGTTTGCTCTTCAGGGGTCATGGCTATCCACACCATATGCAAGGTTTCCAAAAAAGTGTCTGCATTCTGCTCTGTGTCAGTTTGAAGCTCTAAAATAAACCAGCACAGGAGAAGTCGATCCCAATTAGTGGCAACTTCAGCTGGCCTGCTTTGCACTGCTGTCTACAATTACCATCCTGGTTAGGGCACCATGCTTTGCTTTACAGTGCTTGCCAGTGTTTACAAAAAGAAACTTCATGCAGAAGCTCTGATTTCCCACCATTCTGTTAGACCTCAATGCTGACATGGAAGCACAATAATAAAAAAGCAATTAGCCAAAATGCCCTGAGATGACGGAATTAACTGATGTACTGGTATTCTGTATCTGTGCTCTTTGACTTTTATAAATCAGTAACAGCTTAATACCCTTGGATGTACAGCCAATGCACTCACTGGCAACTGATTAGATTTCAGCTTGTGCATTGTGATCTACATATTACCTTTTCAACTAATGACAGATGCAAAGGATGATGTTCATCATTATTTTCAAACACAGTTTAGGTAATTTTATTTTATGCCTTTCATTTAAGCAATCAGTCATTTGTGATACATTTCCCTAAAATGTTTACTTTTTTCTCTTGACTGAATGAAATTCTCTCAGCGTGTATGTATGTATGTATGTATGTATGTATGTATGTATGTATGTATGTATGTATGTATTATTATTATTATTATTATTATTATTATTATTATTATTATTATTATTAATAATAAATTGTTTGTTTGTTTGTTTGTTTGTTTGAAAAAGTATGAGTTATTAGTTTGTGACATTTTTATGTAATTTGGATTTTCTAACCATTTCCAGATAATAATTCCCAGTGGCGTGACTATTGTAATAACCTTTCGACTGATTTAATTCAATTACATTGGATAATAAACCTAAGGACCGTTACACGCTTAGGAAAAAACGCCGAGATGAAAAAGTGAGTTTGTATATTTTAGTCAGGTGGCTTTCACAATAACAGATTATAAAACAGCCTTGTCACAGTTATAATTACGGTATAAATTATGGCAAAATCGAAGAAGAAATCTAAGCGAGGTGACAAGAAAAGAACAAATTACCTGAGCTGATTATTTTGGCTCTGGCTAACCAAAGCAAAGTGTAAACACAGCTGTCTTTAACCGTCTGCAGGTCAATTAGCTTCTATGATGAAAACATTTTAATTTTCAAGTTACCCTTAAATTGTGTTTACTATTATTTGTGTATACAATGGATCCATTTCACGTCACGCGGTAATTTAATAATCCTAACCTGTCATTACGACCGGTTTCATAATATTTCCAAATTCAATATGATAGTTTTGGCATTATGGGAACCAGCAGAACTCGCCTCAGAAGACTATTTTACGGAAAGCCCCAAATTGTTATAGGAAATTGTTTTAGCTTTAACCGAAGCAACGAGTTTCCCGGAGGTTTTTAAACGCGCGCCTCCAGATGGTTATGTTTACAATACAAAAACATTTCTTGTTGTATTTTTTCCTTCTTCCTCTGAATAAATTATATTACGCTCATTTAATTAAAGCATCATGGTGGCGGCATCAGGGTATTATGCAAAGACATGGATTTACATTTGGTAATGTAGAGTAATGTAGAGGTAACATCATCAACTGAAAAGAGAAACTTGGTAATTATTATATTGCTGTTTATTGCTATTATATTTATGTGTTTATATATTGTGCGTTGTGCGTAAGGAATGGACAATTATTCAGTGGTCATGTATAATTGTAAATACAAGATTAAATATACAGCAAGATTTAAGCAAATTTGCTAAGATATATAGGTTAGTTCTTTCTCTTGATTACAAACTAGTCTATATAAGGGCTTATTTCATAATTTCCTACAAAAAAAAGGACTTAGATTTATGTTTTAATCATGGACACAAATGACAGACATGCTGTAAAACTACACACGCACGATTTTTTGCACAAATTAAAAAAGAGACCGGAAGACATTTTCTTCGGTCCATAAATATTAAGCTGTGACGAAGATCCTCCGACAGACGTCGCAAAAAGAAATTCGGTAGCTGTCACTTGTCCTTTGGTAATATGTCGTTATTCTGCCCTTCCTCTGCGCCCCTCTTGGTGCCTCCCCGTTTAGGCGCTGAATGTAAAGTGGGTGTGGAACTGTGCGTGCAAGTGGACGCAACTAAACCTGCACAATGATCGGGGATTTAAACGCAAGCGCGCACAGGACAGACGATTGAAACAAAAGCCTGTTAAAATTTAAAGAAGCTGTTCACAGCTCCCGAAGTTCGTCGACCTGAATGGCCATGCAAAGTCTGAGTGAAGCCGGGGAAAGAGTTTCGGTCGCCTGTCCGCGTGCGCAAGTCCTGAGCCGAAGAGCGCACGCTTTCTCTGTGGAGGCTTTGGTGGGAAGCAGCTGCAAGAGGATGAAAGTAGAAAAGGCGAAGGATGAGAAGATAAAGGCAAGTGTCTGCAACTTGGCAGCATCGACTGGGACTGTAATGGATGAAGGAGAGGACAGCGGTGAGCGTGTACTCATCTTCACTGTGTGCATTTGCGCACTGACTTTATAAGCAGTACTGCTGATGCTGGCTAAATTAGTCTTCCTTCTGCTATGGTCAGGAGACAATTTTGTTGCCTTCAATCACTGGAAGTGTTTAAACATATATACAGTTAAATATTACAGTAATGCCTGTAAAGGTTACAGTAATACTGTAAAGGTTTCTACAGGGTTTATATATATATATATATATATATATATATATATATATATATATATATATATATATATATATATATATATATATATAGATAGATAGATAGATAGATAGATAGATAGATAGATAGATAGATAAAGTGCGCATTTGGTGTGTCTTTATGTAATAATAAAATTGACTGAATAGTAATTAGTTATTATGTTGCGCAGAGGATCAAATCAAGAAAACTATTCAGACGGCAAGCAAACCTGCTGAGGACAAAACCCACTCAGACTCACAGATTCAAGTAGAACTGCAAGGGTCCGATCTGTGGCGCAGATTTCACGAGATTGGAACAGAGATGATCATCACCAAAGCGGGCAGGTGAGTTAGTTATTGGCTTGTATTGTTTAATAGACTACACCTTCTGTGATTGTAAGAGAATAAATCATTTAAATAAATAATGTAGACGACTAATAAGCTAATTAGATAATTAGGTTATATTTAAGCTAAACATATTTTTATGTTTTATGAATTTCTCTTTAGACATAAAGCACAACAAAATGCAAAGAATTTTATTTGATTTAAAAGAAATTATTTTGAAATAGAAATCACGTTACACAATAATCAGACACATAATGCTGCAAATACTATGGTTAATATAAATCCGAAAATGATCTACAATCTTTCATCAGGCGAATGTTTCCATCTATCCGAGTGAAAGTGAGGAACCTGGACCCATTCAAACAATACTACATCGCCATGGACATCAAGCTTGTGGATTCAAAGAGATATAGGTACGAGGCCGATATTCACACTGAAACATACAGTTAAAAATAATAATACATATACACACATAGATACATACATAGATCCATAGATACATACATACATACATACATACATACATACATACATACATACATACATACACACAAAATAAAAAAAATATAAACAAGCAACATGGTAGCCTGAAATAAGCAACATACAATTTCACTTCAGAACACTCGCAAACAGGGAGAAAAACAAAGAAACAAACAAAGAAACAAACAAAAAAGGTTAACTTGCATTTTAATCTAATCTATTACATAGGGGAATGGCTAAAGAAATTGAGTGGAACATAAAACTTTAAATAATATGTTACAAAGTTACCCACTTATTTTTAATCCTTAGGTATGTGTACCACAGTTCCCAGTGGATGGTGGCTGGAAACACAGATCACTCGTTCATCACCCCGCGGCTTTACATACACCCGGACTCGCCATGTTCCGGAGAGACATGGATGCGCCAAGTGATCAGCTTCGACCGGGTGAAATTAACAAACAACGAAATGGACGACAAAGGCCATGTAAGTTGCACAGATTCAGAACACCGTGTAAAATAGCTAGATCAATTTAATAGAGACACACAAGTCAAAAAGTCCACATACGCTTGCGGAGATTCAGTACTAACAATATTTGGAATAAATTGCTAAGCGATTGCAACATAATCACAGTTCCACTATACCTTAGGTATGTTTATTTTTTTTGATCAAATGCAATCCTAGCAATGCCTACCCGCGAATATCCTATCTATCATTACAACAAAGAGTGTAAAGGTTGTCTATATAGTCTAGGACCAACTGGTATAGAGCTAATATGAAAACAACAATAATATATCCTTGTCTGTTGATGTAGACTGTGAGAGAACAGCGCTTGCGTAATGAAGACGCTTCAGAAACTTTTATTAAAAACTTCTTTATAGACCCCTCTGTGTCAGTCATGTCTTCCACTAGAAAAATTATCTTATGTTGCACTCATTCAAATTGGATTATAAAATAACTGGTTTGCTTATACCCGTATGGATGGTAGAGAGAACAACAAATAGTTATTGGAATTAAGGACCTGTGTATCTAGAGTTCAATTCCAACATCTGGAAAGGTCAGTGGTAGTGATTAACAGTTGAATGCAAGACTGTTTGTAACTTTTCTTCCGTAAAATTATTCTCACTATGGCCAAGCAACTTAAAGTGGGCTCCCCAGTCTACACATTTGTATCTTAATGTATTTCTTTGAGCTTAAGTATATTAAGTATTAAGTATATTTTGCTACACAATAAGTGCCAACCTTTTTCGCGCCAGGTGCAGGTTGCTCTTTTTTATGCTTTAACCGTCAGGTTTAGCTCCAGTTTCTAGCTGTTCTCTTTACTCTTCTTTAATCCATGTGTGTAAATTCCTACTTCAGATCATCCTGCAGTCCATGCACAAGTACAAGCCGCGCGTGCACGTTGTTGTGCATGAGCCATCCTTGGACGTGTCGCAAATCGCTGCGCTCCCGATTGAAGGCGTGTGCACCTTCTCCTTCCCCGAGACCCAATTCACAACCGTTACAGCTTACCAAAACCAACAGGTAAAAGACCACTTTTAAACTTGTAATTTAAAAATACCAGCAGACACAGATAGCTTCAATTCGAGTTCAGTTGAAATGTCTAAACCTCCTTTTCATTTAACCTGTAGGTAGCTTTAGTCGTATCTAAGCAAGATTTTATATTCCCCTTGTCAAAACAAATAATTCTGGCATTAGTCTTCAAGATACATCTGACGAATAAAAGTCCTTGGTTTCCATTTTGTTTATACATTTTATGGACATTATGGCCAACTGTAGAATTCTCCACTATTGCCTTTTCATTGGAAGCATATAATATTCACAGTAGTATATCTTGTCTTTTTCCACCCCCAGCGTGACTGCATAAATCACACTGTTTAGGCTTCTAGGGAGCAGTAGACTTGCATAGAATTTCAGTATTTACACATGTTATTCCAGAAACAGGAAGCCACAGAAATGCTTCCAACTTCTGACACCATAGTCCAATTCTATTGCAAAATACTTTATTTGAAGTAGTACTGTTGCAGGAGGAGACTTTTGGATTACAACCATTTTCATGTGCTATGTAAAATAATTTTACAAAAGTCTCCAGTTAAAAAGTGTTGTTTGACCTGTCATCTCACCATGTGTGGCCATGAAAAAGAAAAAAAAGTTTATTGTTGAAGTTATTTTTAAATATTAGTACTAAAAATGCATTAAATTACATGCTTGTAATGTTGAATTCACTTTTTCTGTCCTAAGATAACAAAATTGAAGATTGACCGAAACCCCTTTGCAAAGGGTTTTAGAGACCCAGGAAGAAACAGGTAAAGAAATTACATTCACTTATTTCCTGAAACTATATTTCAAGTTTTTATAAAAACTTTTTTTTAAAAGGAATCTTATCTCCCATAGGGGTGTATTAGATGGTGTGCTGGACTCTTACCCATGGCGAAATTCACTGGGCCTCAATTTGAAACCATTTAATCTGGAGTTGCAAGGTACAGATAACTAAATTATCCACTGATTAATTGACATATTATTATTATTATTATTATTATTATTATTATTATTATTATTATTATTATTTGTATTATTATTATTATTATTAAATAATAGTAGTGGTAGTGATGGTAGTGGTAGTCGTAATAGTAGCATTACATGGGTTGATAAATGAATGAGAAAACAAATTGTTTGCTACATGAACATTCACAAATCCTCAGAGACAGAAGAAATATTTATTTGCATAGAAAAGTATTTATATTATTGAGATAATGTAATAAAAACTTAGTAAATGAAAAATTGTTTAACAAACAAAGTACAATAGTGCTAAACTGATAAAGGAAATGTGGATGAGGGAACCAGAGGAAGATTAATTTTCTGATGTGAGTAGATGAAACAATATATTATTAAAATTTTGAAAAGTAATAGTCTTAGCAATAGTATATGTACCGTATAAAATTCATTACAGGTTTGTGAAAAACACATCATGTTCAATGAGGTAAAGGTATATTTGCCAGAAATATGTTACACATAATTTTAATACATTCATTCCAGGTGAAAATTTTGGGTCATCTGAGAGCTGTGCTGACATTTCCCTTCTGAAAAGGCACTTGACACACTCCAGTTCCTTGCTTTCCCATTCGTTCACCCTCTCTGGGCCTGACAGTGATCTACACAGCTTCAGTGTCCCCCTCTGCTCTAAAGTGACCTCTTTAAACACCTCCTTCACAGGCCGACCCCACTACAGTCTCCTACCAGACAGATTCAGAGGTTACTCAGGGGTACGGCCATTGATGGACTACCCCATACTGTCTCCTCTCCATGTAAAAAAAATAGGAGGTTTCAGAGGCCAGTGCCTCCATAACCACTCCTTGTTTTCCATCCAGAGCCTTCAGGAGAGTCAATCCGCAGGATCTCAGAAAGAAACATCCCCTCTCATGTCACCGTATGGCCTGTACAGCTACAGTTTACCTTTTAGACCACACTTCTCCGGCATCAGTAGTTCATCAAAATCAGCTGACAGCATACTACTAACATCACCTGAGAGCCTCCTGTGCAAAACAGCCTGGCATTCACCTGTCAATCACTGCCTCTGACCTTGCTTGATGCTAGAACTGAGCTCAAGATAAACATGTCATTAATGCGAAAATATAGCTGCTGCTACCCCTGCCATTCAATTGGGTCAATGTAAAGTAACACGGATGCAGTGTGAAGAAGTGTAGCATAAGATGATATCATAGTGGAGCCCTAATAGGGGGAAAAACACTTTTTTTTTTCTAGAGAAAGACGGGATTGACAGAATGGTTTCTATAAAGACAGACCTGTGATTTGCAGTGGCAATTTTGTTATTTTAAGTCAGAACCCTCTGTATTTTCTGAGAAAATATTTTATTATGACATATTTTGGTAAATTTTGTAATAAACATGTTTGTTCTAAAATATACCAATGAAGGCCTATATACGTATATGTTTTATAATTTTATATTTTGCTCTTTTAAAACGTGAAGACATTAAATTTGTCTTGATATTATCTGAAATAAAAACCATCAATCAAAAACCATCACCATTTCTGTTAGATAAAGCATTTTGACCTTTGGCATATCACTGTAGATTAAATTTTTTTTTGTTTGTTTACACTTCTTTTGTCAGCATGTTTGTCAAATTTCACATTTTACATTTTTCATAAAAATTAATTCATGTGCTCTACAGAGAGCAATTCAGCAACACTTTAGTCCTGTAGTCTGTCTAGGACACACATATGTACGCTATGCTCAAACATACGGTTCCAAAACAACTTTCATGCTAATGCCACACTGTGCTTGCCATCTAGCTGATCTCTAGTTAGCAAGTTTCTGCTGTAATCCAGTTCAACAGTGCTGTATAGCTGCTTTGCATTCTGGAGCTCTGAGCCCCAGTCTGTCTCCACATCTACACCTCTACATTGTGTTTCTCATTAATGAGACATTGAATGATGACTTTAATTGAAATGAAAGAAGCTCTTGCTCTTTTGATATAAGGTGACAACAGCAAACTTTGTTCTGCTAATAATGTGCCCGTGATGTCAGTGTGACAGACAACTACTAAATTCTAATAGGAATAATGAAAATACAGCCCCAGCAAATTACCAAGAGAAGTTCAAGGTACTTTTTATTTTTTATTTGTTTATATTACAATAAAAACATCTTTAACGTGCTTTAGAGTAGGCTGTTCTTTGAAAGTGCATATTTTATTTTATGAAGCAAACACTGCATAGATACCAAAAACAGTATATACAAGCTATAATCATAAATCATTTTAAATGTTCTCATTCAAAACATGGACAGTTTAAACAAACAAAGATTTAAAATTGGTTCATATAGCCTAGTAAGTGATCTGGTTTGGTAAGCTAGGAAAAACTCCTTGTATTTTGATGTGATAATTTCCCCACAGCTCAGAGCAACTTGGGCATAATTTCCAGAGCTAGCCTAATTGCTTTCCAGGGATCAGCAAAAAGGGTTTATCCAAAGTTGTGGAAATGACCTGTTTCCACCAATTTTCTTGCAAGAGTACCTCAAGAGCATACCATGATAGAAAGGAAAGATTAATTAGACTTTATGCAACTCATCTAGTTTGTAAAAAACACATTTATTTTCCACACAATTGTTCAAAAGAACCCCCTTTTACTCCAGTGATATATGAAAATAGGTTGCACTTGTTAATCAGTTTAATCAATTATATAATAAGCAAGCCAAAAGGAAGAAAATTGGATTAAATTAAATTACCTCTACCTGTCAGTCAAAGCAGCCACACTTCAATTCCTGGACTGTTTCCTCATGAGAATGTTAAAAAAAAATGATTGGGAGTGCCTGGTTTCCATTAGGACTTCCTGAGAGTGCAAATCATTTGGAATACTGATGCGTTGAAGAAAGTTTTTATCACACTGCTGTCTGTGTTTTTGTGCTTCATTTTGCAAATGTGCAAATTCTGTTTGCAATACGTGTAGATATTTTTTAATATATATAATTTATTTTGAACATAATTCCTTAATTTTTACAATTAACCATGAGAATGTTATAAGCAAAGATTGAAATAAAATTCCATGCTGTTTATATAAAGTGACTTTGTGGAACCATAATGCTGGTCTTACACAGGAAGTCACAGTAAATATCAAAGAAAAGGAAAGGAAAGGAAAGGAAAGGAAAGGAAAGAAATATTACAAAAAATTAAGTCATAAACAAATAAATACATTTAAAAAAATCAATCTTTGACAATGGTAATGTAGAGCCTAACAGCTTTTATATAAATGGAGAATTTACACCTATTCCAGGGCATGGTGGTTTAATAGATTGTACAGCTACTTTGTACCTTTGGAGTTGTGGTTTGAGCCCCACCTCTGCCCTGTGTGTCTGGAGTTTACATATACTCCCTGTGTATTGAGGGTTTCAGCTGGTCCTCTGGTTTCCTCCAAAGACATTTTGTAGGCTGAGGCTAAGTTGTCCACATGTGTGGCACCTCATATAGGGTGTCCCCCAAATCCTCTGGGAAATTCTCCAGACTCCTTGTGACCCTGTGTAGAATAAGAGGTACAAAAAATATTTGGGTGTATGAAAAGCTATGCTCAGCATATCAATTAAATTTCAATAGCAGCCCATTTTAGACCAATTTTACAATGCCACTCTGTGAAATAAATATTTGTTCAGTTTGTTCAAATTGAAGTTGAAGCTGGACTTACTTCACAGGAGTTGCTGTTTCAGTCTGGTTCTGGTACGATTATATACCCTGTACCTTTCTCAGGTTCCTTTATGTGAAGTTTGCATTAGATGGCATTTGCTCTGCAAACCCAATAAAGCAGCTTATGGGATATTACTAAACTGTGTTGTAAAGTTTTAAAAGAAACCAGCTGTTGCTGAAATTGAATTACCTCCTGGCAGTAATGTGAAAAGCAAAGACAGTTTAACAACTTATTAAATGGTACTCATCTCCTCAAAAGGCAAATCTGCCTCCTGTCACAGAAGAGTATATTTATCTACTTTTTTCTAAATGCTGACTTCTGAATTTACAACCAACATTTTACAGTTTCAACAGTAAGTAACCTAAAAATACAAATATTGATTCCATTCCTGAATTATAATAAAGATCCTTGCATTGTATTTGTCTAGGAGAAATCTAGGAGAAAACTTTGAACAGGAATTGCGACTGCCACAGACCTATGTGAAACTGAGGAGAAATAAGTAGAAAAAAAGGGTGTTGGGTGAAAAAAACTATTGGCAATTTTCTGTGGTATTAGCCATAATAAAATTGTAATATGATGTAAGTTACAAGCACTTCCACATAACCTCATACCTGCTGGAGAGTTCATATAAAGGGGTCATGGTGTCAGTCAGGCATGTGTGCAGTGTGTATACTGTTAGCAGGGGGCTCTTGGGGTCAGGAGCATGTGGAAGGAAAAGCTTTAGCTTGAGGCCTCCCAGCCAGTCCTGGGGTAGCCAGGAGCTCAGTTTCTGTTTGTGTGGGCTGCCTTCCCTCGTCATGTTCTGATGTCATCCATCACTTCAGCCCCCTCCTGGTAGTGTTAATGACCCTAATAACATTCACATTTGCCTGAGCAATACTATCTGAGACATGATAAAAATTAATCTTGTCTCAATTTAGCTATCTGGAGCTGCATGTGTGTTCTTCAGCTACATAATGACTTAAAGAATTTGGTGTGAAGAAACAGTGGCTTGGTGAGCATTTTTCAGTACATTCCAATCATTTATATATGGTGTTCCACTTCAGCATGGCATGGTTAGACATAAATACCTTCCTCGGAAGCTTTCTGCATCATGGACTTCTAATTCCTTCTGTGGTATGGTGGCTCACAGATGCATAAAGGGGTACTGAACTGTGGAGAGACCTGTCAGCAAGTTTCAGGGACCTCTTGCTGGACCAACAAAACACTTTCCACTTTCTGACCCCTGCTGTCCATCATCCTTTGGCTCTAAATACACCCCCCCCCATACACACACGCACACCCAATACCCCAAATCCCCATATTTGCATGGTCTGATGTCTTCTAAAGAACTCAAGTTCCTGTGGTTCTCCATAGAAGAACCTTTAGTCACCTGCACTTGCTTAGTTGTGGCCACATGAATTCTACATTGTTGGGAGCTGCATACTGCAGAAAAGGCTATTTAGCTGCTCCACATATATGGAATTTATGCCCATTATAAATAATAAATAAGTGCTCCCTTAATGACTTCCATAACCATAAAAATCTAAAAAATGTCCTTCATATGTGCCTATATTGGGCTTATGCTAAATTTGATGTGTGTTTGCCCTTATCAAGATTTAATGTTTTATTCATCATATATAAATTTGAACCAGGTACAAAGGTGCCCTGAAATGAGATAGACAATACATAAAAGATAAATATAAGGCAATTATAACAATGGGCATAATGTATAAAGTGAGGTGTGCAAGACAACAAATCAATAACACTAAATCATTCAGAATGGAAAAAATCTTCCCTCACTTGTTATATTCTTCTGTATGTTTTCAGACAGGACTTCACAAAGGCTGAGGGAAGATTTCTGAGGGCCTTGGCATTGATATGAGATCCACGCTTTTATCTATGATATGAGCAATAATCCATGACATGATACCCCAACCTTACCAGAATTGATGTTCCTTAACTCTACCATTTCCTGTATACAGTATGACAGGTTTTTTCCTCGTACTGCATGCCAATCACAACCCCTATATTTCTCTATAGCATAAGCAGAGACAGTACTAGAGCATGGGATGCTCCAGCCTTAGGTATCAGGTGGCAAGGGCAAGCAGGTGATTTAGAGCCACAATGTGTCTGCTCCCTGCAAGGACTACTTTAAAGTGGTGCTCTAAGGTCATTACATTTGTATGGCTCCAGATGCTGCTGTCAGTCCCAAAGCTGACCTGCAGGATGTGGCTGATAGGCCACAATCCTCCCCGGCCCCTTGTGCTGGTAATTGATTTCAGGGCAAATGCCCCAGTAACTGACACACTCAGACCTAAATGCTGGCTGCTTAGGGTCCACCGCTCAGCTAGTGGTGTGCTGTCAACGGTAATTCAATTAGAGACGCAGGAGTGTGACTAACTGCAACCCGTCAACCACTTTTCCATATGTGTGCAGTTTCCACCCCCCCCCCCCCCCCGCCTTTTGTCTGACTTTTAATCTTCATCACTATATACAGACATGGTGAAGCCCACACACACAAAGTGTTTATTGTGATCTTGTATTACATTTTGGTACACAAATACATTAATATCATTCTGCAAAAAGGTTTCAGTCTTTGTTTTTCCTCAGATACTACCCTTAATTCTCTGCTGGAGCTAAATGCATTTACTTTCCACCAAGATGCCATAGAGTTCAGAAGTTCATTATCTCATCACCAACTAAGCAAAGGTTTACACCTTATTAACTTTTTGGCTTTGACATCACTGATCAATAATACAGTGGTCTATCAATGAGTTGTGACACCCCAACATGTCATTCTTCAGCACTTAAGGGCACCATCATAAAACTACTTAATTATCACTTGAAGTTGGCATCAGTAAGACAAGGATAACATGTCCATGTTGAATGCTGCTGTAATATATAGCAAAGTCTCGGGGTTGGAGAGGGTGCAGGGGATGTAGAGAAACTTATTAGGGTGAGGGTTCCAGGCCATTTTAAGCTTAATGACCCAAATACTTAACAAGTGCACAATGACAAGAAGAATTAACAAAACTGAGAGCAAGTGCCATGCATGCATGGCATAATCCTTGAACTGTGTGTGATTGTCTATAAAAGGACTGGGGAAAGCCATTTTCATGAGGTGATTGGACACACATCCCCCATCACAGCAAGCTGAATCAATGCATGTAGCTTCCTGTGTCTGCCAGCTACCTTACTCTTTTTGACAGCTACAAGGCGCAAGGAAAATTTAATGTTTTAACAAGAAAGGAAAGGATTAAATGCCTGCACCATCGTCCATCATAGAGTTCCTTCTGAGAATATCTTCACAGCTATCGTTTCAGAACCTAAGTGCAGGAGGCAGGGGTCTGTGGATCTGTATGTCTGACATAAATTCTAATCTGGGCAGACAGGATCAGTTGATGCCCAGTTTTCGGTGCTAGCACTTTGGTGGAAAATCTTTCATTGAATATACTTAGGCAAAATTTGGTTTCATTTGAAAAAAGAACATACTGAAATTAAGGACAGGAGTCTGGGAAGGAAATCAAATGGAAAAACATACATCTTTCAAATATTTTGATCTTGCTGTATATGTAAATCTCATGTGTTATATAATAATATTTAAAATAATTCATTTCTAATAAGATATTTTATAATAAGATATTTCTAAAAATAATAATATGTACATAATTAATAAGTAATAATCTATAAAATGCTTTAAATACAGTTTAAATACTTTAATACAGTTCTATAGGTCTCATCAAAAACATGGACCTCTTTTTAACAAAGATGGTATGAGAGCTATTAAAGATGATTCAAAATCAGTGTTGCCTAGTTGCTGCAATAATAGTTTCAGGCCTGTCCTACTCCTCAAAGGCAGCATATCAGTCCTCACCTCTGCTTTGAATTAACATCACCATCTGAAAGGATTATAAGTAATGTAATGGCCTAACAACAGGTAATAATATTGTCTGCACCAATGTGCATAATGAACGATTCCGCCCAACTTTGCCATCAGTCAAAGACTCTTGATTAAAATTAGCTGGGATGGGCTTTCTCTAGAAGCCAGAGGTCATGTGTCCAAGTCCTGGTGGGATACATCGGCACACGGGCCTCACTCAGTATCTGAAATTGGTTGCAGCTGAAGCAGATAGGGTGCTCCCTTCATTGCTTGGTAATGATGGCTTGGCATGCGAGTCACTGAGCCTCGCTTCCGACCCAGGTGAGACTTTTGACCTTACATCTGTTTCCTGTTGCAGAGCTAGGGCAGAATGGAAGCTAAGACAGCCAACCAACCCTGTTATGAAAGCCGACCATTTAAGTCACAAGCTTCCAGTCTCAATTCTTCTAGTAGTGGACGAGATGATCTGTGCTGTCAAAGGCACAATAACAAATGATTTGGCAGAAAAAGAGGAAAAGCAGATCAACCGGTTAACAAAAGAGTTATGAATGTTTTCTATTCAAGGAAATTAGATGT
The DNA here is from genome assembly GCF_022655615.1 of Tachysurus fulvidraco. Classification (NCBI taxonomy): domain Eukaryota; kingdom Metazoa; phylum Chordata; class Actinopteri; order Siluriformes; family Bagridae; genus Tachysurus; species Tachysurus fulvidraco. The sequence continues at coordinate 9,455,139 of NC_062534.1, forward strand.
ATATGAAAAAAGCAAATTTCTTTCTATGAACAAGTTGTATAAGTAATTTAATTATTTTACAAAAACAATAGACAAATATAATACATTTAATAAAAATCCTGGATTATTATTATTTAACATTACAGCATATAAAAAAGGGAAAAACAAAACAAATGTCATTTTCTATGGTGTGCAAATTAGTAATTTGTTAAGATGTTTAAAATTAATTGAATGGTCACAATAATAAATTAGACCAGTAACAGTAAAATCACAATTCTAAGCACAGTAATGTGAAAAAAGATATGTATGAATGCATATAAATAAATAATAATAATAATAATAATAATAATAATAATAATAATAATAATTATTATTATTATTATTATTATTATTATTATTATTAACATTGTTATTATTATTATTGTTATTATTATTATTATTATTATTATTATTATTATTATTATTATTATTATTATTATTGTTGTTGTTGTTATTAATAACAACAACAACAACAACAAAAATAATAATAATAACAACAGCAATAATAATAATAATAACAATGTTAATAATAATAATAATAATAATAATAATAATAATAATAATAATAATAATAATAATAATAATAATAATGAAATTCTGATATAACCATATCAATACAAAACCAATTAGAATCTTTATTGGAAGAACTGTTCAATGCTGATTCATTTGCTGCATACACAAGTCAAAGATTTTTTAAGGTGGAACCGTTCCAAATTAACATTTTTAACACACCCAGTATTTTGTGTGTAATGTTATAAGCAGCATAATCAAATGTATACATTTTATTCACAAATATACATATGCTTAACAAAGTGGCAGGACAAAACAGGCCTTTACAATTCTTGATATGCAACGAAAAGACATGATGAATCTCCTCCTATCCACTGTGTGATGTGCTTGTTCTTTCTCAATAGCGCCATCATGAGGCAAAGGAGATTCTATGCAGAAGCCAGATTCAATGCTTTTCATGAGCCTGTAATTTTCTACCAGCTCAAAGTCACATATAATCCTTACTTCTTCCCCATGTACATAAATGCTGACATTACTCTATTTGGTCTCAGTCTGGTCATCACTGAAAGAGCTTATCCAACAAGCAAACTATTATCAGCACATGTTTTCTGTTAATCTCAACTGTGCGGGTCTGTCTCACAGTGATATTAAAAACATGAAGAGATGTGTGAATGGGTTTTGGCAAATGTGAGACTGTGTGATTCACCTGTTCAGTTGATGTTACACTGGTGCCAACTGCACTAGTCTGTTCTGGAGGCAGCTCCATGTTCTGATCCAACCTGTAAACAAACAAACATGCATGCACACACATACCACTGACATTATTAATGCAGAGAATTAATGCTATACAACACTTAAACTTAATTGTGATCTTAACCTCAGTAAACAAAAGGAAATATTTTGGCTCATTTTTTATTGCAGGATGTCCCAAAAGTGGGATAAATAAAGGGAAACACTTTTTAGCATAACATAACAAAACATTCTCTCTACATGATTGCTATTTCTTTGAAAACACACAGAGACATTTTTCTTTGAAATCTCACACTCTGAAGATGAACTGTAGCTTCCTGGTGTAACTGTAGCTTCCTGTTCCAGCCATGAGAATGATTTTTTGTCCTTTTTTTAGTCCTTTTTTGTCAAAGTCATTCTTAAAGTCTAACTGGGGGGGAAAAAGTATTTGGACACGACAAATTACCAACATTAGTACTTTGTTGCAAGTTGTTGCCAATTATAGGTTTGAGATTAGGTTTTTGCAGAACTGTGGTCAGATTTTGGCCCATTCCTCATGTAAAATGGTCTATTCCCCAAGCAAATGTTAAAATCCTCCAAAATATTTGCAAGGGAATGTTGTAAAAAATCTTAGTAGAAATAATTAAAGTATTATTCCTTACAATACTATAACCAAAGTAAAGTATTAGGCCTTGCAAAATATTACAATTGCTGTCATAAGACATATGTAGGCGATGTTGTAGGCCAAAGATGTTTATTGTAATCATAAACTTAGTAAAAAAAAAACAGATTCGGGGCTGTCAGGCCTAGTCAGTCTGAGCTCTCTAATCAACAGTGTGTGAGGAAGTGAAAATCAAAATACAAAGCAACATTATAACAGCAAGGGCTTAGCAAAAACAGTAATACAACATAACCAATATAATCAAGAACTTTTATCATAGCAAGAAATGAAATGAGGAAACTTGCTCATTGTAGCTGTAAAAAGGATTAATCTTCCACTTTGACCAGGAAGTAAGGCTCCTTTGAGCACATTTGTAATAACAAATACAAAATTGTTATGTAGAATGGAGAAGACCTTGGTTCCCAGACCTTAGCTCATAAGTTGTTATGTAGAATGGAAAAGACCATGGTTCCCAGACCTTAGCTCATAGCGATAACTTGTTATGTAGAATGAAAAAGACACAGACCTAGGTCCTAAGAACTAAGGGGAGGAAAATCCATAAATGGGCATATGGGGAAAAGGTAATGGGAAATAAGGGGAAATTAGGTCAGTGTATTTAGAAAACATACGAGGTGATTCCGGTAAATAAGGTGATATGGCACCTGGGACAAGAAATACTTGGAACCAAAGAGGAGGCTCCTAGGAGCGCCAGGGTATATATTGAGAAGATATCTTGGGCTCGGGGGCGAAGGTGTGTGTGCGCGTGGGTGCGTGTGGGCGCGTGTCCGTGGGCGAAGGTGTGTGTGTCAAATTCTTCTGGCCAGATGAAAGAGGCAGCCCCGCGCGCGTGTGTGTGGTGTGTGTATGTGTGGTGTGTGTGCGCGCGCGTGTGTGTGGTGTGTGTGCATGTGTGGTGTGTGTGTGATGTGTGTACTTGTGTGGTGTGTGTGTGTGGAGGTGTGTGTGTTTTTATTTTTGCAAGAACCTCGCGAGAGTTCTTGTTTTTCTTGATTGATTTTTGCATGACATGCTTTTTTTTGGGGGGGGAGGGTCATTTGTTACTTTCAACTTGGCAATTTCTCTTAAAAATTTGTTGGCTGATTGACCACAATAAAGAAGTTTGCTCATTCTCATCCAGGTCTGAGGAGTTTTCTCAGTGTTTTTGTAGTACTAATAGTTATAGTTTTTAGTAACCAAAAGGCCTAAAAGAAGAGGACACCCTGTGATGTGTCGGCTTGGAGACCGGCTCTGAGTTACGACAGGAACTTATTTCATGGGACTGGCTAGGCCACAGAAATCATTCTTGATTTATTTTGGCTTTATGTTTGGAATTGAGAACTTCCATCTTCTCCCCATATTCAGTGTTTTAGCCGATTATATATATTATAAATTAGATTATTATATATATATATATATATATATATATATATATATATATATATATATATATATATATATATATATATATTTAGATTATATTTTCCTCTACTATGTCCTGGTACAACTCTCTATTCATGTGTCCTTCAATGACATGTAACACCACAGCACAAATTACAGAAATGCCCACCCATATCATGATATTCCCATCTCTGTATTTCATTGTAAATAAGGTGCTCTGTGTTTCTTTCTTAAGAGTTTTGTGTGGAGTGTAGAAATGAACATTACATTTCATTGCTCATTTTTCACCATGCAAATGTTGTTCCTACTACTGTCTTCTGTCTTTCTTATCATTAATCTGAGAGTCTGTTCTGAAATCTTCCATGATTTCTACCGCTTATCCAAACTACCTCGGGTCACGGGGAGCCTGTGCCTCTCAGGCGTCATCGGGCATCAAGGCAGGATAGACCCTGGACGAAGTGCCAACCCATCGCAGGGCACACACACTCTCATTCACTCACGCAATCACACACTACGGACAATTTTCCAGAGATGCCAATCTACCTACCATGCATGTCTTTGGACCGGGGAGGAAACCGGAGAACCCAGAGGAAACCCCCGAGGCACGGGGAGAACATGCAAACTCCACACACACAAGGCGGAGGCGATAATCGAACCCCCAACCCTGGAGGTGTGAGGCAAACGTGCTAACCACTGTGCCCCCCCATGATGCAACTGTTCAGTGAAAATTATTTACAATTATACACATTCTCAAACTAATTGTACTGACAGAATTATATAAAGCACCTTTAGCATAAGTTATACATGCTGCATGAAGTCTTCTCAACTTCCCAACTGCAACATCTTTTATAATAGCACCATGTGCAATTTGCAGCATTTATATCAAGAACATCATATAAACTCCTCTGGTGGTGAACACCTGTATACCTGTTTATTTATCTAATTGTATCTGAGATACCAGACATACTCAAACCAATCGTTCTTGTACAAAGTGCACTTTTTCTTTTATAAAATAATACCGATATCAAAACTAAAAGCTTGCCTGCTATACATTTTTTAAATCAAGCATTAAATTTTTACAATAAAAAAAAAAGCTGCACAAGTCATGCATCCTGGAAGTAGTGTCATGGCTTGGGCTTGCTTGGCTGCTTATGTAAGTGGGGGCGTGCTCAAGTGACAGTTTGTGAATGAAGGGAGGAGCCAGAGGAGGTAAGTAATAAGGATTGCACACATTCAGGGAATTATACTAATGACCCAGAAGAGATCTTGGAGCTATATAAGCATTCCGCATTGGCCTGCCCAGAGAAGCCAACTCATGGCCCAGTAGCTGCCGGGGTACCTGAACCTGAAACCTGATGTGCTGAGCTGGAACACACCAAACTAATAAAATAAATTTCTGTCAATAGTTTGTGCAGTAGGGAGAGATGGTGTGGAAAACTGAAAATATTAGAGGGGAGGCTCTATTGGTGGGGATTCCCACTTGAAGCAGTTGAAAGAAACCCTTGGTACACCTCTGATCAAGTAAGATTAATTGATGACTAGCAAATTGGGAATAAAATCTGAATTTGCTAGTCATCAATTAATCTAAAAAATCTAATCTATAAAAGTATACAGTCAGGTGAAGTTGTGTAACCAGGAATTTCTGAGCAATTCCCCGTTTGGAAATTGGGTTTGTTACGGCAACTCCAAGTCACCAAAACAAGAATACAAAATTAGAGACTAATATGTACAAAATAATATATACAAAAAATGATAAAAAAAAATCTAGGATATTATATAACTATACCTGTAAATGTGTATTGTTGCACAGTGAGATATGTTGTTGCACAGAAAAATTATACAGTCTGTTGGACACAGTTAGAAAGGCTTTGGTGGTTCAAGAGTTGAATGCAATGTCTTTTTGAATTAAAGAATTTCAGTGGTAGCATCACAGTGAATTCACCCTAGGAGAGATCTCACCCACAGAGTGCTTGACTCACCAGGATGCATGAGTGCTCTCAGCTCTTACTGGAGAGCTCTGTCTTTTCTCAGAATAGGATGACCAATGGGTCGTCTATTACTGGTGATGGAAAGTGGTGACACATATGTACAGAGAGCCAGAGTACTCCAGGTGAGTCATCAGTGTTTTGTTTCTTGGACTGATTCGTTCAAAGGAAATATCTTGTCAATATCTTTTCCCACTTGTTGGTGGAGGCAATTATATTGTGTTACACTAGCAGAATCTGCAGTCCCCATAAAGATTTATATATATATATATATATATATATATATATATATATATATATATATATATATATATATATATATATAAAATTTTCATATTATATTAGAATCATATATATATATCATATGAATATATCCCTCCTCCACTGCTCCTCTCTTTCTGCCCATCCCGAGGCATCCAGAAATTGCACCAGCTCCAATAGTCTTCCGTGCGATGAAGATTTTGGACCTCCACTGAGATGAGGCCGACTCTGTGAGAATCCTAGATCTAAATCTAGATCTACCAGCTCCAGTTGGACTCTGCGATACTATAGATGAGATGTGAACTCCATGTGATCTTTTACATGAATACATGTGTCAGACTGTATACTTATAATCACACCCTCCATAGAATTGAAGGAAGAAACCTTGAGTGGAACCCACAGGCTGTGAGAGTATACACTCACCGGCCACTTTATTAGGTACACCTGTCCAACTGCTTGTTAACGCAAATTTCTAAACAGCCCCTCGCATGGCAGCAACTCAATGCATTTAGGCATGTAGACATGGTCAAGATGATCTGCTGCAGTTCAAACCGTCAGAATGGGGAAGAAAGGTGATTTAAGTGACTTTGAACATGGCATGGTTGTTGCTGCCAGACGGGCTGGTCTGAGTATTTCAGAAACTGCTGATTTTTACAGGGATTTTCATGCACAACCATCTCTAGGGTTTACAGAGAATGGTCCGAAAAAGAGAAAATATCCAGTGAGCGGCAGTTCTGTGGGCGCAAATGCCTTGTTGATGACAGAGGTCAGAGGAGAATGGCCAGACTGGTTCGTCCAGTCTCGATTTCTGCTGCGATATTCGGATGGTAGGGTCAGAATTTGGCGTCAACAACATGAAAGCATGGATCCATCCTGCCTTGTATCAAAGGTTCAGGCTGGTGTTGGTGGTGTAATGGTGTGGGGGATATTTTTTGTCACACTTTGGGCCCATTAGTACCAATTGAGCATTGTGTCAACGCCACAGCCTACCTTAGTATGCTGACCATGTCCATCCCTTTATGACCAAGGTGTACCCATCTTCTGATGGCTACTTCCAGCAGGATAACGTGCCATGTCATAAAGCGCGAATCATCTCAGACTGGTTTCTTGAACATTACAATGAGTTCACTGTACTCAAATGGCCTCCACAGTCACCAGATCTCAGTCCAATAGAGCACCTTTGGGATGTGGTGGAACGGGAGATACGCATCATGGATGTGCAGCTGACAAATCTGCAGCAACATGATGCTATCATGTCAATATGGACCAAAATCTCTGAGGAATGTTTCCAGTACCTTGTTGAATGTATGCCATGAAGGATTAAGGCAGTTCTGAAGGCAAAAGGGGGTCCAACCTGGTACTAGTAAGGTGTACCTAATAAAGTGGCTGGTGAGTGTATATACACAGAGAGAGAGAGAGTTTTTAGTCAGAAAACTCTCTGCACATACGGATAATCACAGAGATTACACTTTTTCCCCATTCTAATGTTTGATGCCAACATTCACATTAAAGCTGTATCTGCATGATTTTATGCATTGCAATACTGCTTCAAAATTGGCTATAATTAGATAACTGCACAAATGTGCTGTTGTACAGTTCCTATAAAAGTGGATGGTAAGTGTAAATGAATGATGTAATGAAAATGATTTCAAGAAATAATATATTCATATTTTATTTATTCCAAATTTCAAGCCCCAAATGGTCATCTGCCATATCCCATACACTACAGCTAACTCTTCTTTAAAACCCATGAATCATTTCAAACTGCTCATAATGTTTTTTCACAAGGCAGTGTAACACACTTGGAGAAAAGTGCCTTCTGCCCTATACATACAGGAGTAGACATGTCTGTCTAGCATCCTGGCCATGAATAGCTTTGGCATCAACAATTGAACTCATGATCTCCTGCGCCCGTATCCCTAAAGATTCTGAGAATCCTCTCAGAGAGCTCCTAACTTAACCTAAAAATTCCTTGCCAGGAGTTTTAGCTTAGAAGTGATTCCAGAACATTTTCAGTGAACTCTGAGCAAGGAATGGATGGAAAATCCTATCTTAGTGAGGAGGTGTGGTTGACCCCGTTGCTAGGTATGACTCATCATTTAAAAAGCCGTGATTGGTTGATCCTACAAGTTTGATGAAAATGAACTTTTGGTGATAATGAGCAAAGGACGTACCCTCAAATCAATAAACATAATTATACACTCTAATCTTATGCAGACTGTAATTGTAAATAATATTTCACATTCAAGAAAATATCTGGAAAATGAATAGTAGGGGTTATAGCCTAACATTAGAATCTAAAATATGTGAAAACTTAAGCTCATTACACCCTGTTCAAGTAATGATTCGTGTCTTATTTGCTCATATTAATATCCTAGCTGGCATATTTTGTACTTTCACTCCCATATGGACCCCATTGAAAACAAGATGGCCTATCTCAAGGGGCTGTCCTTAATGAAGTAGAAATTACAACGTTAAACTCAGTGTGGTCTTAACGAGGGTAACACGGCTCAGCTTTTATCAATGTCTGTGATTACTTTCTTCTCCGGTGTAATAGCGTTGTGGCGTCGAGTTGGTGAAGTAATTGCATCTCTAAGGAGATCCACCACAAACATGATTTCTGCACGATCCAATCTGTAGCGTCTCAATAATTCCCTGTCATCCAGTGTTTGCAGGACATCTCTCCTGCCTCCTCTGTTGGCCATTTTGTGCAGCTGCTTAGGGGAACTCCTAAGCCACTAAAAGTCCTCTTCCCTGCTCTTAGCAGATCTCGCCTTAGGAGTGCGCTAGGAATCTTGAGGAATAGCTTTTATATTAACTGGGATTTTCGTGTCACTTTTAGGGGAAATTCTAAGAAAACGTCATGACTCTGAGAATTTTCTTAGAATTTGGCCGCTAGGAGCCACTTTTTGCACTAAAATCCTTTAGGGATACGGGCCCTGATCTCCTGATGGTCTCCCCACTCAGGAGATGCCATGCAGATGAATTCTATTCATAAGGGATTCATTCATTGTAAAAATGGGGTGTAACCATGTCAATAACTATATCTATATTTGGATTTAAAACTGATGTTTGAAAGTTAAAATGGTTATAATAGATGTAATTAAAAATTATATTTGCCACTATGCCACCAGCAATATCAGGAAACATTGCCTATGAAACCATTGCCTATGAAAACACTTTGCGTCATCAACTTAAGTTAACTGGTCCTCATTTATTATTTTGTTTAAATCCCTCTTTTTTCCAAAATATCCACAAGCTTGTTTGCCAAAAGAAACTAATAGGCTTATTAAAAAAACAAACACAAACCTGAAAAGGTAGTTACTAAACATCAATCAATCTTGTAAATGCATCACACTTTGACCCATTCCTTTACCCGTGATCGTCATATCTGATCAGTCACTTAAAAAAAAAGAAATTTAAACAGCTTTCTGTTGGCTCATTACATCCCTACTACATTGCCACACACATTCTCAACCAGAGGTCCAACAAAGTATAGCCAAAAGTATAGTGGAAAGCTTTCTTAGAAATTGAAGGATATTGTAACAGCAATATGTGTATTAAAGCTGTAATGGGAAGATGAAGAAGCATATATTATTATTTATTATATAAAAATGTAAATTCTGGTCTATACATATTTGGAACATGTTTGCTATTTTATCTTTGTGTACCTCAATGTATTTGAAATTAAGTGATCAAGATGTGAAGGAAGTGTAGACATTTAGTTACACTAGACTTTTTAAAGTTGTATTAGATGTTAAGGAATTGCACAGACTCAAATGGAAGAATGTTGACTGTTGCCAATTTCATAGCCAAGGTAAATTAGAGACTCTTCTTTGGAGTTGATTTTGCAGTTTTATTTCACTTGCATTACATGTGGTAATGCAAGAGAAGGAGGTTATCATTAGGATGAAAAAAAACAGTCCTTTTAGAGAGATATTGGAAACAAAATTCTGGAAGATCATGAAAGACAATTAAAGTGGGTGATAGCAGAACTCTTTCCTTGGTAATGAAAAACTGCTTCACAATGTCTAGACAAATAAGGAATACTCTTAAAGAGTTTTCAATCAAAAAAGTCTTCAATCAAAAGACACCTTCACAAATGTAAACAATTTTTTTACCTCAAGATGCAAACCACTGATAATATTCAAGAACAGAAAGGCCAGATTAGACTTTGCTAGAAAGCATCTACAAAAGCCTGCCAAGTAAAGGAATTCTTCTGACAAATTAAACAAAGGTTAACTTTTACCAGAATGATAGGAATAGACAAGTAAAGTTCCAGAAAGGTTCATGATAAAGCATGTATGACTGCCAATGGAACTGGGTAGCTGGTAGTTATTGATAATGTCAGTGCTGATAGAAGTAACAGGATGAATTCTGAAGTGTACAGAACTAGATATCCTGCCCAGATTCAGTCAAATGCTGCATCACAATGCTTCATAGTATACTGCCTTCATAAAACAATTAATGACCCTAAACATACCACAAAATGCAACCCAAGAGCTTCTTAAACCAAAGAAATTTAATGTTCTTAAATGACCATTGTCAGTCACCTGAACTCAATCTAATTGAGCACGCATTTCAACTGCTGAAGGCAAAACTGAATGCAAAAAGACCCACATACATAAAGCAATGGTAGGCATCTGTAGTAAAGACCTGGCAAAGCATTTCAAGGCTCCAGACTTCACACAGGCATTTACTGCAACAAATTTGCAGGAAAGTATTGAACATAAATCACATTTTTAGAATTATGTATGTTAGTCCATTTTTTAAGCCTGTGAAAATCTACAGTACAGTACAGTCTACAATACAATCTTAATTGTTTCTTTTTAATATTTGAATTGTGACAATACTTCTGGCCAAATATCTATGGACCTGACTAAAAATGTGTGTGTAAGTAATGTGAATCTGTTGTCATTATGTTTTTCATTTGTGCAATCTGCACTTCCACTGTTTCAAGCAGGAGCTTAAACGTGTCCAAGAAGAAAGGACACAGGACAACACATTAACTCTCTGTGAATTTGAATAGAAGTAAGACTATGTTATGTAGCGATTTTGGCTCACAAAGCAAGGTAAATATTTATAAGCAACTAAAACGTGTTATAGTGACTTCCAAATATTTTAACCTAAGTTGAAATTAACGGTACTGGAATTAACGTTACACTTATTTGGTCTGTTCGTCCGGCGAACAGGCAGTGTACCTTTATTAATTCTATGAAGGCGGTATCTTCCCGGCCAAGAAAGATTCGCTCTTCTTTTACTGTATACCGTAATTTGAATTAAATTAACTTAATAGAGCATGTAGTTCAGACGAGATATTGCAGGTACCTTAATTTGTGAGCGATACTCAGAGACAAATCACCCGTGGCTCAAAATTATGACATTTAATGAATGAGACAAACACAACATAAAACTAACTACACAAACAAACAAAAGAAATAGAGAAAACGAAAATGAAAATAAAATAAAACAAAAGAAATTAAAATTGGGGAAAGGGAGGAAGAGACTGGAAAGAAGAAACTAATGAAAGGAAGGAAAGGAATGGCAAGCTTAGACTTCAAAATTAATCACACCCTAACTGGGAAATCGTCACAGAACTTAAATTCACCTTAAGATTCAATGAAAGATTCCTACTTAAAATTACGCATCTAAATTGGTTGGTAAAGGAAACGGTTACTTGCATTGGCTTACTGAACAAGAGTCCGGATGCAACAGAGAAATCTCTGAAAAGTCAGTTAGGGTGGGGTCAGACGTTCTTCCAAGTTGTCCTGAAGATCAGAGCAGTTGTCGTTCTTGGAAGTGAAGCTTGCTGGAACTTCTTTGAAGGAAGATGGAGTCGTATTGAAGCTGTTCCGGAAGTCTGACCACGGATTAGTGGTTTTTGTGACAATTTAAAGGTCACGAACTCCACCCATCTTTGGGAAGATGACCAATACTTCGGTCAGGATTTTGAAGGGAAAAAACTCCCTTTGTTTCAGGTGTCTGTGGGCGTGGTTTAGCTATCAAACTTTTAGATGACTTTAAAGTTTGATCCAGGGTGTATTAAGATGGTATGGCGCCTTTCGTGCTCAAATAAAATACACCAGTGCTTGAAAAATAAGTAACCGATAATTTTGTGGTCATTTGGATGCTAAACATGAAGGGTAATGACGGTATGAAGGCAGCGGTACATTACATACATAGATCATTAA